>NC_081411.1:576332337-576947837 GCF_030272615.1 Cryptomeria japonica | reverse complement strand
TGGAGATCCAACAATTGGCAATTGATTTTGATATTTATGTATTTATGTAATTGAGCCAACATGTATATTCACATTGTAATTATCTATGTAAGCCGACATAAGGCATGGAGGATTGTAAGGGTATATAGGTCAGTTGATTAGATCATTTTATTATAAAAAAGGATATGCAAGATATGTGTGAGAGATCATGTATGTGAGGATATTTATGTAGGAGGTTATTCCGGTAAGGGTTTAGGGGTTTGAAATGGAATAGACAGAGCTTAACCAGAACTGTATTCAGGCAGAGGAGATGCTATCATTGTAGTTCACTCATTCTTCCAGACTGTAGTCTGGATTTGTATGTAGTTAGTGAGACTCTTTTTGTGATGAGCAGTGTGCTCTAGGATGTAAGCCTTCCTGCATGTGCAGGCCCCCATATTTTTTAATATCTCTTCATATGGCTAGTGGATTGATATTGTGGGTCACAAATCCCACCGTGGTTTTTCCTCTTTGAGATTTTCCATGTATAATTCTCTGTGTTATGGTATTCATTTGTGTGATTGGCTTATTGATTACTTTAATTCTTTCATTCTTATATGTATTGGTTTACCGGTTGGTGAATGCATGTTTTAATAAGGTTAAAATTGATCATTCTGGTAGAACACTGATTCCCCCCCTCTCAGTGATCTTGGATTCCAATAAATAGGTTGATCAAATGTCTTTATATAGGGGGTTCTAGGTAAATTACTGATTAGGCCGAACTCTAATTGTCATGTAGAGATACAAAGATCATATCTTACCAAGAGATATGAGTTTTGTTGGCATTGACAAAACCAGTATATTTGCTAAGATTTGTCATTGATGTCTAACACTAATTGGTGGAGTAGTACCAGTAGAGTGGTGTATCTCAGTAGAAAAAGTGATGACTTGTAAACAAAATGGAAACAACATAAGAGACAAATGATCAAGGTTCAATCAGCACAAGGGAAGACAAACTAAGCTAACCAGTCTATCACTCAAGAAGATCAGTGTTGAGGTCAGATCTTCAAGTTGGCCATTATGAAGATGATGAAGTCACAAAAGGTGACTTAGGCAAGAAGGCTTAAGGTTGTATACAAACCAGAACCTCATTGGAAAACATGAGAAGAGACTTGATAGAAGCACTGCAAACTGGCATCAAGGGATGAACCAACAATGAAGAGTGCGATGATATACCAGTAGACTGGTTAAGAAGAAGGAAGATAGGTGTTTGCCTAAAATCTTGGAGTGATGATCGGTTATTCAGTTGCAGTGGCAAAAGGTGAGTTGGTGAGCTTGTTTATACGAGAAACTAAAGGTTGGTGAAGTCAACTTCAGTCATCATGCATCTAGGCCATGATTACTTGCAGATTTTCTGGTTTGCATTTAAAAGACTAAACTCGACCCATAAGTCACTATTTTTGGGGGATGTGGTGGCAAAATTGGTTAAGTAGATGGCGGAATTGTTGTAGGGTGCGCAAAGAAAGAGTGAGAGATTTTGAATTTGAAATCCTCCAAAATATATGATTGCTTTGATTGAGGAAACACCTGAAGGTGACGACAAAAAGTGTATAAAGTATTTTTGAGTTCATTCAAAAAAATTTGATTGTAAAATTTGCAAAGAGCACATCCTATGAAAGGTGATCCAGAGAGCAGAGTAGAGTGAGAGGAAGTGCTAAAAGATTTAGCAGAGAAGAGAGTGTATGAAGTAGACCAGGAGAGTGTAGAGCCGAGAGTTAGAGGACAGGCAGAGTGCAGAGTCAAGGGTTAGAGGACCGACAAAGTGAAGAGCCGAGGATCAGAGGACCAACATAGTGCAAAGCCTAAGGTATAAGCAAAAAATTGGTGTTGTGCAGAGCAGACACAATCGGTATAGATGGAGCATGATTTTCATTGTGATATGATCAAGCTATCAATAGATACTCCAACATATCATATTTTTGTTGCTTTCTAATCATTGTAACTCAAATTCATTAATCAGGTGGACTTTAATAGGTCCTTTTGTAAAATCGCTTAATCTGGTGACATCTTTATTGATGTGCCTAAGTCCTTTAACAGGGTAAAGGCATTAATAGGCCTTAAACAAAATCCCTTAATCGGGTGGCACCTAATGGTGTCTTTATAATCTCCTAACAAGGATGGCTCTTCACCGGGCATACTCTAGAAGAGTACAAATTTTTTGAGTTCCTACTCACCTCTCCCATTTGGGTTTCCACAAGATAAATCTTTGTGTCACTGTGTATCTTTTCATGCATGCATATTCTTCTATGGTAATTATTTGTATTGATGAATATTAAGATAGTGAAGACTTGAGTTAAAAGTTTTAACTGTGTAAAACTGGTAAAGTGCTCATTCACCCCTCCACTATCAGCACCAGTTGGGACTAACAATTGGTATCAGAGCTTTGGTCCTTAGATTCAAAAGAGCCTAACAGCTTAAGGAAAGATCCAAGATGATGCGAAAGGAGAGTCCTAAGTTGTCTAAGGATAATTACACCTTATGGTGTGGTAGAATGAATCTCTACCTAAGAACCCTAGGAGATCAATACTGGAATCATGTAATCATAGAGTACAATGAACCTACAGGGGTTCTCACTATAGATCAGATCAAAGAAAGGCATGATAATACTGCTACTATGGATCTGATTGCTAGCACTTTATCTGATAATGAGTATGCCAAGGTTCAAGATTTGAAAACAGCCTTTCAAATATGGAATAAGCTGAAGACTGTTTATGGAGGAGATCCTCATGTTCAAAAGGCTAAAGTAGACAGCTTGAGAGGAAAAATTGATGAGATGAGGATGCAAGAAGGAGAAAATATAGAGCAGTATAGAAAAAGAATAAAGGATGTAGTAAACTCCATCAAAAGTGTTCGAGGAAAGCTTGAAGAAGATTACATGCTCAGCAAAATCCTGAGAACCTTGCTACCACAAATTGCCATAAGAGTTTTTGCATTTCAGGAGCTCAGATCCTTGGGAATAGTTAATGTTTCGCTTGACTCACTAATCGGTAAGTTGACTGCCTTTGAACTGAGCAACTATGATAACAGTGTACCAAAGATTTATGTTTCCTTCAAAGCTTCCATGATGCATGCACCAACAAGGAGAAGAAAAGAAATTGGAAGCAATTCTACTACAAGAACTGGTCATTCTCATGAAAGTGACAACCTGTTATCTAAAGAATACGAACAAGATGAGATTGAAGCTCTATTGGTAAGAAGACTTCCAAGAGGAAAAGGAAAGTATAAAGGTAAACTTCCCTTGAAGTGCTTCTCTTGTAATAAGATAGGTCACAATGCATCCAAATGTCCTGACAATGATAGAGATAGGAAGGATAATTTTAGAAGCTACAAGGACAAGAGAAAGAAGGAGTTACCAATGAAGGATTTGATGGAGATGGAATTGCATTTGTAGTGGTAAAGGAAGATAACACAGAGGAAAATGATATGGCACTAATCTCTAGTTCAAGCCGGTGTGGAGGTTGGGTAATTGATAGTGGTTGCATTCACCACATGACTGGTGACATAAACAAATTCCTCAACATGGAGGACTGCAATGGAGGAACGGTGAGATTTGGTAATGATGCTCCTTGTGTAGTAAAAGGTAAGGAATCTATAGCCCTAAATGATAAAACAAATTGTGAAGATGTTTATTGGGTAGAAGGGCTAAAATATAGTCTGTTAAGTGTTGCACAACTTAACAATAAGGGTTACCAGTTATAATTCAATGAAGGAATTTGCAAAATAAATGACAAGTCAAGAAGTCGGATTGCTACCAGTAAACAATCTAGAGGTAATCTATTTCACCTAGACACCACCATAGGTAGTTGTCTAATGGAAAAGGTAGAAGATAGTTTGTTGTGGCACAAAAGACCATGTCATGTTAACTTTTATAGCATAGCAAAATTCAGTAAAATGAAGTCTGTCAGAGGTATGCCTGATATTATGAAACCTGAAAATGCTATGTGTAAAGAATGCCAACTAGGAAAGTTGACCGAGTCTAGTTTCAACAACAAATCTTTTTCTTTTGAAAATGTGCTGGAATTAGTTCATACAGACTTGTGTGGTCCTATGAGAACCAAGAGTCTCTATGAAGACCGATATTTCATGTTTTTGTAGATGACTTCTCAAGAATGATGTGGGCTATATTCTTGAAAGAAAAATTTGAAGCCTTTCACATGTATAAGGTCTTCAAGGCTCAAGTTAAGAGAGGAACCGGTAAGAATTTGAAATGTATGAGATTAGATAGAGGAGGAGAGTTCACCTCTCAAGAGTTTATGAATTACTGTGAAGAATAGGGGATTATGAGACAGATGTCTGCACCCAGAACACCTCAGCAGAATGGGGTTGCTGAAAGAAGGAACAAAAATATAATTGATTGTGTGAGGACTCTGATGATATAGAAGGATATTCCACATATCTTCTAGAGAGAAGAAGTAAGCACTATTGTGTACACCTTGAACCAGATACAGGTGAAGAAAGGGACAAATAAAACTCCCTATGAATTATGGTGTGGATACTCACCCAATGTCTGTTATTTCAAAGTATTTGGAAGCAGGTGCTATATCAAGAGGGATGAGTACTCTATAAATTTTGATCCCAAGAGTGATGAAGGAACCTTCTTAGGTTACTCCAAAAAGAGTAAATCATACCAGTGTTTGAAGAAAAGGACCGATAAGATTGTTGAAAGTGTAAATGTCAAAGTAGATGAGTTCTCTGAGAAAAATGAATAGGATAGCAAGAGTGAACCAGAGGATTATAAAGGATTCGAGTGCACTGTACCAATTGAACCTGCAGAAGAGAATCCCATTGTAGTGGCAAATGAAGAAGCTTGTGAAGTAGAACTTGCACAATCAGTAGAAGAAGCTCCAAGAATTGAACTGGTATTAGGAAAGTATGTCAGAAACAATCACTCCGCTGAAATTATCATTGGTGACAAAGATGCAGGAGTATTGAATAGAAGAAGAGAAAGAGAGAATGCATATCTGCTCTCCATAATTGAGCCCAAAACATCAAAGGAGGCTCTTAAAGATGATGATTAGATCAAAGTCATGGAGGAGGAACTGGAGTAGATTGAGAAAAATGAAACTTGGACTCTAGTGCCCAGACCAAAAAACAAAAATGTGATAGGTACCAAATGGGTGTTTAGATACAAAATGGATGAAACCGGTCAAGTAGTAACAAACAAAGAAAGATTAGTCTACAAAGGCTATGCTTAGGAAGAAGGTTTGGATTATGGAGAAACCTTTGCACCGATGGCCAAGCTGGAAGGGGTCAGAATTTTGCTAGCCTATGTTGCTTACAAGAATTTTAAAGTTTACCAAATGGATGTCAAATCGGTAAAAACCTTTGCACCGGTGGCCAGGATGGAAGGGGTCAGAATTTTGCTGGCCTATGCCGCTTACAAGAATTTCAAAGTTTACCAAACAAATGTCAAAAATCGGCATTCTTGAATGGTGTTTTAGAGGAAGAAGTATACATAGAGCAACCAGAAGGGTTCGCATCAGAAGATGGAAGAAATATGGTATGCAGATTGCAGAAGGCTCTATATGGGCTAAAACAAGCACCAAGAGCTTGGTATGAGAGGCTACACTCATATCTATTAAGCATAGGGTTCAAGAGAACCAGTAATAATAGTAACCTGTATTTGAAGACCGAAAAAGACAGAAAACATCTAATTGCTGAAATATTTGTAGATGACATCATCTTTGGAGGAGATGATGAGATGAGCAGAGGTTTTGCAGAACAAATGAAGCAAGAATTTGAGATGTCCATGATTGGTGAGAAAAAATTCTTCATTGGCTTGCAAGTCTCACAGCTAAAGAATGGCATATTCATTAGCTAAACCAAGTACATAAGGGAAATTTTGAAGACTTTTGGAATGGAAGATTGCAAACCTGTTGGAACTCCAATGCTTACAAGTTGCAAACTCTCCAAAAATGATGAGGCTCATGAAGTGAATGAGACACTTTACCGATCCATGATTGGTAAGTTGCAGTATGTAGTACATAGTAGACCGAACATAACACAAGTTGTTGGCTTGGTAGCTAGATTTGCTGCAAATCCGAAAGAGACTTCAGCTTAAGTGTCTTCACGAATTCAGATTGGGCAGGGAATATTGATGATAGAAAGAGCACTAGTGGAGGTGCATTCTTTCTTGGAGATAGGATTGTGTCTTGGACAAGCAAGAAACAAAATTACATCTCTCAACCCACAACCAAGGCTAAGTATGTGGTTGTTGCAATCAACTGTACATAGATTGTATGGATCAAGCAATTATTGGAAGGTATCCAAGAAAAGGTGATTGAGCCTATGGTAATTCACTGTGACAACACCAGTGCTATAGATATATCCAAGAATCCAGTGATGCATTCCTAGACAAAGCATATAGCTATCAGATATCACTACCTCGGAGAACAGGTTCAAGACAAGGAAGTAAGGTTGGAGTATATACCAACAAAATAATAGGTGGCTGATATCTTCACCAAGCCACTACAAAAGGACACCTTTGAATACCTCAGAGGTAATCTAGGGGTGATGCCCCTGCATGCAGTAAAGTAAGTAAAAAGGGATTTATATCAATCTGGTATGATTTCTTTATGAAAAACATCTAAGACTAGATTGATAAGTGTGGACTACTCCTGTTAGGGGGAGCAGTCTTGTAAATGTATTGAAATACATCTTTGGCATTGTTGTCAAAGGGGGAGATATGTTTATAGTGTTTGAGCATTGGTAAGTAGTGATTGAGATGAAGTTGTTGAAACAAAGTATTGCCAGTGTTAGGGGGAGATATTCATTACTTAGAAAAGAAGTAATGATAAAGAAAGAAATGAAGAAAGTAAATGTAGGAGAAACTAATTAGACAGATTCAAAAGTTTTGCCATCAATGTCAAAGGGGGAGATTGTTGGCATTGACAAAACCAGTTAATCTAGAGAACCGATATATTTGCTAAGATTTGTCATTGATGTCTAATATTGATCGGTGGAGGGGTGTATCTCAGTAGCAAAGGTGATGACTTGTAAACAACATGGAAACAACATAAGAGATAGATGATCAAGGTTCAATCAGCCCAAGGGAAGACAAACTAAGCTAATCGATATGTCACTCAAGAAGATCGATGTTGAGGTCAGATCTTCAAGTTGGTCATTTTGATGATGATGAAGTCACAAAAGGTGACTTAGGAAAGAAGGTTTGGGGTTGTATGCAAACTAGAACCTCATTGGAAAATAGGAGAAGGGAATTGATAGAAGCACTGCAAACCAACATCAAGGGATGAACTGGCAATGAAGAGCATAGTGGTATACCAGTAGACCAATTAAGTAGAAGGAAGATAGATGTTTGCCTAAAATATTGGAGTGATGATCAGTTATTCAGTTGCAGTGGAAAAAGGTGAGTTGGTGAGCTTGTTTCTACTCCAAACTAAAGGTTGGTGAAGTCAACTTCAGTCATCATGCAATTAGGCCATGATTACTGGTGGATTTTCTAGTTCACATTTAAAAGATTGAACTCGACCCAAAAGTCACTATTTTGGGGGATGCGGTGGCAAAATTGGTTGATTAGCTAGCTGAATTGTTGCAGGGCACGTAGAGAAAGGGTGGGAGATTTTGAATTTGAAATCCTCCAAAATATGTGATTGCTTTGATTGAGGAAACACTTGAAGGTGACGACATAAAGTGTATAAATTATTTTTGAGTTCATTCAAAAATTATTGATTGTAAAATTTGCAAATAGCAGATCCTGTGAAAGGCGATCCAAAGAGCAGAGTAGAGTGAGAGGAAGTGCTAAAAGACTTAGCAAAGCAAAGAGTGTATGAAGTAGATCGATAGAGTGTAGAGGCAAGGGTTAGAGGATCGCCAGAGTGCAGAGTCAAGGGTTAGAGGATCGACAGAGTGTAGAGTCAAGGGTCAGAGGATCGACACAGTGAAGAGTCGAGGATCAGAGCATCGACAGAGTGTAGAGTGTAAGGTATAAGCAAAAAATTGGTGTTGTGCAGTGCAGACACAACTGATGCAAATAGAGCATGATTTTCATTATGATCTGATCAAGCTGATAGTAGCTACTCTAGTAGATCATCTTTCTGTTGCTTTCTAACCATTGCAACTCAAATCCCTTAACCGGGTGGACTTTAATAGGTCCCATTGTAAAATCCCTTAATCGGGTGACATCTTAATTGATGTTCACAAGTCCTTTAACCAGGATACCTTTAACAGGGTAAAGGCACTAACAAGCCTTAAACAAAATCCATTAACTGGGTGGCACCGGGTGGCACCTAACAATGTCTTTGTAATCTCCTAACAGGGATGGCTCTTCATCGGGCATACTCTAGAAGAGTACAAATTTTGTGAGTTCCTACTCACACCGTGGTTTTCTCCCATTTGGTTTTCCACGAGATAAATCTTTGTGTCACTGTATATCTTTTCATGCATGCATATTCTTATGCAGTAATTATTTGTATTGATGAATATTAAGATAGTGCAGACTTGGGTTAAAAGTTTTAATTGTGTAAAATTGGTAAAGTGTTGATTCACCCCTCCCCTCTCAACACTAGTTGAGACTAACAAGTTTAACAGCTTGAGGAAGATCCCAAATCCATAATCCATGGATCTGAGTTTGGAAAAGCAATTTGAGGTAGCACTTGAAGATTATGATGTTGAAAGGAGAAAGAACTTGAAGTTACAAGATGAATGAAGAAAACCTTGGGAGATCTTTGAAAGATAAATCTGAAGAATGCATCCAGTTGGTTTATGAAAATGATATGTTGAGAACTGATTTAGTACATCCCAGAGTAATGAACAAGAACTTGAAAGGCAAATGATAATTCTGAGAGATTATCTGACTGCTACAAGTGAGTACAAGGAAAAATTCAAGGTTAGTTCAACACAGTTTGATGAATTATCAAGAAGTCAAAGACATAATGGAGATTCTAGTGGACTTGGATTTGAACAAGGTCAGAGCTTCGGTACTACAAATGAAGATAAAAACTAGAAGGCAATGGTAAGGTTGCTTAATTCTTGCAAATTTAATGGTAGATGCTTTGTTTGTAATAAATTTGGTCACATGGCTAGGCAATGTAGAAATAGAGAAAATCAGAACTATAACTTTGCTCCCAGTCAATGTTCTAAATGCAATAAATATGGTCATAAGACAAAAGATTGCAGAATGAATGTAAAATGTTATGCATGTGGGACATATGGCTAATCAGTGTAGGTCAAGCAATTATATGAGTTTTATCAAAAAAATTCAAAAGAATAATGTTACATGCTATGCATGCAACAAGGTTGGACACATAGCTAAATTTTGTAGAAGCAAAAATCCACTGGTTAACAATGATGGACCAAATGATAGAGGAAAAGAGAAGGTCAATGAAATCCGACAAGATCATATCAAGAAATGGGTCAGAAAGTCAGATGATCAATTAGAAGATGGAAATGCTCTGGTTACTCAACCAGTAGAGGAGGTTGCTCCTGCATTGGCAGGAAGCTCATCCGATAACTAAGGCAGATGCCTTAGGGGTAGGAAAAATTCATGATAATACTGCTTAAGCCCCGAGAAGGGGTTTTGGAAGATGTTCCAAACATTTGAAATGCTTATCCGATATGGAGATGTTTGATCGAGATCCGGTATCTTTCATCGAAAGTCATTATATCAATAATAGATTAGGGTTTCTTGGAGGCTAAAAGGTTGAATCCACTTCATTTCTGATCACTTTGCATTGAGAGCGACTGAGAGCGAGTCTAAGGCAATTCAGTGTGATCGATATCTTCTTGAGTGATTTCACCTATGATCGAAAGAGTTCTTTAGGGTTTCACCGACAACTATTTCTCAGGTATTATCTTTCATCATGAAAGTGAGATCATCCTTTGCACCAACTTTTATTGCAAATCCTACTATTGTTGAGGTCAAGGATCATCCTAGGCAGATTTTCAAACGATGTTTGTATATTGCCACCTTGGATGATTCGACTGGCACTTTTTCCCTTGCCTCAGAAGGAGTTGTATATGTGGAGGATGTCAAAGCTTACATTCACTGCCACATTGAGGATTTGGGAACTAGTGATATTAAGAGAATGTATATGAGCGAGTTAATGGGAGATTCTAGAAATATCAAGCCTGAGTACAAGCATATTGAGGATCTAGGGTTTACTAGCATTCTAGATATTCATGAATTTGAGGATGAGATTGTCAGAT
Organism: Cryptomeria japonica; assembly: GCF_030272615.1. Taxonomy (NCBI): domain Eukaryota; kingdom Viridiplantae; phylum Streptophyta; class Pinopsida; order Cupressales; family Cupressaceae; genus Cryptomeria; species Cryptomeria japonica. Next base: position 576,937,655 of record NC_081411.1, on the reverse strand, counting down.
ATGTTTTGAGCAGAGTGCATGCAGAATTCATATGGTTGGACATACCTTACAAGATCTTGAAGGAGGCCATCAAGACCATCACCAGTTTACTGCAGATTGGATAGCGTCCGGAGAAGGAGATTTTTAATGATCGGGTTAACAAGCTCACCGATGCAAATTCAGACTGATGATCGATGAGTGTTAGCACTATCACTGACAGAGATATCAGATTCAAAAGCATGGTTATTTTATACAAGGTAACTCAATAAAACCGTCTGAATTCTATTTCCAGCTCTTATATATATGCAACACATAAGATCATGAGGGAAAATGAGAAGTTAGATCTCTGTGGATGGATGTTAGATGAATTGTTAATTAACCTAGGGAAGATCAAAGGAGAGAAGGGAACATTCTGGTATGGAAATCTTATTGTCTATTTGATGCTATTTTTTATTAATGAAACTCTCAATTTTGGGAAGAGACAATGGGCATTTGATATCCTGGTAGGAAGACAACTGAAACAATCTATTGCTACATTAGGTAGTAAGAGAGATGATAAGGTATGGGGTTAATTCAAGGCATTCCAGAAGGTTATGAATTCTAGAGAGAGGGTTCCAAAGAAAATTATTGATAAATACTCAACCGAGATATGCTTCATGGTTAAAAAGGATGAAACTTTGATGGAAGTTGTCAAGCCTCAAAAGATATCGATTGAAGAGATGGGTTATGAAGTTGATGCACAAATTTTGGATGCTTATGAAAAGTTGTTAATTGATGCACCTATTGATGAAGTTGAGAAATCCTTTGGTACTGCAAAATAGAAAAAGCAAGAGGTTGAAACTGAGTTTAACCAGGACAAGAGGGAGAAACAATAGTGCAAGGCAAGCAAATTTGTTGAACAAGTATCTTAGGACATCAAGGCACTAATTGATGTTGTTTCTGAAAAAGGAAGGAAGAGGGAAGAGCCTAAAATATTTATTGAGCCTATTCCATCAGACTCTGGATCTGAGGATGACACACTCTTAACATTCAAGAGGGTATTGAGGAAGAAAGGTGAAGAGACTAAGGAGGAAGCAAGGAAGAAACTAGTTAGGAAGGTTACAATCAGGGTATCAACACAAAAGAGAGCTCCAAAGGAAACACCTTCTACCCCATTCGATAATGGAAGGAGAAAGAAGATGGATGACATAGATCTTGCACTTGTCACTAGCAGCGTAACTATTATTCCACCCAAGACTTGTGAAAAATTGGTTGATGAAATTACTAAGGATGGTATGTTGAAAAATGTACAATTTTATTATGAGCATTTAGATGATGATGAACAGAGAGAAGTTGAGGAAACAAATTTTATTATATTTGGATATATACAAGAAAGATTTGCTAGAAATTGAAAATCAAATACCGGCACAGTTATATGACAATTTAGATGCTAGAAGATTATCATCTATGGAGGAGGATAGACATATAAAGATTCAAGAGTTGTTAACTAATTGTGCATCCATTACTCTAGAGGAGTTGGATAGGACACTTGAGGTTGCAGATAGGATAATTAGTCTTATGTTAGGTAGGGTTAATGAGATAATCACTGAGACCTACAAGGCATGGGTTCAATTTTTTCCTTCAAACCCTAGTTTCTATACTTCACCGAAGGCTAAAATTGACACTACATACATTCCAGTTGAAGGGAAAGGTAAAGGTATAGTGGGTACCTCATCTACAATTTTGAAGAATATTAAGATATTGGATATAGAGCCCCTGGTAGAATCTAATGTACAGGACACAAAGGTGATACTGACAAATGTTGAGATACTAGCAGATTCAGAGAGTGTACAGGTTACAAATGTTGAGGACAATAGTCCTCCGGATCAGAATGTACAGGTTGAGATCATAGTGCATAAGGAGGAACTGATAGTAACTATTACTGCACCAAGTGGCGAAGCCACTGGTGCAAGAGAGGAAGCTATAAAAGTTAATAAACCATCAGAGAAGGAGAAAGAGGAATCTGACAAGGAACCAGTAGTGAGCGCATCATTGTTGTCAATTGACACCTCACAAGTAGAACAAAAAAGCATAACTGAGATGAGTTCTATTGAGTTCATGATGATGGTTGCATAGAATATGATGAAGGAAGGATCTGTGGACAAAGGAGTTATTGATCAATCTATTCCTATTTTGCATAGACTTGTCCCAGAGTGCAAATTTGACAAAGGTGCAATCCCATCCGGCAAGCTTAAAATAATCACAGAGCACATTTCTAAGGACTTTCAATCTTTATAGTAGATATCAAACCGATAGGCATTAGAGAGGTTTACACAGGCTAAGAGAGAAACATTTGATCAGATCATTGAGTCAGAGAAGAAGGAGATTACTGATAAGCTAAAATTGATTGATAATGCTTTGAGGCAATGTACTAATATTTATAGAGTATGTTGCAACATAGGTTTACTTACAACAGATTTAGATAAAAAGGATTAAGGATACTTAGGAGAAGATTGTAGGTATAGTCAATTCTTTTGATGGATCAAATTATTTGACATCTATTGATGGTCAAATTTTGGTATCGGAAGCTAAAATTTAGCTCTTGAGAGGGATAATGAAAAACTTATAAGGAGAGATAGAGGTCTTAGAGGATTGGTGAGTCCTCGGTTGGACTCATTAAGTGTACATAAGAAGGAGTGTATTGATATGGTTGGTGGGTTCACACCGACAGAGATTAAGGATAAAGAGTCATATGCCCATATGCTTAATGGACTTGTATCTATTTTCGACACAATCAAATCAAGTTGGGATACCTATCTAGAGATTTTGGAGAAAGCCTACCCATAAATTTTCAAATATATTCAGCTCTGGTAAGGTATTTTGGGACATTCTTTGTACAAACTTTCATTCTTCATCCCCATTTTTGGTATTTTTTTGGCATTGATGTCAAAGGGGGAGGTATAGGTGAAAAATATATTCTTGACATTGGGAGATATGGAAGTATGGAGTATTTTGTTTAGATCATGATCACAGATGGATATTCAGCTCGGGGGGAGCAGTCTCAAGATGAAACCGATAGATGGAAATCATTATCATTTTTCACATGAGTGTTGCCATCAATATCAAAGGGGGATATTGTTGGCAATTGACACTCATTTGATTGGTTTCAATATATTGTCATTGATGGCAACATGTTCCAGATTGATAGTTCTGATACTTTATGTAAGTATAGATCCAATAGCCAACAAGATGAGAGGGGGGGGTGAATCATACAAACTTAATCATCCATAAAAAACATCAGATTCAACCTCGGTAACATATATATCAGTCATATAACCAAAAATGTCAAACATACAAACTTAAAAGCATATGAACAATATAAACCTCATAACACCAGATTTAACATGGAAACCCAAATAGGGAAAACCACTGTGGGATTTCGGACCCACTAAGAAATATGCTCTTCTAGAGTATGCTCGATTAAAAGCAAATCCTGTTAAAGATTACAAACACATTGCTAGATGTGACCCGGTTAAGGGATTTCCCTCAGATCTATTAAGATCTTCACTTTGTTAGAAGTGACCTTGTTAAAGGATTTCAAACACTCAATAAGAATGTCACCTTGCTAGAGGATTTACATATAAGACTGTTAAGTCCACTCGGTTAAGAGATTTTCTGCTACTTCTCAAAATAACAATAATAAAAATATGTCTGCAACTTCACATCTAAAAATGCTAAAGCAGATTCCTATTTGTTCAATACAATTTAGACATAGAACTAATCTTGTCTATCTGCTGGGCATCTATACTCTATTATCAAAACAGGTCTTCAAGCTTCTGTGCTCGGTAATCACTATGTAGTATCCCTGAGCATACACTTGCCTGCATACATTGTTTATCAACAATATCCTATTTATAAACAATCTTTTAACCACTTAATCTCCTTGATCACATTTCCCATGATCAATCATAGCCATCAGATCTTCAATCTTGTCCAGGTTCAATGTATCCTTTGATCTAAAAATGTTTTACCCTGCCTTGTAACTTGCATGTTCACCTTGGAACTTGTGTTAGGGTATTGCGGTTCAATCTGAGCTATAGATCTTCCTGCCAATCTTTCTTTACCATAGATTCTTTAACAATCTTCATACACAGCTTACCAATCATTTAATCCGCTCCAGCTCATCAGCTTCCTTCATTAAATATCACATGTAAACATTTAATGCATTCTATTATAGCTTGGTTGTAACTTGGTAAATACTAAACTTCACTCGGTAGACATTCTACCTTCATTAACCGATAGCGATAACCTTAAGGTTTACCGACTAGGTTCCTTAGGGTTTACCGACTAGGTTCTTTGCTCGGTAACATAGTGTAGTATTAACCTTTCAAACAATAGCATATGTAGGATATCAAAACAATCTAAACATCATGATCTCATCATTGTCTGACTCGGTAATAGTTGCCCATTGAATAACTTATCCCCTTATTCATCATATTCTTTCTGTGTCTTTTACCGACATATTTATACTCATCAAATCATACTTCTTAAGATATGGAAACATCATACTGAATTAGAAAATCAATTTCTTAACATCAATGACAAAATAATAATATTAAGACAGTAATCATCCTTAATCAGTTATATCCATAGTCATCAACAACCTTCTTAATATCCTTATTGAAATTCCAACCTTCTTCTTGTCTGTTATAATGCCAACAATCTCCCCCTTTGGCATTGATGGCAAAACCAATTGATTTGACCTTAATAGATTCGGATTGCTGTGATTCTGAAATGCTGAAATGCTCTCCTTATGTATTCTCCCCCTTTCATAGGTATTCTCCCCCTTGCATAGGTATTCTCCCCCTTTGACAACAATGCCAAAAAGAAAATAACTAAAACATAATTTGTTTCTGTAAGAAGTTATTTCCTACTGTTGTGTATCAACTGAGTCTCAATCAGAGCATTTGTCTTCAATTCCTATTCCCTGTTTATTGTTTCCTGCACACCTTTAGAAAACCTCCTAAAGTGTGTAAATCAGCATCAACTCCTAAAAGATATTCTGTAGAGTCATCGAATTGATGCTTTCATCAAAATCGGTCAGTGAATGGAAGATAGGGGTAGGACACCTAACTGACTTCTGAGATACTCAAAAGTGTCCTTTGGCAGTGGCTTGGTGAAGATGTGTGCAATTTGTTCCTTTGTCCTAACATATTCCAACAACTCTTTCTTCTCTTGAACTTTTCCTCTAAGATAATGATATTTGATAGAGATGTGCTTTGTCTTAGAGTGCATAACATGATTCTTTGAAATGTTAATGGCACTAGTGTTATCACAAAATATAGTTACTGGCTCGGTAACTTGCTCATTTATACCTTCCAACAGTTGTTTGATCCATGCTATATTGGTGCAATTTAGTGCTGTAGCAACATATTCAGCTTCTGCTATTGACTGAGAAACACATCCTTGTTTCTTGCTAAGCCAACTCACTAGTCTTTCTCCTAAAAAGAAAGCTCCTCCACTTGTGCTTTTCCTGTCATCAATGTTGCCTGCCCAATCAGCATTAGTATAAACTTTTAAATCAAACTCATTTCCTTTTTGATATACTAAACCATAATCTTCAGTGCCTTTTAAGTATCTAAAAATTCTTTTGATTATCATCATGTGTGTTTCCTTAGGATCTGCAGAAAATCTTGCAACAATATCTACTGCATGTGCTATATCTGGCCTGCAGTGAACAACATATTGCAACTTTCCAATCATAGATTGGTAAAGTGTCTCATCAACAGATGCAGATTCATCATTCTTTGATAGTTTACAGTTGGTAGTCATAGGAGTGCTTACTGGTTTTGAATCCTCCATTCCAAATTTCTTCAAGATTTCCTTTATGTACTTGGATTGGGTAATGAAAATATCATCTTTCATTTGTAGTATCTGTAGACCTATAAAATATTTTATCTCACCGATTAATGACATCTCAAATTCTTTACTCATTTCATTTCCAAAGTTCTTGCATAGAGAGTCATTTCCACTAAAGATAATATCATCAACAAATATGGCTGAGATCACTATTCCATTTTCATCATTCTTCATGTACATGTTGCTATTCTCACTTGTTCTTATAAAACCATTCTTAATCAAATAAGAGTGCAATCTCTCATACCATGCTCTAGGTGCTTGTTTTAGACCATATAAAGCTTTGTTCAATTTACATACCTGATCATTATTTTCTCCTTCAACAAATCCTTCAGGTTGTTCAATGAAAACTTCTTCTTCTAATATACCATTCAGAAATGCAGATTTGACATCCATTTGATATACCTTGAAATTCTTGTAAGCAGCATATGCCAACAATGTTCTTACTCCTTCAAGTCTTGCCACAGGTGCAAAAGTCTCACCATAATCAATTCCTTCTTCTTGGGCATAACCTTTGCAAAATAGTCTTGCTTTGTTCCGAATGACCTCACCCTTTTCATTTAGCTTATTTCTGACTATCCACTTTGTACCGATTACATTTTTGTCCTTCGGTCTTGGGACTAGTGTCCATGTGTCATTCTTCTTGATTTGATCAATCTCTTTTGTCATAGCTTTTATCCAATCTTCACTGTTAAATGCCTCTTTCACTATTCTCGATTCAAATTCAGATATCAAACATGTGTTCTGTCTCAATTTGTTCCTTGTCATCACTGGATCATCCTTATCTCCTATAATCTGACTTAGTGCATGATGTCTTCTGACATACTTGGCTAATACAGGCTTGGTAGGCTCTGTATGATCTTCTTCATCACTCGGTAACTCGATATTTTCTTCATTTTCTTCAACAGTTATCTTGGTAGGACTTCTCAGTTGCACATAGACAAATCCTTCATAATCTTCTGGTTCTTTGGAGTTCCTTTCATCAATTTTCACATTTTCACTTTCTACTATTTTGTTAGATGATTTGATCAAACATTTAAATGCTTTGCTTTTAGAAGAATAACCTAGAAACATTCCTTCTTCACTTTTCTGATCAAACTTACCATTTCTATTATCTTTATGAACATAGCATCTACTCCCAAAGATTTTAAAATAACTTACATTAGGTTTCTTGTCATACCAGATTTCATAAGGTGTCTTCAAAGTACCTTTCTTCAATTGAACTCGGTTCAAGGTGTAAACAATTGTGTTTATTGCTTCTCTCCAAAATGTTTGTGGAACTTTCTTTTCAATCATCAAGGTTCTGGCACAATCCACAATAGATCTGTTCTTTCTCTCAGCTAACCCATTCTGCTATGGAGTTCTCAGTGCAGAGACTTGTCTTTTTATACCATAATCATTGCAAAATAAGTTGAACTCATTAGATGTAAACTCTCCTCCTCTATATGATCTGAGACATTTTAGTTATCTTCCTATTTCATTTTCAACTCTAGCCTTGTACCATGTAAACATTTGAAAAGCTTCTGATTTTTCTTTTAAAAACATTACTGACATCATCCTTGAGTAATCATCCACAAATAATATGAAATATTTATCACCATAATAACTCTGAACTTTCATAGGACCACAAAGATCAGTATGCACAAGATCTAAAATTCCCTTAGAAGTGTAGGACTTACTTGTAAAGCTTGATCTTGTCATCTTACCCATCTGGCATCCTCGGCACATAGCATTCTCAGGTTTTTCAAGACTCGGTAGACCTCTTACTCGGCGCTTCTTACTTATTTTGATCAAATTATCAAAATTAACATGACAAAACCTTTTGTGCCATAACCAGGTATCATCTATCCTTTCATATAGACATTTATTCCAAGTTGAGTCAAGATGAAATGTATTACCTCTTGTTTGTGTCTCGGTAGTAGCTAACTTTCCATGCTTGTCATGGACTTTGACAATTCTTTTTTCAAACTCCATTCAGTAACCCATGTTGTTTAGCTATGCTACACTCAACAAATTGTATTTCAAACCTTCAACCCAATAAACATCATTACATTTAGCATTGTCAAGAAGTGTTATGGATCCTTTACCTTTTACCGGACATGGTGTATCATTACCAAATCTTACATAGCCTCCATCATAATCATCTAATTTAATAAACTTGTGTTTATCACCTGTCATGTGATGTGAGAAACCACTATCTATGATCCAAGAATCATTAGTATTTATATGAGATATTAAAGATTTTTCTTCATACCTTTCTTCATCTGATCCATCTTTGATAGCCACATAAACAACTTCCTCTGTATCAGTTTCATCTGATTTATCATCATTAGATTCCTCATCAGCTATTAGGCATGTCTTTTTATCTCTTCTCCTGAAGTCTCGGTATCCTCTGTAATGATTATCTTTCTGTCTGTCATCTCAGTAATCTCTCTTTTCACTAGATTCTTTTTTAGGACAGTTAGAAGCCATATGTCCTATCTTATCACAATTGAAATATTTTAAAGGTAGCTTTCCTTTATACTTACCTTTTCCTCTTGGTAATCTTTTGGCTAATAGTGCTTCAAACTCTTCTTGCTTTTTGATTTCCTCATACAGTTTGTGTACCTCCTCCATGTTTTTATGAAATCTTTCACTTGCTCCACTATGATTCCCTTCAGAGTACTTATACTTTCTATCATTGTAATCATCAGTTTCATCAATATGAAAAGAACTGAATGCAAATTCAACTTTATTTACCGATGACCCACTGTTATTGATGCTCTGCAAAAAGGATTAGAAAATCTGTTTGATGGCAACACACACAAGAGCACAAGAAACAAACGTTAGTGTTAGCAACAAAAGATTATCCTAAACAGGCATATCAAGAGAGATATTAAGCATGAAATAGAAAGCATATAAACATAGAATGAAATAGCTAATCAAGATGCTCATAGTTGCTCCTCCCTTGTTCCTCTCCTCTCCAAGTCCCAAATGAGTGTAGCTCTCAGCTTTTAGCACTAGCCATGGATGCCATATGGAGATTCAAGATGGTTGAATATGATAAGCAAATACTATGCAAGAGTAGATAGTGATGCTATGAAAAAGCTCTATGCTAATGCCAGTATAACAACAATACTCTAAATGCTTCCCCTTTTGCTTGAGGAGAAGGGTTCTATTTATAGAAGAAATGGGGAAATGAAGGGTTAAGATTGAATGGTTTAATCAAGGGCCAAGTTTGAAAGTTGGGGATCCATGTGCATAATTGGCACCAATAAAATGGTGACAAGTGTCAACATAGGATTGGGTTGAGAGAAGAGGTTGGAGGCATTAAAGGCCTGAGAAGACCTCATGGTTATCTAGAAGGTAAGGGTCAAGTCTAAATTAAGATTACCCATTGGATTAAGAGTTAATCCAAGGATAAACCTTTGTGCAAATGTTTAAGAGATAATCATGGTCAAAGCATTAATGGCCTGATGAGACCTTTGGGTTGGGTAGAGGTTGAGTCAAAACAAATGTTTTAACCATGTGGGAGGGTTGAATTAACCATTAATGGTTATTGGAGACTTTGGGGATTAAGTGGTTGAAGGTTGAAAGCCTTCAATGGTTATCAAAGACTTTGAGCCATTTAGTGGTTGAAGGTTGGAAGCTTTCAAAGGTTATCCAAGACTTTGAGGGTTAATTTGTTGAACACACAAAGCATTAATTGCTTTTCAAAGACTTTGGAGTCTTTGAGAAGTGACTCCAATTTGCTTAGGAATGTGACAATATTTAGGGGATGGATTAGGCTAATTAGGAAGGGTTTAGAAGAATCTAGAAGGGGTTTAGGCATACAAGTGGATTTTGTAGGAAAATGCAAGTGGGAGAAATTTTGGTATTTTCAATTAAAATAAAATCATTTATTTCAATTAAATGGTGTAATTTGCATTTGGATAAATATTCAAATAAATATTAATTTATTTAAATGAGAAAAATGAAGATAAAGCATTTAAAATGCTTGAAGACTTTGAGGGAAACCATTAAAGGCTTGAAGACTTTAAGGAAAACCATTAAAGTCTTAAGAAGACTATAGAAGGAAGCCATCAAGTTTGAAGACTTTAAAGCCATCAAGTTTGACTACTTTAAGGGAAACCATTAAAGGTTTCAAGTGGGTGAGGATAAATAGGATTTTAAATAAATAATTTATTTAAAATAGTTGTGCAACTTGCTTTTGTAGGAAAATACAAGTGGGTGGAGGATAAAGGTGTTTTAAATAAATTATTTATTTAAAATAATTGTGCAACTTGCTTTTGTAGGAAAATGCAAGTGGGTGGAGGATAAAGGTGATTTAAATAAATGTTAATTTATTTAAATGTGAGAGGAGGGATTTTGGGGGATTTAAATAAATATTAATTTATTTAAATGTGAGAGAAGATTTAATTAAACAAATATGATTTATTTATTTAATTAATGGTCTAAATTTGGTTAAGTGAATTAAATCAAATAAATTGAATAATTTATTTAATTAATAGGAGAAGAGGGTTAAGATGAATTAATTAAATATTAATTTAATTAATTCATTAATTGATGGTTAAATAATCAAATAAATACTAAGTATTCATTTAATTAAGTGGACAGATTTATGTGACTACATTTGCCCCTCTTTGAGATGGTGCAGTTTATTGCGTCGTTTCAAAGAAAGAAAAATAGGTGTGAAGAAATGCCCCATAAAATGTAAATTTAATGGGTGGTATGCCCCCTCGAGAGATGGGCCGAATGTTTTTTTTTTTTTTTAAAATCGGGCAATCTCTCGAAAAAGAATGCAAAGTGGAGGGGAGGTAGAATAGAAGAAATTAGAACTAATGATGAAAGAATGGGAGAAAATGGAGTGAATATGAAGAAACAACAAGCCAGCGAGTACCCTGAGGTCATGCAAGAGATACATAGCAGATGTAGTGTGGGGTTTGGATTGATGCTATACAATTGATCAAAATTGTTTGGACAATCTGGTGCAATCGGTTTAATTGCCCCGGTCAAGTCAAAGCGTGACAGTTGATGTCAGTTGGTCGCTTGGACATGGTAAAGTCTGAGTAAGTGAATCAAAGTGACCTGATGTGACTTAGACAATTGATGTAATTGCCCGATGAAGTCAAGGTATATGAAGCAAAATACTCGTTGAGACGTAGACAATTGATGTAATTGTCCGTTGGATTGTGTTTGATTGGTTGATCAATTGATAGTGTGTGCGTGGGATGGATGGTTGTGGGGAATCATGGCAGTCCCGTTGAGACTAGGTCATTATGATAAATGCCTGATGTAGTCTAGGATTACCATAATCGATTACCTGTTGAGACCCGAAGATACTTGATCAGAGTATCTGTTGATAGTCTAGGTGTGTGGGAGTCGATGTATCTGTGTAGACAAAGCAACTTGCTGGATTGTGTGGATGAATGAGGATGGGAAGCGATGAAGGGATTAGGATGATGTTGATGATCAAGATAGGGAGGGTGAGGGGGGATTTGATGTTAGATAGAAGATATGGAGGACTAGGATCGAGTCCTATGGAAGAAGATGAGTAAAATAGAGTATGCATTATTATGACTATGTATTCATGATATGCAGCTATTATGAATGTAGGGATGGGTGGAATGCAACGAAATGCAATATATACAAATGAGATGGAATGACGATCCATGGTGCTTTATTTTTCATCATTGAGCTTTAAAATGTTGTAAGAAAATACAAGCAATTTGACATAAAGATTCAAGATGACCAGAGTATTTCTTACATGGATTTTTATATAGCAAGTTAATACAAGCAACTTGATATAATGGATCAAGTTGACCTGAGTATTGCTTGCGGAACAGACAAGGATTATCTCCTTTCATGCATGACTTGGATCGTCCTCCTTGATCTTAGGCTGATCATATCCTGAGACAAGTGCATACCGTACTAAGAAATAAAAACCTTTATCCAAATTGGATGAGGAGGAACCAAAGAATGAGCATTGTACCTGCAAACAAACAGTATATACATAAAGAATAAAAGAATATGGATCCTTGGTAATGGTTCATGCTCATATGGTCGAGGTATACGCTGTAGTCAGCAAGCCGTAGTGATCTATGACTGCATTTTGCATAAGATCACGTAGCTTAGTGAACTTCCCACGTAGACACCATTAGTACATGCCCCAGAACTTCATCGGAAATAATGCGCAAATGATACAAAACAATGCTGAAAGATCCCGATACAGATAAACGAATGATTGTACTCACAAATCAACCAAGTATTTGATAGCTTAACATAATTTTCTTGTCAAAGAAAATGTCATCTTGTCTTTGTTTTGATAAGGAAGGATGCATCCTTGTTTAAAGACAGGTTTGGATTTGTTAATGTCGATTGTGTGGTTTGATTGGTAAATGGTCATTGTGTGAGTATTTTGTCAATGTTTATTTTGTATCTGATCGGATAAATATGTACAAGGTGTTGCCATGTTTTTGTGTGATTTTTGATGGGTTTTCCGATGTTTTTTGGATTTTGTGAAACAATTTTGAATGTTTTTGGTATTTTGAGAGTCATTTTTGAATGTTTTTGATATTTTCTGATGATTGCCTGAATGAAGAGCGTAATGAATCATATGAGACAATGTAGAATCCACTTCCTTCACGAGGGTAAGGGTATTGCCCCCAGTTTTAGACATGACTATGAAAAAGCGGGATGCAAGATGTATGGAGTACTATCATAATTGCAGAGGAATAACAAGCCATGGTTGATGGATGGATGGATGTATGTATGAAGTAGATGTGATCGCCACAAGTCTGAAAGATAATGGAGCCATAGCCTTTACGAGTGGCGCCTGTTTGCCAGGTTTTCACCATCGTTCTTACCCAAGGTGCCACCGGAGTGGTTGTTCACCGTTTGGATGCATGATTTTTCTTTACTTTTTTGAATGTTTTTGTATTTTCTTTAGGACATTTTTCTGAATGTTTTTGGTATTTTCTTTAGGACATTTTTCTGAATGTTTTTGGTATTTTCTGATATGCAGGGGAGCCTGATGCCTTGTACACCTTAGGTATAAAACCGTTTGAGGTGCATGCTATTGATTGGATCTGCGAGCGGTTCTCCGTCTGATGTAGCCAACTGATATGCCCCGGACCCGAATACAGCAGTGACAACATATGGGCCCAACCAGTTTGATTCAAACTTGCCTTGATGTTCTCTGTTTGGTTGGTTGCGAGGATTTTCTCGAAGAACAAGATCACCTACCTCAAATGTACGAGATCTAACTCGGTGATTGTAGCTTCTACTCATGCGCTGCTGATAGGCTTTGAGGTGATTGTATGCAGCTTGTCGCTTCTCATCAAGTAACTCTAAGTCCTGAAGACGGGATACTCTGTAGGCTTCATCATCGATGAGATTATGCAAGGAAACTCGTAAGGATGGTATCTCGACCTCAATAGGTAAGATAGCTTCAGCACCATAGACCAATGAATAAGGAGTTGCACCTGTAGGGGTTCGAATGCTAGTTCGATATGCCCATAATGCTGGATTCAATTGAACATGCCAATCACGACCGGCATCATTGACTGTCTTCTTTAGGATTCTCAATATGTTTTTATTGGATGCTTCGGCCTGACCATTGCCTTGTGGGTAATAGGGAGTGGAAAAGCGGTGTTGGATATGAAATTTCTCACAAAGCTCACGAACATCCTGATTTTTGAAAGGAAGACCGTTATCTGTGACAATGGACATGGGCACACCATACTGGCAGATGATGTAATTGAGGATGAATGAGGCGATCTGCTTGCCGGTGACTTGGGTAAGTGGAACAGCTTCGATCCACTTGGTGAAATATTCAGTGGCGGTAATAATGAATTTATGGCCATTGGATGAAGATGGATGGATTTTACCCACAAGATCAAGACCCCATTGACAAAAAGGCCATGGTGTTGTGATTGGTTGCAGTTCTTGAGCTGGTGCATGTATTAGGTCGCCATGAACTTGACATTTTTTGCACTTCCTGACAAAGTAGTAGGAATCCTTTTCCATAGATGGCCAATAGTATCCAGCTCGCATGATCTTCTTGGCTAGTGATGGACCACTTGAGTGAGTCCCGCAAATTCCTTCATGTACCTCTTCCAAAGCCTTTTTTATCTCACCTTGTTCCAGACATCGAAGGAGAGTACCATCAAGACCGCGTCGGTATAGGGTTTCGACAATAATGGTATATCGAGCAGTTTGGCGAATGAAGGTTTTACGTTGGTTATTTGATTGGTTGGGAGGAAGGGTGTGATCGCGGAGATAGGTGTAGAACTCACCGTACCATGGGGATTCAGAACCGACAAGGTGACATATCATGTCAGATTCGGGGATATCATAAGCGGGAATCCAAAGCTGTTCTACCAAGAACTCGTAGCGTGTTGAATTCTGTGGAAGATCTAAGAGAGATGCGATGGTAGCCATGGCGTCAGCAGCTCGATTCTAATCTCTTGGTATCTGCTCAAAAGTGATAGTAGTAAATGATGTCTTTAGAGTGTCCACCATTTGCTTATATGGCATGAGTTTATCATCCTTGGTCTGATACTCATCTGTTGCTTGTCGAATGACTAGTTGGGAATCACCATATACTTGCAGTTCTTTTAATTTCCATTGTATGGCTAATCTGAGTCCTGTGATCAAGGCCTCATACTCTGCTATGTTGTTTGTGCATGGAAATGTGAGCCTGTAAGACTTCGGGATGCTATCACCTTGAGGTGTGATAAACAGAATGCCTGCCCCCGAGCCGTGCCTAGTGTATGAACCATCAAAATATAGTTTCCATGGTTGTGCTGTTGTGATCATGAATATCTCTTCATCTGGAAAATTGGAAATGAGAGGATGATCGCCTATGAGTGGCGCATCGGCCAACTGATCTGCAATAACTTGACCTTTGATAGCTTTACGGTCCACGTACTCGATGTCAAATTCACTTAGAATCATCACCCATTTGGCCAAGCGACCTGTCAATGCTGCTTTGCTGAGTAAATACTTGAGTGGATCAATCTTTGCGATGAGTTGTACCTTGTGTGTCAACAGATAGTGCCGCAATTTAGTGGCTGCCAGGATTACTGCTAGGCAAGCTCGCTTAATAGGTGTGTAATTGAGTTCATAGCCAACCAGTGTACGAGAGATGTAGTATATAGCACACTCTTTGCCTTCTGCATTATGTTGTGCCAATAATACACCTAATGCTGTACTTGTTGCTGAAATATAAAGTAACAACGGTCTACTTGGATCTGGTGGCATCAACAAGGGTGGATTCATGAGATAGTCTTTAAGTGCCTGAAATGCTTGTTGGCATCGGGCATCCCACTGAAAGCGGATGTTCTTGTGTAGCAGGTGTGTGAATGGGTGACACTTATCAGCCAATTGTGCAATGAATCTTTGGATGGATTGAAGCCGTCCTTGTAGTGTCCTTAGCTGACTGATATTCTTTGGAGGTGGCATGTCCATGATTGCCTTAACCTTTGCTGGATCGACCTCAATGCCTTTGCTTGAGACAATGTATCCTAGAAGTTTCCCAGAGGTCACTCCAAAGACACATTTCTTTGGGTTGAGTCGAACATGATATTGTTCCAGTCTATCAAAGATTTGATCTAAGATGTGGAGATGTCCTTCTCTAGTAAGTGATTTTGCTAGTAAGTCATCCACATAGTCTTCCATCATGGTATGCATCATGTCATGGAAGATGGTGGTCATTGCTCTTTGATAGGTCGCTCCTGCATTCTTTAGACCAAAAGGCATTACATTCCAGCAGTATGTGCCCCATGGACATGTGAAGGCTGTCTTATGTTGGTCCTCTGGTGCGATCTTTATTTGATTGTATCCTGAAAAGCCATCCATGAGTGAAAGCATGGCATGTCCTGCTGTCAGGTCCACTATGATGTCGATATTTGGTAGGGGGAAGTCATCCTTAGGACAAGCTTTATTTAGATCTCGGAAGTCGGTACAAATGCGGATGCCCCCTTTTGGTTTGCCAACTGGCACGATGTTGGAGATCCATTCTGCATAATCAATTGGCCTAATGAAACCAACATCTAGGAGTTTCTTGAGCTCTGTTTTGACTAGCACTGCAATCTGGGGATGCATCTTACGAAGCTTCTGCTTGATAGGTTTGGCTCCTTTTGCTACTGTGAGATGATGCATGACTAAATCAGGATCAAGCCCAGGCATGTCTGCATATGACCATGCAAAGTTGATCTGACGCTGTTGGAAGAACTCTATAAATTGAGGTTGTTCCTCTGGAGTGAGAAGAGATGCCAGATGTATGATATGAGGGTTTTCAGGAGTCCCCACATTGTATTCTTTAGTCTCCTCAATGAGAATCGTCGATCGTTCCTGTTGTGTACTAGCAGGGAGAATGTCAAACCCTTCATCCTCCGGCGCCTCAGAGAGGTTTTCACCGTTGGATACGCTCTTTCTTTTTACTTTTGTTGGATCAAACAGTGCCACAGTGTGGTTTTCACTGGAAGATCCATGTTTTAATGTTATATTTTTGCAGCTGAAGGGTTTGGCATCCGCTCCGAAGTATGCTGTGCTATTAAGTTCAATGGCGAATCCAGCTTTGTGATCCCCGCTTGGTAGATTATCCCTTAATTCCAAAAAGTCAATGATAGCCTCATCGTTTTGGAAGAGGTCAAGACATGGGGGATTTGGTTGGTTCCATTCAATGAGTTCAGGGTGGACAATGGGCATTACATCATCGATTAGGTTAAGTGCGGGAGATGTATCAGTGAGGGTTAAGACAGTGTGGTGAAGGTAGTTGATGGTACTTTCCCTGTCAGAATCAGGCGTAGGATGAGACGTAGGGTCTGTGGAAGATGTTTCCAGCTCAGGTACCCAAGTGGTCTTTATCTGTGCTTCTCCGTAAACAGGAATGTCTTTGCGTGGCGGAGGTGGTGATGTGTCTTCCTCATCTGAAGTGTTAAGTTGCACTGAATCGAATTCCCACTCATGTGAGTCGGTCTCTGAATCACTTTCCAGCATCCGATTGCTATACCATACTGGGATGTCTTTGGAGTTAAATACTGCAGGCGTGATTGGTTTATGTACTTTTGTGGTGATCAATGCTGCAGGAACCGTGATGGGGTTTAAAGGATTTGTTACTGGAAGTATTGGTAATGGTGACTCAGTGGCTTCTGCTAGAACTACTGGCGCCATAGATGTTGCTGCGGGTTCTGATACAGTTGCTGCTGCTATTGGTGTTATTGACGGGATTACTGGTTCGATTGGTGGTATGTTTGGCACTGGTGATGGTTGCGGTGGGGTTGTGAGCCTCGATGGGGCAATGGCAATATTGCTTGATGGTGCTTTGATTATGAAAGGTGTCCTCTTTACAGTAGGTGGGCAAAATGGTTTGCTAGGTTTTCCTTTAAATCTGAGTTTAGGAAGGATCTCTTTTTCAAAGCCTAGGCCTGTATTACCTTTGGGCTTGAACTCTGGCAGCAGTGGTTCATGTCGTCCTTGTTTGCAGTATCCCAAAGCACTCTGACCATCATACCCCATTCTTTGCATAATGAGGAGGCCTTTACCATACTGTTCCGTAGGAAGTGTAACTTGCGGTTTATCAGTGGTGATGGGATCCTTATAGATCCAGTCCGCTAGGTCCTCATCTTGTGTTTCTTCCTCTTGACTCTTTCCAAGGATGAAAGGTGTTAAGGCACATGCTGGCGTGATTAGTGGTTGCTGGAGCAACTGCTGTGGTTTACCATGTGTTCTAGGAGAAGTGGGCATTTGTCCCACACAAAAGAGCTGACTCAAGTTGTATTCTCCAGGACCTTCCTCTGCGACTTTCATTTTAAGCTTTTCTTGCTTGGGCATAGGGGTGTTCGAACTGGCAAGAGAGGCAGGATTTACATATGATGTGGAGGAAATGGCTTCCCTATTATTAGGAACAGTAATTTCTGGTTGATGGCTGATATTATGGCAAAATGCAAAGGGATTTGCATCGCCCAGGATTGTGATCTCTGCACCATTATGTGGGAACTTGATACATTGATGGTAGGTAGATGGAACAGCTTGCATGGCATGTATCCAAGGTCTCCCTAATAATAGATTATATGGCAGAGGAAGGTCCAGAACCTGACAAATGATATGCTTTACCACAGGGCCCACTCGGATTGGTAGTACCACAGCTCCTTTGGATGAACGCTCTGCATCATCATAGGCTTTGATGGTGATCTTCTTACGAGGATCCACTGATTCTATTGCATATCCCAATGCTGTGACCAGCTGTAGTGTGCAAATGTTTAGGCCTGCTCCATTATCGATCAAGACTCGCTTGATCCTGTGTTGGTTGACGAAGCCTTCAATGTGGAGTGAGGCGTTATGAGGTTGCTGGAAGGAAGAGTTGTCACTTTCAGAAAAAGTGAGACAAGGTGATGACTTTAGACTTCCAACCATGGCTTGAAATTGGTCCGTATTTAGATTTGCAGGGACTGACGCCTCTTGGAGTGCTTGATCCAAGATTGTTTTATGAGAGGGTGACAGACGCAAAAGCTCCAAAATGGATATAAGTGCAGGGGTTTTGTCTAATTGTTCCACAAGATTGTACTGCTTTGGGACGGAGGTGGTGCCTTGTGGAGCTGCCTTGATGGTGACCTTGCCACGACGTGTAACAACATTGCAATTTGAGGTGGGATTTTTGAAGGTTATGGTTGCAATTTGTTCACTGGCATCATACAGGTGATTGACAGTGTAGTTATACGCAGCTTGCGTATAATCAGTGGTATCAGGACCTCGTCTGGAAGTGGAAGGACCCCTTTGATCTTGTGATGGAAGTGGATTCTTGAACATCTGATGATCATTATTGGTTGTTTTTGGGTCATGCCCTTCAATTTCAATTTCTCCTCGGTCAATAAGATCCTGAATGAGATCTTTGAATCGGTGACAATTACTTGTCTTGTGTCCTCTTCCTTGATGGAACTCACAGTGTTCAGTATCTTTCCACCATGCTGGTTTGACTTGAGGCTCATAGTTTGATAGCTTAGGTAGAGTGACCAAATTTTGAGAGAGGAGTTGTCGCAACACTATTTCAATGGGTTCCCCTAAGGGAGTGTATGTGCGTTTTTGTTTTTGTGGATGAGGTCTTGGTTCATCATGAGATGTGATGCGACCTTGATTAAGAGGAACATTTGTGTTATTTTGAGGTGGAGGATTTTGTCCTGCAAACCGAACCACAGGTTGTGCATTTTGGACAGTCTGAGCATCCACAACTCCATCGTTGACGATGTTCTTATTCTTGTTCCAGAAGTTCGGTTTATCGCTATTGAAGCGCGGGCGAGGAGCATCTTTTGGTTCATTAAAGATTTTGATGAGTCCTTTTTTGATGAGTGCCCTTTCACATTTTATACCCTTGGTGATCATATTGTTAAAAGAGTCTGTGTCTTTGACATCCAGGTGAAATTCCATTTCTTCGTTTAAGTTGGAAATGAAAATTTCCACTAGTTCTCGTTCAGGTAACTGAAGAGAACGTCTGCTAGACATTTGGCGCCATCGTTGCAGGAATACTGCGAATAATTCACCTGGTTTTTGTTTGGTGTTGCATAGATCAGCCATGGTGATGTCGCGTTCAATATTATAAGAGTAATGAGATAGGAACTTCTGGATGAGTTCCTCAAATGTTCTAATGCCACCTGGAAGTCGGGAAAACCATGATGTGGTTGTTCCTCCCAAGCTTTGGGGAAAAAGGCGCATTAGGTATGTGTCCTCATAAGCTACTTCAAGACAAGCAGAATGAAATTCTCGGACATGATCATGGGGATCCCCCTTTCCTCTATATTTTTCAAATTTGGGTGTTTCAAACCCGCGTGGAAAGGGTGGCATATAAAGATTCCTATCAAACGGATAGGGACAGATGTCGTTAAGTGAAAATTGATTGGTCTTAACACCACTATGAAGTTGTTGGGCGAGATTCGCGACTTGTTGCCGCAACATCTCCATTTCATTTGGAGGAGGAGGTGGTGGGTTACCTCGAGGGATGTTATATCTGATGGGATCTCTACGTCTTTCCTCCTCATGGCGACTTTGTCTTTCTGATGCTTGTCTTAATTGGGCAAGATCAAAGTCTGAGGGGAGTTTGGCTCCTTCTTGAGCAAGTCTTAAGAAGTGAGCATCCGCATTGCTCCTGAGAATTTCATCAAATAATCTGTTAAAGTGAGGGTTATGCTGAACCCTTTCGATTGTTGAAGGAGTGGGACTACTTGGGTTTTCATCATTTACATTTCCTCCAAGTGCTTCTTGAAATTCATTGAGGTTGTCCTCTTCTTCCTCAATT
Organism: Cryptomeria japonica; assembly: GCF_030272615.1. Classification (NCBI taxonomy): domain Eukaryota; kingdom Viridiplantae; phylum Streptophyta; class Pinopsida; order Cupressales; family Cupressaceae; genus Cryptomeria; species Cryptomeria japonica. Next base: position 576,917,509 of record NC_081411.1, on the reverse strand, counting down.
TCTATTTCTCGTTGCCTTGATCGCGATCGGGTTTGAGCCATTTTGTTTGCAAGTTTGTGTTGAAGTTGATTGAAGATGATGATGAGTTGTTCGATGAAAGATGGATGATTAGTGGATTGTAGATCTCTAGCACTCTAAAGGTAAATGTAACCAGAATTCTTTCTTTGAATTGCTTGTTTGTTTTGATGAGTTTGGATGTGATAAGGTGTAGAGAAATCTGAGATGTGTTACAGATTTTGACTACCTAGCAATGAGAGGATTCACTCATGAACTAGTTTTAACCTGCGTAGATGTGTCTCTTAGGATGAGCTTATCCTAGATGTAGAAACAATCTAAAAGTGATGTGATGTGTTTGATTTCAAGCAATATCTAAAAAAGGAATCTTGGGACAAGAACCTCTTAATGTTTTGAGAGTTTTGGGATGAATTGATGATGGAAAAATGATGTATGAATGAGATGATGGATGTTTTGTTTTCAACTTTAATAAAAAATTTGTGTTACAAATGGAACAAACTCTACTTCTTCCCTTTCAGGCGTTGGTGGCATTTCTCGAGCTGTGTTGTAGGTGATATAGATGTTTGGGAAGAAGTTGGGATTAATCTTTCCTCCTTGATTTTTGTGATAACTCAGAGCTCTATATTGCATAAAAGCTCTGTGGTTCAATGATTCTGAATCAAACTCGTTTGTTTTACCTTGAAGGTATAGACGCATGCGATGTAGAAAGACTCTATGGGAGACAAAGATTTGTCGATTGATATAGAAGAATTTCCTCCTTTTGATTAAAGCCTTTGAGCTTAGTGGTCTCCTTTTCAAGGTGATACTCTGATGACACTTCTTCTTTCGCAAGATGTGAAGAATGGTCATAAATTTTTGACTCTTTGTTTGTTTGCACTTTGTTTTTGGTATTTTTGGTTGTGTTGACAGATGTTGGATGAATACTTTGTTTTTGGGATTGATTTTCTGATTTTTCTTTGACAAGAAAACAAAGCAAGCACACAAACACAAGATTGTAGCCTCAAAGGCACAAATGAGTATGGGTCTAGATCAACCCAATTCTTGGACTTGTTTTTGACCCTTCCTTTAGATGTATTTTAAGGTGTATTTCCAAAGCCTGAAGTCGGCTCAATTTGCTCTAGGTCTGTAAAACGAACACACTTCAAACACTCTTTATCCCTATGGTCAAATGGCCAGTTGTGATAAATTTAGCCCACATCTTGATATTTCTTCGACTTTGGTACTACATACCTTATGAATCCCGCCGTGGCAGGTAAGGATGTGATATACTAAGTCTTGCACGAGCATAACAAATAGATGATCCCTATGATGGGGGAGTCACCACTTTTATCAAGCCACAAGTGACTTTTCAAAAAGCTATGTTTCTACTCAAGGAAATATGTATGGTGAGTATCTTGGGAGCAAAACCATCTATGCTCTTGCACTAAATTATACCTCAAATATCCTCAATCAATAGAACAGGTGGGCTACTACTTAAAGGTGTTTAGTCATGTTCGATGGCTTTGGACATAAGTTCATTCTGCAGTGACTCACTTAAGAGCCTTGTAACTGGTGGTGGGGCCCATTTGTCCTTTCGGCCAGTTACACTGTAGGAACAGCTATACCCAAGGCTACAGCTTTCGCTCTCACCTGATTTCTATAGCGGCTCGAAGGATTTACCGCTCGAGGTCGTTCCCAAGAGTATCGATCCCTTGGCAGGCCTCTCTTAAAAAGATAAAATGTGAGTGTTACTAACACTTTTCTCTTGCACCTAGGACCACGAAAGCCAAGGGAGAGGATAGTGTGTGTTAGAAGTAGGACCACTCGACCAACTCTTTGCACAAGTGTGCCAAGCACGAAAAACACCTGTTCTTTTTAATCTATCATTGCAATGTGATCTAACTATTTGGAGATGTTGCTCCAACAATCATGGTGTTCTTTTTAATTTTCAAAGGCAATTGTTTGAGTAAACTAGAATTTGAAAATCCTGGTCAACTTAATGAAAAACACGTTTGCATGAAGTAAGATTGCTTTAAAAATGAGACAAGTTGATTGTGAATTTTATTTGCACCAAAAATGGAAGTGTGGATTGTGAGTTTTATCTTGATGCAAGAAATAAAATTTGCCTTGTTGATTTTAAGCACCAAAACGAAGTTTGTTTCCTAACTTGCAAAAAAAAAATAAAGTTGTTTTTGTATAAGTTTGTGGTTCTTTTTACCTTTGAACAATGAAATTCTTTTTAAGAGCCCCAAACAAATGTGTGATTCTTTTTCAAAAGCCCAAATTTGAAATGTGAAGTTAATTTTAAACCAAAATAAAAAGTGAATTCATTTTTAAAACCAACTTAAAAAACAAGTTAGTAAAAAATATAAATCTACTCTTTAATCTAATTTAAATCTGCACAAAAGAGAAAAATAGTTAGTAAAATCTGCCTATTTGGTGGGCTTCTACAAGCCTAAATTTTTTTATTTATTTTTGGTTACAAGGTGATTTGTACAACGTTTTGTTACAATAGCGCTAGTCTGCGTTTGAACAGAGGCACTATTTAACACAAACGTATTAAAAGAAAGGGAAAGACAGAGAAGGGAAAAGCACTGAAACAGGGGGAATAGCGCCAAAATAATGCCAAACGCACCAAAACAGTGTCAAAATCGCAACCTGTGTGACATTTTCAACATTCAAACATGTTATTGGTTAAAAAAAAAAAAATGATCTTTTTGGTGTTTGGATTCACGTCGGGTTCACCAAATGATGCTCTGCAAAAAGGATTAGAAAATCTGTTTGATGGCAACACACACAAGAGCACAAGAAACAAACGTTAGTGTTAGCAACAAAAGATTATCCTAAACAGGCATATCAAGAGAGATATTAAGCATGAAATAGAAAGCATATAAACATAGAATGAAATAGCTAATCAAGATGCTCATAGTTGCTCCTCCCTTGTTCCTCTCCTCTCCAAGTCCCAAATGAGTGTAGCTCTCAGCTTTTAGCACTAGCCATGGATGCCATATGGAGATTCAAGATGGTTGAATATGATAAGCAAATACTATGCAAGAGTAGATAGTGATGCTATGAAAAAGCTCTATGCTAATGCCAGTATAACAACAATACTCTAAATGCTTCCCCTTTTGCTTGAGGAGAAGGGTTCTATTTATAGAAGAAATGGGGAAATGAAGGGTTAAGATTGAATGGTTTAATCAAGGGCCAAGTTTGAAAGTTGGGGATCCATGTGCATAATTGGCACCAATAAAATGGTGACAAGTGTCAACATAGGATTGGGTTGAGAGAAGAGGTTGGAGGCATTAAAGGCCTGAGAAGACCTCATGGTTATCTAGAAGGTAAGGGTCAAGTCTAAATTAAGATTACCCATTGGATTAAGAGTTAATCCAAGGATAAACCTTTGTGCAAATGTTTAAGAGGTAATCATGGTCAAAGCATTAATGGCCTGATGAGACCTTTGGGTTGGGTAGAGGTTGAGTCAAAACAAATGTTTTAACCATGTGGGAGGGTTGAATTAACCATTAATGGTTATTGGAGACTTTGGGGATTAAGTGGTTGAAGGTTGAAAGCCTTCAATGGTTATCAAAGACTTTGAGCCATTTAGTGGTTGAAGGTTGGAAGCTTTCAAAGGTTATCCAAGACTTTGAGGGTTAATTTGTTGAACACACAAAGCATTAATTGCTTTTCAAAGACTTTGGAGTCTTTGAGAAGTGACTCCAATTTGCTTAGGAATGTGACAATATTTAGGGGATGGATTAGGCTAATTAGGAAGGGTTTAGAAGAATCTAGAAGGGGTTTAGGCATACAAGTGGATTTTGTAGGAAAATGCAAGTGGGAGAAATTTTGGTATTTTCAATTAAAATAAAATCATTTATTTCAATTAAATGGTGTAATTTGCATTTGGATAAATATTCAAATAAATATTAATTTATTTAAATGAGAAAAATGAAGATAAAGCATTTAAAATGCTTGAAGACTTTGAGGGAAACCATTAAAGGCTTGAAGACTTTAAGGAAAACCATTAAAGTCTTAAGAAGACTATAGAAGGAAGCCATCAAGTTTGAAGACTTTAAAGCCATCAAGTTTGACTACTTTAAGGGAAACCATTAAAGGTTTCAAGTGGGTGAGGATAAATAGGATTTTAAATAAATAATTTATTTAAAATAGTTGTGCAACTTGCTTTTGTAGGAAAATACAAGTGGGTGGAGGATAAAGGTGTTTTAAATAAATTATTTATTTAAAATAATTGTGCAACTTGCTTTTGTAGGAAAATGCAAGTGGGTGGAGGATAAAGGTGATTTAAATAAATGTTAATTTATTTAAATGTGAGAGGAGGGATTTTGGGGGATTTAAATAAATATTAATTTATTTAAATGTGAGAGAAGATTTAATTAAACAAATATGATTTATTTATTTAATTAATGGTCTAAATTTGGTTAAGTGAATTAAATCAAATAAATTGAATAATTTATTTAATTAATAGGAGAAGAGGGTTAAGATGAATTAATTAAATATTAATTTAATTAATTCATTAATTGATGGTTAAATAATCAAATAAATACTAAGTATTCATTTAATTAAGTGGACAGATTTATGTGACTACAGTTATCAAAGTTACTTAACTCAAATGCATGTATCTTACCAATAGTAGCATCTAAAGAAACTAGCATATTGGGTACAAACCTCATTTCATTGATTGTAGAGACTCAGATTGCATAGGCAGGTAGAAGTGATCTTAACAACTTACTTGTTACATCCTTTTCTTCAATAGTTCCTCCTACTCCTTTGATTTGATTGACAATCTGCTTTAGTCTTGTACTATACTGGGTTATGTTCTCACCTTCATTCATCCTCATAGATTCAAGTTGTCCTCTTAAACTATCAACTTTTTCTCTTTGAACATGTTCATTGTAGTACCCCTGCCCTAATCAATTTCTAATCTCGGTTTAATCTTAGTTAGTTTATCATAATATAATGATTATAGTCAGATGTGTTGATTTAGTGCATATCTGTTAATGTGTTTTCACACTAGTTGTATGCAAGTTGTTTAGTGTTCCTATTTCATGGTATTAATATCGGGCTAATGCTTTCATTAAGTTTATATATGTATGCATGTATGACTCTTGGTTGCAGGAGATTTCAGGTACAATGCCGCATGAGTGTGAGGTTCGTCTTCACCTGGATTTGCAGGTTTGAGTGTGCCTCTTTAATACTTAGAGTTGGATTAGGTGGTTGTAAGATCCTAGTTGACCATAGTCGTGCTCAAGTGAGCATCGGCAGTCGTCGTCGGTATTCCCTTTTTGTTTGGGTTTGCGAGTTGTTTGTTTGGTTGACCTTCTTGGTTTGCGTGTTTGGTGTGTATGGTTAAATTGAGTAATTTAGTCCCTATTATTTAATTTGATTAAATACGTGTTCGTGCATTAAAGATTAATGGACTAAATTAAACAGGGTTTTGTTATGCGATTATCGTTAATATTGAATTGCTCGAGTCAGTTTAGGAGCAAGTTAAATTACAATGGCTGATTTTAAATATTAAATGCATTTTGTATATGCTGTTGAAAAAGAAAGTTTTGAATTTAATCGCAATAGAATTAATTGTATTCTGTTGGCTTTTTAAATTAGAAAGGTTAATTTCAGTTAATTGAAGAATTCAATTTTAGATTGAAAAACAAGTAAATATATTGATATAGTTGGAAAATAAATATTTTTGTGATTTATTTTAAATAAAAAATTTAAATCCAAAAATGAGATTTTTGGTCAAACTTCTCCCATTTAACCTAGACTTTTGGAAAATATTGGGGATTTGAATTTTTTTGGAGAAAAATATTTTTTTGGAAAATATTTTTGGAGGAAATTTGAGGGTTTTGAGGAGGAAGAAGGTTTTTGGAGCTTGCAGGTTGGGCTCTCCTTCAATTCTCTTCCTAGAAATAGTTTGTGATTGGAAGGAAAAAATGCTTGTTGTTAAAAACCAATCTTTTAAAATTGATTTTAGAATTAATTTGGATTTGTGGGTTTAGAACTATGCTTATTAGCTTGTGTTCTTCAAGAAAAAAAAATAATATGGTTGAATCATTGTGATGAAAATGGTTCTTTTTGCCCAATATGAGTTTTTGTTGGAAAATTTAATTGGGGTTTGATATCCTTCAAATTGTTTGGGGATTTGAAACCTTATTCTTGCTAGAAAATTATCTTTTTAAGTTTATATGAAACTGTTTTTAAAAAAAAAAATGAGGGTTTCTCTATTTTGAAAAGAAAAGAAAATATTATATAAAACCCTTATTTTGATTAAAAATAAGTTTGCATAAATCAAAATTTATAAATAAATTTGATTTGTTCTTTTTATAAATTAAAAAAAAAAATGAACTGTGCAAAGAAAAAAAATAAATTTTAAATTTAATTGGGGTTGGAGGGCGGGGAGCGGAGCTCCACCCGCCTCCTCCCCCCCCCCCCCCCCCTGGCAGTCGGTGGAAGCCGCAACTCACTGCGACCCCAGCGGTGACCGTAGTCTCTGCGTGCCCGCCGTGGTGGCCGCAGGGAGCGGTGACCCCCGCGGTGGCCGCAGGGCACTGCGTTCCCCGCGTGGGAGCCGCAGGTCCTGCACCCACTGCGGTGGCGCCGCCCGCGGCTAGGGTACGGCTGGCCCCAAACCCCCATGAAAGGGAGGTGGGCCCGGCCGCTTTTCGCCCCCTTTGTTATTTTGTAGTTTTTAAAAATTGTTTTTTTAAATATTTTTTTTAGTAAAAAAAATATATATAATAATAATTTTAATATTATTAAATGTAAATTTTATTAAGTTTTAATTAAGTTTAAATATGTTATCTAAATAGTAAATTATGATATTTATAATTGATTAATTGTATAGTGGCAATATACTTTAATTAATTTTCAAATTGTAGTTTATTATTAATGCATATTTTCTAATTAGAAACTTAATTTGTGGTTGTGTTATTATCAATTGTATATATATTTTATTAATTTCGGATTAATAAATATATGCTAATTAATATTTAAATTTGGTAATTTTTCTATATGCGTAAGGAAATAATCTGTTAATCTTGGAATGGATTTTCTTTATTTGGCTTCCTTAAATAGGTATATTTCCTTGATCTGTATAGTGTAAATTGGTTCTGGAAAAGACAAATTTGTAGGAATTATTTTGAACCAGTATGTCAATGATGTTTTAATTGAAGATTAAATATCATATTTAGTTGGTTAAATGGTTGTTTAATTATATTCATGTGAAATTGGATTAATAACTCTTAGTGGCATATTTATGTATGTTCGATGCGAATGAACATTAGTGAGTTAGAAAACCAAGAACAACCTGTACCTAGATGAAGTAGATAACTACAATCTGACTTAGATCATTTAGAAAACTTGATCGACATTTAATGTCTAAATTAATTTGGAGAAAGATTGTATTCTCTGGTTATTACCTATGCGAGTTTAATTTCTGGATTCGCTTTTTGCTTCAGTAATGGCAAGCTTTGCTTTGTTTGATTGGACCTTGTCGTATGGTTGATTTGGGTACCTATTTCTGTCCTCGGTCTCGAGTTGACTGTTAGTTGTTGTGATATTGTATTGATCATATCCTTTATATGGGTGTCGAATGATGATTCATGGTTGACCATAGTTGGTCAGGTCTCTGGTTAGAGTACCGTTAGTAAGTGTACCTCTTTTGAGTCATGTTTGAACAGATGGTTGTCCCCTCCTTTTTGAACTCCGTTTGTCTGACCATGTGTATTCCTTGGTTTTTGAGTTCGTCTGAGTATAGTCTAGTGTCGTATGGGAAAGTGGCTTTCAATTGGGGGCCGCGCCCAAAGTGGCTGCTGGGTAACCCATCGAAAGTGAGTCTAATAAGTGATAACCTAACAGTAGATTAGAATGTAATCTCTAAGTAAGATAATTGTGCCTCACACATGGGACGAGTGCTAACACAGAATTGACATGCTATGAGAAGGCCTGAAATGGCAAACCATCATCCTTGTCTTCATGAAAGGATGTGTGGGTCCACATGAGGCTTGGATGGGCCGGAGGCTCAGATTAGGTTGCCAGGTTAACCAGTGTATGGGGCCGGAACCTATGAAGACCTGCCATGGTAACCATACCAAGTTGTGTGATGACACTTGTCCCTACATTCGCTAGTGTGTTGTCATTTTGTCCTGTTAGGAGCACGTTTGTGGGTCATCCTATTGTCTATACCCTTGTGAGTACTTGGTTTCATGTTAGACCTTGGGTGGTGATGACTCAGTTTTGTGGATGCTCCAATGGACCTTTGTATTAGCTTTGATTATGTTCAGCTGGATCCTTTTCTTTTCAGGGATCGTTTATGTATTTATTGACCGATGCGGTCATTTGTATATTGATTATGTTTTGCCTTGATGGCCAGATTGTAATGGTGTAACCTCATGTATTCTTAACTTTATTAATTATCAGAGGGGTCTTGCAGTTGAGCAGACCCGGAGATGTAGCCCTTTAGGGGTGAACTCCAAGATCATCTTGGTGTTATGTGATGCTTTTATTTCTTATATTTCATGTTTAGTGTTAGCATGTATGAATGCCATTTTGATCAAATGCATAAGTGGTTTAGATGAGATTTATCGTAGATGCCTGTATGCAATCATCTTTTAAAATGCAGTAAATTGGACTGTGAAAGAATGCAACTTAGAGTAATGGAATATATTCAGTTGTTGTTAAGGAAATTAAGTATGCATGAAAAGATCTCACATGTTTATGATGAAATTCTAGTGTGTTAGAATATTAGATGCATGGCTTATATTTCAATGAAAAGTATGAATGATGGGTATGAATAAATCTTAATGGATGAACCTTATCTTGTGAATTATATTTCCATCTTTTGAAAGAAATTATCCTGATTAAGAATTATCTCGTTATTAAGATAATCAACTTATTAGTTTAATTGTGTGAGTTAAGTGAATTGTGAAATTTAAGTAATCTTGTTGGGAAACTCTTTAGGTGTTAGTTGATGTCTTCCTCTATGTAATCTGAATCTTTTATATCTCGTTATATCTCAATGTTGTGTTTATTTTAAAAAAAAAATTATTGCACTCCATTCTTAAGTTATAGCTTAATCCCTTCCGGGTTTCCTGGTGGGGCAATACATTCATCTCCACCACATATTGATATGAGCTTAGTCCACATTGCCTTTGCATCATTGTAGCCTTCTAGATCATTAAACTCTGAGTCGGTCAATGCAGATGTTATTTCAATCATTGGTTGAATATGTTCTTTGTTTGCCTTTATCTCTTCCATTGTCAATGGATAGGTGCTCAGTGTGATGAAATCATTCTCCAGATAATAGACAACATATTCTCCAATTCCTAATAGATGCAGCTTCATCCTTTTCTTCCATGTAGAGAAACTTGACTTATTCAGCTTCGGTGCATCCCTCTTATACATCTTTGGATCTTTAACTCAAGTGCCTTTAAACTTTCCTTTCGGAGTCCAAAGCTCTGATACCAATTGATAGTTCTGATACTTAATGTAAGTATAGATCCAATAGCCAACAAGATGAGAGGGGTGGGGTGAATCATACAAACTTAATCATCCATAAAAACATCAGATTCAACCTCAGTAACATATATATCAGTCATATAACCAAAACTGTCAAACATGCAAACTTAAAAACATATGAACAATATAAACCTCATAACACCAGATTTAACGTGGAAACCCAAATAGGGAAAAACCACTGTGGGATTTCAGACCCACTAAGAAATATACTCTTTAAGAGTATGCTCGGTTAAAAGAAAATCTTGTTAAAGATTACAAACACATTGCTAGATGTGACCCGGTGAAGGGATTTCCCTCAGATCTGTTAGGATCTTCACTTTGTTAGAAGTGACCTTGTTAAAGGATTTCAAACACTCAATAAGAATGTCACCTTGCTAGAGGATTTACATATAAGACTATTAAGTCCACTTGGTTAAGAGATTTTCTGCTACTTCTCAAAATAACAGTAATAAAAATATGTCTGCAACTTCACATCTAAAAATGCTAAAGAAGATTCCTATTTTTTCAATACAATTTAGACATAGAACTAATCTTGTCTATCTGCTGGGCATCTATACTCTGTTATCAAAACAAGTCTTCAAGCTTCTGTGCTCGGTAATCACTATGTAGCATCCCTGTGTATACACTTGCCCACATACATTGTTTATCAACAGTTTACTATTTATAAACAATCTTCTAACCACTTAATCTCCTTGATCACATTTCCCATGATCAATCATAGCCATCAGATCTTCAATCTTGTCCAGGTTCAATGTATCCTTTGATCTGAAAATGTTTTACCCCGCCTTGTAACTTTCCTGTTCACCGTGGAACTTGTGTTAGGGTATTGCGGTTCAATCTAAGTTGTAGATCTTCCTACTAATCTTTCTTTACCATAGATTCTTTAACAATCTTCATACACGACTTACCAATCATTTAATCTGCTCGAGCTCATCAACTTCCTTCATTAAATATCACATGTAAACATTTAATGCATTCTGTTATAGCTCGGTTGTAACTCGGTAAATACTAAGCTTCACTCGGTAGATATTTTGCCTTCATTCACCGATAGTGATAACCTTAGGGTTTACCGACTAGGTTCTTTGCTCGGTAACATAGTGTAGTATTAACCTTTCAAACAATAACATATGTAGGATATCAGAACAATCTAAACATCATGATCTCATCATTTTCTAACTCGGTAATAGTTGCCCATTGAATAATTTATCCCCTTATTCATCATATTCTTTATGTGTCTTTTACCGACATCTTTATACTCATCAAATCATACTTCTTAAGATATGGCAACATCATACTGAACTAGAAAATCAATTTCTTGACATCAATGACAAAATAATAATATTAAGACAATAATCATCCTTAATCAGTTATATCCATAGTCATCAACAACCTTCTCAATATCCTTATTGAAATGCCAACAATCTCTCATTGTAATTGGAATGCCAACACCAGATTTCATATTTTGGTTTGATTGTTTACTGATAGACACTTCACTGGCACCGATAGGTATCTTCACTGGTGGGAAGGATTCTTTGGGTACCGGCATTGCAGGCTAACATGACTTCATTAGGTTATAGGTATTGGAGGTTGACATCATTTGGGAGACCTGACAATCGACAATTGATTTTGATATTTTTGTATTTATGTAATTGAGCCAACATGTATATTCACTTTGTAATTATCTATGTAAGCCGACATAAGGCATGGAGGATTGTAAGGGTATATAGGTCAGTTGATTAGATCATTTTACTATAAAAGAAGATATGTGAGATATGTGAGAGAGATCATGTATGTGAGGACATTTATGTAAGAGGTTATTCCGGTAAGGGTTTAGGGTTTCAAACTGGAACAGACAGAGCTTAATCAGAACTACATTTAGGAATAGGAGATGTTATCATTGCAGTTCACTCATTCTTCCAGATTTTAGTATGGATTTGTATGTAGTCAGTGATACTCTTTTTGTGATGAGTAGTGTGCTCTAGGCTGTAAGCCTTCCTGCATGTGCAGGCCCCCATATTTTGTAATATCTCTTCATATGGACAGTGGATTGATATTGTGGGTCACAAATCCCATCGTGGTTTTTCCTCTTTGAGGTTTTCCACATATAATTCTTTGTGTTATGGTATTCATTTGTGTGATTGGCTTATTTATATGTACCAGTTTATTGATTGTTGAATGCATGTTTTAATAAGGTTAAAATTGATCATTCTAGGAGAACACTGATCCCCCCCTCTCATTGTTCTTGGATTCCAACAAATAGGTTGATCAAATGTCTTTATATAGGGGGTTCTAGGTAAATTACTGATTAGGCTGAACTCCTATGGTCATGTAGAGATACAAAGATCAAATCTTACCAATGAGATATAGCCTCGACCCCATTTTAAATTGATACCTGATTGAGTGAGACCATGACATTTTGGAGTGTCATAGTCTAGACTAGGGTGTTCCACAACTTGGTGCCACCTCAATCAGAACTAAAACAATGTTAAAATAGAGTGGTCATCCCATGGTAGGACCCACAAAAGGTTGTTCATGGCCTGAAAGCTGTAGAGTAGGCACAAACAAACCCATAAAGGTGATGAGGATGAGACATTATAAAGTAGGGGCATAAACATGAGGTGTATATTAGCCCAGTGACAATTTACAATGTTGCACTTAGCCCCCACTTTAATTGGAGTATGGGCCTATGCAAATAATTTTGGTAAAGTAGATGAAAATATTAAAGAGAGGAGCAATTAGGAGCACAATCACAAGGAGATAAGACATCACTAATTTTCAAGAACCAAGCCTCCAATCTCAAGATCTTAACTCACACAATTGCATGCAAGAGCACACAAAAAAAGACAAAAGGCAAAAGGCACACAACACAAAAACTAAAACCAAAACAAGACCTCAATCCAACTAGTTGAAGAGATCTCGATATAAAAATTTCTCAATGACTAATATCATTCTTGGAAATGCCATCTCAAGAACACAAGTGATCACATAAAAAGAGCAAGAGCACACATCAACCATGAACTACAAATAGAAAAGCTATGATCTCATGAGAAGAAAGAGGGAAGCATGGATACACATTCTATTTGTGTTTTTCTAGGTGATCCATGAGAAGAAGAGTGAGAGAAGACATGGATACACAATCTAGTTGTGTTTTTCTAGGTGATCCATGTTGGGGAGGAGAATCATAATAGTCTGGCTATGTTTTACTAGTTCCACTCATCCTGTTGTGTGTGCAACTATCTAGTTTCAATTTTTAAGCATCCCATATAAGAGTTTGTTTTCTCTGGGTTTGAGCATGCAACAACCTATTTAAGACATGAAATGATCATGTAAATATGTGTTTGGTAATGGGAACATCTTGTGTAATAGTTTGTTTTCTCTAGTTTTGAGAATGTATAACCCTTTGTAAGACAAATATATATGCTTGGTTTCAAGGACATCACATGTAAGAGTTTTTTTTCTTTAGTTTCAAGAATGTGCACCCCATTTAAGACATATTTAAATGCTACATCTAGTTTCAAGCATGAAGCATATCATGTAAGAGTTTGTTTTCTCTAGTTTCAAGAATGAACACCCTATTTAGGACATGAAAAAATATAGTACAATATAGTACAAAGAGGGTGATATGCTCTACCCCTCCCCCCCCCTTCTTAAAATGTTAACATATCCCTATGTTGATGTCTTAAAGAAGCTAGAAACAAGGATACCCACCTTAAACACCATGGAGATATCCTTTTTGGCAACAATGTTCATAAATCCAAGCTAGAGAGGCAATACTCTTACAAGAAAGGATAAGATAGTAAAAAAAAGAGATATCTTGCAACAAGTTTAAAGGGAATCCTTGGAGGAGAAGAGATATTTTCTCAAAAGACATCTACCTCCAAGAGGAGATTTTGAACAAACATAACATCTTGTACCAAAATAAAGGAAGGAGAACAAGAATGCTTAACTTCAGTCTATTAATAGGTAAATGGAAATTTGATGAAGGATGACACACTTTTGACCCAAAGTGAAGGTTTTTTAATAATAGATATACATTTCCAAGTGAAAAAGAGGTTGTAGTCAAGGATACACACCTCTTGCATAAGAGATAACCTTGAGAAAACAACAACTTCACACAAGGAATGACATCAAATCATAAACAAACATCACTCAACATTGGAAAAGTGGATCCTTAGAGAGTATAAGAAAAATCAATGCCCCCCAAGTGTAGGGACAATCAGAAGAATTACACAGCCTCTAAGGAAATATAAATATAAGTAAATTCACTATGTACTCACATGAAGGAATATTCAATGCAAGGAAAGACATTATGATATGAAAAATGCAACGCTAAAGAAGAGGTAATCTTCAAAGAAGGAAAAATAAAGGTGAAGTATCACACTCGCCCCCCCTAAGGAGAGATTAATCATGAGACATACCTTTCCATGCAAGAAAGGACAACAAAGTATGAAAAATGCAACCTATAAGGGAAATAGTGAAATCTTAGATAGAGAGAAGAAATAGGATAATATTCTTTCCCCCCAAGCATAGAGGCAAGAATGAATTATGTTGCTGTCCCAAGATAATTGTAACTGAAAAAACATTATGTTGCTGTCCCAAGATAATTGTAACTGAAAAAACATCACCTCTTATGACAAAGAGCCCCCAATGAAGTTAACTACTAGTTCCATAGGGTGAGGAGCAACATGAAGGGTGAATAGAGTACTAAGGCACTACCTCTTCACCAAGGAGGAGTGCAAGATCAGTTATAAGAGCTATGCAAGTTCTATCACATTGGTCTTGAACAAATGTTTTAAATGCTTTACAATTTCCAAGAGAATGAGAATAACTATGATGAAAAAGACAATGTGCATCACCTTCCTTATGCTTATAATTTTGGTTAATTTTAATGAAAGGAAAGACAAAATTCTTATCATACTTCAACCTCCAAAATATTCTAGTAGTTAATTACTTTTGGTCATCAATGGGAGTAGGTCTTGTCTCTTGAGATGTAGGACAAGAATTGATAGAAGAAGATGGGTTTTTTTTGTATTATTTTAACTATGCCATTATCAATGAGTCCTTCCATTCCATTTTGAAAATCTAGACAACCATTGGTATCATGATCATTATGTTGGCATTTTTGATGTTTATGTTGTGATTGTCATTGATGGACACACACTTGCATTAAGATCCTCTTTATATGTATATGGTAAAGCACAACCGGTATTTGTTCCAATAGGTATGTTGTATTATAGTCTTTAGACTATTGATGTTTTGCAGAATGTGTTTCCCAGTCTCAAGCAGCATGTTGACCTCAAGCGGTATGAGGGATTAAAGCGGCATAACACATTTCTACTAGTCTTCATTTTTGCTAAACCGGCAACTGACATTTTGTATGAACTGGTAATACTCTATGATGAGTTACCAACCGACATTTTGTGATGAGTTACCAATCCACCGATTGTTTGAAAATGCTGACACACTGGCGGTGCTTTTTGTGTCATGTTACTAAGTATGTCTAGATTCATTGAACCTAGGAAATTGAAATGTAATCCTATTGGACCAACATGAAATCAGATTCCTTTAAAAGGACATCATGTCTAGGGTTTTAGGTAGTTGTCGAAAGGGTTTATGTTGTTGCTAGGGTTTGAGGTGGTTGAGGAGTTGGAAAGAATATGAATGTGTAGAAGACTGAAGTAATGCAGGAGTGCATTAGGAATGAGCTACCAAGGATCTAACCAAGCAGTTTGTGCTACTAGCTAGATCAAACACTTGTTGATTACTCACATCTTTGACAAGTCTATAGCCCTTAACTAGGTAGGCCCAAAAGCCTTTTGTAAATCCTCTAATAAGGTGGTTCACATCTGTGGATCTAAAATCCTCTAGCAAGGTAGTCCTTGATCAGACTTATCTCCTAACAAAGATTGAGATTCCTAATAGGATTTGTTCTGGTGAATAACATTGTAAGATCTTAACCGGTCTGGTTTCTATTCTGCAGATAGTGACTTGTGAGTTCCATCTCACCATGTTTTCTCCCATTTGGGTTTCCACTTCAAATATATTGTGTTATGGTTGTATTGCTTTTGTGGGTGATTGCTTTATTTGCATTTTGGCTTGCATGTGTGATAACCGGTCTGTTTGTTAAACTGTTTTATCGGTTTATCTTTAGATTGTTTAAGTGTTTAAGTGCAGTGTTTTTCGGTATACTAATTCACCCCCCCCTCTTAGTATTCATCACATTATTTTGATGATGTGAGAAAAGAGGAGTGTTTGAGGAAGAAGCACCTTTAGATGGATGATAGAGTTTATTTCTTGCAAAGTACTCCTTAAGTTTTTGAACTCTAAGAAGATAATCCATAGGTAAATGATGAGGATGTCCTCTAGACCTTTAGTACTAACTTGTTTAGGAGGGTTTATAGGGACTTTTATTCCTTGTTCAAAATTTCCAAGTCCTTGTCATCTATAACCTTATTTTGATATTATGTTATAGCCACTCCTATAAGAGCTTCTTAATTGGGAATAAGGAGTATTATAATGAATTTATTTAAAATTTGTAGTGTAAGTGTATCTAGAAGAAACAAAGGGAAAATTAGATGAAGCAGGAATATCCTTTGCAGGGAGATTATCCTTTCTAGCATCATGCATATCCTCTTTGATAGGTTGGGAAGGGAGATCATTATCATCTAAGGCATAATTTTTACTTAATATTGTGTGGGGAGATAAGATTGTAAAATAAATACATACCATCATCTTCTCTACAACTATTTTGATGGTTAAGGTAGGCTCTAGGAAAATAAGGGGGATATAGAGAGTGAAGCAATAATATTTTGACCTTGCCCCCCTTGCGCTAGGGTATGTGTATGAGAAAAAGATGGTGATATGTTTCTCTTCAATGCTTTCTCTCCATTAGAGAGATAATTGATATTAGTATTAGCTCTTTATTCATTCACATGAGATACCCTATGAGAGGTACAAGTATTAGGTTTTTCATTAGCATCTCTAGGATTATGATCTACAAAATATTTTATGTGATCTAAATACATAATGCATTTCCTTAAAAATATCACCATAAAAAAATTCATCATGGATAACGCTTTGAGATTTGACTTAATAATAGGAAATATTTTTGAAATTCTAAAAATGCAATATGCCAAAGTACTATGAATGAAAACGTAGACACTCAAAATTGGTCAACACTCCTACATCACTAACCTAATTTTTAACATGTCTTCTATGTCGCATTTGATCTTCATCATATGTTGACATTATGTCATTCCTCTAGTTTCAATTAATTTCAAATCCAATCCTAATCAGCCTATGTTCATTTGCATTTGGTCCTAAATCATTATGATTGGCATTTTATCATTTTCAAATCATTCGAATTGGTCTCATCTTGACAATTAGACTTAATTTCCTTTTTGTTGATAATTAATCCATTATTAATTATCAACCTCATTATCAATCAATTTTAATCAGTCCTTTGTGACACTCTACTAGCCTTTCATGGCACTTTATTAATCGATCTTATCAATTATTTATCAATTGTCAATCAATCTTATCAAAACCATTATCAATCTTGAGCCTTTTTCGATCCTTTGTCCTATTTTATTGTCAACCTTAGTCAATTTTCATTATTTTTTATCAATTATTAGCCAATCAATCATCACTATTGGGACCTAATTTGTCATTAGGGTTGGTATCTTAAATTATTCAAATCATTTCCCCTAGGTAGATTTATTAAATAATTATTCAACTCCTTTGTTAACATGTCCCTTTTTGAATAAATAAATTTATATTTATTTATTCACCCTCTTTGTCCATGTCACAATTAATATTTTTATATATTAATTGGCTGATTTGAGTTATGAGTGGAATTAATAATTTTAACTTATTAATTCCACGTCATTTCCCTCTCCCCTTTTCTCTTCGTTTGTCATAGTCTTATATGACACTCATTCGAGATTAAATGGAATATTTGGAGTGTAAATAAAATCTTCCATTTTCTTTTTACTTAACTCCATTTTCTCATTCACTTCAAAATGCAATTCCCCTTTTAACTAATTCTCCCAATCAATCTTGTCCGTTGATTATTTTTAGTCTCAAATAAATCTTAGCTATCCAATCAATCCCAATTTTTCTATAAATTGAGCTCTCATTGCTCTGATAGTATCCTTACACTGTCACTTTCAAATACATCTTGCAATCCAACTTGCTTTTAATCACTTGCATTTGTAGGTGACATCCATAAATTTGAAGAGAAATAAAAATAATGGAGGCCAATTGAAGGAGATGCTTTTGTTGGTTTGCATTTTTAATTTACATATTGTCTTCAATTCTTCTATTGAGTGTTATAGGACTTTATTTTCATTGCATTGTTAGGTTTGTGGTTCCCTAAATATTTTGCTTTGATGCCTATGCCTATTTCCTACCTCACAGAAAAGAAGCAATGTGAAGTGAAAGAGACCATTATCCAACACATGATTTTGATATATATAAGTTAAAAGAAATGTAATCATATCTGAAATGGAAAAAAAACCAGATCTATTAAGTTCCATTTTGAATTCCTAAGATTAGATGTAAAAACAAAAGCTACATATTATGCAACCCACAAATGAAATCAACCAAAATAAATTAGGGTTTTTATGAATTTAACCTCTAAACTCATGTAATTTGATTAAAAATATAATCTATGAGTGCAAATTTAAAAATTAAAATGCTCACAAATTATATCTAAGAACACAAATCAGAAATAGTGGTGTAAGGAGTCAAGTTCACCAAAATGTAATGGTGAAAATTAGGGTTTCACCACTTAAGGCAAGAGAACTACTAATTTTACTTATTAACCATCACATTGAAAAAAGGATGAACCTAATAGATCTAGGATCAATCTCTCTTGGGAAAAAGTTTGAAATTTTGATTAGGTTCACCTGGTTAGGGTTTGGTTCCCTCTTTCTAAGTTGAATTGTGAAAATGCTAAAATTAGGGAAAAATAGGTGATTATTAAAGAGATTGGGCATAAACAGTGAGCTATAGTCATTGTACAGAGACACCAACCTGGATATAGACAAAAGAGGATGTTTCGAATATGTTCTAGATGTTTGACTTGACTTTTTGGGACTAAGGCTCATAAATTCACCATGGTCCTTTGAATTTATCACTATTAAAAGGTGAACCTGTTCGTCTCTATAAATCTTGTCGATCCTCTTGAACACAGCTCTGTACCTATTTTATTGATCATAGAAAGAAGGGGGAAATCATTGGGAATAGGGTTTTGCCTAAGTCAAACCCCAGTTTAGGAATTAACCTTGAATGAAATAATGCTAGATAGTTATACCTTAGATGTGCAATTGTTGTTGATGATGCTTTGCTCTTCGAATGTAATCACATATGTTCTATGAAATGACATGAACATGAAAAAACCCTAATCACACAGATGCTTGCATGAAAATTGACATGAATTTCCTCCATAATGATTGTATGATGAATATGCAGCCTTAACAATCTCTGAAAATGCTTGATAATGGTTGCTTCACATATGCTAGAGTGATAGATTGCTTGTAGATTTAGAGTTATATTTCTTAGATGAAAACAGGTTGATCAAATGTATTTATATAGGGTGTTCTAGGTAAATTACCAATTAGGATGACCTCCAACAGTCATGCAGAGCCAAGAAGATCAAATATTACCAATGAGATAAATCCCCAACCCCATTTCAAATTAGGGCCTGATTGAAAAATACCACATGATTTTGACTTATCTCAACTTATGGAAAGTAGACCTTCACAACAAACTCAACCTAATAGTGGAGGACTAAATAATATGATGCTGGAGTCACCATCAGTTTTGCTTCAGAAACCAGCAATCCCACATACACAAGCTCAAATGCATGATACTTACACTCAAAGACCATCATGGAGGCCCTATGCTCTAACACATGCTCAAGATATGGGTCAACCAAGACAAGTGGATACTCAAGGACATCCTCAAAATTTTGACACAAGGAGACCTCATGCCAAAATTGGGGGCAACACAATGGAAAATGAAAGGCCTATTGAATATGGTTTATACACACAAAACAGATATGGGGTCCCTCAACAAGAAGTTATGCCAAGTGCTCCATACATGTCGCAACAATATAGACCTCCATATGGACATGTTTACGATCAGTATCATCCATACATGCAACAAGCTCCTCCTCAAATGGGTGTTTCAAACATGGGATATGCTACAAGAAATCCATCTCCTCCCAAAAATAATTTGGAGCAACAAATTAGAGATCTACAAAAGAAAGTGGAAGACATGGGCACATCAAAACCCACATATACTATGAGAGATATATGCCCTTATCCATTTGATAAGAGCATTCCAATGCCTCCGTTTCCTCCGCACTTTGTAACACCAAAATTCGACAAATATAGAGGGAGAGGAGACCCCAAGGCACATATAAGACAATTCTTCACAGCTTGCATTGAGGTAGCCGCAGAAGAAACATACTTAATGAGGTTGTTCCCACAGAGCTTAGGAGATCAAGCTATGGAATGGTTTTCTCAATTACCTCCCGGTATTAAGTCATGGGGCGACTTGGCAGAAGCATTCATTCAGCATTTTTCTTACAACATTGAAACAGATGTCTCAGTTACTACCTTGTGCAATACGAAACAAAAAGAAGGAGAATCTTTCGCGTCATTTTTACAAAGATGGAGAAACTTAGCTAGCAGATGCTCTTGTGAGATCCCGCAAAAACAAATGGTGGAGATGTTCACACAAAACGTTAACAAGGCTATTGGCTATGATCTCAGGAAAGCTTGTTTGTCTACATTCAAGGATGTCATTGAAAAGGGCCTAGCAACAGAAAGAGTCTTAATTGAACAAGGAGTTATCAAACTATTCAAAGAAAACAAAGAGGACTTCAAAGGAAAGGACAAACCAAAATTTTGGAACAAGAACAAGAACACAGTTAATGATGGTGTTGTTGATGCCAACACAGTGAGACCAAAGTTCGTCTTTTCTGGATCAAATTCTACCAACAATCAAGTGAACAATCAAACGGCTGCTAAACCACGAAGGAAGTACACTCCATTGGGAGAACCACTTGAATCAGTATTCAAAAAGCTTGTAGCAAACAAAGTGATCACGGTCCCAGATTTTCCTCCATATGAACCAAAGGTAAAACCGAATTGGTGGAATGATGATGAATATTGTGAGTTTCATAGGAGCAAGGGTCACAAGACAAGTAATTGCCATCGATTGAAAAACATTGTACAAGATCTCATTGACAGAGGAGATATTGAGATTGAGGGACATTCATCTAACCAAGAGCATGAGGTGTTTAAGGAACCATTCCCAAAACATGACAAGGGAAAAGGCAAAGTCACAGATGATCAAGCCAATTACACCAGAGCATCTTACAATTATGATTCCACTATTAATCACATCTCAATGGACAATCATATCTCTACCATTACTATCAAAAATAAAAATCCTGAGAATCCTCCTCAGCGACCTAAAATTGTCCTAAAAGGTGTGGGATCTTCGTCCACATCTACCTCCGAATGTCATGTTACAACCCGTCGAGGTAAGATCACATTGCCAGGTACCTCTACTAAGAATACCAATCTTCCGTCAACTAAGCCTGAGTACGACCTTGTAGAGCAATTAGGGAAAACACCCGCACTCATCTCTATTCTTGAGCTCTTACATATATCTCCTGCACATAAAGCTGTCCTTAACAAAACCTTGAGAGATACTGCTGTCCCTACTGATCTAAACGTGGACCAGTTTCAAGCCATGGTGGGATATTTATCCGTTCCACACTCCCTCACATTCACAGAAGCCGATGACGCCTCCATAAGTCAGCCTCATAATGCACCTCTACATATTGAAGCCTTCATACATAAACACCGAATAAAGCGAGTCCTGATAGATGGAGGAGCAGGTCTTAATATTTGTACATTGAGCACCATCAGACAATTGGGATATTCTGACAAAGCTGTAAATTCTACAAACCAAATCACTATTAAGGCTTATGATGATGAAGAGCGTTCGTCCAAGGGCACAGTCATCTTACAATTAAGAATAGGGCCAGTCACAAAGGACGTGGTTTGTCAAGTCCTGGATCTAGACCTCACGTACAACATATTGCTAGGACGTCTGTGGATTCATGAAATGAGGGCAGTCCCATCAACATACCATCAATGCATTAAGTTTCCTCATAATGGAGTCGAGGTAACGGTCAATGGTGATCCAAATCCATTCATATATTGCAATAACTTGAGATCACACACTGAGACTATCATTCCCAGCAATCGTGAGGCTACTCCTTCTTCAGCATATATTGATCCTGAGTCATTAAAGCCCTCGACATCCAAACAAGGTGAACTTAGAGCCAAGTTTCAAGACAAAGGCATGGGAGAATACACTCTGAATCAAACAATGTTCTTACGACAAGTCATGACCTCTCCCAAGGAATATGGGAGGCCACATCCTATTAAGCAAATCTCCATCATGCTACTCAAATGGGATCCTACCATCTTTCAAAAATGGGGCGAACTAGAGGAAGAAAATTTATATAAAATGCTATATAAGGACGCTGAAGAGGATACACATGATCAAATTATAATACCCTGTGAGAACTATGGCAAAGGTTTCAAAATTCTACAAAGATTTGGGTATGATGGAAAAAGCCCTCTCAGACTACGCAAAGAAGGTGTCATGGAGCCTCTACAACCTGAGCTAACTACAAGAAGGGAACGCTCCAAGGGGCTTGGTTTTCTAAATCCCGAGATTCACAACAAAAGAACAAAACAGATATGGCGAGTCAAAGTGGCTGAAGTTCAACAAGAAGATGACTATTCTACAGATTCCAACGAATGGGAATGGGGTTCAGACAAATCCTCCAGCGACTATGAGCTCAGCGAGACGTTTAGAGAGCCAGAGGAACCTACAGAGGAGGATTTTTACAAGAAATTCAGAGTTGGTCAAGAACCGACCCATAAGGATCCCGCACAAGCTTCGTTTCAAGGCCCTAGGTCAAGATCACATAGGATGAGGACACCTGTCCCTGGGGGTGCTACTAGTGATGATAATTTGGACTCACTCACGATCGAAACTGATGAGGAGAGTGCCATTGACGACCTCGATAACTATCTTGACATACCTGAATATAACCACATCTTCACTATTAGCCTTGCGAACTCTGAAAACACTAAAGACCTTCCCCTCGTTCACCCCCAACTCATTGACTGGGATCAGGATGGACCAGCACAGCTTGATACATTTCAAAATGACGAAGTTATTGTCGATTATCTTGGCATTCGCGATGATCTTCCTCTTGGAGACCATAAAGCAGGATACGCCATAGAGCTTAATAACATGGCATACTTTGGTGAGGGTGTCGGGCCTTCTAGTCGCAAAAATGTGAAAGTAAAAACAAAACAAGGGTCTTATGGCGAAAACCACACTGTGGCGCTATCTGACTCTAAAAAAGTAAAAAGAAAGGACGTATCTGAGGGTGAAAACCTCTCTGAGGCGCCCGAAGATGGAAGGCTTGACATTCTCCCAGCATCATACGAGGAAAAATCATCCATGTTGGTAGAGGAGACTATAAAGACAAACATTGGTACAACAGAGGTTCCACATAACATATTTTTGGCTCAATCATTGACAGAGGCCGAGAAAGAAAGGTTCATAAGCTTCTTTAAGGAACGACAAGTCAACTTTGCATGGTCTTATGCTGATATGCCTGGACTAGACCCGGATTTAGTAATGCATCATTTAACAGTCAAACCGGGGGCAAAACCAGTAAAACAGAAATTAAGGAAAATGCATCCACAAGTGGCATTATTAGTCAAGGCAGAGCTGGAGAAATTACTGGATGTCGGATTCATACGCCCAATTGATTATCCTGAATGGATTTCCAACTTAGTACCTATTAGCAAACCAGATCGCAACATCTGAATATGTACAGACTTCAGGGATATCAACAAGGCTTGTCCGAAGGACGATTTCCCATTACCAAACATTGATTTAATTGTTGATCTCACAGCAGGCCATGAGATGTTATCTTTAATGGACGGATTCTCTGGATATAATCAGATCAGGATTGCACCTGAAGATCAACATAGAACATCATTTACTTGTCCATGGAGAACCTTCTGTTGGAATGTCATGCCCTTTGGGCTGAAAAATGCAGGTGCCATGTATCAACGAGCTATGACTACTATCTTCCATGATCTCATGCATGTAACGGTGGAAGATTATGTTGACGACATTTTGGTTAAATCAATAGACAGAAATACACACTTGGACTTACTTTCAATTGCTTTTGATAGGCTGGAAAAATACAAGGTAAGATTAAACCCAAAGAAATGTGTCTTTGGAGTAACCTCTGGGAAGCTCCTAGGATTCATTGTGTCTAAAAGAGGAATAGAAGCTGATCCAGCAAAAGTCAAGGCTATCTTGGACATGCCGCCACCCAAGAATATTAGTCAACTTCGGTCTTTACAAGGGAGACTCCAGTCCATACGAAGATTCATAGCACAACTTGCAGATAAGTGCAATCCTTTCCAGCACCTGCTACACAAAAACATCAAGTTCAAATGGGATGAGAACTGTCAACAGACTTTTCAGGCACTCAAAGACTATCTTTTGAACCCACCAGTTTTGATGCCACCAATTCCGGATCAACCATTGCTACTTTACATATCAGCTACTCCAACAGCACTGGGGGCACTCCTAGCACAGCAAGTACCTGACAGCAAGGAAAAAGCAGTCTACTATATCAGTCGCACATTGGTGGGATATGAGCTAAACTACACTCCAATTGAGCGTGCATGTCTCGCTGTGGTCTTTGCTTCACAAAAATTACGACATTATATGCTCACTCACAAGACTAAGTTGATTGCCAGAATTGATCCACTAAAATATCTTCTCAACAAAGCTACACTTACTGGGCGACTGGCCAAGTGGGTAATGATTTTGAGTGAATTCGACATTGAATACATGGACAGAAAAGCCATAAAAGGAAAAGCCATCGCAGATCAACTGGCAGATGCTCCTATGATAGATGATGTTCCTCTACAGTTAGAATTTCCAGATGAGTCTATTCTAACAATGTCACCTGCAAAGCCATGGCAACTATACTTTGATGGCTCATACACACAGCATGGGGCAGGAGCGGGTATACTCTTTATAACTCCTCAAGGCGATTCTATACCAAAGTCATACCGCTTATCATTTCCTTGCACCAACAATATAGCGGAATATGAGGCATTAACAACTGGGTTAAGAATTGCAGTTCAGTGGAAGATCCAAGAACTTCGTGTTTTGGGGGATTCTCAACTTGTCATCCATCAAGCAACTGATGATTATCAAACAAAAGATGAAAAGCTAATGCCTTACAAACAACTGGTAGATGATCTGAAACAACACTTTGCAAAGATAGAGTTTGAGCAGATACCAAGAGAACAGAATCGCGCTGCTGATGCCATGGCTACAATTGCTTCGCTCATTGATCTGCCGCAAAATGAGATCTGCTATGAGTTCCTGGTTGACAACCTGCTGATTCCGTCATATGAGATCACTCCTACGGAAATGATATGTGTTGTTGGTCCTGAATCCCAGTTATATGGTTCCATATTCACATACCTTCGCGACAATATCTTACCTCCCGATCTATCAAACAACCAACGCCGCACTTTCATTCGCCAATCCTCCCGATACGTTATCCTAGCTGATATCCTATACCGACGAGGTCTAGATGGCACCCTCCTTAGATGTTTAGAGAGTGACGAAGCTCAGATTGCGTTACGAGAAGTGCACGAAGGGATATGTGGTCCGCATACTAGTGGTCCTACCTTGGCCAAGAAACTCATCAGGACTGGATACTACTGGCCTACTATGGAAAAAGATGCATATCAGTTTGTCAAGAAGTGTAAGCAGTGTCAAATTCATGGAGACCTTATACATGCACCAGCACAAGAACTACAGCCACTTGCATCTCCTTGGCCCTTTTGTCAGTGGGGACTCGATCTCATAGGCAAGATTCACCCTCCTTCGTCCAATGGACATAAATTCATTATCACAGCCACAGAGTATTTCACAAAGTGGATTGAAGCTGTGCCTCTCACACAAGTTACTGGGAAACAAATCGCTACCTTCATCTTGAACTACATCATTTGCCGATACGGGATTCCTACTTCCATTATCACCGATAACGGGCGTCCTTTCAAGAACCAGGATGTTCGTGAACTCTGTGAGCGCTTCCATATCTCTCACCGTTTCTCCACACCATACTACCCCCAAGGTAATGGCCAAGCTGAGGCGTCTAACAAAACAATTCTCAAAATCCTTAAAAAGACAGTCGATGACGCTGGCCGTAACTGGCATGTCCAACTCAATCCCGCACTTTGGGCCTATCGTACCAGTGTCCGCACACCTACAGGAGCTACACCCTACTCACTTGTCTACGGCGCTAAAGCCATCTTGCCTATTGAGGTCGAGCTACCTTCTTTACGGGTCTCCTTGAGAAACATAATCAACGATGAAGACTACAGGGTCTCTCGCTTACAAGAACTAGAACTGCTGGAGGAACGACGACACACTGCTTTTAATCATCTCAAGTCTTACCAACAACGAATGAGTCGCAGTTACAATCACAAGGTCAAGCCTCGCACATTTGAGGTAGGTGACTTAGTCCTCAGAGAGAACCCCAAAAATTAGCAAGACAGAGATAAGAAGGGCAAGTTCGAACCAAATTGGCTTGGTCCTTACATCATCACAGCAGTATATGGATCTGGGGCATATCAGCTCTCAACTACAGAAGGTGAACCCTTGGAGGATCCTATCAACAGCATGCATCTTCGCAGGTTCTACACATAAGCTCTTCGGAATATCCTAACTCAAAAATACAAAAAAATCAAAAAACTCAAAAATACAAAAAAATCAAAATTTTTCAAAAATACAAAAAAAAACTATAAAAAAAAAAAAATGGTCACTTGGTGAAAACCTGGCAAACAGGCGCCTTGTGACAACAAAAAAAAATTGAAAAATCGAAAAAAGTAAAGAGAAATAATTTCGTCCAACGGTGAAAACCACTTCGGTGGCGCCCTGGGCAAGTACTATGGTGAAAACTGGGTCACCATCGCCATGCATAGAGACATTGCTCCTCCCTCCTTCAGGATTCTCTTCATCCTTTCACTTTGCACACACTCACAAGCTATTCACTCACAATAAACTTACCCATTCCCATCATGGCTTGTTATTGATCTACCTAAGATTGGTTAGCCATCCATAA
Organism: Cryptomeria japonica; assembly: GCF_030272615.1. Taxonomy (NCBI): domain Eukaryota; kingdom Viridiplantae; phylum Streptophyta; class Pinopsida; order Cupressales; family Cupressaceae; genus Cryptomeria; species Cryptomeria japonica. The sequence continues at coordinate 576,890,706 of NC_081411.1, read as the reverse complement.
CCCTCCCTTTTCACTCCCTTTCCATCCATAATAAATCGGATCCTATCTGTGACTACGGCCAATTCCTAAGTCTAGTAATGGGTGTGGAACTGAGAACATCACATGTTTCGAGGAGTACAGTTTCTTTCGGCTTTCTTCAGTCTATCTGCGCACAATCCGCAATAAAGCAGCATTTGCATCGAAGATCCGCAATAAAGTTCCATCTTCTCCGCAATAAAGTATCAGTTTCATGGATTCAGTCAGTTTCAGATGAGACACAGCAGCAACAATGGGCTTCAACAAAATCAAATCTTTCAACAGACTCAGACAACATATGGTTCAGTGTTAATCTATCCTTTTTGTGAAAGTAAACATTGTGACCACAATCAAAATTTGACTTATACAAGTGACAAGAGACACTAAACTTGAGGACTACAGTGGATGTTGGTGTCGAGTCTTGGTTTTCTTTTGATTTTATCTTTTTGGTGACATGTCTTTTAGCTTTTCCAGGATGTCTTTGACTAGAAATTTTATCTCCAGGATGTCTTTGAGTAGAAAGACGAGGATGGGGTATCGTCACCTATTTGCATTTGCTGTCTGCGGATTGTCTTTTAGTAATGCTATGACTTGTCCAAGGATATGAGGACACTGTGAGTCTAGTATGAACTGGGGCATTCCTTGTTTGTGACTGTCTTATCTCCATGCAAACAGGTACAATGACTTTCTGGGCCGAACAAATGCCTCGATTGTCATAACCTATTTTGCCATAATAAAGCTCAATGATGATAACGCACAAGAAGCTCTTTCACGTTCATATCTTCTGTCTTCCATCCCCCTTTCTTGATTGACTTCCATTGTCCTTCTCGAGTCCGCGTAGCCCGCTATCACATGACTGAGTATAATGACACACCAAAAACATTTGCATTTCATGTAGTTGCACCTGCATCACCACATATAAGCATTTCATACATACATATAGATATCACAAATGCATCACATCTTGCATACAACACATGTTAGCACATCTCACATTTTCATCATGAAAATAATCATTTGCATTATCATATTCATTTGCATTACATACATTCACATTTGCATCATGCATCTCATATAAAACATAAAAGAACAAAAATATATTGCATTGCATCATATAAGCATCCATATCATAAAACATGCATCACATAAGAACATCTCATCACATAAGATACACATGCATATAGCTGCCGCAAAAATGGTGACTCATCTCATATATAATCAAAAAGTGTCATGATACAATGATGTCAAAAGAATCATATGGCTACAAAAGAATCACCCGCAGGTGTCTACAATACAACAATGATACATATATTGATACAATGGGAGCCCACTATAGCTATGAGGAACTCCCTCCCTCGGAGCCGCCTCGCCTCGACAAAGTTTGAGCTATAGATGGACCCGCCCCTGGATCCCCCTGTCTCTCTGGTGGTGGTGGAGGCCCCATAACCCCACCGCTGGATGCCTGTCTCCTGCGGCTCCCTCCCGTAGCCGTCGCTGTGCGCGACGATCTATGGAAGCTCCTAGCCCGCTGATCTGCTGGCACGGCTGCATAATATAGATCCCTCCAGTAGGCGATCTCCTCTCCGGCTCGCAAAACATATGCGTAGCCTGCCCCTGCATCCTTTGCTGCCCGCCTACCTGCCCTCAGAGCTGTCTCGGCCTCTGTGTATCTCTGGATGGCCTGATCCCTCTCCCGCTCTGTGTCTCGGACCCTGATCCTGAGGTGGTTCCTCTCTCGAACCAAATCCTCAATCTCATCTGCCTGGCCCTGGCAGATCTCCCGCAGCCTCACCACCTCATCCTCCTCAGAGTCTCCGCTCATAATACAAATGTGCTAGGACACATGGCCCCCATGCATACCTAGTGTGCTCTGCCATCAGCGTCTCCAAGGCCCCTCCCCAGCCCACTGCCAATCCTCGTGTGGCCCTGTCTGGACACAAATATCCACTGATGACTCCCCCAACAACTGCCGGCAATGCTAATCCTGTGGCAGTCATGGTGTCCCAGGCTACATGACCTGCTCGCATCTCCAACTCAGGATCCTGAAAAACCCGTCTCAATGCCTCCCTGTCACCGTCACGGTCGTAGGGAATCAACTCTCCATCAATAGGAACATGCAGAATCCTGTATACATCCTCCAGTGTCACTGTCATCTCACCCATCGGCAGGTGAAACGTGCATGTCTCTGAGTGCCATCTCTCGGCCAATGCAGTCAGCAACCCCATGTTTGCCCGAAACTCGAGCACATAGAGCATATGTGTGAGACCCATCTCCTCAATGGAAATCATGTCCTGAATCGACAACTCTGGTCGCAGTCTCTGAGTCGACGGGAATCTCTCCCGTGACTCCAACATCGGCAAATACTCCTGCAGTCAAGCAATCAATCTTGTCAGTTATCGTGGCATTCACTGTTTATCACAAAATGCTACTTGCTACCTAAATGCATCTGGTTATCTATCTTAGTGACACTCACTGTTCATCACAAAGTGTTGCTATCTACCCTAAGTAGTGCTCCCTGTTCATCACAAAGTACTACGTGTGTGACATTCCCTGTTCATCACAAAGTGTCACTCACATTCGCACTCCCTGTTCATCACAAAGTGCTGCCTATCTTGGTGCTCCCTGTTCATCACAAAGTGCCTGGATCTATCCTAATCTTTTTAGAGGACCTGCTTGAGTGTATCCTCTCAGCAGCTTATCCAATCGACAGCGTATGTTCATCACAGAACTGCCGATTTGACCTAAAAGACTAAAACCATGCATTTAAACACACAAACGCACTTTTACAACACACACGCGCTTTTAACTCATAAACGCGCTTATAGACTGCACAAATGCGCTTCTGCTACATAGACGCGTTTTCTGAACACAAACGTGCCTATGCCAGACACAAATGCGACCAGGGAACACAGACGTCCCCACATGACATAAATGCTCCTATAAAGCACAGACGTCGCTACATTTCACAAACGCGTCCGCATTCAACACAAACGCGGTTCCAGGCACAGACGCACCTGGACCCGACACAGACGCGCCTGTTGAGCACAGAGACGCCTGGCGTTGACACAGACGCGGTTGCACGTTTTTGCACTTTTTAAATATCCTATTCCTAGTGCATTTATTGCTCCTAAACATGCATTTATGACAAAACTCAAAATGCGTGAAAGTACGAGGAGGTTTTCGGGTACTTACTGGCTCTCCTGCATCTGCTGGTCGCTGGAATCGGCAAACGCGATCGAATCTATGAATGAAAGCCATCGCTGCTGACTGCTGCTGCTCTTTTCTCGCTCTGCACTATGATCTTCTAAGGGTGTAGATGACAATGAGGATGTCTTTTGCCCGTGGTCTATCTTATAGCCTAGCCTAGCCCTCGTCTTCCTTTCCCGAGTCAGTCTTTCTTATCCCGTGACTTTGTCACTTTATCCGATCAGTCCATTCTATCCCATCTTTCTTATCGAGAGATTGTCTGCAATCTTTTCAGACATTTTCATCCAATCTCTCGAGGGGGCATATAATTCTCATCTTGGGGAAACTTTGTATCAGTTCATCTTATCTTCTTTGAAACAACGCGACAAGCTGCATTGTCTCAAAGAGGGGCAAAATGTAGACACTCAAAATTGTCATGTCTAATTAAATAAATATTTTATTTATTTAATTATCTAAGCCTAATTCTTCTATTAATTAAATAAATCCTTATTTATTTAATTAATTCATTTATCCTCTTCTAGTCTTATTTCTCATTTAAATAAATACATTTATTTATTTAAATTATCCCTTTCCTAAATTAAATAAATATCTTATTTATTTAATTGATCCCACTTCTTCTATTAATTAAATAAATTTTTATTTATTTAATTAATTCATTATCTTTTTCTACACATGACACATGTCATTCATCTCTTAATTCCTACACTACCTACCTCTTTCATTATTTTGGTATTTCTTATACCTACCCTCAAATCCTAGCCGACCTCTCTTTTTACACCTCTCAATCTTAACCCTCCATTTCATATTGTGTCTTCTATTTAAGGAGATGCTTTCTTCATTGTCAAACCCTAATCCCTAAGGAGACATGCCTAACTACTTGATCAATTGACTACACTACAATTCCACTTGCAACCACATTCCGTTCTTTGTTGAGCTCTTGTGCATACAAAAATCTGAGAGCAAGTATATCAAGCAAGATCAATGGAGATAGGAAGAATGGAGATCAAAACCCTAGTGGACATGTGATGGTATAATCTTTGTGATTTTGAGTTATTTGCATTGTCTTAGGTTATCTTCATATGTTATGGTGGATCTTTGTTCATTGTTAGGCTAGGGTTTAGTTGTTGAATCCATTTTAGTCTTTCAATATTGTTATTATTGCTATCCACAACCACATTCCGTTCTTTGTTGAGCTCTTGTGCATACAAAAATCTGAGAGCAAGTATATCAAGCAAGATCAATGGAGATAGGAAGAATGGAGATCAAAACCCTATTGGGCATGTGATGGTATAATCTTTGTGATTTCATTTGATTTGCATTGTCTTAGGTAATCTTCATATGTTATGGTGGATCTTTGTTGATTGTTAGGCTAGGGTTTGGTGGTTGAATTCATTTTAGTGTTTCAATATTGTTATTATTGCTATCCATTTTCACCATATACATTTTGGCACGCCCAGTGGGACTCTTGTCCCTTTGCATTTAACATTTTTGTTGCAGATTTCGCATTTTTGAAGTTGCAGATCGGACGATTTCGATGATATTTTAGGTTTTTTTCCGCGTCTGCGAGTGTTCGGATCGCGTTTTTGTATTTCAGAGGCGTCTGCGATATCTCGGATCGCGTCTGTGTTTCTGTCATTTTCTATTTTTGCAGGTTTCTGAAAGTCGCGTCTGTGATTCCGAATCGCGTCTGTGCATCATATTATCGCGTCTATGGCCGAAAGAAGCGTCTGTGTTCTGTGATCGCGTCTGTGAATTACAGAACCGCGTCTGTATCGGACAAACGCGTCTGTGTCTGGTATAACAGCGTCTGTGCATTCTGTTTTGCAAATTTTTCAAGTTTTTCGATTCGGATTTTCGGATTTTGTACTTAGGGTTTCAGATCTGGTTTATTTTCGGCTAACCTTTGCAGATCTAGCTAACCTGGTTTGTGCAGCTTGCTTTGGAGGCAAATACATTGTTGTTGAAGGCCCCTTTTCACAAAGTCTTTTTGGGTTTTCTAAAATTTACCTAACTTGTGTGCTTGCAGGAAGGGGTTATCATTTGAAACAATCCAAACTACTAACAATTTTGTTGCAGGGCCTTAGCTAGGGTTTTGTCATTTTTATTGTGTGCCTTGTTTTCATAGCTTAGAAAACACTTCAATTGGTGCACTAAAATTGAATCATTGTCTTTTGTGTCTTGAGCAATAGGCTCTTTTTGTTTACTCTTTAGAGGGCCTATCTTCCCGTGTGGTCATTAGGACTACTAGTGAGAAGAGAACGACCCAAGTGGTAGCGAGGAAAACCCACCTCATCCAAACCACTATAATCAAATGTATTCATGGTGAAAACTATGAATAACGTGTGCTGATTAGTTCATACCGACACTATGTCTCCCCATAAACCCGTTTGATCAAATTTATTTGATCATTTGTAGGGCGTAACCCCTACCGGCTGGGAGCCTTCTGTATTTACAGAGCTGAAAGTGCCGCATGTATGGCCACACGAGCGGATGCCCTTACTAGCACCATTTTGTTTTAGAGGCCCAAATCCTTCTAGTTGTTGGGGCAGGAGGTCGGACCTCTGGTAGCGGCCCACACACATACGGTTCTTAGTAGAGATACAAAGTTCGCCATGGGGAGTTTTCATGGGGACTGATGCTTGGCTGACCCGAGAAGTGAGTGCCGAGGGTGGAGCCAGTGAGGTCAAGCATCTAAGTATCCGCTCTGAATAGCGTAGCCTCGGGGGTAAAACCCCATGTGGGATCAACAACTATTGTCTTGGCCAGCCATAAGAATTGTGCTTGACGTATGATAAACATTCAAACAATCAAGACCAAACAGCAAAACATTGTGTCTTTTGTGTCTTCAAGTGTATGCAAAAACTTTTTACATCAAACAACACACTTTCTTGGAGTCATTTTTGAGTCTAAACACTAGCAAACATTGAGTCATCAACACTGTGTCCTCTTGTCACGAAAAAACAGTCGAACAATCAGATTTGGTCACAACAAAACAACTTCACAGATAGGAAAGATTGCACTAAGGTTACAGAAACGCGTTTGTGTCTGTTCAAACCGCATCTGTGTCAGATAAACGCGTCTGTGAAGTACAGAATAGCGTCTGTGTTTTTATCAGCGTCTGTGTCGAACAGAGACACGTCTGTGTCTGGGAATCGCGTCTATGAAGTATACAGGCGCGTCTGTGTCCACAATTGCAAAAAAACTGTTACAGTCCCGGCAAACATTAACAGGAAAATCTCAGAATCACGTCTGCGTTAAACAGAGTAGCATCTGTGTCTTAAAACCGTGTCTGTGAAGTATACAGAGGCGTCTGTGTCAGGATTTGAAAATTTTAACAGTCAAACAAACAAAGAAATCAGTTTCGGCATACTTGAGCTTCCTAGGTTGTCTCTTCAGATTTCATCTAGCATTCAACCTGTCTTTGGGTCTCACATAATCCATCATTCCTTCATACCTCATTTTACATTCATACTTGTCTAAACTTGAGTCAAAAGGTCACTTGCTTGTCCTCATCATACGTGGTCAACACACTACATACAACTACACTTTGCTAAGTGGTCCCTCATCAAGGTTTCTTACCTTTGGGTCTCATTTGGTCTTACTTAGAGTCAAGGTCAGCTTACCTCATCAAGAGAAACTATCCTCTCTTTGGAAGTCACACCTACTCTACTACATACATATTTGGTCTTACACTTTGGACATTGCAAGTAAACTTCAGATTCATTTACATTCCATACAACTCTTGGTCTTCCATACCCTTTCCATTTTTCATCTAAGTCTCTCACATCTTGGTCTAACACCTAGTTCATGGTTGAAACCCGTCTTCAAAAATCTAGGAGAAAAGCTAAAGAAGCTCAAAGATCCGCAAACATGAGTTCTTATGAGTATGACAATGATGTCTTCTACAATCCTGAGCACACTACATTACCAGACATGAATGTTTATAGACACAATCCAAATGTGGAAAGCGCAAACGCTATAAACAACAATGCTACACACAATGACAATGTTGACAATTCCTCAATACTTTCAGCAGACATACAAGAATCTATAATGGATCCTCAATTCAATAGATTGGTTGAAGAGATAATGAGGAGAGATCGTCAATATTTCTTAAACATGATGGCACAAAGTGGAGCTAAAATACCACATGATTTTGACTTATCTCAACTTATGGAAAGTAGACCTTCACAACAAACTCAACCTAATAGTGGAGGACTAAATAATATGATGCCGGAGTCACCATCAGTTTTGCTTCAGAAACCAGCAATCCCACATACACAAGCTCAAATGCATGATACTTACACTCAAAGACCATCATGGAGGCCCTATGCTCAAACACATGCTCAAGATATGGGTCAACCAAGACAAGTGGATACTCAAGGACATCCTCAAAATTTTGACACAAGGAGACCTCATGCCAAAATTGGGGGCAACACAATGGAAAATGAAAGGCCTATTGAATATGGTTTATACACACAAAACAGATATGGGGTCCCTCAACAAGAAGTTATGCCAAGTGCTCCATACATGTCGCAACAATATAGACCTCCATATGGACATGTTTACGATCAGTATCATCCATACATGCAACAAGCTCCTCCTCAAATGGGTGTTTCAAACATGGGATATGCTACAAGAAATCCATCTCCTCCCAAAAATAATTTGGAGCAACAAATTAGAGATCTACAAAAGAAAGTGGAAGACATGGGCACATCAAAACCCACATATACTATGAGAGATATATGCCCTTATCCATTTGATAAGAGCATTCCAATGCCTCCGTTTCCTCTGCACTTTGTAACACCAAAATTCGACAAATATAGAGGGAGAGGAGACCCCAAGGCACATATAAGACAATTCTTCACAGCTTGCATTGAGGTAGCCGCAGAAGAAACATACTTAATGAGGTTGTTCCCACAGAGCTTAGGAGATCAAGCTATGGAATGGTTTTCTCAATTACCTCCTGGTATTGAGTCATGGGGCGACTTGGCAGAAGCATTCATTCAGCATTTTTCTTACAACATTGAAACAGATGTCTCAGTTACTACCTTGTGCAATACGAAACAAAAAGAAGGAGAATCTTTCGCGTCATTTTTACAAAGATGGAGAAACTTAGCTAGCAGATGCTCTTGTGAGATCCCGCAAAAACAAATGGTGGAGATGTTCACACAAAATGTTAACAAGGCTATTGGCTATGATCTTAGGAAAGCTTGTTTGTCTACATTCAAGGATGTCATTGAAAAGGGCCTAGCAACAGAAAGAGTCTTAATTGAACAAGGAGTTATCAAACTATTCAAAGAAAACAAAGAGGACTTCAAAGGAAAGGACAAACCAAAATTTTGGAACAAGAACAAGAACACAGTTAATGATGGTGTTGTTGATGCCAACACAGTGAGACCAAAGTTCGTCTTTTCTGGATCAAATTCTACCAACAATCAAGTGAACAATCAAACGGCTGCTAAACCACGAAGGAAGTACACTCCATTGGGAGAACCACTTGAATCAGTATTCAAAAAGCTTGTAGCAAACAAAGTGATCACGGTCCCAGATTTTCCTCCATATGAACCAAAGGTAAAACCGAATTGGTGGAATGATGATGAATATTGTGAGTTTCATAGGAGCAAGGGTCACAAGACAAGTAATTGCCATCGATTGAAAAACATTGTACAAGATCTCATTGATAGAGGAGATATTGAGATTGAGGGCCATTCATCTAACCAAGAGCATGAGGTGTTTAAGGAACCATTCCCAAAACATGACAAGGGAAAAGGCAAAGTCACAGATGATCAAGCCAATTACACCAGAGCATCTTACAATTTTGATTCCACTATTAATCACATCTCAATGGACAATCATATCTCTACCATTACTATCAAAAATAAAAATCCTGAGAATCCTCCTCAGCGACCTAAAATTGTCCTAAAAGGTGTGGGATCTTCGTCCACATCTACCTCCGAATGTCATGTTACAACCCGTCGAGGTAAGATCACATTGCCAGGTACCTCTACTAAGAATACCAATCTTCCGTCAACTAAGCCTGAGTACGACCTTGCAGAGCAATTAGGGAAAACACCCGCACTCATCTCTATTCTTGAGCTCTTACGTATATCTCCTGCACATAAAGCTGTCCTTGACAAAACCTTGAGAGATACTGCTGTCCCTACTGATCTAAACGTGGACCAGTTTCAAGCCATGGTGGGATATTTATCCATTCCACACTCCCTCACATTCACAGAAGCCGATGACGCCTCCATAAGTCAGCCTCATAATGCACCTCTACATATTGAAGCCTTCATACATAAACACCGAATAAAGCGAGTCCTGATAGATGGAGGAGCAGGTCTTAATATTTGTACATTGAGCACCATCAGACAATTGGGATATTCTGACAAAGCTGTAAATTCTACAAACCAAATCACTATTAAGGCTTATGATGATGAAGAGCGTTCGTCCAAGGGCACAGTCATCTTACAATTAAGAATAGGGCCAGTCACAAAGGACGTGGTTTGTCAAGTCCTGGATCTAGACCTCACGTACAACATATTGCTAGGACGTCCGTGGATTCATGAAATGAGGGCAGTCCCATCAACATACCATCAATGCATTAAGTTTCCTCATAATGGAGTCGAGGTAACGGTCAATGGTGATCCAAATCCATTCATATATTGCAATAACTTGAGATCACACACTGAGACTATCATTCCCAGCAATCGTGAGGCTACTCCTTCTTCAGCATATATTGATCCTGAGTCATTAAAGCCCTTGACATCCAAACAAGGTGAACTTAGAGCCAAGTTTCAAGACAAAGGCATGGGAGAATACACTCTGAATCAAACAATGTTCTTACGACAAGTCATGACCTCTCCCAAGGAATATGAGAGGCCACATTCTATTAAGCAAATCTCCATCATGCTACTGAAATGGGATCCTACCGTCTTTCAAAAATGGGGCGAACTAGAGGAAGAAAATTTATATAAAATGCTATATAAGGACTCTGAAGAGGATACACATGATCAAATTATAATACCCTGTGAGAACTATGGCAAAGGTTTCAAAATTCTACAAAGATTTGGGTATGATGGAAAAAGCCCTCTCGGACTACGCAAAGAAGGTGTCATGGAGCCTCTACAACCTGAGCTAACTACAAGAAGGGAATGCTCCAAGGGGCTTGGTTTTCTAAATCCCGAGATTCACAACAAAAGAACAAAACAGATATGGCGAGTCAAAGTGGCTGAAGTTCAACAAGAAGATGACTATTCTACAGATTCCAACGAATGGGAATGGGGTTCAGACAAATCCTCCAGCGACTATGAGCTCAGCGAGACGTTTAGAGAGCCAGAGGAACCTACAGAGGAGGAGGAGTTTTACAAGAAATTCAGAGTTGGTCAAGAACCGACCCATAAGGATCCCGCACAAGCTTCGTTTCAAGGCCCTAGGTCAAGATCACATAGGATGAGGACACCTGTCCCTGAGGGTGCTACTAGTGATGATAATTTGGACTCACTCACGATCGAAACTGATGAGGAGAGTGCCATTGACGACCTCGATAACTATCTTGACATACCTGAATATAACCACATCTTCACTATTAGCCTTGCGAACTCTGAAAACACTAAAGACCTTCCCCTCGTTCACCCCCAACTCATTGACTGGGATCAGGATGGACCAGCACAGCTTGATACATTTCAAAATGACGAAGCTATTGTCGATTATCTTGGCATTCGCGATGATCTTCCTCTTGGAGACCATAAAGAAGGATACGCCATAGAGCTTAATAACATGGCATACTTTGGTGAGGGTGTCGTGCCTTCTAGTCACAAAAATGTGAAAGTAAAAACAAAACAAGGGTCTTATGGCGAAAACCACACTGTGGCGCTATCTGACTCTAAAAAAGTAAAAAGAAAGGACGTATCTGAGGGTGAAAACTTCTCTGAGGCGCCCGAAGATGGAAGGCTTGACATTCTCCCAGCATCATACGAGGAAAAATCATCCATGTTGGTAGAGGAGACTATAAAGAAAAACATTGGTACAACAGAGGTTCCACATAACATATTTTTGGCTCAATCATTGATAGAGGCCGAGAAAGCAAGGTTCATAAGCTTCTTTAAGGAACGACAAGTCAACTTCGCATGGTCTTATGCTGATATGCCTGGACTAGACCCAGATTTAGTAATGCATCATTTAACAGTCAAACCGGGGGCAAAACCAGTAAAACAGAAATTGAGGAAAATGCATCCACAAGTGGCATTATTAGTCAAGGCAGAGCTGGAGAAATTACTGGATGTCGGATTCATACGCCCAATTGATTATCCTGAATGGATTTCCAACTTAGTACCTATTAGCAAACCAGATCGCAGCATCCGAATATGTACAGACTTCAGGGATATCAACAAGGCTTGTCCGAAGGACGATTTCCCATTACCAAACATTGATTTAATTGTTGATCTCACAGCAGGCCATGAGATGTTATCTTTAATGGACGGATTCTCTGGATATAATCAGATCAGGATTGCACCTGAAGATCAACATAAAACATCATTTACTTGTCCATGGGGAACCTTCTGTTGGAATGTCATGCCCTTTGGGCTGAAAAATGCAGGTGCCACGTATCAACGAGCTATGACTACTATCTTCCATGATCTCATGCATGTAACGGTGGAAGATTATGTTGACGACCTTTTGGTTAAATCAATAGACAGAAATACACACTTGGACTTACTTTTAGTTGCTTTTGATAGGCTGGAAAAATACAAGGTAAGATTAAACCCAAAGAAATGTGTCTTTGGAGTAACCTCTGGGAAGCTCCTAGGATTCATTGTGTCTAAAAGAGGAATAGAAGCTGATCCAGAAAAAGTCAAGGCTATCTTGGACATGCCACCACCCAAGAATATCAGTCAACTTCGGTCTTTACAAGGGAGACTCCAGTCCATACGAAGATTCATAGCACAACTTGCAGATAAGTGCAATCCTTTCCATCACCTGCTACACAAAAACATCAAGTTCAAATGGGATGAGAACTGTCAACAGGCTTTTCAGGCACTCAAAGACTATCTTTTGAACCCGCCAGTTTTGATGCCACCAATTCCGGATCAACCATTGCTACTTTACATATCAGCTACTCCAACAGCACTGGGGGCACTCCTAGCACAGCAAGTACCTGACGGCAAGGAAAAAGCAGTCTACTATATCAGTCGCACATTGGTGGGATATGAGCTAAACTACACTCCAATTGAGCGTGCATGTCTCGCTGTGGTCTTTGCTTCACAAAAATTACGACATTATATGCTCACTCACAAGACTAAGTTGATTGCCAGAATTGATCCACTAAAATATCTTCTCAACAAAGCTACACTTACTGGGCGACTAGCCAAGTGGGTAATGATTTTGAGTGAATTCGACATTGAATACGTGGACAGAAAAGCCATAAAAGGACAAGCCATCGCAGATCAACTGGCAGATGCTCCTATGATAGATGATGTTCCTCTACAGTTAGAATTTCCAGATGAGTCTATTCTAACAATGTCACCTGCAAAGCCATGGCAACTATACTTTGATGGCTCATACACACAGTATGGGGCAGGAGCGGGTATACTCTTTATAACTCCTCAAGGCGATTCTATACCAAAGTCATACCGCTTATCATTTCCTTGCACCAACAATATAGCGGAATACGAGGCATTAACAACTGGGTTAAAAATTGCAGTTCAGTGGAAGATCCAAGAACTTCGTGTTTTTGGGGATTCTCAACTTGTCATCCGTCAAGCAACTGATGATTATCAAACAAAAGATGAAAAGCTAATGCCTTACAAACAACTGGTAGATGATCTGAAACAGCACTTTGCAAAGATAGAGTTTGAGCAGATACCAAGAGAACAGAATCGCGCTGCTGATGCCATGGCTACAATTGCTTCGCTCATTGATCTGCCGCAAAATGAGACCTACTATGAGTTCCTGGTTGACAACCTGCTGATTCCGTCATATGAGATCACTCCTACGGAAATGATATGTGTTGTTGGTCCTGAATCCCAGTTATATGGTTCCATATTCACATACCTTCGCGACAATATCTTACCTCCCGATCTATCAAACAACCAACGCCGCACTTTCATTCGCCAATCCTCCCGATACGTTATCCTAGCTGATATCCTATACCGACGAGGTCTAGATGGCACCCTCCTTAGATGTTTAGAGAGTGACGAAGCTCAGATTGCGTTACGAGAAGTGCACGAAGGGATATGTGGTCCGCATACTAGTGGTCCTACCTTGGCCAAGAAACTCATCAGGACTGGATACTACTGGCCTACTATGGAAAAAGATGCATATCAGTTTGTCAAGAAGTGTAAGCAGTGTCAAATTCATGGAGACCTTATACATGCACCAGCACAAGAACTACAGCCACTTGCATCTCCTTGGCCCTTTTGTCAGTGGGGACTCGATCTCATAGGCAAGATTCACCCTCCTTCGTCCAATGGACATAAATTCATTATCACAGCCACAGAGTATTTCACAAAGTGGATTGAAGCTGTGCCTCTCACACAAGTTACTGGGAAACAAATCGCTACCTTCATCTTGAACTACATCATTTGCCGATACGAGATTCCTACTTCCATTATCACCGATAACGGGCGTCCTTTCAAGAACCAGGATGTTTGTGAACTCTGTGAGCACTTCCATATCTCTCACCGTTTCTCCACACCATACTACCCCCAAGGTAATGGCCAAGCTGAGGCGTCTAACAAAACAATTCTCAAAATCCTTAAAAAGACAGTCGACGACGCTGGCTGTAACTGGCATGTCCAACTCAATCCCGCACTTTGGGCCTATCGTACCAGTGTCCGCACACCTACAGGAGCTACACCCTACTCACTTGTCTACGACGCTGAAGCCATCTTGCCTATTGAGGTCGAGCTACCTTCTTTACGGGTCTCCTTGAGAAACATAATCAACGATGAAGACTACAGGGTCTCTCGCTTACAAGAACTAGAACTGCTGGAGGAATGACGACACACTGCTTTTAATCATCTCAAGGCTTACCAACAATGAATGAGTCGCAGTTACAATCACAAGGTCAAGCCTCGCACATTTGAGGTAGGTGACTTAGTCCTCAGAGAGAACCCCAAAAATCAGCAAGACAGAGATAAGAAGGGCAAGTTCGAACCAAATTGGCTTGGTCCTTACATCATCACAGCAGTATATGGATCTGGGGCATATCAGCTCTCAACTACAGAAGGTGAACCCTTGGAGGATCCTATCAACAACATGCATCTTCGCAGGTTCTACACATAAGCTCTTCGGAATATCCTAACTCAAAAATACAAAAAAATCAAAAAACTCAAAAATACAAAAAAATAAAAAAAATTCAAAAATACAAAAAAATCAAAAAATTCAAAAATACAAAAAAATCAAAAATTTTCAAAAATACAAAAAAAACTATAAAACAAAAAAATCGTCACTTGGTGAAAACCTGGCAAACAGGCGCCTTGTGACAACAAAAAAAATTGAAAAATAAAAAAAAAAGTAAAGAGAAATAATTTCGTCCAAGGGTGAAAACCACTTCGGTGGCGCCCTGGGCAAGTACCATGGTGAAAACTGGGTCACCAGCGCCATGCGTAGAGACATTGCTCCTCCCTCCTTCAGGATTCTCTTCATCCTTTCACTTTGCACACACTCACAACCTATTCACTCACAATAAACTTACCCATTCCCATCATGGCTTGTTATTGATCTACCTAAGATTGGTTAGTCATCCATAACCCTCCCTTTTCACTCCCTTTCCATCCATAATAAATCGGATCCTATCTGTGACTACGGCCAATTCCTAAGTCTAGTAATGGGTGTGGAACTGAGAACATCACATGTTTCGAGGAGTACAGTTTCTTTCGGCTTTCTTCAGTCTATCTGCGCACAATCCGCAATAAAGCAGCATTTGCATCGAAGATCCGCAATAAAGTTCCATCTTCTCCGCAATAAAGTATCAGTTTCATGGATTCAGTCAGTTTCAGATGAGACACAGTAGCAACAATGGGCTTCAACAAAATCAAATCTTTCAACAGACTCAGACAACATATGGTTCAGTGTTAATCTATCCTTTTTGTGAAAGTAAACATTGTGACCACAATCAAAATTCGACTTATACAAGTGACAAGAGACACTAAACTTGAGGACTACAGTGGATGTTGGTGTCGAGTCTTGGTTTTCTTTTGATTTTATCTTTTTGGTGACATGTCTTTTAGCTTTTCCAGGATGTCTTTGACTAGAAATTTTATCTCCAGGATGTCTTTGAGTAGAAAGGCGAGGATGGGGTATCGTCACCTATTTGCATTTGCTGTCTGCGGATTGTCTTTTAGTAATGCTATGACTTGTCCAAGGATATGAGGACACTGTGAGTCTAGTATGAACTGGGGCATTCCTTGTTTGTGACTGTCTTATCTCCATGCAAACAGGTACAATGACTTTCTGGGCCGAACAAATGCCTCGATTGTCATAACCTATTTTGCCATAATAAAGCTCAATGATGATAACGCACAAGAAGCTCTTTCACGTTCATATCTTCTGTCTTCCATCCCCCTTTCTTGATTGACTTCCATTGTCCTTCTCGAGTCCGCGTAGCCCGCTATCACATGACTGAGTATAATGACACACCAAAAATATTTGCATTTCATGTAGTTGCACCTGCATCACCACATATAAGCATTTCATACATACATATAGATATCACAAATGCATCACATCCTGCATACAACACATGTTAGCACATCTCACATTTTCATCATGAAAATAATCATTTGCATTATCATATTCATTTGCATTACATACATTCACATTTGCATCATGCATCTCATATAAAACATAAAAGAACAAAAATATATTGCATTGCATCATATAAGCATCCATATCATAAAACATGCATCACATAAGAACATCTCATCACATAAGATACACATGCATATAGCTGCCGCAAAAATGGTGACTCATCTCATATATAATCAAAAAGTGTCATGATACAATGATGTCAAAAGAATCATATGGCTACAAAAGAATCACCCGCAGGTGTCTACAATACAACAATGATACATATACTGATACAATGGGAGCCCACTATAGCTATGATGAACTCCCTCCCTCGGAGCCGCCTCGCCTCGACGGAGTCTGAGCTATAGATGGACCTGCCCCTGGATCCCCCTGTCTCTCTGGTGGTGGTGGAGGCCCCATAACCCCACCGCTGGATGCCTGTCTCTTGCGGCTCCCTCCCGTAGCCGTCACTGTGCGTGACGATCTATGGAAGCTCCTAGCCCGCTGATCTGCTGGCACGGCTGCATAATATAGATCCCTCCAGTAGGCGATCTCCTCTCCGGCTCGCAAAACATATGCATAGCCTGCCCCTGCATCCTCTGCTGCCCGCCTACCTGCCCTCAGAGCTATCTCGGCCTCTGTGTATCTCTGGATGGCCTGATCCCTCTCCCGCTCTGTGTCTCAGACCCTGATCCTGAGGTGGTTCCTCTCTCGAACCAAATCCTCAATCTCATCTGCCTGGCCCTGGCAGATCTCCCGCAGCCTCACCACCTCATCCTCCTCAGAGTCTCCGCTCTCTGCCTCTGCCTGTGGCTCCTCCCCTATAGGTTCCTGTCCCTCAACCTCTGCCTGCACCTGTCCCTGTGCCTGTATAGGTACCTGTGGCTGCACCTGTCTCTGTCCCTCTGCTTGCACCTGTCTCGGTCCCTGTCTAGGACCCTGTGCTACTGGCACCTGTAGGGGCAGTCCACCTCGTCCTCTCACCACTGGAGCTGCTCTCTCCTGTCCTCCCTCCCTCCGAGGTGCCACCCGCCTCTCTCCCACCACTCCCCTCCGCCTCCGCCGGCCCCTACCTCCATCATCATCCTCTCCTCCACCCTCTCCATCCAGTGGCTCTGCTGGATCTGTCAATCTGGGAAATGGATGCTCTGCCCAATACGCAGAGTACTCTGCATCCATCCCTGCATCATCTACCTCTGGCCACATGTCCCATGGCATCGGCATCATCTCAGCTAACTGTGTCACTGCCTGATCATATGATAGCAGTGGACCAAACTGCACCTGATCTCTGACCGTACGGGCATACATGCCCGAGCCCCGTGGCATCCGCTGAATCCGCCCGAACTGCCTACACACCCTGTCTACCAGCTGCCTCTCTAGAATATAGGGCGTCCACCCCATCAGATACCTGCTCCTCAACACATATGGTAGCTCCAAGGCATCGTCCTCCCACTCCTCGCACCCCAGGTACGGCCTCCAGATCACCATGTCAATATCATCAATGACTCGCCTCCAATGCTCCAATCTCCCAATCCGAGGCTGGGATGTGATCATGTCATACAGGTGCACGTAACTTTGTCCCTGTCCTCTGCCTCTGAAATGAATGGGTCGTGTGATGGGAAGGTGCTCATAGGCCCACACTTGCAAGAGAGTCACGCCGCAGCCCAAACCCACTGATCCGTGGTATACAAACTGATGCAGCTCATAATACAAATGTGCTAGGACACATGGCCCCCATGCATACCTAGTGTGCTCTGCCATCAGCGTCTCCAAGGCCCCTCCCCAGCCCACTGCCAATCCTCGTGTGGCCCTGTCTGGACACAAATATCCACTGATGACTCCCCCAACAACTGCCGTCAATGCTAATCCTGTGGCAGTCATGGTGTCCCAGGCTACATGACCTGCTCGCATCTCCAACTCAGGATCCTGAAAAACCCGTCTCAATGCCTCCCTGTCACCGTCACGGTCGTAGGGAATCAACTCTCCATCAATAGGAACATGCAGAATCCTGTATACATCCTCTAGTGTCACTGTCATCTCACCCATCGGCAGGTGAAACGTGCATGTCTCTGAGTGCCATCTCTCGGCCAATGCAGTCAGCAACCCCATGTTTGCCCGAAACTCGGGCACATAGAGCATATGTGTGAGACCCATCTCCTCAATGGAAATCATGTCCTGAATCGACAACTCTGGTCGCAGTCTCTGAGTCGACGGGAATCTCTCCCGTGACTCCAACATCGGCAAATACTCCTGCAGTCAAGCAATCAATCTTGTCAGTTATCGTGGCATTCACTATTTATCACAAAATGCTACTTGCTACCTAAATGCATCTGGTTATCTATCCTAGTGACACTCACTGTTCATCACAAAGTGTTGCTATCTACCCTAAGTAGTGCTCCCTGTTCATCACAAAGTACTACGTGTGTGACATTCCCTGTTCATCACAAAGTCTCACTCACATTCGCACTCCCTGTTCATCACAAAGTGCTGCCTATCTTGGTGCTCCCTGTTCATCACAAAGTGCCTGGATCTATCCTAATCTTTTTAGAGGACCTGCTTGAGTGTATCCTCTCAGCAGCTTATCCAATCGACAGCGTATGTTCATCACAGAACTGCCGATTTGACCTAAAAGACTAAAACCATGCATTTAAACACACAAACGCACTTTTACAACACACACGCGCTTTTAACTCATAAACGCGCTTATAGACTGCACAAACGCGCTTCTGCTACATAGACGCGTTTTCTGAACACAAACGTGCCTATGCCAGACACAAATGCGACCAGGGAACACAGACGTCCCTACATGACATAAACGCTCCTATAAAGCACAGACGCTGCTACATTTCACAAACGCGTCCGCATTCAACACAAATGCGGTTCCAGGCACAGACGCGTCTGGAGCCGACACAGACGCGCCTGTTGAGCACAGACGCGCCTGGCGCTGACACAGACGCGGTTGCGCGTTTTTGCACTTTTTAAATATCCTATTCCTAGCGCATTTATTGCTCCTAAACATGCATTTATGACAAAACTCAAAATGCGTGAAAGTACAAGGAGGTTTTCGGGTACTTACCGGCTCTCCTGCATCGGCTGGTCGCTGGAATCGGCAGACATGGTCGAATCTATGAATGAATGCCATCGCTGCTGACTGCTGTTGCTCTTTTCTCGCTCTGCACTGTGATCTTCTAAGGGTGTGGATGACAATGAGGATGTCTTTTGCCCGTGGTCTATCTTATAGCCTAGCCTAGCCCTCGCCTTCATTTCCCGAGTCAGTCTTTCTCATCCTGTGACTTTGTCACTTTATCCGATCAGTCCATTCTATCCCATCTTTCTTATCGAGAGATTGTCTGCAATCTTTTCAGACATTTTCATCCAATCTCTCGAGGGGGCATATAATTCCCATCTTGGGGCAACTTTGTATCAGTTCATCTTATCTTCTTTGAAACAACGCGACAAGCCGCATTGTCTCAAAGAGGGGCAAAATGTAGACACTCAAAATTGTCATGTCTAATTAAATAAATATTTTATTTATTTAATTATCTAAGCCTAATTCTTCTATTAATTAAATAAATCCTTATTTATTTAATTAATTCATTTATCCTCTTCTAGCCTTATTTCTCATTTAAATAAATACATTTATTTATTTAAATTATCCCTTTCCTAAATTAAATAAATATCTTATTTATTTAATTGATCCCACTTCTTCTATTAATTAAATAAATTTTTATTTATTTAATTAATTCATTATCTTTTTCTACACATGACACATGTCATTCATCTCTTAATTCCTACACTACCTACCTCTTTCATTATTTTGGTATTTCTTATACCTACCCTCAAATCCTAGCCGACCTCTCTTTTTACACCTCTCAATCTTAACCCTCCATTTCATATTGTGTCTTCTATTTAAGGAGATGCTTTCTTCATTGTCAAACCCTAATCCCTAAGGAGACATGCCTAACTACTTGATCAATTGACTACACTACAATTCCACTTGCAACCACATTCCGTTCTTTGTTGAGCTCTTGTGCATACAAAAATCTGAGAGCAAGTATATCAAGCAAGATCAATGGAGATAGGAAGAATGGAGATCAAAACCCTAGTGGACATGTGATGGTATAATCTTTGTGATTTCATTTGATTTGCATTGTCTTAGGTAATTTTCATATGTTATGGTGGATCTTTGTTGATTGTTAGGCTAGGGTTTGGTGGTTGAATTCATTTTAGTCTTTCAATATTGTTATTATTGCTATCCATTTTCACCATATACAATTACCAATGAGATAAATCCCCAACCCCATTTCAAATTAGGGCCTGATTGAGCTAGACCATAGCATTTTGGAGAACCATGGTCTAGACCAGGGTGTTCAACACCCTGGTTCCACCTAAATCGAGACCAAAACAATGTTAAAATTGACTGGGCATAAAGGTTGTTCATGGCCTCAAAGTTGGAGAATAGGAAGAAATGGACCCACAAAGGTGATGGGGATAAGACATGCTAAAGTAGGGGCACAAACATGAGGTGTAAATTGGACCAATGACAATTTACAATGCTATAGTATTATACACTGATCACCAAAGACTTCAATATTTGAATAGTAAAGGAAAATTAAACTAGAGGCACATGCAGTGGGTGGAGTTCATGCATAGTTACACCTTTGTCCTCAAACACCAAAGTGGAAAATCAAATCACATTGTAGATGCAGATGAAGGTGATCATAATAGGATTTGACGAGCTGAAGAACCTAAATCAGGACAATCTAGACTTTGTAGAGGCATGGAAGACAAGTGGAGAACTGGTAGTGACAAATGGAAGCAAGTGGCTAGACTATTTCATCTAGGATGGTATGCTATTAAAAAAAATCAATTGTGCATTCCTAGGGGCTTAAGAAGGGAGAATCTAATTAAGGAGAAATATTTTAGAGTATTGGTGAGACAATTTGATGTTGACAAAGAAGTCGCATTGGTGAAGGAAGGACTTTTTTTGGCCTCAGATCTACAAGTATGTCCAAAATTATGCTTAGGAGTGCATGATTTGCCAAGAAGTGAAAGGGGTTAGCCAAAATACTAGATCGTATCAGTCGCTTTCAATTTTGGAAAGTCCTTGGGAAGACATCAATATGGATTTTGTGTTGGGATTACCACAAATGTAGAGGGGACATTACTCTACCTTTGTTGTGATGGATTGATTCTCTAAGATGGAACACTTCATGCCTTGCAAGAAAACTCTTGATGCGGTTCATATTTATGACCTATTCTTTAGAGGATTGGTGAGGCTCCATGGAGTACTGAAGAGTATTATCTCAAACCATGATACTAAGTTTACCAAATACTTTTGGAGGACACTGTGAAAGAAGACACATAAAAACCTATAATTCAACTCAACATTTCATCCACACAACTGATGGAAAGATTGAGTCAATGATTTAGAGCTTGGGGAATTTACTTAGATGCTTGGTTGGAGATAAAACTAAAAAAATTGGGATCTGATATTGCTACAAGTAGAGTTTGCATTCAATATTTCAGTGAAGCAAAGCATCAAAAGGATGCCATTTCAGATTATTATTTAACTTCACCCTAGGTGAGTGATTGAACTTTGGAACAATAGCCCGTGAGGTAAGAAGAGTGCAAAAGAAAATGAGTTTGTAGAATACATGGAGATGGTTCACAAGGAAGTCAAACAACATTTAAAAAGCATGAACAACCAATACAAGGAGAGATCTAACACTAAGTGGGGGAAAAAAGAATTTTAAGTTAGAGAAGTCATGATTTATCTCTAAAAGGAGATATTTCCAATAGGCATGTACAACAAGTTGAGGATGAAGAAGATTGGACCTTGCAAGATCATCCAAAAGTTTGACTCTAAAAATGCCTACAACGTAGAATATTGGAAGTGGTGGACATTTCACCAATATTCATCATCACAAATCTCTATTAGTTTCATGGGGCATAGGGGGATGACACATAAGAATTACATCAACAATAGTTTCCACAGACACCACTAGAGAAGATTGAGTAGATCCTCGATAGCTAAATCAGTCATAACATCCAGAATAATGAGTACAAGGAATATCTGACCAAATGAAGAAACAAGCTTGTAGAAGACACAACTTGGGTCTCAAATGATGAAATGAAGCAGTTTGGAGCACACTTGATAATGTGTGGGGGGGACTTTTCAAATAACCCTGGGGGTTTGACTCGGGAGTGTCTTGAAAAAACCCAGACTAGACGTAATCTAGGAAAGTGCATACATCTCACAAATTTCACAGAGCTAAGGGAACATACCATGTGATAGATCTAGGGGTGGACAACATCTAGATAGGTCCAAACCCATTTACACTAGCATTGAGATTTCCTTCTAGTAGTTGGAACCTAACCACACATTACACCAACTTTGGGACCTAGGAGGTTGATGCAGATCACTTCTAGTGACTAAGATCACTATTTAATTACATCAAGGGGCATAGGAAAGCATCGATAGTAATGGGGGAGGGTCGTTAGGGAATAGTAGATAGGGGAAGGGTAATTTGGAAGACTTCAACTTTACTATTATCATTGTAATAAGCTTATGGCAACTTACGAGCTTGCATGTGGGGCCAATGGGTTGAGTGTAATGGGCATTGGAAGGCCTACATGCATGTTATCATTCTATTGTCATCAATAAATATTGTTGTTTCATTCTTCATTTGATTGTGTGTTTTATTTCATTATATGTTGGCTACAAGGTTGGATAGTCCATTCGAGACCCTTTGACCTTGATTGCATCATATGGCCTATCCTTACTCATTATTTTAGCCCTTACATTAGCATTTTTCATTTTCAAGATGCTCAGGATTCCTTTCTTATAACCACCTTTTTATGTTGCCTTTGCATTAATCTTATATCTTTTTGGCTTCTTGCCATTTTTAAGCATAAATTGTTAGGACATTAGTGCTTAGTATGGACATTCATGCATAGCACTAGTGTCTTATGATATTTTATTTTTATAAGGTAATTTTTCATTCAAAGGTCATTTCCAAGTATTTTGTCACTCGTCACCTTTTTAGGTCAATGAAAATGGCTTGAAGTGATTCAAAATGGATCATTAACCCCCTGTTCCCTCTTCTCAATTAAAAAATATAATTATCATTTACACAATCTCTTGAATATCTCTCCCTATCACTTGATTCTCTTTCACCCTCAAGCTCGCATACAACTCTCTATAACTCTCAATCTTTCTACAAAATTTTTTCTAGCTCTATTGGTTTTGTCAATCCTTCCTGAGTAAAATTGTTATTTTCATCTCTTTCTTCTATGAACCCATGGATTTATCACATCCCTTATTAAATAATTTTTTTTATCACTATTCTTATATCTATATGCACTTAAAATAAGAACACACACTATCTATAGTTTGTTCTCTATCTTGGATTTTGTGGAGGCAGTTTAAACATAAATTATGAAACAGGTATGATTTTGAGCATACAACTGATAGGAGGGGTGAATAATTTGCCTCACAAACTTGCACAAATCAAACTTATTCTTAGATCTCATAGTTAAGCATGAAAGCATAAATCAACAACACATCATGAACACACATAACATCAAGCTTTTTGACATGGAAAACCCGGTCAAGGGAAAAACTACAGTGGGAACCTACCTACAATATGATGATACTCTATTAGAAGTATATGAAATATTACAATGGGGAATGCACATGCATTCAGACACACTGCCTAGAGCTCACTGCTTAAAATACAACAAGGGATACAACCCAGGGAAGACTCATTGTCTTATAAATAGATTTGGATCACATCTGAAAAATCATGAACTGATAGAATAACATCTCCTAATGCATGGTTATAGTTTTGGTTAAGCACATAATAAATTTTTCTCAGACTTCTTCTTTGCCTCTAAAACACTAATACATTATTTACACATAAACTCATCCATGACATACATAAAATTACAAAGATGTTACATTTATTTATACATGACATCAACCCTGGCAAGATCAACAAGGTTGGCTCAACACACAGAACCTAATTACAAAATATAAGCACACATGCTACAATATCAAATATGGAGAAAATAATGTTGACCAAGACATAGTATAGACCCATATCACATGCCTCGAATGTGAAACACCTCCAAGAATTATGCATCGAACATTCGCAACATGCTACAAGCATTTGGTCGGCCAAAACAATAAACAACACTAACACACTAGAGAAAATCATCAATTATACGCACAATAATCAATGCAGACCACCAAAACAAAATGCACACAATCCAAAAACATCCACACGCATCATGAATTATCACCACAACATCCGCACCAACATGAATCACTGGAATCTTATCATCATTATAATGAACTTCAAGAACACTAATGGGAATGACTGTCAACCTTGAAAAACAACTTGTGGAGATCCAAATAATGAACCAACTAAATTGAAGATACACATAAACGTCCCAAACATTTCTCCAGATCCACAGATCAAGATATTACAATGCAGAGCAATGGAGATCAAAATACTGAACACTCTTTCATCACTGAACAACAAAAAAAATAGCCAAAACACAGATATCTATAACTCACTCAAATATTCATGTGGACCTTTGAAAATTATACTGAATCATCTATACATAATCCTCTAAAAATGCTTTAATTTGCAAACTCTAATCATCACCATACAAAACAAACCAACTCACTGAACTTACTGCATCACTGTCATAGACAAAGAAATATGTTGACATGATTGACAACACATCTCTTAGATATCACTTAAGCACATATTTGCAGCATACTAACAACAATATCCAATAATCTCCCCCTTTGGAATTGATGGAAACATATGATGTGAAACACAATCAATGACAAAGAAAAGGAAAATCTCTCTCACCCAAATCTCTTTGTTGGCATTCTACAGTCTTATGAGAATAGTTGATGTTGTCATTGATGGCAACCAACTGGCATTCATCTGGTAAGCCACCGGCAGTTACTGGCATCAACAATAGACTTCTACATACATCGACAGACACTTCACCGACAGCGACAATAATGCATACCAACACTCTAGCCGACATGGAATAAACTTTTGCTTATTGTATTTTAATGTAATTATCTTTTGTAAAGTCGACATGATACATTGTAAAAGACTCATATATGTATGAGATCTTGCAAGTCAAATGTATGAGAGAATGTAGAAAATAAGAATAAGGAAGGATGTTATATGTGAATGCATAAGACAAATTTTGTATAAGGTTTTTGGTAATAGATTGAGCTTAAACCGGTACTGAACCTGGCATAGTTATTGCTGATTTGAAGCAGTACATTGTATTGGATTTCATAATCCACTTTTGTAGTCAGTGTGACTCTTATTGAGAAGTGAGCTCTAGGTAGTTGGCCTTCCTGCATGTGCAGGCCCCTCATTGTAAGTAATATTTATTCATTGGCCAGTGAGTGAATATTGTGGGTCACAAATCCCACTGAGGTTTTTCCCACACCGGGTTTCCTCGTTAAATATCTTGTGTTATGTTGTGTTCTCTATGCTATCTTTGTTACTATTATTTGCTGCATTAATTCTTATTTACCGGTACACTATTTTGGGATGCAAAGTTCTTAATAAATTTAAATATTCTGCTAACCAGTTAGACACTGATTCACCCCCCCTCTCTCAGTGTCTTTGGGACTGTCATTTATCCTAACAATTGGTATCAGAGTTTGGTCCTCTATTTTAAAAATCCCAACAGCTTGAGGAAGATTCTAACACCGGTACAGATGGAGAACTTAAGAAAACAATTGGAAGGAGCTCTTGTAGACTATGATGTAGAGAAATTGAAGAATATCAACCTTGAAGATGATCTGAGGACTGCGTAGGAATTCATTCAAGGACTTCAAGAGAATCTTACTATAACTCGAAATAAAAGAAAATAACTTCATGAGAAGATGCAGAAAGATGATGATAAAAAAAAATCTTAATTAACTTGTAAACAAGTTGAGAATAGAGAATTGTAACATGAAGAATGAAATGCAAGATACGATAATGAGGTTATGTAAAGATATTTAAGATAGGAAGAAGAATGCAGAAGACTTGACTAGGAGACTTAATGATGCTGGAAATGAAAATCTAAGACTCAGTCATGAAAATGATATGTGGAAGACAGATCTAATTCACATGCAACATGATATAACTGAGCTTATGAGACAAAAGGGAATTCTAGAAAATAAGCTAGATACTGCAAATAAACATAAAGAGAAATTGAAGAAAAGTTCAGAGGAACTTGATGATATGCTAAAAAATCAGAAACCTAATGGAGATACTAATGGACTTGGATTTGAAGTTGGAGAAAGTTCTGGTACTGCAAACAATCATGATCACAGTAAACCGGTAAGACAACCTAGTGCTTATAAATTTAATGGGAAATGCTTTAACTATAACAAGTATGGTCATAGAGAAAATCTGTGTAGATTTAGAAACAATCAGAACATTAATGCACCCACCGGTCAATGTTCCAAATTTAACAAAGTTGGTCATAATTTAGAAAACTGCAGAATGAATGTGAGATGCTATATTTGTGGAAGATTTGGGCACTTATCTAATCAATGCAAAACATAAACCGGCATAGGATATGGAAAGGCTATTCAGAAGAATAATGTAACTTGTTATGCTTGTAACAAGATTGGACATATTGCAAAATTCTGTAGAAGCAAGATTGCACCGGCAAACAATAAAGGATCCAGTTTGAAAGGCAAAGGAAAGGTAGATGAGGTAAAGCAAGAATTTTCAAAACAATGGATTAAAAAGAGAGATCAGAATGTTGATGAAATTGTCTCTGCACCGGTAGAATAGAGTAATACTCCACCCATAGGAGATTCTTCATCCAACTGAGAAGTAACCTATTTTGGGGTATTGCAGAAAGTTGAAAATCATGCAGAGTACCCTCAGTTGATGGTGAGAAGATAGATTTCTTCCTTACCAGAAAATGTGTTAAGTTTTCACTTAACCAGTGAACATTTAATGTGGTTGATGAGAGAAATTTCATTATAAATCAACGGATTTCCCTTTTTATTGACACATCGAACATTTGAATTAGTAGAGAGCGCGAAAACTAAGAGAAGGAATTTTCAAGGAAAAGGTGCGAAGTGATTTCTCCAAGCATTCAAAATATTTTCAGGAAGCTAAAGGTATTTTTCAATGGCTTCTTCTTTTGCTCCCAAATTTGTTCAGAACCCTACTATTGTGGAAAATGTGAAACACCATAGGCCTGTGTTTAAGATAATTCCCGAAATTGTGAAGCAAGATGACTCTATAGGGGCATTCTCTAAAATTCTTAAAGGTGTAGCATTTGCAGAAGACCCTAGGATTTATATACATTGCAACATTGAAGAATTAGGTTCTGAGGAATTGATGAAAATGGTGTTGTTAAACCTGAACACAAGATTATAGAAACTCTAGGTTTTGTTGAGATATTGAATATCCCTGAATTTCTGGAGGAAGTAGTAAGGATTTTTTTAAGTAGAGCACATGGAGAATTCTTATGGTTGGATTATGTTTGCAAAATAACCGGACAAGCAATTAGGGTAGTAACTGGTTTACCCTCAACTAGCAAAAGACCTGATAAAACTAAGAAGATTCCCAACAACATAGTGATAAGCCTAACCGGAGCAACATTTGATAGTAGATCACTAAGAGTGAATGATATTAAGGACATCAATGTGATATTTGTGAGTATGGTGCTAGGATACAAGACTACACATGCTAATAGGCTAAATTTAGTTTCTAGTCTCTATATACACAATGTTTATAAGATGGTGAACAACAATGCAATGATTGATGTATGTGAATGGCTGAAAGATGAACTTATTAACAACCTAAAAAGGATCAAAGGTGACAAGAAAGACACATTCCACTTTGGAAACCTTTTGGTATGTTTAATGTTGTATTTCACTAAGGAGATTCCCGGTACAGGACCCAAAGACTTTGGTTATGATACACTGGTAGGAAAACAAATACAGGAAGCTTTCACCGGCATGGGAACTGCTAAAGACAACAACATAATTGAATACTTTAAAAATTGCCAAGCTAAGATGAGAGCTAGAGAAAGATTACCACAGAGTATAGTAGACAAATATGACAAAGACATCTATTTTGTTATCAAGAAAGATGAGACATGGATGGAAGCTGTACTCCCTAGGACTGTATGGGTGACTGAAATAGGATATGAGGTAGATATTAACATTCTAGAAACATATGCTAAAGCATTACTAGATGCATTGAGAGAACCATCAGAACAAGTTTTTGGCAGTGCAAAAACTATTGAAAGTGATGTAAAAACATTGAAGCAAAGTAAGAAAAGAGAAAAATATATGAGAGATGCTTCTAAGAAAGTTAAAGAAATCAAGGAAAATGTAATGAACATTAGTGGCATATTGCCTAGTGAGCCTGAAGGACTGCAACTGGAGGCACACATTTCACCGGTTGGCACATCTTCTAAAACCGACAGTGACAAGGCAGTAGAGTTTAAAAGAGTAGAAAGGAGGAAGAGAAAACCTTCACCGGTACCCTCTCCTTCACCTAAGAGAACAAGGACCTTGAGGAAAAAATAATAGGCAGTAAGGGAACCGGACAATAAACTAACTCCTAAGAAGAAACAAAAACCAGTCACTCCTTCATTGGATGATTTATTGAATGAAATAACTGATGATGGAAATTTGGCTAATGTGAGTAAACTGTATAATTAATTTAATAATTCTGACAAGGAAAGCATTAAGAACAATATTATTTTATACTTGGACATATATAAGAAAGTCTTAATTGAAGTTGTGGATGATTTACCAAATGAACTGTATAGAAGATTGGATGCAAAAATGATAGCATTGATGGAATTAGATAAGAAACTAAAAGTTGAAAAACTTCTAGCTATTCATCCCGTGAATTCAAAAGAGGAAATTGATGAATTGATTTGTGAAGCAATAGATCCATTTTTGCCAGTGGGCACCGGCAAGTAAGTTTAATGGCAGGAAGAGTAAATGAGATTATAGAAGAGACTACTGATAACTGGGATATATTTTTGTGGAAAAAGAAAAACAAGAGGAAAGGAACTGACCAAAGAAGACATTCAAAGTGTATCAGAAGGATAAGGATAAGGGAAAAGGAAAGATTGGTGGAATTCCAAACATCAAGATTACTGATAATATACTGCCACCACCTTTGGATTCTGCACTGGTACACACAGATGATACACCGGTCATTGACACTGAAGGTATCACACATGATGATACAAATCCTGAATCTGAGATACTTTTTACCATGAATGTGGATACTCAAGAAGTAAATATTGTTGTGGATAAGGATAGTACAAAGGTTAAGAATGATAATGTTAATAGTGGCAACATAGATGAGAAACCGGTAGAGATTGTTGAGGTTGAGATTCCTGTTAGGATTGATTATAGTCCCAAAGATACTAAGAGGGGGGGGGGGGTGAATCAATATCTAACCGGTTAACAGATTCTTTAACCTTATTAAGTATTTTGCATTCCAAAATAGTGTACTGGTAGACAAGAATTAAAGCAGTAAATATGAACAGTAAAGACAACATAGAAAACACACCATAACACAAGATGTTTAACGAGGAAAACCGGTGTGGGAAAAACCTCGATGGGATTTGTGACCCACAATATTCACTCACTGGCCAATGAATGGATATTACTTACAAGAGGGGCCTGCACATGTAGGAAGGCCAACTTCCTAGAGGTCACTACTCAATCACAAAAGGAAGTTTCACTGACTTACAAATGGATTATGAAAATCCAATATAATGTACTGCTACAATTCAGCATTTGCTATGCTAGGTTCAATACTGGTTTAAGCTCATACAATAACCATAAACCCTTATACAAAATCTGCCTTAGTATTTGCGTATCACTTCTACCATCATATGTCCATCCATCACTATTCTCCTCTGTTACAAAATGATTTACAAGACCTCATACATATATGAGTCTATTACAATATGCCTTGTCGGCTTTATAAAAGATATTTACAATTAAATACAATAAACAAAACTTTATTCTTGTCGGCTGGGATGTCGGTGAAGTGCCTGCTGGTGCCTGAAGATATCCACAAGGTTTCCGGTAAATTGCCATCAATGACAACACCTTCAATCACCTTCAATTCTCATTGGACTGTGCAATGCCAACAATTCCAACCCAAATAGAGCAACCATCAGATATAGGAAAACCTACTAAAGGAAAAGGTGCTGGCACAAGGCCACTGGAGACAGAGATACCGACAGTTGAACTTACTGAAAAACCTACTGAGGTAGAGAAATCGACAATCACTGAGACACCTAAACAATCAGACAAACCTTTACTGGTTGAAATGCAAACTCAGACTGATCCACAGGAGGTAAACACAAGCAAAATGGTTACTAATGTTGGAAGCACAAAGGTAATAAAGGTAATTGGTCAGACATCCAGCACTTCAATAAGTGAATTCAGACCTACAAATGTTACTGAAGTACTTTTAGATTCAATCAAGACGATAATAGATTACAATGCATTAGCCTACAAGGCAATTGATAACACTTTACCAGCTCTGAAGTTGATTGCACCAAACTATAACACTGATCACATCAAGGATTCTATAGGAAAATTGGACACAGTATCAAAATTTATTACTGATAATGTAATAACCATTGACAAGGTGAATGAGGACACTTTCAGGGAGAAAGTTGAAAAAGAAAAGGACAAATTATTTGAAGACACAATAAAGAAGTGCACAGAACACATGAATACATTATTACCGACACTGAACTCTACAATTTTGGATTACAAGGAGCTTTACAAGGAAACATGCAAACCCCATCTTTTGACAGTGGACTTAAAAAGTAGATCAATAGAGTATAGAAAGAAATAGATGACATAGCTAATAACATAATTGGTTCATCCAAACCTATATCAGCTATTGAGTAGGAAATAGCAGGTTTTGAGGAAAAATTGGAGAAACTTGAGAAAGATAAGGAAATGATTAGGTATAATGCAAGAGAACTTAAATATAAACTTGGTCCTAAGTTGGATAATCTTATCTCTTCGAGAAATGAAAAATTTAAGGCATTACTTCAAGGAGAGCGATCACCGGAAGAACAAATGCACTATCTCACCAGGATGATCCAATAGACCGAGGCAACCCTGACCAACAACAAAAGATTCATGCAAAGTCTAAATTTGGTTTTGGCAGACATCTTTCAAATTGTAACCAATCGGTTACAAACTTTGAGGTTAAATTTTTACACTCATTTGACTATTTTTGACAACTTTTGTCATTGATGGCAAAGGGGGAGTAGTGGAGAGAAAAATACTTATTCAGAGAAGATCATTTGCTCATGGGGAGCACATCTTTTTGGCACATCTTTTTGGAAACTTTTTGGACTTCAGTTTTTGGAACAGTTTTTGGATTTTTCTCATGAGTGTTCCCATCAATGCCAAAGGGAGAGATTGTAGGTATTCTACACTCTTATGAGAATAGTTGATTTTGTCATTGATGGCAACCATCTGGCAACCAACTGGCATTCATCTGGTAAGCCACCGATAGTTACCAACACTAGCAATAGACTTCTATATACACTTGCAGGCACTTCACCGACAACGGCAATAATGCATACCAACACTCTAGCGGACATGGAATAAACTTTTGTTTATTGTATTTTAATGTAATTATCTTTTGTAAAGCCGACATGATACATTGTAAAAGACTCATATATGTATGAGATCTTGTAAGTCAAATGTATGAGAGAATGTAGAAAATAAGAAAAAGGAAGGATGTTATATGTGAATGCATAAGGCAAATTTTGTATAAGGCTTTTGGTAATAGATTGATCTTAAACCGATACTAATCCTGGCATAGTTGATGCTGATTTGAAGCAGTACATTGTATTGGATTTCATAATCCACTTTTGTAGTCAGTGTGACTCTTATTGAGCAGTGAGCTCTAGGCAGTTGGCCTTCCTGCATGTGCTAGCCCCTCATTGTAAGTAATATTTATTCATTGGCCAGTGAGTGAATATTGTGGGTCACAAATCCCATCGAGGTTTTTCCCACATCGGTTTTCCTCATTAAATATCGTGTGTTATGGTGTGTTCTCTATGTTGTCTATGTTACTCTTATTTGCCGCATTAATTCTTATTTACTGGTACACTGTTTTGGGATGCAAAGTTTTTAATAAGTTTAAATATTCTGCTAACTGGTTAGACACTGATTCACCCCCCCTCTCAGTGTCTTTGAGACTATCATTAATCCTAACACTCTTATGATACTCTCTCTCCCTAAACTCTTCACATTTTTTCACATGAATCTATCTCCCTTTAACATCAATGGAAAGGCACATTTTTGCACCACAAAACATGATAAATAACTTACTGACTACTTCCCCTGAGTAGCAGCCTCCACTCATCAATCTAGATCACAAGATATGATTGTTAAATGCATTAGACTGATGCATACCAATGCATCTTAGTTCTCATCAGGAGGGGAAATCACCCCTAGCTTCTCTCTAAGATACTCAAATGTATCTCTAGGCAAAGGCTTCTTGAAAATGTCTGCAATCTATTCCTTTGTAGGCACATACTCCAATCTAACTTCCCTCTTATTTACCTTGTCTCTCAAAAAGTGAAACTTGATTGATATATGATTAGTCTTTGAATGCAACACCAAATTCTTAGAAATGTTAATTGCACTTGAATTGTCACAATAGATATCAATAGGCTCATCATACACTACTCTAATATCTTTCAACATTTGCATCATCCATACTACTTGAGTACAATTCTTAGCAGCAACAATATACTTTACCTCTGTGGTAGATAAAGAAATTGAGTTATGCTTTTTACTCAACCAAGAAACCAATCTTTTTCCCAAGAAAAATGCACCACCACTAGTACTCTTTCTATCATCCACATCACCTGCCCAATCAACATCAGTAAAAGCACTCAAACTAAAATCATCATCTTTAGGGTACCATAAACCAAAATCAACAGTTCCCTTCAAATATGTGAAAATTATTTTAACAACTATAACATGAGATTCCTTACGATCAACTTAAAATCTAGCAACAAGACAAATGCCATTCATGATATCAGGTCTAGTTTGAGTCAATAGAGTAATCCACCAAAATATAGCGACAAGACAAATGACATTCATGATATCATAGGAGTTCCAATTGGCTTTGTATCATCCAAACCAAACTTCTTCAATAACTCTTTCACATACTTGGACTGAGATATAAAGATTCCTTTTTCTAACTAAGTAATTTGCAAACCCAAAAATAATTTTATCTCTCCAATCATAGACATCTCAAATTCATTCTACATTTTATTAGAAAACTCCTTCTACAAACTATCATTCCCTCCAAAAATGATATCATCAACAAAAACTTCAACAATAAGAATGTTATCATGATCAATCTTTAAATACAAATTACTATCAGAAGTAAATTTGTTGAATCCTAGCTTCAACAAATACTTATCCAATTTTGCATACCATGCTCTAGGTGCTTGATTCAATCCATACAATGCTTTCTTTAACCAACACACCATATCCCCTTGATCAGTCAATTGAAATCCATTTGGTTGCTCAATGTACACCTCTTCTTCCAATTCACCATTTAAGAATGATGACTTGACATCCATCTGATAGACTTTGAAATTTTTGCAAGCAACATAATCAAGAAATAATCTAACAGCTTCAATTCTTTCCATTGGAGAAAAGTCTCTTCAAAATCAATTCCTTCTATTTGAGAGTATTCTCTACAAACAAGTCTAGCTTTGTTCCTAACAACTTCACCTTGCTCATTCAATTTGTTCCGGAAGACCTATTTGGTTCCAATTACTTTTTTGTTCTTAAGTTTGGGAACAAGAATCCATGTATTGTTCTTTTTAATCTGATTCAATTCCTCTTCCATTTCTTTTATGCAATGTTCATCTTTACATGCTTCATTCACATCCTTAGGTTCAATCTTAGAAATCAAACAATACTCAACTTGATCTTCTGCAATTCTTCTTCTAGTCTGAACACCTTTCTTTCTATCTCCTATGATCTGATTTTTTGAATGATTCAACCTTAAATACCAAGGAGTCTTAGAATTTTATTTAATTTTAGACTCTTGATTTCTTTCTTTTGCACTTACACTAGTTCCTTCTTCTTCACTGGATTCAAAGGAATAATCTGAACTTGATTATGAGTCTGTGGTTGCTTCCCTTTATTTGCACTGTCATTCTAGTCATCTGAATCATATCCACAAGATTTGTACTATCTCTCATTGCTTTCATCAACCTTGACATTAACACTCTCAATTGTCTTCCTTAGTCTCTTGTTATAACATTGACAGGCCTTTCTTTTATTAGAATAATCAAGAAATATTCCTTCATCACATCTAACATCAAACTTCCCTAAATATTTATTTCTTCTGATATAATATTTACTTCCAAAAATTCTGAAATATTTAATAGTAGGAGCATGACCAAACCATAATTCATGAGCCTTACTGGTATCACCTTTGATACGCACCCAGTTAAGAGTGTAAACAACATTACTCACAACTTCTCTCCAATAGACATGCAAAACATTTCCTTCAATCATCTTTGCCCTTGCAACTTCCTAAATGCTTCTTTCCACAACACCATTTGCTGAGGGATTCTTGGAGCTTACAACTGTCTTCTTATCCCATGTTCTTCACAAAATACATCAAACTCACCAGAAGTAAATTCTCCACCTCTGTCAGATCTCAAACACTTTAGCTTCAAAACTGTTTCTATCTCATCCATAGCTTTGAAAATATTTAACTTCTCTAAAGCTTTAGATTTCTCCCTTAAGAAAGTAACCCACACCATCCTTGAATAGTCATCAATCAACAACATGAAATATCTATCTCCTTGCACAAGATCCAATAATCCATTTGAAAAATGCTTCTTACTTTTGAAAGTTATTTTGGTTTTCTTCCCTAACTAAAATTCTTTGCACATAGGGTTAGTAGGTTTCATCAATTTAGGAAGATCTCTCACAGCCGGAGTAGAACATATCTTGGTAATGTTAGCAAAATTCACATGACACATTCTCCTATGCCACAACCAAATTTCATCAACTTGAGAGATTAAAAATCTTTTACTGGCACTATTTAGGTGAAATATATTACCTTTAGTCTTTGTACCTGATGCAATATCAATTTTGGAGCTACCCAAGATTCTACACTTGCCATTCTTGAACTGAAGATCATATATCTTGTCAATCATCTATCCAACACTCAATAGATTATGATTTAGACCTTCCACATACAAGACATCATCGATATTGTGCTTACCATCAAGAGAAATAGAACCTCTTCCATGGATTATACCAGCTTTGTCATCACCAAATTTTACAACTCCTTCATCCTTCTCCAAGCTTACAAAATTACTCTTATCACCTATCATATGATGAGAGCATCCGCTATCAGTCACCCATTCATATTTCTCTTAAACTTGTGTAGCCAAATCTCTTTCCACATTCATGTAGCTAGCATAATCAATGGGTATTGGATCATCTTGCTTGATAGCAATAAAAACCTGTTTATGGTGAAAATGGATAGCAATATTGAAAGACTAAATAGATTCAACCACAAAACCCTAGCCTAACAACAACAGTGATCCACCATAACATATGAAGATTACCTAAGACATGAAAATCAAATGAAATCACAAAGATTATACCATCACATGTCCAATAGGGTTTGGATCTCCATTCTTCCTATCTCCATTGATCTTGTTTGATGTATTTGCTCTCAGATTTTATGTGCACAAGAGCTCAACAAAGAACAGAATGTGGTTGCAAGTAGGATCGCATATGCCAAGTAGTCAATTGATCAAGTAGTTAGAATGATTGATTAGAATGATTGATTAGGGTTGATAATGAAGGAAGCATCTCCTTATATAGAAGACACTATATGAAATGGAGGGATAAGATTGAGAGGTGTAAAAGGAGGTCGGCTATGATTAGAGGGTAGGTAATAGAAATAATAAAATAATGAAAGGGGTAGGTAGTGTAGGAATTAAGAGATGAATGACATGTGTCATGGGTAGAAAAGGTTAATGAATTAATTAAATAAATAAAGATTTATTTAATTAATAGAAGGAGTGAGATCAATTAAATAAATAAGATATTTATTTAATTTAGGAAAAGGATAATTTAAATAAATAAATGTATTTATTTAAATGAGAAATAAGGCTAGAAGAGGATAAATGAATTAATTAAATAAATAAAGATTTATTTAATTAATAGAAGAATTAAGCTTAGATAATTAAATAAATAAAATATTTATTTAATTAGACTGGACAATTTTGGGTGTCTACAAAACCCATTCATTATCACTTGTATTTCCTTTATTTGATTCATCATCTGACACACCTTCATCAACAACATAATAACATCTCTTCTAAAATTTAGGCTTGTAGGTTTTCTTAGGAACTCTTTTAGGACACCTTGAGGCAAAATGACCTATCTTATTGCATAAAAAATATTTAAGAGGCAACTTTCCTTCATACTTATCAATCTCCTGGCAATTAGTTCTTCCATCTCCTCAATCCCTCACTCTTCTTCTTCCATGTCCTTTATCTCTTTCTCATATCTTGACATCCTCCTTGAAGAAATTTGTCTTGGATCATATGTTTTCTTATTCTTTCCAGGAACAATGTCTTTGAATGCAGATTCTACCTTAGGAAGGGAATAACCAAACTCACTTAACTCAAAGGTTGATAATTTACCAATCAACATGTCTCTGGTCACATCATTCATAGTACGGATCTCCTCAATAGAAACAAATTTATGTTTGTAGGATGTTGGTAAGGATCTGAGCACTTTAGCAACAATCTCTGATTCTTCCAGCTTTCCACTGGCACATTTGATATTGCACACTAGTTCATTCACCTTTTGCATAAATGAAGTGATTTTCTCATCTTTGCCCATCCTCAACATCTCATACTTTCATTTTAGGCTCTGCAACTTAGGAATCTTCACATAACTATTACCTTCATACAAAGTTTCCAACTTGTTCCAGATCTCATGAGCAGTCTGCAATTCCATAACATTTGTAATATTAGAGTCAGCCAAGGCACTCAACAATGCTTCCTTAGCCCTAATATTGTATTCAACTTCCTTTATCTCATCTGGAGTAGAAGGTCCATTTGCAAGAATAATAAACTTGTTCTTTGTAATAGTCTAGTAAGCTTCACCAATGCATCTCAGATGACACTCCATGCATATGTTTTAAAAAGAGTAGTTAGTACAATCAAATCTCGAACTGTCCTTTTTGTAAGTCACCATCCCGGATCACCTCAAGCGGTTAAGCTTCTTCAAAGGAACTTTCTCTAATACCAATTGATGAAATAGATCTAATTCCAGGCAAACAAATAAGAGGGGGGGGCAGAGGGTGAATTAGTTATCACAAACTTGCACAAATCAAACTTATTCTTAGATCTGGTAATTAAGCATGAAAGCGTAAATTGACAATACACATAACACCAAGATTTTTGATGTGGAAAACCCGATCAAGGGAAAAACCACAGTGGGAACCTACCCACAATATGATGATACTCTATTAGAAGCATATGAAATATTTCAATGGGGAATGCACATGCATTTAGGCACATTTCCTAGAGCTCATTGCTCAAAATACAACAAGGGCTACAACCTAGGGAAGACTCATTGTCTTACAAATAGATTTGGATCACATCCAAAAGATCGTGAACTGATAGAATATAATCTCCTAATTCCTGGTTACAGTTCTGGTTAAGAAAATAACAAATTTTTCTCACACTTCTTCTCTGCCTTTGAAAGATTAACACATTATTCGCACATACACTCATCCATGACATACATACAATTACAAAGATGTTACATTTATTTATACATGACATCAACCTTGGCAAGATCAACAAGGTCGACTCAACACACACAACCTAATTACAAAAATATAAGCACACATGATACAATATCAAATGTGGACCAAGAAATGTCGGTGAAGACATAGCACATACGCATATCGCATGCCTCTAATGCAAAACACCTCCAAGAATTATGCATCAAACAGCCACAACATGCTACAAGAATCTGGTTGGCCAAAACAATGAAAAACACTAACACATCGGAGAAAATCATCAATTATGCACACAAAAATCAATACAAACCACCAACACAAAAGGAACACAATCTAGAAACATCCACAAGCATAATGAATTATCACCGCAACATCCGCACCAACACGAATCATTGGAATCTCATCATCATTATATCAAACTTCAAGAACACTAACTAGAATGACTGTCAACCTTGAAAAATAACTTGCGGAGCTCCAAATCTTGAACCAATAGAATTGAAGATACACATAAACATCCCAAACACTTCTCTAGATCTGCAGATCAAGATATTACAATGCAGAGCAATGCATATCAAAATACTAAACACTCTGACATCACTGAACAACAAAAAAACTAGCCACAACACATATATCCATAACTCACTCAAATAATTATGCGGACCTCTGAAAATTATATTGAATCATCTATACATAATCTTCTGAAAAACCCTTTAATCCGCAAACTCTGATCATCACCATATAAAAAAAACCAACTCACTAAACTTGCTACATCATTGTCAAAGATAGAGAAATTGTTGGCATTATGTGAACCGATATGAGGACATAATGATATTGTATGTTGTCATTGATGTCAATATGTGATATGAAGAGAGAACCGGCATGTCAAGGTGAACTGGCATGTAGTCATGGGAACCGACACATGGAAGCATTGTATGACTACCGGTTGGTAGGTAGTGTATATTTGTTCAAGGTGAACCGGCATGTAGTCATGGGAACCGACACATGGAAGCATTGTATGACTACTGGTTGGTAGGTAGTTTCCACTTCAGGATTTCTAGTTGGAGTACCTCAAGCCTATGTGACTCAATTGATGATCTTTGTGTGATGAGTTAGCAGTATAACAAAGAACAGATCATGTTGCCACGACAGCCTTGTGTGCGTGAAGGATCTTGTATGAAGAAGACTATCCCTATCTACCTCGGGAATGTGCGAAGTTTGTAAATGGTGAAAATGTGTGATGGATTATCAGCCGCCATGAAACTGGTGGATAATGAACGATGGAGAATGTCTTGAGATTTATTCTAGATCTGTTGCATTTAATGCAGTATGTTCAATGGTCAGGATTGAACCGTTTCAATTGCTTAACCTAACAGGTTTAGGGTTTAAGGTTTATGCTACCGACCTGTCTGTTTCCTATAAGGTCGATGTTGTGTTTCTTTCTAAAGTTGTTGGCAAAAGTTGTTTGTGTGTATCTAAGAGAAGAGATACGTGATTCTTGCCAGACCAGAGGAGAGAAGTCATATTTGCAGAGTGTAAGTGCAGAAGGAAAAGAGGAGCTTAAGAGGATCTGCATTG
The DNA here is from genome assembly GCF_030272615.1 of Cryptomeria japonica. Taxonomy (NCBI): domain Eukaryota; kingdom Viridiplantae; phylum Streptophyta; class Pinopsida; order Cupressales; family Cupressaceae; genus Cryptomeria; species Cryptomeria japonica. Next base: position 576,851,224 of record NC_081411.1, on the reverse strand, counting down.
GCATTGAGTGCTATTATCAGGTCATTGATATACCTGTTGATCTTTAACCACTTCAACAGTTGTGAAATCCCCTAATAGGGTAGCCTTAACTGTCTTGTTGAAAATCCTTTAACAGGGTAACTCAAAGCTACTGAGTCATTGATATCCTTTAGCTATTGAGTTCTTGAAATCCTCTAACAAGGTACCCTTAACAGGGTTTAACACTTAACTGGGTATTGTAGCCATCCCCTAACCGGGTGATCCCTAACAGGATCGGTTCCTAATAGAACCTATTGTATCTATCTTTAACTAGACAAGGCTTCTAACAGAGTGGACTTCTAAAGAGTTCAAAAATAGCTTGTGGGTTTTCATCCCCACCGTGGTTTTTCCCAGTTGGGTTTCCACGTGAAAAATGTGTGTGTCATGTGTGATGCTTTCTTCATGTGATGTTATGATTGTTTTCTGATTAAGTGGTGATGCATGTTGATCTTGCTATAATATGTACATCTTTGATGGTAGATTGCTTGTTCATGCATTAGGGTGAAATGGGAATGAAGAGTTAGATTATATGAGAAGATAAGTGTCAACCGATCTTTGCTTGTCTCAGTTATATTGGGTTTTGCCGGTTGAACTCTGTTGAAGGAACAGTGTTGTTGTTTGTCTGTCAATGCATAAGTGTTAGTTGACAAACCAGTTTAAGGTTGTGTTTTTGCCTGTACTGATTCACCCCCCCCACCTCTCAGTACTGGTTTGGTACTATTCATTCATCATTAAGTTATCAGAAATATGTTGACATCAATGACAACACATCTCTCAGATATCACTTAAGAACATATTTGCAACATACTACTAGCAATCTCCAACATCAAAGCAAGGACTTGACTAAGGAAATTCCCTAAACAACCCCCAATTTTTTCCCTCTTCCTTGTGTGTGTAGGTACTTTTAAGGGTTTCAAATTCACAAAGCTTTTTTAGTGTACTTTCACTATTTAATTCTCTCATTTGAATCATTTACATCTTTCTTCCATTATACTCTATTATTTCATTTTATAGTATTTGTTTGTGTGTTTTTTGTTTCTAGGTATTGTAGGTTAGTTGACTCACTAAGTTGGTTCTTCACTATTTTTGGTCATTTTTTTTCATAGTTCAAGTATGAGATGACAATGCTATGTGTGAACATCCATGCTACACATTGGCATACTTGGCTGAGATGCTCACATTTCAACCATGGATTCTCTGTCATTTGTATTTTCTATTTTTATGATTGTTATATTTTATTTATTCATTTATTTCTAAATATTTTCATGATGTTATTTCTATCCAAACATTTTAATTAGTTAATTTGATATAAGTGTAATTAGTGAGTTTACTCTCAAGTGAACTTATTTCCCTTTGTTATAGTTAAATTTCCTATATTACACACATAAAAAACATGGCCTAAACATGCCATAATATGATTAAGATAAGAATAATGAGGCAAATGGGAACCATGAAACTCAACCCAAATTAGGACTCAAAGGGAATTCTCCTCAAAGAAAACAAAATATTGAGTCTATGGGAGGAATATTGATAAGACATTGAGAATATACCAAGGGCCATTTTCAGAAATCGACTTCATAGGTTTATGTTTGGAAAACAAAAAATAGAAAATCCTTAGTGATATTTTGAATATTTTCTACATAAATCCATGAGGAACATATGTGGAATTAACCTATCTTTTGAGAATTATTTCAGAAATGTATTCTACCAAAAAATATTCTACTAATTAAATATTAGGCCACTTGTATGCAATTGCATATGCCTTGCTAGAAGCAATTGCTTTAAGGTAGCATACATACATCCAAAAGAAAATAACACAACAATAGTGGAATTCTCTCAAGCATAGGAAAATAAAAGCTAATGATTTATAAGACATAAAAGAGATCACATAAGGGATCCACTATTCGTGGTCAGTATGCACATCAGATAAATCATGCACATCAAGTATGATTGTAATGAATTGACATCATCCCCAAAGGTAGTGGAACTATAATCACAATGGAAGAAGAGCACATAAGATGAACAACACAAGTATTTTTGGGTCAACATGAAAGAGACCAAAAATATCTCAATGTTTTGCACTATCCCCAAGTTGACAACACAAAAACACATTTACAATGAGATCACTTTTACGGCATAACATGCACGTGACATTTATAAGAAGGGGGATACAAATAGAGGAATGTTACAACAAGTTTGGTTTGTTTGTTTCCTTGAGCCAATGGAGCAATAAGGGTCATCCAAATAGATCTTAGAAAAACATAAAGACACACCAAGAATCACATCATGAGGAACACATCACATGCAAGCAAACACACAAAAGAATATATATTGTAGGAGTGAAACTAGTCTAGTAAATCATCCACCTCACAATATTTCTAATCATGTTTTAGAGATAGTGGACAAGATGCAAGAGGAGACACAACAAGTACATGGTATATGGAGCTATTTCTAGTGCCAAACAAAGACCATGTTCAAATGATGAATCACTATGTGTGTCACTAGGAGCTAGAGTTAAATCTTTTGAAAATCTCAAGGATGTCTCATGATTAATATCAATGATTTCATACATATCATTGGAATCATTAGCATATACATTATTATTATTAAAATCGTCATCCAAATTTATCACAATAGGAGATCTCATGCATGGAGGAGATGTAGAATAAGAATCATTTTTCATAGATAATTTTAATTTTTGATGACGATCAAGATAAAACTCCTCCCTATGGCTAGGAGAACGTTGGAAAATGGGACCAAGTCAATATTTATATACTTAAGGGAGGAACACTTTGGGAAGAAATATCACGAACCTTGGCATGATTTATTCTCCATAATTCTCTCACACTACAATTTATCTTATTATGACTTGAAGCTTGTGTGGATGAAGGTTGGGGATCACTCAAGATAGGCTTCTTTTCTTCCTTTATAGGAGGAATGAAAGAAACTTGCCTAGGTTGAGAGATACAAGATGCATAGTGCTTCTCTATTTGAACTTTATAAGATTTAGGAGGTGGAATCACAACATATATAGGAGGAAAAGGAGGGGTTAGAAGAAGTCCAAGTCCAAGATATGGAAGTGGAATATCCATATCCATAGGTGAAGAATCATTAGGTTTACTTAAGGTTGACATCCTTTCAGATTTTTACTTTAAGATAGGAATAGGACATCTTGACAAGGTTGCAAAGATTGATGTTTCTAGGGCCAAAATCAATCAAGGGTGAAGTTTCCATGATTTGTTAAGGTCTTATAAAGACTATGTTTTATCATTATAACATGACCATTGTGAGGGAATTTAAAACATTTATGAAAGGTAGAAGGTATATCTTTCATGGAATCAAGCCAAGAGTGTCCCAACTTCACCATGAAATTGGTCCCAGGTAGGGATAATGATAAAGGTAACATCTAAGGACTTAGTGCCAACGTTTATGGAAAGGGTGATGGAACCTATAGTAGGACAAGTGAAACCATCATGCACCTCCATCATAACATTAGATTTATCATATGTATCTTGATATAATTGTTGTGTATAGAGATGTTATTCCATGATAGCATGAACACCATACAAATTGGATCTATGAGCACTCCATGTGAGAGATTTCCTTTAATCTTCACAGTAATGTACAATGGTCCATTAGGTGCTCTAATGATATCTCTTGAGTCAAAGGTAAGGCAAAGCTCACACTTAGTCTTAGGTTTCTCAACTAAGTTAACAACATTGCTAGCTTCAGTAGACATATTAGTAGCTACTATAAATATTGGATCCTTATGCTCAACAACATTAGTAGAGTGAGAAGACAAAAGATTGGTAAAGATTTGTAAATTTTTAGTTGAATTAAGTCATCATGGTTCAGAGTGTGTGAATTTTAGAATCTTGTATTTTGTCTTTCCAAGTGCTTCCCAATTGTAAGTGTAGGAATGAGCATTATCTAGTTCTTCAATTGATGTCTCTCATGTCAACTTGTTTATAGGGACCAAAAACAAGAGAAGAACCAGATAGAAACAAAAAACAAAGAGAAGCATCTATTTGAACTACTTTCCTATTTTATAGGTTGAGGAAGATCCTATGCCTAATTTACATAGACTACATACTATTAAAGTGAGTTAGAGGTGATCTCAAGTCTTGTAACACTTAGACATGTATAGATGCTATATTTCCAACTTGGCATTTGCTAACTTTGACAAAGGTGTTACCACACTCACCATCCCTATAATAAATTGCTTAGAGTAACTTTGAGATGGTTTGGTGATGAGAAAGTTGGATGATTCTGTGACTAGGTACTCTATCCTCCAATTCTTATGAAGAAGAAGTATTGTAAAGGAGGTGGTACAAGAATATTCTGGTACCAAGATAGAAGAAAATTCATGGAATGGTTCACTTCATTTTGGATGACACAAAGTTTCTCTGTACACTTTTCTCAATAGAGACTCTAAATTCTCTTTTTACCAAGGGTTTTTATGAAGAGGCACGACCTCTCATTACATAGGGATACATCCTATGATTCATACAACTCAACTCATATTTAGAACGATACCATTCTATTTTTTTTATTCTATCTATTCTTACATATACAATTCTTTATACCAAAATGTCAAAGGATAGATGATAGAGGAATTTTTTTGGATGTTGTGGTTGGAAATGCTCTAGTAGATTTCTATGTGAAATGTAGAAGCATAGATAGGGCATTGAGTTGTTTTATAGAATGCCTAAATTAGAACAAGATAGGGTCAACCATCAAACTATAATGGTAATAATTTTTTGTTAGGTAATAAAGTTGAAACAACTAGACATAATTTAATTAAACCACCCAGACAAATATACACAAAATGCAAAAATGTAGATAGGTTAGTAAGTTGTTACATTATAATGGGGTTTGTGGAATAGTGTATGGTCATCCATTAAGGATAGATGATAGAGGAATTTTGTGAAATATGAAAGTGTAAATAGGGCACCTAAACTGTTTGATTGATAGCCTCAAATAAATAAGGGTAGGGTTAGCCATCAAAGCATAATAACAAGATGGGTTTTGTTAGGTATTGTAATTGAAATGACTAGGTATAAAATTTTTTTTAGGTAATTTAGGTGAAACATGTAGGCATAAATGTATGCAAAATATATAAACATAAACAAGGTAGTAATTTGTTAGACTAAAATGAGGTTTCTAGAGAAATTTTGTAACATGTTGTAGTTAAAAATACTTGGTAGATATCTATTAAAAAGGTAGACTAATGATTTAGAAACAAAACTATGGCTACAACACAACCATATCCTCTATTAAAAAAAAGCAATATCCACATGTTGTTGAATTACATAATATAGAACACTTCATCCTCTATTTGAAAACTAAAAAAATTATTCTCCACTGCAATCTTAGTCTCTTGTAGCTTAAAAACATGATAAACCTAGAGGATTCGGTTAATACTGAGAGGGGGTGAATCAGTATTAACAAAAACTAAAACTTTCAACACCAAAATAGACTTATCTCAGATCTGAAAAACATTCAACACTTAAACCAAGTCTTCATAACAAATTTTCTTATCAGATCTAGATAATCATTTCCTCTTATGAAAACTTATTAATCAGATCAACAAACATAGTTACCAACTTATTAACTGATCATAATGCTTCAAAAATCATATAATCATCAATACTGGTAACCACTTTAAGATCTCTGATAAACAAACATAAACTGTCTTTACCGGTTATCTGAAATAAAACATGAACATCACAAGAAAAGCATACCACACATGAACACCATGTTTTTCACGTGAAAACCCAATTAGGGAAAAACCATGGTGGGAATTGGTACTTACAGATATTTTGCACTCTTTCAGAATACGCCCTATTAGGAGCCAAGCCCGATTAGAAGCTTACAATGATACCCTGTTAGGAGAAGACCCTATTAGGAGTCACCTGGTTAAGGGATTTACCTCTGCCCTATTAGAAGCTTTGGTCCATTAGGATCATCCTCGCAAGAGGATTTAGAACTTAGATATTGAGTTGCCCTTTTAGCGGATTTTACAATGTGAGGCCTGTTAGGACCTACCCAGTTAAGGGATTTTAGATGATGTAATTGTTAGAGAACAATAGTGAATGATCTGTGTATAGCACTCTACTACTTGCATGATTAGTTCCAACTAAGTTCTAAGTCTGCATCTCTCTGGCAGATCTTCTCACACACGTTGGTTCAGATTCTCACACTTCTCAAAATCATTGACACTCCAAAACATCAACCTTGCCGACATAAATAACTCTTACAACTAGGTCAACATCAAAACCCTAAGACTTGCTACATAGATCATCACAGGGATCATTATAATCAATTACAAATCAATATCGGTCATTGAATGATCATAAATCATCAAAGCAAGTCGATCTAGTACAAGGTCAAACCCTTAGCACATCCTGCTAAGCACTTTGCACATTCCCAAGAAATTCATTCTCCAAATGTGCCAAAACATCTTTCAGACTCATCATGCGGTTTGTGTCACATTATCATGAACACATGAACTTGATGTAGATCACCGCCAAACCAAAAATCATTACCAATCCTTAAACCTTGACAAAACTTCATCAGAAATTCAAAACATGCCTTTCAATAACCATCATAGGATGCGGTTTCTGGTTACATGCTCAAATCCATCATAAAATCTTATGTATCAAACCATAAGTCACCAAACATCACCAATCACCCAATTCCATCAAAACTTATCTGCTTTACTAGTTAAGTTCCTAATTCATAGTCTTGTTGGTAAACTTTGTCAAACTATCAAACTTTTACTCTGGTAGACCAATTCACTTAGCCAACAAGTCAATCACCAAAAACCAACTATAAACATCATTAAACATCAGTTGAACCTAGTTGCTAGCAATGACAATATAAATAACTAATCATGTCATCTTTCTCTACCACTACAGTCATCCACCATCATCTCGTCTTCATCAGTTATGCCAAACATGCCAACAATCATGCCAACAAAACAAACTCTAAATTCTCAAGTACATTTGTTATACCTAGCCTCTAAGTTCATCTTAAGGGACTCAAGATTAAGACTTAGGAAAAACATCAAGGAATCGAGCTGATGGGTAACTAGGATGTAGGGGCCAATAAAACATGGAACACAATCCTTAAAATCATAACTTAAGGCTTACTGAGTATTGCAAGTCAATGAGGAAATATAATAGATAGGGTTTTACTACTTAACCTGAAAAATGAAGGCTTATGGGTTTAGGGTTTTAGGACCTTTAGGATACAACCAAAATTATTAAGGAGGGTTCAAAAGCATTTTTTGGCCAAAAATAAAAGGTTCCATCAAGTTGGATATTACAATCTTCATCTTTAGGTAATAGAGTTATCTACACCCAAACAAATGGTCATTCCTCTTTTTATTTTGTTTTGGTGTTGTGATAGGATTTTTTTGTGAATATGAAGTTGCAAGTTGAATTACACATCATGTTTGTCAACCTATAGAAGCTTAGTTCATGGTTGATAAGATGTATTTTTTTAACTCATTTAATGCTATCCCAAATAAATGGTTGGACTATTATGAGTGTGGTTTCCATTGCACCAAAACGTCGACCTGTTAATGCCTGATACAACCACTAGACTTATAGAATCCACATGAGGCGGTTAAGCCATGCCACAAACTCAAGTGCTATGCTACACAATAGAAGGAGACCAAGAGAACACACCTTGCAACAATCCCCCCCAGCACAAGTGATGGGTTTGAACCTGTGACTAGGTTTTGATACCACTTGTTACAAGTGTGGTTGTCATTGCACCAAAACATCAACCTGTTAATTCCCGATACAACCACTAGACTTATAGAATCCACAGGAGGCAGTTAAGCCATGTCACAAACCCAAGCACTTCATTGCACAACACAAGGAGACCAAGGACACACACCTCGCAACATAGACTTCACAACCTTCCTTTTTATCTAATAGGGGTATTTGCAACCAACAAAAGTGCATTCTTTATTTTAGGTTTCTATATGGTTTGATTATAATTCATTATAAATATGATGCAATGTGTTGAATTAGACATTGTATTTTTTGAACTTGCACAAGCTTAGTTTTTTGTTTGCAAGAAGTGTTTTTCTCTCATTTGATGTTACATCTGTTGGTATTTTCATATGGTTTTGTCATTGATGTCAACACCTACTAAAACACTAGCACTTTGGAGATCCAACAACATTCACTGACAAGCAAGTAACTATTGCACAGGTATTGGTATATGGTACACCGGCAGGATATAATGATCACTGGCACTTGGAATGATATGGAAAACACATGGTTATGTCAAAGACAACATTTGGACATCTTGTCCTAGTGTTTTGTTCATTGGTATATTCATAGTTGCTGTTACCGGCAAATAGGTCTAGGGTTACACCGACAGGTTTATCTTTTCCAGATCAACATGGCATGCTATGAAAATGATTAATTATTGTTGTAAATGCATTAAGCTGACATGTTCAATCGGTTATTGTATCGGATATTATATTGTTTGTAAAATGTTTTTATTGTAATATCTTGTAAAGCCGACCTACTAAAATTGGTCTTAGGTTATGGTATAAATGTAAGATCTTATTTGTAAGATCAAATGTGGAATGTGAAGAAGGTTTTTGTGAAGGTGTAGCGTCCTAAAATTGCAACACTTGCAATTTCGACTGCATTTCGGTCTTCATGATGGTGACGCAACACGCAACCTGAATGGAGACCCCGAAACCTGATTATGACACTGAAAACTGCATTTTCTTGTACCCTGGCCTGAACCTCCTTTGCACCCTGCTGTCCCGGGAGGTGGGACCAGAGCGCCCAGCGCCCTAGTCCTTCAGGACCAGGGTGCCCAGCGCCCTGGTCCCCCAGGACCAGGGCGCCCAGTGCCCTGGTCCCCCAGGACCATGGCGCCTAGCGCCCTGGTCCCTGGGTCCTATTTTGGGCCCGGTCTCTTTTGGACTTGGGGTCTTTATGTTTGCAAATTGGAAAATTATCTTTCCTGGTCAGCCTAAGGTCAGGAAAATCAGTCTATCAGCCCTAAATGACAAGTATATAAACTACATTTTCCTCTCTCATTTAGGGAGATACATACATGAGGGAAAAAGCGTGGAAACTATACTCAAGCATTCAAGCATTCAAGCATTCCTTCAAGCAATTGATCATTTCAAGTCTCCATTCAAGGCTAAGTGTTGCATTCAAGACAAGGATTCAACCATTGAAGAGGAGATCACTTACAACATACTACTACAACATACAACATACAACATCTATACCTTCGCACATAAGGATACAAACATCCTTACAACAAGTTATTAGTACTTGTTTTACATTACAAACATTTACATTTACAACATTGCTCATTTCTTGGTTAATTCCAAAACCGGGGTTTGACCTAAAGGCAAACCCCTAATCCCTAACCCCCCAATCGTCTTCACTTTTCTGTGTGTAGGTTGCAGGGACGTGGCTGAAATTGAAGATCTGGAATCCTTGTGCAGAGATGAACAGATCCCCCTTCGTTTCGCGGATTTTTCGGAGGACCGTGGCGCTCGGGCGCCATCATCCTAGCAACTTTCGCTCAAATTTGCAGGACAGTATCGTATCGACATTTTACTGCTAATTCTAGGTCCGCAACTTCATACTATATTCCTATCTCAGTTTATAAGCGAATCTTTCTCACTTTCTATGCATTCCTAGCTTAATTCTTCTATGCCCATTCTTTACAAAAGAGGGTAGCCTTGTTGTCATAACCCTTGAAACTCATTTAGCATCCAATCTTGCATTGCATGGGATTGTTGTCTTGTGGGTTTCAACCCCTCTTTTGAATGTAAAGTCTCTCCCCTAAGTGAAAACCATCAACCCTAGTGAATCTCCCTTCTCTCTCCTTGGAGTTGGAAGAGGGGAGAGCAACTAGGGTTCGATCGCAATTTTCTGCTTTACATTTTGGTGAACCCGACGTGAACATCCTTTCTGATTATTCATGGTTAGATCTAAAAATTGGATTCCTTGATTACATTTCCATGTTGATCTTTTGCAAAATTTTAGAGGTTAATTGCATAAAAACCCTAAATTTTCTTTTTAAGTAATTGAACTTGTGAAATGTCTAAATGTTAATGCTTGTTTCAGATCTGCCCTTCTATTACAAATTATCAATTCATATCTATGCTTTAATTTTGAAAATTAAGTGGTTAAGTGTCAAAACCCTAATTTTTAAAACCCTCTTGATTCAACCTTTGTCTAACAATTTCACTGATCAAAACATTTCCAAATCAGCTGTAACTTTGGATTCCGCAATAAAATCACAATATCTTTCATCCCTGAAAATTTGGAAAAAAGTTACGAGGACCGTGTGCACTCCGAGCGCCATCGTCCCTGACATTTTTTCTGAAATTTCGGGAGCTAGATCTTACTGTATTTTTCTGCTAAAATCCAGAATTTTGGCTGATTTTATCAATTTTAACACCTTCAAAATTACAGTCAAAGTTGGTCTAGGGATTGCTTGGATTAACGCTTCTAATCATTCAAAAATCATCGAAACTGAAATTTTGTGTCAAAATTGTGTTCTTACTGTCCTAAATCTGAAAAGTGTGTTTGCATTCATTCGAAATTTCAGTGCTTTATTCAAATTCTTACAATTTGTGACTTTTGAAATTAAGTGCTTAATTACAACAACTTTAATTTCCGCTTTCAAAATTGAATTTTGCGTGAAGTTGAGTCAATTTTTAAATTTCAAAATTTGCATTGCTCTTGACATTCCCTCTAAAATCATAAAATTCAAAATTTCAGTTTCCCTCTCTTTTTCAAAATTCAAATTTTGCATTTTTTGACAATCTTGGTAGGGTTCAATTTCGAGATTGCAACTTTAATTTGGCCTATCTACAGATCGTAAAACCACTCAATTTTTTCAGATTAGCTCCAAAATCATCATAACTTTCATCCCTGCAAATTTCAAAAAAAGTTGCCGGGACCGTGTGCACTCCGAAGCGCCACGGTCCCTGACATTTTTTCTGAAATTTCGGGAGATTGTCCTGATTGTATTTAACAGCTTAAATCCAGAAGATTGGCTGATTTTACTGAAAATTGCTACCTCTAAAATCAAAATTTTCTCTCCCTCTCTAGTGCATGAGTTTTACAACAATAAGCCCTACTTACACTATTCCCGTTAGACGAAGCCGTAGAATTAAGTCTTTCCGAGGTTTAATTACCGAGGAGATGGAACCTAATTTGAATAGCCTTTTTAATGAGGACATGGGTAATTCCTCTAATCCTCCTAATGATGAAGAAGCTCTCCATGAGGTTTCTGAAGAACAACTTTCGAAATTGGATAACCAATTTGACGATTTTCGACAATGGATGTCTCAAGAATACCCCGATAGTCAAGCTCTTCCTTTAATTGAGGGTCTAAAACGTATGCTTCAAAGTGATAAGAATGGAATTGATATTTTGCGTGGTATTGCACACATTGTGGATTCGAATGTGATGCCTATGAAGAGTTGTGCTGAAAATTTGGGTTATACACAACCTCCTACTCAAGTCAATCATTCTATTCCTTTGACGACTTCTATTGCTAGCATACCTACCTTTACATCAAACATAATGGCTACTTCTACACAAGACATTCCTCCTGTGATCACCAGTCATGGGGGCAATCCTTCCTCTTCAATTAACCCTCTTCCTTCATTTAATCCGACTTCTTCATTCATTCCTTCAATGAGTGTTCCTATTACATCTCCACAAATGAACATGACGCAAGGTGGCAATTCATTCAATCATTCCATTCCTCCTTGTAGTGTTCCTCCTATCCAATCATCTCCTATGACTAATTATCATAGGGTCCCACCACCTTACTCTTTACCTTCTTTCAATAACATAACACCTCCATCTCAATCTAACACATCTAATATGAACTCTTCGACTGAAGCGACCATTAACAATCTTGCACAAACTGTCTCTTCTTTACAGCAACAAATTGCCTCTATGAATCAATCTAAGTTTAGTGTGCCCACATTTGATGTTGCGAGCCCACTTTCTCTTGACATTGTTCGAGCTATCCCTCCTAAACATGTTGAAATTCCGCATTTGGAGCTTTATAATGGTAAAGGTGATCCTCTAACACATGTTAAGACTTTTCAAACAATCTGTACGGATTTTGCTTATGACCAAAGGTTGCTTGCAAAACTGTTTACTAGAACATTAAGAGACAAAGCCCTACAATGGTATTGCTCGTTGCCTTCTTATTCTATTACTTCTTTCGAACAACTTGCAAATGCTTTCATTCAACAATTTCAAAACAATATAAGTCCTAAAGTTACTTTGATTGATTTAATGCATTGTAAACAAGGTGTTAAAGAAAAAGTGACTGATTTCATTGGTAGATATAAGCATTTGTATGCTCAAATTTGTTTTCTAGTGCCTGACAATGATATTCAAAGAATCTTTATTTCTAATTTACAAAAAGATATTCGAGACAAACTTCTGTTTTCTGAGTTTACTTCTTTCCAACAGTTGTGTGCAACTCTTCACAATTATCAACTGACTGTGAGTCAAATGGAACAATCACATCCTATGGCTCCGAGTGATAAGGGTGATAGCAGTCAACAACCATTTGGGAAGTTTAAACCGAACAGAGATTCCATCAAATTCAATGAAAACATCATCAACAACAATGTGAATGCAGCATCAGGTGTGCCTCCTATTTCTAAATTTTTCAAGAAAGAAAGAAAGTATACTCCTTTGAATGAATCATTGCATAGTATTATGAATAAGTTATTGGAACAAAATGTGCTTACTCTTCCTCCTATAAGACAAATTGATCCTGCAAAGATTACTTCACCTTATTTTGATAACAAAGCTTTTTGTCAATTTCATCGTCAGCCTGGGCATGATACTGAAAAATGTTTTTCTTTAAAGGGTAAAATTCAAGATTTGATTGATAATAATACTATTTCTGTTTCTGGAGTGAATGATAAAGGCAACACATCTGTAGCTCCTCCTAATCAAAATCTTTAGATTTTCACTGATCCATTACCTTCTCATACCTCTAATGCGATTGAGACTAATGATTCCTCTTTTTCATCTGATGGTCTTATGTCTATGACTCCAAATGTGATTAACTTTGTAGAGCAGCCAGAAAACCCTAAAGAACCTTCCATCACATTTGATTCCAGTGAAACCATTAGGGCACCTGATGGTCCTTTATACATAGTTGCAAAAGTCAAGAATACACCTTGCCGTGGAGTGCTTATTGATCCTTCGTGCATGGTTAATGTTATTACTGAAGAATTTCTTTTTACTTTGCAATTGAATCAAGTGATATATAACAAAATAGATGTGATTGTGAAACTATTTGATGCATTTTCTTCTCCTGCAATTGGTTCTATTACATTGCCTATTGAGGTCCATAACAAATCCCTTGATGTGAACTTTGCTATTATTCCATCTTCCGAACAATTTCATGTGAAGCTTGGCTATCCTTGGCTATCTTCCATGAAAGCTATTGCTTCTTCTATTCACAAGTGTTTTAAATTTCCCCATAATGGTGAAGTTGTTACTGTCAATCATAGTCTCTTTAAACCAGCTGAAAGAACTTCTAGCGTTCCTATTGATTACTTTTGGCCTAAACAATTCCAATCTCTTCCTCCACGAAATGATCATCTTTTCAAATCTTATCAAAAGTGGAAAACAGATATGATCCTATCTCTAAGTGAACCTAGAACACCCAAACTTGATATCCCTATCATTCTTGAGAAGGAAGTTCTTCCTTTGAAAGATAAAACTAATGTCTTTCCTCAAGAAGATTCCCAACCCATTCCTATGGATGTGACTATATCTAATAAAATTCCTAAAAGTAGACCTATCCCTCCTCGTCATGATGGACTTGGTCTCCTTCCTAAACCAAAAATTTCTCCTTTATATGGAGCAGTTCCTCCTCCTTCCTTTTATAGAGAGAAGAGACCTTCTTCTTCTCCTATTATTCAACCTAAGAGACCACAACCTAAACACCCAAGTGATAAGGATGAGAACATTCCTCCTCCTCAATCTTCTTCACTTCCTACTAAGACTAGACGAAATCGTTCTGCACGTGAACGCCGACGAAAGCATCGTCTTAGAGCTCAAGCAGCTGCTTCTCAAACTTTGCAATCTCCAAAAACACCTTCAACAAGCATTATTCCATTTTCTCCAAAATCTCCAAAACATAAGATGCATGATGGTCTTGATCCTGTGCGAATTAAAGACCCTATTTTTATAAATCTTGATGATGCTATAGATGAAAATGTTATTCATGATGAAAATGTTACTCCTCTTGCTTCTGATAGTGAATATGAACTTGTTGATATTGATAACCATTTATCTAATGAATTTTCTAAAGCACTTATCCTAGCTCCTAGACAAGAACAATGTGGCTCGGAACATGAACATAGCCCTTGTTTGGATCTTGTGATAGCTCCATCTGCTGTGTTGGATGTTCCTCCTCTAGCGTGTTCCCTGCCTTCCCCAAAAATTGATCAGCAAGATCGGGGGGTAGATGACGTGCTAGACTAGTTACATTAGCATAGAAGATTCTCTCCTCCTCTCTTGTGTTACTTCTTCTATATGTTACTCTCATTCTTCTATTTGTTGTCCTTGGTGTTGCCTACTTGAGGACGATGCAAAGTATTGAGATCTCTCGATCTCTCTCATGTTGACTCAAAAGACACATGTCTTCCCTTCTTCTAGGTGACCTTCCTTGATTGGGGAATGAAGAACAATTATGCATACATACATTTGATATATATACATGAATTATCATACAACATACTGACCCTGAGGAAAGTGAAGTCACCTCATGCTTTGTGTTTTGTGTCTATTATCCTTGGGCTTATCTCACACTTGGGGGCTAAATCCTTGTGATAACGTGCTCCTTTCCCTTTTTCATTTTCTTATATGTATCACTACCTTAAAGCAATCACCCCCGGTGAGGCGTGTGCGATCGCTTTAACGTAGGGGGCATACATCCCGTTCATATCTTTTTAAGATACTTGAAAATTTCTTGACAAATTTAGCTTTGCCTTGAAAATTTTTGATATCTTTCTTGCATGACTCATAGTGAGGGAACCTTACTACTGACAGTCATGGTTCTCCCTCGTGATCTTCCCTTTTACTTTGTCAATCGAAGTCGTAAGATCCTTAGTCCACTGGGGGCTTGGTGTATCTTGCCTCCTTGACGTGGTGAAAGTCTTTCAATGTTGTTTCCTTGTACTTTACCGGAAGTATGAGCATACATACTCCCGCTAAAGTGGGGGCTAAATGCAGCATCCTAAAATTGCGACACTTGCAATTTCGATTGCATTTCGGTGTTCATGATGGCGATGCAACACGCAACCTGAATGGAGACCCTGAAACCTGATTATGACACTGAAAACTGCATTTTCTTGTACCCTGGCCTGAACCTCCTTTGCACCCTGCTGTCCCGGGAGGTGGGACCAGAGCGCCCAGTGCCCTGGTCCTTCAGGACCAGGGCGCCCAGTGCCCTGGTCCCCCAGGACCATGGCGCCCAACGCCCTGGTCCCTGGGTCCTATTTAGGGCCCGGTCTCTTTTGGACTTGGGGTCTTTATGTTTGCAAATTGGAAAATTATCTTTCCTGGTTGGCCTAAGGTCGGGAAAATCAGTCTATCAGCCCTAAATGACAAGTATATAAACTACATTTTCCTCTCTCATTTGGGGAGATACATACATGAGGGAAAAAGCGTGGAAACTATACTCAAGCATTCAAGCATTCAAGCATTCCTTCAAGCAATTGATCATTTCAAGTCTCCATTCAAGGCTAAGTGTTGCATTCAAGACAAGGATTCAACCATTGAAGAGGAGATCACTTACAACATACTACTACAACATACAACATACAACATCTATACCTTCACACATAAGGATACAAACATCCTTACAACAAGGTATTAGTACTTGTTTTACATTACAGACATTTACATTTACAACATTGCTCATTTCTTGGTTAATTCCAAAACTGGGGTTTGACCTAAAGGCAAACCCTTAATCCCTAACCCCCCAATCGTCTTCACTTTTCTGTGTGTAGGTTGCAGGTACGTGGCTGAAATTGAAGATCTAGAATCCTTGTGTAGAGACGAACAGATCCCCCTTCGTTTCACGGATTTTTCGGAGGACCGTGGCGCTCGGGCGCCATCGTCCCAGCAACTTTCGCTCAAATTTGTAGGACAGCACCGTATCGACATTTTACTACTAATTCCAGGTCCGCAGCTTCATACTGTATTCCTATCTCAGTTTATAAGCGAATCTTTCTCACTTTCTATGCATTCCTAGCTTAATTCTTCTATGCCCATTCTTTACAAAAGAGGGTAGCCTTGGTGTCATAACGCTTGAAACTCATTTAGCATCCAATCTTGCATTGCGTGGGATTGTTTTCTTGTGGGTTTCAACCCCTCTTTTGAATGTAAAGTCTCTCCCCTAAGTGAAAACCATCAACCCTAGTGAATCTCCCTTCTCTCTCCTTGGAGTTGGAAGAGGGGAGAGCAACTAGGGTTCGATCGCGATTTTCCGCTTTACAGAAGGTATATGCGAGATTAAGCAGAGCTATACACACAGGCATCATTTGAAGGTGAAGCTAGGTTTTTGTGAAAGCATATCAACATTACACCGATACTGAATCCAGCATATGAAGATGCTATTTTGAGTAGTACATTCTTAATGGATTTAACCATCCAATTGTAGTCAGTGTGACTCCCATTTTGTGATTGAGCAGTGAGCTCTAGATGGTTGGCCTTTCTGCATGTGCAGACCCCATTTATGTACACTTACTATTTGCAGTAGTATCATCTGATTGTGGGTAAGGTTTCCCACCATGGTTTTTTCCCTTACAGGGTTTCCACATACAAATATTGGTGTTATGTGTTGTGGATAACTTTGTGTTTATGTTTCATGCACTAATCCTTACCGGTATAACAATTAACTATTAAAACTGTCTACCGACATATTTAATTGGTTTACCAGTATTAAGCATTAAGTTGGTTAAGTTGTTTTGGTTTGAATTTATTAGACAACTGATTCACCCACCCCCCCCTCTTAGTTGTCTTCGGGACCTAACAATTGGTATCAGAGCCTAGTCCTCTTTTTGCAGAAGTTTAACAAATTGAGGAGATCCAATGTCTGCTAATTATTTTAGGAAGGATAGTCCTAAACTTGATGGAACTAACTATAGCATATGGAAGATCAGAATGGAGACACATCTGAATTGCATTGGAAAAGACATTTGGGAAGTTACAAAGAATGGTTATACTGCTATTGTACAAGGTCAGCCTAGTCCAGCTAACTTGACTAAAGATAAGGAAAATGATTGCAAAGCAAGAGAAGCACTTTTGAGCGCATTATTAGATCAACAAATCATGGTACTATCAGATAGGTCTACTACTAAAGCTATTTGGGATCATTTGGAAACATTGAATGAAGGAGATTCCATACTCAAAATTGCAAAACTTGAAAGCTTCCAAGTCAGGTATGAACATCTGAAAATGGAGGAAGATGAAAGGATTTCTGCTTTTATGGAAAGAGTAAATGAAATTGTTTTGGGTATTAAATGTTGTGGAGGAACCTTAAGTGGGGATGAAATTGTTTCAAAAGTTTTAAGAGGATTGCCACTGGCATATAAAATTAAATTCATAGCTATAAATGAGTTAAGAACAATGCCTAATACATCAGTTACTAGGGATACATTGATTGGAAAACTTTCAGCTTTTGAAATTGAAGAATTTGGTCTTATTACTACTATAAAGATAGATTTGGCCTTTAAAGAATCAACATCATCTGCTCCATCATTTAACAAATCTGATTGGAAAGCTTTTTATGCAAGAGAACTTGAAGAAAGTAGGAAAGAAAATGAAGAACTTGAAGAACTTGAAGCACTATTTGCAAGGAAAATGCCTAAAGGTCCAGTTGGAAGTAAGTATGAAGGTAAAGAACCCTTTAAATGTTTTAATTGCAATAAGATTGGTCATATAGCTTCAAGATGCCCTGATAGACATGCTAGACTAAGAGAAAAAGATAGAAGAACATATAAGCCTAACCCTGAATATCAGAGATATAGATTTAAGAAGAATAAAGACAAATCTTGTTACATTGCTGATGAAGGTGTGACTGATGATTCTGATGAGGATCCAACAGACAATGGATGGGTTTTTGTTGCTATAACAGAAGATCAACCAACACCTACTGCTCAATCGGTAGTACAGGCTCTGGCAGCTAAAGTTGAAGTAAAGGATGAATAGATCATAGATTCAGGATGCTCACATCATATGACAAGAGACAAAGGTAAATTCTTGAACCTTCAAGAATACAATGGTGGCTTAGTGAGATTTGGAGATGACAAAGCTTGTTCAATCAAAGGTAAGGGTACAATATCTCTTGATGGTAAGCATAACACTGACAATGTTTACTATGTTGAAGGACTAAAGCATAATCTTTTGAGTGTTGGTCAATTAGTTGAGAAAGGATTTCAGTTACAATTCAAAAATGGAAAATGCAAAATCATGAATAGAACTAGTTTGGAAATTGCAACCGCTAATCAGACTAGAGGTAATATCTTCCATTTGAATAACAGTGAAAAGACATGCTTGATTGCACATATAGATGAAAGTTGGTTATGGCATAAAAGACTCTGTCATGTAAACTTTGATTGCATGGTAAAGATCAGTACTACTAAGGCAGTTAGGGATTTACCTAAAATTGTCAAACCTTAGAATACAGTATGCAAGGAATGTCAATTTGGAAAACAAGTTAGAGCTAGTTTCAAAAGTATTCCAGAAAAATCAAATAATGCTCTTGATTTGATTCACACTGATTTATGTAGTCCAACTAGAACTAAAAGCTTACAAGGTGATAGATATTTCATGCTAATTATTGATGACTATTCTAGAATGTGTTGGGTTACTTTTCTCAAAGAAAAATCAGAATCACTTGGAAAGTTCAAACTGTTCAAAGCAATGGTAGAAAATGAAACTGGGAAGAAAATCAAATGTTTAAGATCAGATCAAGGAGGTGAATTTACATCTAGGGAATTTAATACATTCTGTTAAGTGAATTGAATCAGAAGACAACTATCAGCACCTCAGACACCACAACAGAATGGAGTTGTTGAAAGGAAAAACAGAACTATCTTGGATGCAACAAGAAGTATGTTATCAGAAGCAAACCTACCACATGTATATTGGAGAGAAGCAATCAGTACATCGGTCTATATATTCAACAAAGTTCACATCAAAGGTGAAACCAGTAAGACCCCTCATGAACTATGGTTTGGTAATACTCCTACTCTTAAGTATTTCAGAATTTTTGGAAGTAAATGTTATATCAGAAGAGATGAGTATATTGGCAAGTTTGATCCTAGAAGGTGATGAAGGAATATTTCTTGGTTATTCATCTAAGAGAAAAGCATATAGATGATTTAACAAGAGATTGCAGAAAATTGTTGAGAGTACAAATGTAAAGATTGATGAACAATTCAGAGGAACTTCAAGGTATATAGACTCTGAACTGGCAACATAAATTTTGACAAATGAACCTACTCTAAATCCATTAGTACAGAATGAAGATCTAGTTACCTCGGTATCATCTGAGGATTCCACAGTAATTGAGGAACAACAACAAATCAAGACACCCCGATATGTAAGACTGAATCATTCTGAAGATCAGATAATTGGAAACAAGTTTAAAGGAGTTATGACAAGAGGAAGATTGGAAAATAAAGAGGTATGTCTTATTTCTCAAATTGAACCATCATCTGTTAATGAGGCATGTGAAGATAAATTTTGGATTAAAGCTATGGGAGAAGAATTAGAACAAATTGAGAAAAACAAGACTTGGACATTAGTTCCCCGACCTAAAGATAAAAATGTAATTGGAACCAAATGGGTATTTAGAAACAAACTTAATGAAGATGGTAAGGTTGTCAGAAATAAAGCAAGACTAGTGTGTAAGGGATATTCTCAAAAAGAAGAAATTGATTACAATGAAACCTTTGCACCAGTAGCTAGAATTGAGGCAGTCAGATTATTTTTGGCTTTTGCAACACACAAGAACTACAAAGTTTATCAAATGGATATTAAATAAGCATTTTTGAATGAAGATATTGAAGAGGAAGTATACATTGAACAACCTGATGGATTTTCTTTGACAGATGACAATGATATGGTTTGCAGGGTAAGGAAAGCTCTGTATGGACTAAAATAAGCTCCAAGAGCATGGTATGCAAGATTAGATAAGTATCTTTTAAATATTGGTTTTACAAAAGGAAATGCAGACAACAATTTATATTATAAAGTAACTAATGATGACATATTGATTATAGAAGTATTTGTTGATGATATAATCTTTGGAGGAGAAGATGGATTATGTAAGGAATTTTTTATTAAAATGCAACAAGAATTTGAAATGTCTATGATTGGAGAAATAAAATTCTTTTTAGGATTGCAGATATCATAGACTGATAAAGGTATATTCTTGAGTCAATCCAAATACTTAAAAGAGTTACTAAAGAAATTTGGGATGGAGAACTCTAAACCAGTAAGCACACCTATGACAACAAATGACAAATTATCACAAAGGGATGAATCTACACCTGTTAATCCAACTAGATACAAATCTATGATAGGAGGTTTACTATATTTGACACAAACCAGACTTGATATTATGAATGCAATATGTATTATTTCAAGATTTCAAAGTAATCCTAGAGAAAATCATGAATCAACAGGAAAAAGGATTTTCTGGTACTTTCAAGGCACTATAAATCTTGGATTATGGTATCCTTGAGATGAAAACTTTGAATTATGTGCATACACAGATGCAAATTGGGCAGGAGATGTGGATGATAGAAAAAGAACCACTGGCGGAGCATTCTTTCTTGGAAACAAATTAGTTTCTTGGCAAAGTAAGAAACAAAGTTGTACATCTTTATCAACAGCAGAATCAAAATATGTTGCAGCATCAACTAACTGTACACAGGTACTATGGCTTAAGCAAATGTTGAAAGACATAAAGGTAAAATGCAAGGAACCTATTACTATCTATTGTGATAACACTGCATCAATTGATATATCTAAGAATCCGGTATTACATTCTAAAACCAAACATGTTTCTATCAAACTAAATTTTCTAAGGGAAAATGTTGAAGCAAATGAGATAAAACTAGTTTATGTGAATACTAAAGAGCAGATTGCAGATATTTTCACTAAACCTTTGCCTAAGGAGACTTTTGAATATCTTAGAGATCAACTTGGAGTCATACCACCACCGGTAGAGACTTAGACAGTTGATGATTGTCATCAACCAATAGAATTAACATAGAAATCTTTATTCCGGTCTTTGATGAGAAGCTACTTCTCAGGGGGAGTAGTTGGTATATTGAATTGATTGGTATTTCGTATATGAACTTGGTTTTATTGTAACTTTGGCATTTGATGTCAAAGGGGGAGAGATATCTATGGAAAAACACATTATCTTTTGGTGAGAGATTGGTATGAAAAACTTTGAAAAACACAAGGAAAACACATGTTGCTCCCAGGGGGAGAGATTGTTGTTTAGGAGAGATTATTACTCTCTGATTTCTGGTTATGATCTTTTTGGAGATTGTTGGTCTTTGGTACTTGGCATTTATGTTTTGGCACTTTGATGGTTTTTCCATCTTGTGTTGCCATCAATGCCAAAGGGGGATATTGTTGGTATTTTGGTATGGTTTTGTCATTGATGTCAACACCTACTAAAACACTAGCACTTTGGAGATCCAGTAGCATTCACCGACAAGCGAGTAACTATTGCATAGTTATTGGTATATGGTACACCGATAGGATATAATGATCACCGACACTTGGAATGATATGGAAAACACATGGTTATGTCAAAGACATCGTTTGGACATCTTGTCCTAGAGTTTTGTTCATTGGTATATTCATAGTTGCATATTTGCTGTTACTGGCAAATAGGTCTAGGGTTACACCGGCAGGTTTATCTTTTCCAGATCAACATGGCACGCTATGAAGATGATTAATTATTGTTGTAAATGCATTAAGCCGACATCTTCAATCGGTTATTGCATTGGATATTATATTATTTGTAAAATGTTTTTATTGTAATATCTTGTAGAGCCGGCCTACTAATATTGGTCTTAGGTTATGGTATAAATGTAAGATCTTCTTTGTAAGATCAAATGTGGAATGCGAAGAAGGTTTTTGTAAAGGTATATGTGAGATTAAGCAGAGCTATACATGCAGACATCATTTGAAGGTGAAGCTAGGATTTTGTGAAAGCATATCAACATTACACTGGTACTGAATCCAGTATATGAAGATGCTATTTTGAGCAGTACATTCTTATTGGATTTAACCATCCAATTGTAGTCAGTGTGACTCCTATTTTGTGGTTGGGCAGTAAGCTCTAGGCGGTTGGCCTTTCTGCATGTGCAGACCCCATTTATGTACACTTACTATCTGCAGTAGTATCATTTGATTGTGGGTAAGGTTTCCCACCATGGTTTTTGCCCTTACAGGTTTCCACGTACAAATATTGGTGTTATGTGTTGTGGAGAACTTTGTGTTTATGTATCATGCACTAATCCTTACTGGTATAGCAATTAACTGTTAAAACTATCTACCAACATATTTAATTGGTTTACTGGTATTAAGCATTAAGTTGGTTAAGTTGTTTTTGGTTTGAATTAATTAGACAACTGATTCACCCCCCCCCCCCTCTCAGTTGTCTCCGGGACCTAACAACATCAAATAAATGGTTGGATACTACAACCTTCCTCTTTAGGTAGTAGAAGCATGTGTACCCCAACAAAGTGTATTCATCTTTTTATGTTTTAGTAGGATACCACAAGAGGATTACAAATTTAAGTTTGAGTAGAATTGAAGGGTAGTCATTTAATACATGACATTGACTCCTCTCTAATCCAAGGTATTAGGAATGTAAAAATGATCAGAGGATGATTAGATGAGTGATTAATAGGTAATTATAGATATGGATTTGGTCCAAGAATAATATGGACACAAAAGTCAATATTTTACCTCATTGACATATTAGGGATGCCACTTTGAAACAAAATTATAGAATCTCTTAAAAGGGTTTAATAATTAATGGAGCACTCATGGAGTTCACACTTTCAACAATATCTCATTATATATAAATAATCTAGAATCCCTTCTACATACTCCACTTTAGTAACATCACAAAATTAATATGGAGAAAATAAGTCTTTTAACCTTATCTATCACAATTGTATTTTCAAGATCACCCTCATACTTAATCACATTACAATAACAACTAATCCTATTTTAATGAGTTGAAAGCTAATCCATGCTCATATGATATTATACGATTCCAAATAGTAATTCACACAAATTAGTAGTGGTGGTGAAGACTATAAGACTTAACATGTACAAGGGAGTCTACTACCACCTTAACTTCCATGGCCAAATCAACCTACCACCTATTAGTATTACTCATTAACGCTTGTCTACATCACTTGGTGAAATATGGGGAAATCCAAAGTCATATACTTTTGAATACAAATAATAGAAATATGTACTCCCTCAATCATTATTGAGGCCTTCATAACTAGAGCTTGGTTATTTTCTAGTTTTCAACTATTCCAAAGGCTCAGTGGGATATACATGTCAACATTAATTTTCAACCTACAAAAGTTTAGTTCATCACTAGTAAGATATTTTTTTTGTGCATTTGATGTTACCTCTAATGGATTGTTATATATCACAACCTTACTATATGTTGGATTTGGTCAAGTGTTATCATTGATGTCAACACTGTATCTCGGTTGGATATGGTTCTACTATCCCGATTGGACCTATCCCGGTTAGACTTGGTCTTTATCTTGGTTTTGGCTATGATTTTGATCCGATATGATCAGATCCCTAGTTTCAATTTTGGATGGTTATTCAGGATGGTTATATTCTTATTATATTCAGTTGTCTCATGATTTGGTGCTTCGAAAGCTATTGCTTATGTTCCCAATTATTACTTCCTGGTACCGGTTAGCAATATTTGATGTTATGATTTGGTGATTTTGGTTCCACTTATGTGAATGGTTTCTAACATGCTGAAGGTGTTTCTTGATCATGTCTCAATTGTTTGGTGGCTTCGCATTGGCTGGCGTGTTGATATGGTGGTCCTATTTGGATCCGGTTAGATATTTTCTGTTATTGGACTAAGGGTTTCTACTAGTTGGTGAAATGTATTGGAGATTGGTCTTAGCGTGATTTCCAACGTATATAATTGTTTGGGAATTTTATTTCGGTCCACGCTATGTAATGTAAAACATAATATTGGTTCGGTGATATCGTGTGATGTAATTTTTTGTAATAATGGGTTTAGGGTTTAGCCGACCTTATCATAAGGTTGATGATCTATATTTATAGGTGAATTATTCATGTAATTTTAATATCGATGGGATGGGATGGTATCGATGGTTATGTCTGCATTATTAGAGGAAGGTTTATGTGTGAATAAGTGATATATCATTCAGCATAAGGTTTTTGGTGTTGCAAGGCAGACATTTGTGCTTAATCAGAACTGTATCAAGCATTAGGAGATGCTATTTTCACAGTTCATTCTTTCCAGATTGTAGTCCGATGCTTTTGTAAGTCAATGAGACTTCTCTTTTGTGATGAGCAGTGAGATCTGGGCAGTTGGCCTGATTGCAGGTGCAATCCCCATTGTAATTAATTCACATATCGCTGTAGAAGTATTATCTGATTGTGGGTAGGGTTTCCCATCGTGGTTTTTCCCTTTATCAGGTTTTCCACATAAAAAATATTGGTGTTTTTTATTAAGAAAAAACAGGTTTTGAGGGGACCCAAAACCCCTTACATTATAGACCAAGGATAAAGAATTAAAGTATCAAAACCAGTACGAGGAAATAAAGACAAAATAGGCTCCAACATATAAAAACAACACAGTCTCAACAGCTGAAGAAAAGATAACAAAAAGCCAACGAGGAGCTAGCAACAATATCAACAAAAAGAAACAGAGACCAGCTACATAAATTTTTTTAAGGCATCAGAGGCCTCTTTCTCTAGCATCATCATAGCTTTAGCAGCTTCCTTGAGGTCAAGAAGATCCAATGGGATGGGATCCACCATAGCCTTAGAGCTTTGTCTGGTCCACCTTGAGATTCGGCCTTGAGATTCGGGGAGTATCCTTAGTAGTGGTAACCCCAACATCCTTCTCCAAATCCATAAAGTTTCTTTCATTATGCATCTTCTCCAATCTAGTAACCAGCGCATTCATATTGTTAGTAGACACCCTTAGCATAACTGCACTGTTCTTCATAATCTTCTTGAGTGCCTCCTCCATTTTCTGCATCTTCTTATTAACCTTTTCAATCTTTTCATCATATCTTCCCCTAAATAACTCAATGGCCTCCCCATTTTCCTTGAGGCACTCCAGTATCATACTTTTTTCACTCTCTTTCCACATAGCACATTCATTGGTCTTAGAACTGGAACCTTTCCCCTTGTTGTTGTTATTCTCTTTCTCCACAGCCTCTTGAACCCCTTCCACCTTAGCAATGATAGCCCTCTTCTTCAACTTCAGAGTCTTGATTTCATGGAACACCCAGCACTGAAACTTGCACAAATCAATCGAAGAGCTTCTAGCAGTGCCCAAAATATTGAGCAGAGGTACTGGCTTATCTTGCAAGTCTTGGGAATCGAGATCCATTGGTTTTGATTCCTAGTATTCAGAGATATGAGGGGGAAATTCACCCCCAACTTCAGAATCAGATAAAATTCTTTTGATGCCCTTCCCCTTAGATTTTACCTTCTAAGTGGTAATTTCCTCCCCCGAGGGCTCTTCATCCATCTTCTTGGGGATCCTAACCCTCCTCTTTGTGGGGGGGAAGGCAGAATCCTCATAACCCTCACTAGGAATATAATCCCTATCATTATCTTGCACATTAGTTTGCACTATGTTAGCTCGAGCTTCATAGTACTAAAAAATTAACAGAATAAGCCCTTGGTGAGCCAAAGGTCTCGACTTAGGGTTCTTAATGTAGTCCCCCAGACTATCATTAAGAGAACAAGCTAGATAGTAAGGAAAAGAAACCTTAATCCCATGTCTAAAGTGATTAAGGAGAACAAAGTGGTAACTGTAAACTTTAGAAAACCTCCCATCAACTGAGACATACTCCATAATAACTTTGAGCATTTTGCACCAAAAACTCTTTACCTGATAGGGAGCAATGTGGGTTTTGTAGAGTTTGACAAGATTCTCCTTCTCAACATCTTCCTTTGAGAACATCTTAACAACATTATCAAAGAGATTTCTGTCTCTGAAAAACTTAGCACCCTCAAAAATATTGGTGTTGTGTGTGTTGTGCTTTCATGTTTTATCTTTCATTGTGTCGGTTTCCTTATGCTCTAATGTAAAGGTTATAATCTGCAATAGTTCTGATTGCTGATAGAAAACTGATTCACCCCCCCCCCCCCCCCTCCTCGTTTTCTCTTGGTATCAGATCTATCTAACAACCTATAATGGATGGTTATATATCACAACCTTACTCTTTAGGTAACAAAGGTATGTGCATCCCAACAAAAATGTATTCCTCATTTTATCTTTTTGAAGGGTTGTGATAGGATTTGACATTATAAATATGAAGTTGCAAGTTGAATTACATAGTGTATTTTCAACATGGAGAGGGTCAGTTGGGTTGTTGGTATGATAATAATACAATTTTGTATCTCATATCTTGAGTTAAAAAGTATTCTTAGATTTTTTACAATGTTTTGGTTTTTAACTTTACGATAAAAACATAATGTGTAGCTCAACCTGGAACTACATATTGACAATAAAATTGTTGGCATATGTGCAGAGCTTGATGACATGATGATATTTTATGTTGTCATTGATGTCAATATGCTGAAGTATGAACCGGTATATTGAAGTAAGCAAACTAGCAAGAGAACCGGTATGATATTGTGAACCGGTATATGTGAGAACCTGTATATGTGAAAAAGTGAAGTGGTATGTTGGAGTGAGAACCAGTATATATATGGGAAGTTTTGTATCGGGGTTTCATTTGGCATGACTACTGGTTGGTAGTCTCAGCTTCAGGGTTTCCGGTTGATGCATTCCAAGCCTGTGTGATTCAACCAATGACATCTTGTGATGAAGTTAGCATTGTAATGAAGATCGGATCATGTTGCCATGTCAGCCTTGTGCGCATGAAGGATTTCCTTGAGGATCTTACATGAAGCTTCATCCTATCTACCTCGGGAATGTGCAAAGTCTCTAAAAACGGTGGAGAGCGCGTGATGGGTTATCAACTTCCTGAAGCAGCAAAGAATGAACGTTGGAGAATGTCTTGAGATCTGTTCAAGGCTGTTGTATTCAATGCAGTATGGTTAATGGTTAGGATTGAACCAATTGAATTTTTAAACCTAAATGTTTAGGGTTTAGGGTTTATGCTACCGACCTATCTATTTCCTATAAGGTCGATGATGTTTTTCATTTTGAAGTTGTTGGCAAATGTTATGTTTGTATCCAAGTGAAGAGATACTTGATTCTTGCCAGATCGGAGAAGTGTGTGGATACTTGCAGAGTGTGATTGCAAAAGCAAAGGAGCTAAAGAGGATTTGCCTTCGCATTGTGTGTTGTTATTATATCAGTGTATTACCTGTTGACTTCTAACCATCTCAGCAGTTGGAAAATCCCTTAACCGGGTAGCTTTAACAGGCTTTTGTGTAAATCCTTGAACAGGGTGACTCAATTCAATGAGTTCTTCAAATCCTCTTGTGAGGTAACCTTTAACAGGGTTCTAACCTTTAACCGGGTATTTAGCCATCCCTTAACCGGGTGATCCCTAGCAGGATCGGTTCCTAGTAGAACCTATTGTAAAAGTCTTTAACCGGACTAGGCTCCTAACAGAGCGGACTTCAGAAGAGTTCAAAGAACAACTTGTGGGTATTCATCCCCATCGTGAATTTCCCATTTGGGTTTCCACGTGAAAAATCAGTGTGTCATGTGTGATGCTTTTCATGTGATGCTTTAATATTTTCTGTCAAGTGGTAAAGCATGTTGAAACAATAGTCATTATATTTTTGATGATATATTACTTGTTTATGCATATGGGTGAAGTGGAAATGAGATATTAGATTGAGTGGAGATCTAAATTTACTAGTTTATGTCTTTCACATTCTCACTGTGTCTTACTGGCAGTGCCTTGATTTAGACCGATGTTACTGTTTACCAGTTAAGTGCAGTCTTTGCAATCAAACTGGTTCATGGAAATTTTTTTGTCTGTACTGATTCACCCCCCCCTCTTAGTACTGGTTTGGTACTAACTGTTCATCATTATTCATCAAAAATCTTATCACAATCCCACAAAAATATAAAATGAGGAGATTCTTTTTGGGGTGCACATATCTTTGTTACTTAAAGATGAAGGTTCTAATATCCAACAATTTGGTTGAGGGTTGAGGGTTGAGGGTATTGGTATAGGGTTTAGGTACATAGGATTAAGGGTATTGCTCATATTGATACTTTCCTCTATCTCTCTCTCTCTACCTCTCCCTCTCTTCTCTCTAACCTCTCTAATAATCTCCCAATATTCTTCTTTCCCCCTCATTACCCCCATATATCTCTCCCTCCCCCATTATCTCTTATTCTATCCATCTATCTCTCCATCTCCCTCTCTCTCTTTTGTCTCACCTCTCTCTCCCCTCTCTCACTCTCTCCCTCTCTTTCCTCTCCTTCTTTATCTCTCCATCCCTCCTAACCCCCATCTAAATATCTCCCCTCCCTACTCTCTCTTATCACCTCTCCCTTTTATTTTATCTCTCCATTATCTACGTCATCAACTCCCCCTTACGCCCTCTACCCTCTCTAGGTTTCCCCTTCACTCCCTCTCCACCTCTCTACCTCACCATCCATGTCTCATTACCCACCTCTCTCTATCCTCATGTATCTATCTCAATCTTTTCCCTCCCCATCTGATGTAGGAGCACTAGTCTAGTTCTTACCGGTTGAGCAGTTTTCAGTGGAATTGCTTGAGAGCATGGCATTTCTGCATGTTTGAGTGTTTAGCATTGTGGTTTTGGGTTTATTCCCTTGTGTTCATGGTCGTTATCATGTTTGAGTTTCATAGCTTTTGGTTCTGTTTCTGGTAAGATGTGGATTCTGGTATTGTCCCAGTTGGTATGTTCTTAGCAGTTAGGTTACAGTGTGTGGAGTGAAGATGATCTTGGGTTGCGGTTGATCTCCGTGACTTGCGGATCATTGAGGCGTTGCTTTGGGCCTTGGCCGATATTCCTAGAGGTCTGTGCATTGCTTTTGTAATTTGGAGATTGCTCTTAGTGATTGGAGCCGACATGTTACCGTTGCACGTTTCATGAACCGGTTGGTCTTTTGGGATGACTTGTTTAAGTTGTAATTATTTGTGGGCGGTATATATATGGAGGTTTGTGATTCATTTGAAGACACAAGTTACATCAGAGAAGTCATAATAGAGAAGGGAGAAGATCGAAGATGCAGAACTGTCAAGATTCTAATCCGGTAAGACTGAGGTTGGAAGGTTGAGGTCTGGATTAGGGTAGAACTGATAGACTGTTTCTAGAGGCCGATCTAATATGTGGGTGATCTGTGGATCTTGTAATTGCATTGTAAGAATTAATTGTATCTTGGACTATGATCCAACATGTGGCATGTATCATTCTTCAGATTGTAATAAGATTCATTCTTATTGTTTCCCGGTTATGTGTTATGTTATGTTACCGGTTGTTCTTTTTACTATTTCTAGAATCTTGTTACCGGTTACTGGTATGTTGTGCATGATTTATGTGTTTAGCTGCAAGGTTGGGCTCTCCTTCATTGGATCTCCCTACCTTGATTGCATCACCATCTAGGTGTCTCACTTCTCTCTCCCCCTCTAGGTATCTCACCCATCCTCCCTTATCCCTCTCCCTTTATGAACTATGTCCTTCTCTTCTCTCTAATCCTAATAAAATCCTAACACTATCCGTAATTGAATCTTGATCCTAATTACACCTTAACCCTTACTACAGCCTAGAAATTTTAATGAAATTATATTTGATAAATCCATTAGTAAAGATTGAGTCCATTGTTTAGCATAACATTATGAGAATAGAACATAGCATGTTATTTATTTCATTAGTGACACTTTATTAGATAATAGTGAATTTTACACTCCTATAAGAAAATTATTCTTGGGCATGGTATTTTTATTGTAAAAATTAAGATTTTATGATTCACATTGAGATAGGTGTAATAATCAAATAATATTTTAAGTGCATTATCTTTCTAAGTCCAATATATCAAATATTTTTTTAAATATATAACTAGGAAAAAATTGTTGACTAATAAGTTGTAGCATCATGTCCTATCTTATACCTATCGATAAATATTTTTTAATAAATATTTAACATATTGAATCTTTATCTCGTTAAACTATGTTTCTTTATGGTTCAATATGTATGAGTAGGTTTGAGATATAATTTATATTGATACCCCTTTTGAGTTGCTCGATCCCCTATCTTTTTTGGTTGATTTTCCATGTACCAAAAATGTGAATGATAATGAGGTTAAACATGGGGATATACACAACTGTTAATTGAAAAAAATAATTCTATTGATATGCATAGTGATTCTTAGTTGGTATCTAGTTAAATAATCATAGAAACATGATTAAAGGACAAAAAATAATAAAATATTACAAGTTTGCATTATAAATTGTTGATTCCTTTGACTCATTTAATATTAATCTAATCCCATATAGAGATAATTTAGACATTAAAATAATGGATAGTGCAAATTTTCTTATGAGCATGGATGATTATGAGCTTTATTTTATATTTATGATTTATAAATTAAAACAACCAAAATTTATAATGTTACAAACCTCAAGTAACTTGATCCCCTTATTTTTTTGGTTTGATTTTTCATATACCAACAATGTGGATGAGTATGATGCATTAATTGAGATATACATAGTTATTTGTAAATAGAATAGATAGATAAATAATTTTTGAATATAAGACTAGATAACCAAAGATTACACACTCTCACAAGTTCATATTACAACTTTTTGATTATTTTGACTCGTCCACCATCTATATAATCCCATGTAAAGATAATTTAGACATGTTGACACTATGGCTATTGTAGCTTCACTTATGTGCATGTATTATTATGATCCTCACTATATATTGATCATTTACAAATTAAAACAATTAGATATATGTATATGCATCTTCTTTGGTTTGTGTTATACCTTTTGGCAAGGAATAGTTTCGAGTCATTTACACTTATCTAGATTATTTATAGAATTCCAACCTCATCTAAATCTAAAAATACCTTCATTCACATCTAAAAATAAGTTGCCAAATACTTACTTACTGTGGGAGTACATTATGTATATGGCTTTACATCATCTATTGCATAGATGTAAAAATCATGATAACCTACTAATCTCCAAAAGACCCATGGGAGCATATGTTACATGGTCATGTGTTAGTGACAAATTTATACTATAAAAGACGCTATAGAAGAGCTACTATTGGAGCAATATAAATAATTTTATTCTCATTCAAAGGTGTGCAATGTGTGAAACACATAGTAATTTAAAATGTGTGCCCATCCCTTTACATCAACTTGACTATTTTCTACTTGTGGATTAGATTTGATAGGAAACATTTCACCAACCTCCTTTTGAAAGACACAATTTGTTATTTTTTCCGTGAATTAGTTTACACAATGTGTTAATGTCATACCATTTTAAGTATATTATAATGACTAATATTTATTCTTTTATTACAAATAATCTTATCTCTACATTAGGTTTGCTATCTACTATTGTGATCAATAATAGACCTTCTAATAAGAATAAAGAAGGAAAAAAATATTTGACAAATTTCATATATATAGCAAATGTTTTCTAATCCATATCGTTCAGAGTGCAATGAATATGTGCAAATCACTAATTAAACTCTTAAAAAAAAATGTGATTTAAATAATTGATAAAACATTATACCAATTGACATATATAGTTTATTTTTGTTACATAAATATCATAGTACCATTCACTTTCCTACTTTATTTATTTTTATGAAGGTTATCATGCTCCTTGAGCTAAATATTCCAATCTTAAATATTTCTTCTTTTAGTATTATTGATGATTATACATACCAAGAGCATCGATCATAATAAAAGAATAAAAACCTAAAAAATTAAATGATAAAAAAACAGTCTTCTATATTTAATTAGATTTGAAAATCAGAAAATATATATTTTATTTAATATTTAAATATATATATATATTTTTTAATAACATCCCATAATCACCAATCCCACCATCAAATCTTTTCTCAGACCTTGTTCTCTGCTATCTGTAATCATTATCTGCTTTAATCCAATAGAAAAAAAATAAAACCCATTCTCTCTTTTGTACCTACTAATATTATAGCTATGCTGCCATATTTTAGTTGCCTTCTCACAATTTGTCTCTATTCCCTAGACAAAGCTCCTCTAAATTGTCAGTCAGATAATGATTCTAGCTACAGGTTGTGACTGATTTTATTGTATTTTCTAAACTTAGAGACAACCATTTGCCAGCTTTAAACACTATCTCTAAAAATTTCTTAAGACGAATTACAGTACGCTGCCATATTCTTCAAGTAATTATAACATATGTCTTATATTATAAGAAAATTTACCACCTTCTAATCTTATTGGACGAACAATTCTTACAGATTCAGTTTTTTTTTTATCATTCTATTGGAAGATGAAAGATCATTTGGATTTTCACTGTCTAAATGAGAGAGGGACAAGTAGCCTTCGTTTTCTAGCTACAATTTGCTCTAACTTTTACGATAGATGAACACCACTGTCTTATAAAAAGCTTTATTTAGGAAAAAGACAACTACACTCTCAAATGGTTTTGATTGGAGGATTTTATATCAGATCTACAGAATTATTGTATTATCTGACAAATATTTTATTCATCTTTCAAGGATAACTTTTCTATTGAGTATGATGCATTAATTCTAGGGTTACAATTATTTACTTAAAATTAAATCTATAAATATACATATTGATTTGTATAAATAAATAATTGTTGATTATAAGACTAAAAATTAAAGCTTACACAATATCATGACTTTGCATTATAATTTTTTTTATTTTTTTACTCATTCACTATTCATGAAATCCCATGTAGATAATTTAGGTTTGGTTTCCATATGGCTAATGCATCTTCACTTACGAAAATGGATTCATGTCATTTACATTTATCTATATTATTTAGGAAAGTTCACCCTCGTCTTTCTAAAGAATACTTTCATTCATTTAAAAAACTAAGTTGTCAAATACTTACTCATTGTGGGGGTACAGTATATTTGTGGGTTTAATAATTTACCATATAGATGTTGTAATAATCATGATAAAATTACTAATCTCGAGAAGGCCCATGAAATATTTTGTGGTCATGAGTTACTACCAAAATTATAGGTCAAAAGACAATAGAGGAGCCACTATTGGAATGATATAGTAACGAATTCATTCAGATGTGTGCAATTTGTCAAACACATAGTAACTTTAAACATGCACCCATCCACAAGATTCACCCCTTTACATCGCTCTGACTATTTTCTACTTAGAAATTAGATTTGATAGGAAAGATTTCTCCAACCTCTTTTGGAAGACATAATTTTTATTTTTCTTTTATGAATTACTTTACAAAAATGTATTAAGACTATACCTTTTTAAGTATACTACAATGAGTGATATTTATTTATTTACTATGATATCCATATCTCTACTTAGATTTGTTATCTAATATTATTATGAAAAAGTCAATTATTTGAAAAAACTCAATGTACCTACTGATATGATAGTTATGCTGCCATATTTTAGTTGGCCTCTCATAATTTGTTCCTATTCCCTAGATGGAGTTCCTCTAAATTGTCAGAGAGATATGATTCTAGCTGGAGGTTTCGACTGATATGCTTATATTTTCTAAACTTAGAGACAACTATTTGCCAGCTTTGATCACTATCTCTGAAAGTTTCTTAAGATGAATTACAGTACGCTGCCATATTAGCAGATGTCTTCTTTCAGCAGACAAGCACAACTCTAATTTTATTGGACGAAAATTGTTGACAGATTCAGTTTGTTTTTATCATTCTCTTGGAAGAGGAGCGATCATATGGGTTTTCACTGTCTAAGCTTATGGGAGAGGGACAAGTAGTTTTCATTTTGCACCTACAATTTCCTCTAACTTTGATGTTAATTTCTTTTTTCAAAAATTATTTTAAAGGGAAAGAAATTGTTAACCAATAAGGTGTAGCATCATGTCCTAGTCATGTGTCTATTTGTATATATATTTTTAGAACATTTAATACATTGATATTGATACCCCTTTTGAGTCACTTGAACCCCTTATCTTTTTGGATTGATTTTTCATTCACCAAAAATATGAATGAATATAAGATTAATTATGGGCTTACACACAATTATTCATCTAAAACTTAAGTATATTGATATACACAGCGATTAATAGTTTGGTATCTTGTTAAATAATTGTTGAAAAAGACTAAAAAATCAAACATTACAAAATATTATGAATTTTCATTATAATTTTTTGATTCTTTTGATTCATCGGATATTAAAGTAGTAGCACATAAAGATGATTTACACATGTTTCTGACTAAAAAAGCAACAAAACAAGGGTATTGACCCTATACATAGACATGCCAAAAAGGCTACTTACAATTGGTCAAGAACAAACCACTAGCAACACAAGCCATAATAAACCACTTACAACGCACATGCAAAATAGCTACCAACCCACATCAAGGATGGGTAGAAATTTCACCCGCAATTCAAGGAAGAGTCTAGGAAGAACAATATTTCCTCCATCGATGAACAACAGTCCAAACAATACTATCATTTGGAACACCATCACAAAGGGGAATAACAGGGGGAGTCCCCTTAGTGAGATTGTCAACACAAGGAGTAGAATACTGACCAATATGGCTAGTGAAAATTTTCTTATGAGCATGGATTATTATGATCCCCATTTAGTATTTAATCATTTATAAATTAAAACAACCATGAGCTATAATGTTGCCCCCCTCAAGTGACTTGATCCCCTTATTTTTTTGGCTTAATTTTTTATGTGCCAACAATGTGGATGAGTGTGATGCATTAATTGTAGGGTTACACACAACTATTTATTTAAAATTAAGTTATCAATATACAAGTGATTTGTAAATGACATCGAAATAAATAATTGTTGACTATAAGACTAAATAACTGAAACTTACACAATATCATGAGTTAGCATTATATTTTTTTGATTCCTTTGATTTATTCACCATTCTTGCAATCCCATATAAAGATAATGTAGACATGTTTACATTATGGCTAGTGCATCTTCAATTATGAGAATGGATAATTATGATCCTCATTTTAGTTTAATCATATATAAATTAACACACACACACATGTCATCTTTGGTTTGTGTTATACTTATTCAAAATGACGAGTTTCATGCCATTTACACTGATCTAGATTTATTAGAGAATTTTGTACATTATATTTGTGGGTTTAATAATTTATTGTATATATTTTGTAATGATAATGATAAATCTATTAATCTCCAAAAAGTCCATGAAATTATATTTTGTGGTCATGTATTACCTACCAAACTTATCGTTCAAAAGACTACAGGGGAGCTACTATTAGAGTGATATGGTAATGAATTCATCCAATAGTGTGCAATGTGTAAAACACATAGTAACTTTAAACATGCACCCATCCACAAGATTCACCCCTTGACACAATCTCAAGTGGCTATTTTCTACTTGGGGATTAGATTTGATAGGAAAGATTTTTTCCAACCTCTTTTAAAAGACATTTCTTTTTATGAATTACTTTACAAAATGTGTTAACATTGTACCTTTTTAAGTGTACTACAATGACTACTATTTACTACGGATAATCTTATCTCTACATTAAGTTTGTTATCTAATATTATGATCAATAATGGACCTTCTTATTAGAACAAAGAAGAATTCGATTATTTGACAAATTTGAGATATAACAATTTTTTTTCTAATCCATACTATTGAGAAGTCAATAAATAAATGGAAGTTACAATCTTCTACTTTTAATTAAATTTAAAAATTAATAAACAATTTCTATTTAATGTATTAATTATTAAATTTTTTATAATATTCCAGGTTCCAATCCATCATCCATTCTTTTCTACACCTTGGTCCTTATCATTATCTACTTTAATCCAATAGAAAGATATCAAATCTACTCTCTGTACTTTAGTTGGCTTCTCACAATTTGCTTCTATTCCCCAGATAGATTTCCTCTAAATTGTCAGACATATATGATTCTAGCTGGAGGTTTTGACTGATATGTTTATATTTTCTAAACTTAGAGACAACCATATGCCAGCTGCTTTAATTTCAGAGATAGTGATGAACATTTTTTAATGGATTCAGTTTTAATCACTATCTTTGAAAATTTGTAACGTTTTATGACAGACGAACAACATTGTCTTATAAAAAGCTTTATTTATTTAGAAAAAGAGAACCTGCACTCTCAAATTATTTTGATTGGAAGATTTTATATCAGATCAATAGAAGATTTTCAATGAACATGCTTCCTCCTTAATATATTTATTTATATAAAAGGTCTGGGAAACATGACTATGGTATAATTATAAATTATTATTATTTGATCAGCCAAAAGTGACAATGCTATTAAGTTAAAAGTTTTATAACATTACAATTAAATTATTATTTATAAGTAAGATGTAAGTATTGCATTTATATTATATCTTTGTAATGTTGAAATTTTTTTGTTTAATTTATTTTTTATTTTTTATTTTTGTCTTGATGTCTATTTTGGTAGATAGTGATATCTTATATAAAGTTGAGTTTATTCTTCTAGCTTTCTATATATATACATGTATACTCATTTTTTTACAATTAGCTCATCATACACTACCCTTACACGTTATGTCTTTTGTACATTTGCCTTATCTACTTGTTACCACACTTATCTATACACTTACCTCCATAAAGTCGTTAGCAACCTAGATTTGACCATTTACCCACACCGAGACATTTCCACAATCATGGAATTAACCCCTTCTTTTTCAAATTCTAAAACTTAAGTTTGGTTGGCTAGCACGACTCATGTTCCCACCATAAACTAACTAATCACAAAGTTTGTAAAATATATTGTTATGTGTACTGTTTAAATATTTTTGATTGCTTTCATTTCACATCCATGATCTTTTACGTGTTCTCTCTCATTCTAAAACATTGAAGAAATGATTGATAGTGACACATTTTGTGTTGCTTTGAAAGGAGTAAAAAGTATTACACTTGTCATTCTTGACTTTTACCTATCATTTCAAATATTTGTATACATTTCCAAGCCCAAAGAGAACTTGTCTCTTTACAATGAAACAATAATCCTTCCATGATTTTTTAAAGTATTGTTGTCCTTTAGATTGGAAAAAATAACACAATAGACATAGATCTTTTACACAAGTGAAAAAAAAAATTTCATTGTGTGTAGGGATGAATATAAAATAGAGGACTAGTTTATGACTACAAAAATATCCAAAACTTGTGAAATTTTCTATTTATAAAACATAGGTTTGTTACAAATTCCAAATAGTGAATTGATAGAAATGTGTCACTTCATGAGAATAATGTTGTTTCATATTAGAATTCTCTCTAAAAGTAATCATTTCTCTATTATAGATCTAAGTACCACCTTTCATTGCATTTGTAAAATTATTAGATTATTAGTCCCAACTAGTATAATTAGGTTATAATATTTGGTGATATTTATTTTAAGTATCATGCATTAAATCATAAGGAAATATCATTTGTCTTTATAGTCTTCAACTTCAATAACTTAAAAGACACAATTTTAATATTTTAATTCTATTATATTATACTATTTTTTAATTACTAAATATTAGTTTGACATGTAAATGGGCTTCAAATTTAAGTTAAAGGAGCTTTTGAGCACATTTAGGCCATTAAAATTGACTTCATATTGTTGCCACTATAATTATGCTTCTGAATGTAATAAATAGATAATGAGTCTTACATTAGTTCAACAAGAAAAAACTTGAATAGTAGAGTCCATCCACAACCAACAAACTAGTTGTAGAATACATTCCCTTCTTACATTATGCATATGAAATATAATTTATCTTCACATTTATAAATTATAAATATGTATTAAGTGAGTAGTATATTATAAGAGTGAAATTTGTATGCCCATGCAAATTACAATTTCATTTTGGGTGGATTTTGACAAAATGACAATACAATTACATATTGACAAGTGACACAATCTTGTGCTAAGTTTGTCTATTCCTTTATCCTTGTCTAGTTTAAATCAATATCCATTTACACTCATTTATAAATTCAAATTATATTTCAGCCATATTTGTATGTACTCCCACATATTTGTCACCTTCCATCACATGCATCCGTACATTAAATTCCCACCTTGATTTTTTTATTTGCTTGTCCTAGGCAATTTATATGATGCTTAGGATTAGCCTTGAGCCACATATGATTGATATTGAGCCACTCAAGATTGTTCCATAAATTCTAAGTTCTTTTGAAAATTCAAATTCAAATTACTATCTCTTGTCCTTTGTCACTAGTTGTTATGAGTTGACTAGGCACACACTTATATAAATTTCTACTACATGTCTTGGTATATAAATAAATTTATTTAAGAAATTAATGGAGATATGGAGAATTATATGTATTAATGAGGATATATTTCCTACCTTTACCACATCTCTATTCCACTTGCCTACTTACATTAAGGTTTCAAAATCTTGACAAGTTTTGTTAAACCTAACACTTAAATATATAGTTATATTGTCAATCCATGAGGTTTCCTATTCTTATTTATAAGAGGGTAAGTTAGGATTCTTCATTGTTGTTGTTCCTAGTCTACTATAAAGTATAATGTAATGTTCTTGATCTAGTATATTAATATTGACAACCAATCTACAAATGAAAAAGTGTTTTGATATTAAAATATAAAGTGCTTATGTTTTGATTAAGTAAAAACAGGTATTTGAAAGGTACCCGAACCTTTTACAAGCCAGGAGAATAGAAAAGCATAAAAAAGTGCCTGATCACTTCAAAAAGTCAAAATGAACCCACCGGATGGGCACAACTTAAAACATCATTACATAATTATGTAAAACTCGTAACAGACAGCAACAGGAAAGGAAAAGACAGCAAAGAGACAGAACCAAAGACAACATCTGGAACTAAATACTATTCAGGATCTCCTCAGCATGAACAACCTTTTGTTTCATGTTGTTTGCCGAGGTCTTCATATCCTCCAGCTCGCGACCTTCGATGTCGACCTTATTCTTTGTGTTGTCTCTGGTCCTCCTTTCATGACCCTTCTCATTCACCTGCTCTTTATCACCTTCCTTCTCTGCATTGTTCTCGTACCTATTGATAAAGATGTTCATATTGTCCACCAAAGATTTAAGAATTTGGAAATTTTGATCAGCAATCTGCTTGACACTGTGCTCTAGCTTGTTAATTCTGCTGTCAAAGTCTTTCAATTTGTTGTACATTTCCTTTCTATCTCCCATCTCATTGACCTTTTTCTCCATGGCTAAGATTTTTCCAGCCATACATTCAATAGCTTGCGCATTATGCAAAACGGCCACTAACTCTTTAACATGCTCTGCCAAGGGCTTATCACCAACTGTAATTTTTGCCATGGCCTGTGTATTTGTTTTCAAGCTATTAATATCCTTCACCAGAGTAGTGATGGTCTTATATAAGGCCTTAATGGTGTCTTTGTCACCACTATCACTTTGACCCCCTTTTTCCTCGTTATGCAGTCTAGTGGTATTCACGGTCTCCACGGTTTCCAAATTATCCTTAATCGGGTTAACCTCCTCTTCTTTGTCCTGACTATCAATCCTCTTATTTTCATCATCCTCCTCCTCAAATTCAACCAGAACATAATTGAGATCAGAATTGCTACCCTTTTTAGTGTTCTTTTTTTGAGCCTTCTTTCCAAAGGCTTTCCCTTTCCTCTTTTTAATAGGTCTTTCCTTAAGGGAATCAGTTTCAGAGTCTGACATTTCAGATTCCACAATAATCCTCCTCTTCTTAGCCCTAAACCTCCCTTTTTTGCTAGTTTCTTCCGACTTTCCCTCGGTCTCAGAATCAAAGTTGCAACCACTATCCTTACTTTTCGTAGTCTCATCTCTAGCATTTTTGCCTTTAATAGGCTTTTCAATGCACTTCCCCTTTAGCATTTTGTAAACTAGGACCATGAGCCCCTAGTGGAGGGCATGATTGCCTTTAGGGTCCTTCTGAATCTCCTTTATAGTATGATCCATTGAACAGGCCAGGTAATAGGGAAGGCTAACCCCTTCACCATGACGGAAATGGTTAAGAAGAATGAAGTGATGCCCATAAGCCCTAGTAAACCTACCATCTAAGGTAATATATTCAATAGAAGCAAATAAGACAAACCTCCATGGCCTGCAAATTCTCTTCGGGGAGTGGTAGGAGTTGTCAATTTTGATTATAAAGTGCTTATGTTAATAAAATACCATATATGAAATAAAAATTGCTAGTATTACACAAATTAAATCCACCAATTGGAAAAAATTCTATCTATGAAAAGAATATTACTTATGCTAATGAAAGAATAACCAAGCAGAACAATAAAAAATACATTTTTTTTATATTTTCTCTTTTTCTTTCATGTGCATAGTTAGTAAAAAAAAATGTACTATTATTTTAGGTAATATAATGTACACACTACAAAGTATCTAATTATGCAATGGAACCATCATTTATCCACAATACAATAAAAAATTACTTATCTATACATTATGGGTTCCTATCACCAAAATAGTGGCCAATTTATTAGAGGTGAGAATACTTTTTCACAAGATACTCTACATTTGATAGATCTATTTTGAATCTATGAAACAATACCATTATAGTTCAAGAATCCATCAAAACATGTAATTGTGAAACTATAACTATATCATATGTATCTTTTATTTTAGTATATAATAATGCTTAATGATCTCGTTGCATGGTTGGATGAAAAAATGTTTAAACAAAAAATAACTTATTTTTAAGTCCTAAATTGTAGAGGAACATTTTGGAACACACTCTTATTGGATTTCTCCTTAGGCCATGCATTAAATAATAATACATATTTTTTTAATGTAATTAAAATTATTATTCTTTTCACAATAAGTAAAAGGATAATAATCTTAGATATTGGGATTAAAGTGTCTTAACCTTTGTTTCCTATCACTTAATATATTGTCATTTGAACATTACTTATTTATTCATAAGTTGTTAATTCCTAATTTGTCATATCACTTTTTAGGACCTATGGGTGGGTTGGCATCCTACATGGCAGGATTAGTCATGACAAGGTTCCTATTTTTTTAGGAAGTTGGATCCCAACTTGAAAGACCTATATTCTAGGGCCTACTTTGGCATGCCATGACATTGTTAGTTTGAGTTAACTATGGCAACTTATGACACATTTCTATACTAGGACTATGACAGTTTCCTATTATGACCATGACAACCACTAGTTGTATGTATGAGACAATAGGAGTTGTCTTTTGGCATTTTTTCTTTCCCACTCATGCTAGGTGTCATGCATTTCAATGAGTCTATTTTTCAAATAGCAAGTCTATCTTGGTGTTTGGCATGTTGAATGGATACAAAAGGTGGTAGTTATGACTAATGCATATTGTTTATATGTCAGGGTTGACATAGTAGGATAAGACTAATTCCTTGCATTCCATTTGGACTGATAATATGCATAACAACTCCGTGTTAGATTCCTTGCATGTTGAGGATTGTGATATTTGATATAGTAGGTCAATTTGGACTTGTGCATGTTCTCCACTATATAGTTGCATGCACACAATGATTGTGTAGATGACACATGTAAGTGTTGGGCATCCATGTTGGTTATTTATAAATACTTGTATTAGCTCATTTTTTGGCAGGTTGAATATTTTTTGAGACACTATTACACTATGAATTATTCCATATTCTTGTTGTAGGGTGATAACTCCTAAAGAGCATTGGGTATGTGCATTGTATTATAGCTATTATTATTGTTGATAATATAATTGAGCTATATATTTAGAGTGTGGGTATTTTCTCAAAAGGGTTTTCCAATGCAATTGTGATGTAATGATTTACATAGTTTTATCTATTTTAATTGATCTTTGAATGTGCTTATTTTTGTTACTCTAATAATTTAAGGGTATAAAGTAGTTTTTGCAACCCTCTCTTTATTACATTGGTATAGGAAGTTATTTCTACTTACCTATCTTTCTTTTAGTAGGTATCAAAGCCTTAAAAACTTTGTTTCCATTGGTGGGTTGTTGGGATTTTTGTGCTAATCTCAATTTCAATGACCATAGTTTTAAGAAATAATATTTCCCTTTAGAATAGTAGGGGGAAATTATAGTTGCTATAAAAATCCAATGGAAAGCACATCTCGTAGACTCAAAATGGAGACATTTAATGGTGGAAAATTTAAGTTATTAAAATTAAAATATGGAATGTATTCTCATGAATAGAGACCCATGGACTACAATATCCAAATCTTAAATAGCCAACGTGACTAAGGATGATTTGGAATCTAATAGATCAGAAAGCCAATGGTTTGGAAGCTTATCATATTCTTTTGAATTTCCATGAAGAGAAGAATGCAAAATATTTGTGGAAGAAACTTGGAGATGTTTATTAGGATAAATCATTGGTAAACAAATTATTCTTGTGAAAGAAACTTTATTCTTTGAAGGTGGAAGATGAACAATTTATTTTAAAGCACCTAAATAAATTTAATATGTGTGTAGTATTGATCGATAAAATTGCTTTTATG
This sequence comes from Cryptomeria japonica, assembly GCF_030272615.1. NCBI lineage: Eukaryota > Viridiplantae > Streptophyta > Pinopsida > Cupressales > Cupressaceae > Cryptomeria > Cryptomeria japonica. The sequence continues at coordinate 576,808,204 of NC_081411.1, read as the reverse complement.
AATACAACCTTATGGGAAACTCAGTGATAGTGGACTTGCACGTATTCACTGAGTGACCTCCAGGATTTTAGAAGCCGACTATTCATATATAAGGGGGGGATGGGATAAACAGAAAACTGAAAGAAAAAACTACTCTATAGTGATGCATTGAGATAATTTGGAACTAAGGCACAAAGAAAACTTCATAAACGTGCAACTCTAAGGCCCATTCAACAATCTACATGCCTAGGAACTTGAAAATGAAATATAGACAACAACTCATTTGACATAAAACAATATATATCATTCATCCACTAGATAACAAGTTCATAAAAACATAGTTTAATCTGCAAAGTCTTATAGCATATATTTATGAAGTCGTATAGAATTACAAAAATGAACAGAAACAAGTCCTTGCACACCAAAATACAATGATCATAAAGGCCAGAGGCATAATTTGACCAAAGTCTCAAAAACACAATTACAAATTAAAGGTGTAATTCTACTAGCAATTGTCTATATTGTTCTTCCTAATTTTTGAACCCTTACAAAGGAAAAAAGCATCCCTTAAATAAGCCCGAGCCAACCGCCCGATAGAGAAAACAGAGAGAGTGCCTAAAATAATAAGAATCATTGGCAATGTTGTTAGCAACTATGAAACGTCCTCCCATGAGCTAAAATAGAAAAGATTCGGCCTTTCACACAACTACTATTAGATCTTCTAACGGTGGATCAAAACAAAGGAATCCACAACCACCACCAAAAATGCAAACCGCTAGCGACCAGAAAAACATCTCCTCAAGTCTGTAAACAACAATGCTTGGTGGTTTCATCAAATCTAATGTGGCAGCAGGAGGGAGCATCTTGAGGATGCAACAAAAAAGCATAGAGTACCTCACGAGGAACTGCCACGTGGTGGGGGTGAAAGCTTGTGAATACACATGCTCGAAGACACAAGCCCACCAAACAATGAAAATAGCAATAGTGCCACATGTCAACATCGCTCAACTTCCTGGAAAAGGGAAAGGAGGAGGTAAAACATTACGAGTCGTGCTACCACATGGATGTAGGGAGGCAAAAAAACTTCAAGCAGAAAAGAACTAAGGCCTGGGGATAAAATAGAAGCTAACTCCCTGAAAGGGGCAGAGGAGACTTAAAGTCTACATTTCTTGGCGACTTCTGGTAAAATCTCACCAGTGGGATGCCGATACCCAAAATCTTTGGTTTCATAGACCAAACCTATGCTTCTAGCTTGAAAAGCTTGTCAAAAAGCTATTGCAGGGGAGGCCAATCTTCTTCAGAAGGGATAGGTTGAGCCTTGAGAGCTTGAAAATTTTGATCCATCTCATTGACATCCTTGAAAGGAACTATTTATAGTTGGTTATAAGCCGATTCGAGTACAGTAAGGAGTTTATCCAAAGGAAGAAACAAGGCCACGAACTCATCTACTTCAGGGGGATCACTCAACACTTGGAGGGATGACTGATCCCACTGCTTCTGCACTATCAAACCTGATAGTTGTAATACCCTAAAAATGGTCATCTAAACCATAGGCCCCCTAATCACGACAACATCACCAAGGTCCTAACCAAAGGCAATTAAAATCAATCTTGAGCACACAATTAATTTCTTAAATCACCAATGTCACATGGCAAATTAATCACTCTGAATTAATTAAATAAGTATTTAATTAATTGATCATTTCAAGTAAATCATTTTTAAACAATAATTCTATTTACTTTATTAAATATCCTAGCATATTTAATTAAATAAATCAATTTGCCATTAAATCATCAAAAAAAAGAATTAATTGACAAAAAAAGAATTAAAATTTGAGAAAAGAAATCAAATGGAGATAATCTTTAAAATCAAATTAAAAATTGAAGAAAAATCTCAAAGAAATCAATTAAAACAATCAAATATCAAAATTGAATGAAATAGAGAATAAATCATTTTTTTCTAATTTTATCATAATTTTAGTTCAATTTCCTTTAAAACTAGAAAAAGCATCCAATCACATCAATTCACCTGGATTGTGCTTCCTCTTGGAAAATCTTGACCTTTCATCATCATTTGATCTTAGCCGTTGGTTTCTTTCTGAATTTTCTATAAATTCAGGTTCTCATCTCTCATTCAGGGATCTTGGAGAATATATTGTTATTATGTTGTTTTTGCTCTAGGTTCATTGAGATTTGTGCATTGAGATATTTGTATATTAGTTATTGCATCTTTATTAAATCATTTAGCTTAATATTTATTCATAGCTTAATCATGTTAGCCTAATATTCATTAGTCTTGCATATCTTGCATTTGTCTAGCTTAATCTTGCATCCATTTAGCTCAATTTCATACTCATATAGATTAAATCCTTCATTTAGGTGTTGTCTAGTCATTGGTATTGCATATAAAATATGAGAGCAAGACTAAAATCACATCTACTAGAAGGCAATAGGTCACTTTGTAATAGTTTATTGTTCATTATTGATTATTGATTTACTAACGATGCATCTAATGACTTAATTGAAGTGTTGTGTATTCAAATATAGCTTACAGATACGATCCACTTTTCACACACACATTTTTGGCACCCACCGTGGGGCCTGAAAATCAATCCTTCGGCCTCAAAATCACTTCTTTATCTTTCAGGTCTTGTTCGTACAACCTCTACTAAATATTGTATGAGTATAGGTCCTTCATCGTACGACATTATGTCAAGACCTGTGTTTTATCGTGCGGATCAAAAAAGAAACCCGTACGAGTTTCTGCTCTGATAATTTAACTCTGTATTTTGTCATTCGGTCCTGTGAGAATACTCGTGCGAAAAGGTATACTCTATCGTACGAATTTATGTTTTATCGTTTCAAAAACAATATACTTTTTAGGGTTTTTCATAAATTGAATTTAGATTTACTAACGCTGACACTAACCCTGGTCTGTCTTCTATTTGCTTGAGATTTTACAGCCTAACCAGTTTCTTGAAAAACGCTTGTTAGAGAATTTATCAATCAAACATACGCTTGTCAAAGAATCAAAAACAACATGACTATTGATGCGTTGTTTTTGCGTGTTGCCTAAAGAAAATTGACCAAACATCGTGTATTCTTTAAATTCATTTTTTAGGCACTTAAATTTCTATCTGGTTAAAGAAAAAATCTGTCTTTTGTGTTTTCAAAAAAATCAGAGAGGTAGGAGAGTATGCTCTTGTCTTTTATAGACAATAAAAAATCTAGACCCTCGAAGCTTTTTCTAAATTTTCAGATTTGTATACCTTTAGCAAGCCTGTCACAGTGGGAAAAAATAATCACCCTGTGAGAACGACCCAAGTGAGTACAGCTGGACCTGAGCATTCCAACTCACTATAATAAATAGGCCTCTGGTGATTAAAGTCTTAGATGATGGGATTATTTGAGTTTTCTCTTTGAGATCTCTCATATCGAGCATTTTGTAGGGCCTCACAGTCTCAATCACGTTTACTTGACTATAGCTTGTTTCGGTACCTTGTCGGACTATAGGCCTCAATCATACTTGTGTGACTTCAAGGGGTAATTTCAAATGAAATTCCTGACTAAGAACTATAAGATAGAAGCTACCTAATTCACCTCTGAAAGAGGGATAATCTTTGTGCAAGAGAGATAGTAACTCTCCCAAGACACATGCCATATTGTACCCCCATTAGCGTTTGGAGTCGACTAATACAGTGTTGAAAATCCATTGCATGAGAATCGATGACCATATTCTGGTTAGGTATTGGGTGTGTACCTAAGTCAGCAAGCAAAGGTTTTCTTCTCTAAGCCAGCTTCCGTAGGGTTAGCATGTCGTGCTTGGAATTATTATATGTATCTTGTGTGTTTTATGTGTTTTCATTCCTAAAACTAAAACCAGAGAAAAAAAATCAACAACTCAGTGATAAACTCTGTCTGTGTCCAAAACTAGTCTCTATCAGTCATCAAAACATCAATCCATGTCCAAAAACTGGTCTTCGTTAGTCGTTAAAAAACTATGCTTGTCAAAATTTCGGTTCTGTCCAGTCCTCTGTCATATGAGTTTGCTAAATTTTTCATCTTGCTACATACCTCTGGTCGTACGAGTCTTCATTGATCTTAAAAGTTTGTCATCTGGCTCTGTTAAACCTGTCATACGAATCTGAAAAACTGTCATCTGGTCTTTTATAGTCTGTCATACGAATATACATCACATTCAACATATTATCGTCTGGAGTCTGCCCAACTATCATACAACTCATATGAAAAATTGTCTTTATCGTCTGCAAACTACTAAACTGTCGTCTAGGTCTGCAAACTCTTTCATACGAATTCTTGATCTTGTCAGTCAAAACAGTCAAAATTGCCCAAATCAGTCTACAACGAGCATAAAACAATCTCGATAGTGTATCCCTGCCATTGTGTTGCATAATTTTGTTGATCATCTCTCAGCTAGTTCAATCAACTACTTATCAAACCTAAGTTAACTTAGATAATGTCTTATACAGGATAGATCAATCCTGAAACCAGACTAGATCTTAATTACTGCTCTCAAATCACTATGTTAAACAAATAACTAGCTACAATTTGATCTTGACTTATGTATCACATCTAGCTCTCGGTCCCATCGGTTGTAAATGCCCATTCAAACCAAAAGCTCTTCTAAACATTTTGACAAAAGTAAGAAGCCCATTGCTACCTTGGCCCAACAAATTCAAAATCTCAAGCAAGAAATATATGACATTCAAGCTCAACAAAAAGATTCAATGACCCCTCTTGAGATAAAAAAATCATGATATTAAGAACACTAGACTTCAAGAAATGCTAAAACAATTACATAAGATGGAACAAAAAGTAATTGAAAAGCAAAAGCCGAATCTCATACAAGATCATGAGACATCTTCACCAAGACAAAAAGACATATTTCCCATGATAGACAGTTTGCGCCTTTGGGGTAATCTATTGAGTTGGCTTTGGAAGAGCTTCTTAAGCACAATCTTATCATATTGCCTAAAAAGACTACATGGGGATGTGAAATTTTGAGTAATTACTATGCATATCATAGGCATAACAAACATAAAATTCAAGACCTCTTTGATGATGGTGTTATTGAAATTGAAGATTCTAAAAATTTACCTAAGGAGAAACTAGATGTCATTACCAAGCATTATCAAAATTATGAACCTATGTCTAGCAATAGCCCACATGTAGCCTCCATCTCTTCCATGATTCCTCCATCTCCTAAGGATTCTCAACAACAATCCATATCATATCCCTCAAGTAATGAACCTAATGATGAAACTTTTCATGTTAACCCTCAAGGGCTATCTCAAGCGCCATGCCATCCAATGGTTGAAAAGGATCTTACCTCCCTAGAATCCCATGATGATCCTATTATACCTTTCCATTTCTTCCAAGATGACCCCCTTCCATCTCAAGAGAAAAGAATCCTTCCTAAGCAAGATCATGATGCCTCTTCCACCTTTTCAAATGATCCTATTCAAAATAAAGAGTCAAACACCATTCCTACTCTATCCAATGGTCCTCTTGGATGTCAAGATCAAAGTATACCTTCATCTCCTTATCATAATCCTCTATGTTCACCTCAAGGATCCATCATGCCTACAAAGTCCACTCATGATCCTACAAGTCAAAATATTTATAAACACAAAGGGGTAGACCTTCACAAGAAAGAACCCCTCCATGTTAAAGAAACTATTAAGGGTCATGGCCTTAGTGACATTCCTCAAAATGTTGGTACCCTTAGTAAACCAAAATCCAAGCACATGCCTTCCCCTTCATCTCTTTCATTCATTTTAGGACCCTATATTTCTCCATCCCTTGTGCAGGATCAACAAAGGTGCACATCTTCGCGTACCTTCCATCCATCTAAAAGGACACAAAGGCCCACTGAGAAAAAGAAAGAAAAATCAAAAGCTATATGGGTTCCTAAGGCAATTGTAGAAGCAATGCATTCCAAGAAACTGCAAAAGCGTGAAAAGTCAAAAACCATGTGGATCCCTAAGTGTCTCCTTGAAGAACAATAGTCTAAAGAAAAATCCAAATCAATAGCCAGGATTGTTGTTCCTCCATCCAAACCTTCCAAATCTATTTCTCCATCACCTCTTTCATCCATTTTGGATCTTTATGTCGTAAAATCCCTTGTTGTTCCTCCATCCAAATCTCAAAATCTGAGATCCACTTTTCCTCCATCAATCCACCATCCCTCAAGATGTGTGCTAATGGTGATCCTGCAAACATTTCCATTCACTCATGCACAAAACTTTCAATATCTGGTCCATTATCCAACACCTATTTTTCATCCTTCCATTCCCCTTATCCAATCCTTTGCATAAGACTTTACCCTAGTTTCATTGTAAAATCCAAAAACTAAGGAAATCAACATTGGAGATGCTAAACATGTGTACTTAGCCGAGTCCTTATATCCTATGGGAAAATACATCTTTATCCGACTCTTCAAGAAAAGATAGATGAATTACCTACACAAAAATCCCTGACCCTATGAACAACATGCACCTTAAACGATATTATATCTAAGGTCTGGGTTAGTTTAGCATTTGCTTTTGGCATTGCATATAGTTTCTTTTTTAAATACATCACATTTGGAATTTTTTGCATTTGTAGATAGCAACATTAATAAAACAAGGCAACTGTCCAAGTTTATCATTTTTTTGCATTCAAGACAAATAAGGGTCGTCTCCTTTCTTAGATATTCGAACATGAAGTGTTTGAGGTCATAAGGTCATTCATTTTCAACATTATCCAATAACGACGCTTTACTTATGGTTGGGTAGTGATTTCACTATTTGAGACTTGTTAACCCAAAATCTATCAAATGCTATATCTCAAACACATTAATAAAATCTCTAATTCATTCTAGACACCTAGTTGATCATATGACTACTGAAAAATCTAACATTCTACTTCAGCGTCGCTGTAATTGTCACACCCAAGTAGGTTTCATTACTTACAAGTCAAGGCAAGAAAATATAAAAGAAAAAGTGCTATGCCAAATATTCATCTCAAGGCAAACGAGAAATGATATATAACTGAAATATCATGCATACAAAGTGCGACAAAAAGCTTGACTATGAGAACATGCAAGTAACTCCGTCAGGGATATGGACGCCTGCTGGCAATGGAGCAATATTTGTGAAATTACAGTCTATAACCTCGTCGGAGCTCTAAAAGCTTGTTGGCAGCGAAGCTCTATTCAGGATTCTTTTGAAGTTAGAATAATGCATGTAGCTAGTCATATAGAATTCTAAGGATCTTTAGTGAACACAAGAGCAGGAATTAACTCATTTGCACTCACATGGGCAAAAGAAGATCAAAGTTTCAAGAATCTATGGGGAAGTTTTTTGCGTCTCCATTTGTAAATCCTAGTCACTAAGTGTGTTAATTTGGATATTCCAAGGGACCTTAAGGATTAATTGACCGCTTATCTATGAAATTTATTGTACCTCCAACTCAATTGGTGTATTACAAAGTGCTAAACAAACATGATCATCCTTGTTCGAATAGGAAATGCATCTTCATCATGCATATTGTATTAACATAGGTCATATCGGAAACCATTGTCTCCATATGCATTCTACAGATCATCATGTCATATAGAATTGCATACTGGGGGCATCGCTGAGAAAATCCTAAAAAAAAAAAAAAAATTTGCAAAACAAAAAATAAAAAAACCAAGAAATCAAAGCAAGAAAGCATAGACTATCCATCAAACTAAATAAACATAAGACAAAATCTTAGTCTCCAATCAAACTCATCTCATGTTTTGTTAATAAATCTATCACACTCTATCAAACATCAACATGTCTTATACAAGGAAGGGTACACTCGAAACCAGACAGATCGATCTTATATGAGGTACTTACTCTTTGAAACCAAACATTCCTATCAATGATCACACAAATAAAAACAATGACATAGATCAGTATGGCTGCTGGATTTCATCCATGTTAGTCTTATCTCTTGTACTAAAGTGCTGCATCTTTGCTTTATCTTTTAGTCACTTTGTGACATCTGGTTCTTTTAGAACCCTCATGGCTTGAAACTGATCAATGTCCTAGTCTTAGGGTAATTGACTGATCAATCTACATGTCCTAAGCAGTATCAACCAAGTCATCTTTCAATCAATGGTACCCGATCATCCACTCTGAGTCAGTCACCTATCTCCTAACTACTGAAGAGTTTTATCACTGAGTACACAAGCAAAATAAGACTACTAAAAACAATCACTAAATTATTTGAGACATGCATGAAATTTTCTTTGTGTGCTATCTTTTATATAGGGTTTCACTTATTATGCTCTCTGAGTAACTCGAGGAAGTCTATCTTGACTAAGAGGAGCAAGGATTGGGGGAATAATACTTTTCTTTGTTTTCTACTTGTAGGAATGAATCTAATGATTTGGAAACATCTAATCAGCTCGGTGTCTATGATAAGTGCCTTCACATCAAGGTGAAATCACCACACATACCTCGACTCCACTTATTTGTATGCTACAAGGAGGTTGGAGTCATTTCTTTGTCTGTTTGAGGGAATTTCTTTAATGTGCAATCCGGAAGCATGCATAATATATCCAAGGATATGAACAAACAAAGGGTCATTGCAGACAAGATAATTAATATTGCATATGAAAAGAAAAGAACTCTATTTTGCCTGTTCTGTTTGTACAATGGTTAGTGATGAAAATTAAGCATACCAAATCTAGTGACTAGGTTTAGGTTGCATTCATTCTAAATTTTATGCATTTTGAGTGATTTCGGAAAAATAAAAAATGATCTCTTTATCTTTTGAATGAGAGTTTGAAGCATCATCATTTCTCAGCTAAGTGGTCTCCTTTTCACCATCATTTCTTCGATTGAGTACTTGTGTATTGAGATGTTAGCTGCATACATGAGCATCTTATATAGATCTATACAATTCATTATTACTTATTTGCATTCATATTATTGCATGTAAAAAAAACATTTGCATTACTAGTTACTCATTTTCATCATTCATTTGCATATGAAAAAGAAACAAAAAAATGGACATCCATATTCATCTGCATTACATACATCCATAACTGAAAAATATATGTATACATATAGAATAAAGCATATATAAAGACATCTCATAATCAATCAATACAAGTACAATGCAATTAAATCAAGATCTTATATATATCATCATAATATCAGTGTCTCATAGTACAAATAATATCAACTATCAAATATAATGTCTCATCGGAGCAAGAATCGTATAGGCTACAAAAATGGGGCACATAACAAAAATCTAAGAGATATAAAAAAGCTAACTCTCTGCCTCTCACTCATCGCTAGGTGGAGGAGGTGGTGATCGACATCCTGTCTAGGTGCCCTAGCTCCCTCTGATTCGAGCCATATACTGAGAATATGAAACAACCCACTGTTCCACTTGGACTGCTACACTATATGCGACAACATAATAGGATTCTTGACTCGTCTGATGCAAAACCTCTCACTGGAGAGTATGTCACTCTGCTCTGACCTTAGCAAGTTGTCGGGCCTTCTCTACAAGCTGCATCTACACCATTGTCAACTGTGACTGCAAACCTTCCAATCTAGCTCTCAGAGACCGTACTGGGTCTGGTGCACCCTACTCTCTCATAGGCTCTCCACCTCCCTCTCCACCTCCCTTCTCATCCCTTTACTGCCTCACCTACCTAGGAGCTTCTCTCTCCTCTTCACCTCTGCCCTCTTCTACCTTGGCACTGCTAGCCTCAACCCCAACAACTCCTAGAGATCCACCCTCCCCTCTTTGCCACTGTCTCACTCTGACTGGTATCCTGATGCTACTAGCCCCAAGATCACCTCCCACTCGCCTAGGTGCATCTGCTCTCTATCCCTGCACCTATCCTCATCCTTGTACCTGACCCAATACCTGTATCTGTGCTGGTGCCTCATCCTCGACCTCCTCTATGAGAGGTACATTCTCTACAAGATCTATGAATCTAGGAAATGGATGTCTCTGGAACCAATCCCTATATTGGGGCAATACGCCCGCATTTGCAACATCCTCCAAATAATCCCATCGTTGTTGTTGTAAACTGACTAGCTCCTGCATGCTCAATGCGTAGGATAACCTCGAAGCCCATCCTCATCTCTCCTCATCTCCATATCGGGCATAGGTTGTAAACTCCTGAGATATACCCTGTGGTCTGCCATACTGCCTCATAACCCTAGAAACTATGAACCACTCAATGATGGACACTGACTTGCCAATAAGAGGAAGAGTCGTAAACATATCCTTACTCTGCCCTCTCCAATCATCCCATATCTCCAGACCCCTATAGGGTCTCCATACTACAACAATCAGATCGTCCAATTGTCTCCTCCAGTAATTAATTGACAAAAAAAGAATTAAAATTGAGAAAAGAAATCAAATGGAGATAATCTTGAAAATCAAATTAAAAATTGAAGAAAAATCTCAAGGAAAGCAATTAAAACAATTAAATATCAAAATTGAATGAAATAGAGAATAAATCATTTTTTTTCTGATTTTATCTTAATTTTAATTCAATTTCCTTTAAAACCGAGAAAAGCATCCAATCACATCAATTCACCTGGATTGTGCTTCCTCTTGGAAAATCTTGACCGTTCATCATCATTCGATCTTTTAGCCATTGGTTTCTTTCTGAATTTTCTATAAATTCAGGCTCTCATCTCTCATTCAGGGATCCTAGAGAATATATTGTTGTTATGGTGTTTTTTCTCTAGGTTCATTGAGATTTGTGCATTGAGATATTTATATATTAGTTATTGCATCTTTATTGAATCATTTAGCTTAATATTTATTCATAGCTTAATCATGTTAGCCTAATATTCTGTAATCTTGCATATCTTGCATTTGTCTAGCTTAATCTTGCATCCATTTAGCTTAATTTCATACTCATATAGATTAAATCCTTCATTTAGGTGTTGTCTAATCATTGGTATTGCATATAAAATCTGAGAGCAAGAATAAACTCACATCTACTAGAAGGCAATTGGTCGATTTGTAATGGTATATTGTTCATTATTGATTATTGATTTACTAATGATTCATCTAATGACTTAATTGAAGTTTTGTGTATTCAAATGCAGCTTACAGATACGATCCACTTTTCACACACACAACAATTGCTCAGCTCCCATGATTGCGCCATCCAAAAGAAAAGGGGAGGGTAAATCAATCTTGACAAATTCTTTGAGGCGCTCTGTGACAAGGCTGATGGAGTCTTTTAAAGTTGACAAAATTGAAGCGGCCTGTTTGGCCATTTTGCCGCAATTGATGAAGTGGTTAGTCTTTTGAATTATTCCTTCAAAATGTGTGACTCCTATTTTAGCTAACTCCTAAGGAGAAACGACATAAATCTTGAGAATCATGAAGCTCTTGGGCAGATTGAGATTGCAAGATTTGGAAGTCTTGCAAAATCTTATCTTTTGCTACTCTCTCCTCTGCTAGAAGGCTTTGAATGCCAACCAATTCCCGATGCTCTTTCTCATTTTCTGCAGTAGCCTTCTACAGTTGTGCTTGAACTTGGGCCACATCTGAGGAAGAGGCTTGTATACACAACAACTCTTGCATTTTATCATGTAACTCATCAAAAATTGTTTTCCTAGCAGACTGTTCCACTTTAAGTGGACCCTTAGAGGTCTTTAATGCCTTTTGGAGTTTATCCCTCTCATCTTTCTCTTGCAATATTGCAGAATGTAGGTAGGTCACCTCTACTTCTCTAGCCTTACCCTCCATCAACTTCTGATGTGTACCTTTTACTCTTCCCAACTCAATCATGAGTTTCTCCAGGTGGCGGGAACGTTTTAGATAGTTTGAAGTGACCACCTTGTGGGATTCCTCTAGGATTTCCACTCTATCTTGTGGTTGGGCTCTACTTAAATCAATCCCAATGACATGCATAGAATAGTCTTTGGGATGCATTTGGTTTGCTAGTTTGACAACATTTGGCATAATGGTTGCGAACACTAAATTTTGATGATCCTCCCTATAGATAGTTTGAATGCAAGGCTCAGCAGGCTTTTGAGAATCTTTAGCCTTTTTTTTTGTGCCCTCTAAGAACGAGCGAGCTTGCCTTGATCCACATATTGGTGGAATTATGAAGGTACAAAGATCATTTTCCCTATGAAAGGATCTCCTAGGGGTTGGACAAAAGGAATAGGAGTCATGCTAGCTTGCAATTGGGCTGGAGCTATCAAGGAGAGTGTAGTCAGGGAAAAAGGGGGAATCCCAAGGAAGATAGAAACAAACGAGGAGAATAATGACCCAATACTAGACGAAGCGGAAAACAAAAAAACTTGCAAACTCGAGGGCATGCAATATAGAAGACATATCGGTCGGCTGACTTAGGGTCTAAAAAGAGTGGGTCATGCTAACTAAGCTATCAAAAGTGATAATGATGGGTGAGGGAGATGTAAATGTGCTTCCGGAGGCTGCAATTGATAGGGTTTGCACAGATAGTGTAGGAGACGCGACTGTTTCAAGACTATCTAGCATGATAATAGGGTTGATAGATGATGACACTGACACATAAACTTGAGATTGAGAAGAAAGAAGAGGGGCATAAAAAAGTACCTGCACTAGAGCGATGGTTGGTGCAAGTGAGGCTTGTGTCGATACAGGAGTCTAGGTTTGCAAAGCCTCTGGATTTCTAGGAATGTTCTTTTGTTTCTTCTGAGAGGTTGTGACTTCTTCTGGAGAACCCTGCTACTATGATGGACTTAACCTCTTCCTTGGGGTCTGAGACCTAGGCTCATTGACACGATTCTCTATAGAGTGAAAACTAGTGTTAGTCATGGCACCTAGGGAGATGATCTTGATTTTCTTTCCTTTCCCTCCAGGTTGCTCAATCACTTTTGTGAAATCTCCTTCATCAGTGATGCATGGAGGAAGATTATAATCATCATCTTCATCACTATTATACTTCCATCATTCTACCTTAAATTCATCATCACTATGAAGATTTCCTAGTCCTAGTTTGACTTCTTTAATCTCTTGTCTATATCTCCAAAAGGTCTATCTCTTATCTTCATGCCAATTCTCTTCCCCCATCTTTTTGGATAAGTGGAGTGATAACTTCTTGGCATGATCATACTTTTCTTTTATGGTGTAGAAGGCCAACCAGGGCAGTCTTTCTTCTTTGGGGATGGCGTGTAGGTTCACATATACCGCAACTAGGCCATCTTTTTGCAAGTTTCTCCAAGAATCCCAAATAGGGCCGCGTGAGACATGCACTATCGGGTTCTTCCTTTTGGCTAGACATCTATTTGGGTCATAACTCCATTTATCATCAATAACCACCAGGCCTAGTTGAACTAGCTTTGAGGTGAGGCCACCTTTGACTTTGCGTCTTTTGATAACAACAATGGGTCCAATTATTGAATTATCCTTAAAAATGTCAACCCCATGCTTTCCTGACCCTATATGTTGTTCAATAATGATCAACTACCTGAACATTTCTAGAGCCAAAGTGTGATCCGAGACAGATTGCAGGAGATGAAAGGGCTCTTCAGTGAACCCATGGGTCCTGACAAAATAAAAATTTGACCCCAGATAGCAATCACACGGGAGAAAATTGGATGCCATCCAAGTAATTTGCATATTTGAAAAGAGTGTGATCAAATCTTTATATTTCTTACTCAAATCTTGCATTACAGGAGCCAAGAAGGCATATGAAAATGCATAAGCATCATACATGGTAGACAACAAGTGAGTCCACACCATTGGATTCATTTTATTTTTATTATCATACACAACAAGCTCCATGGCTTTTTTAAAGAATTCAGGGTTATGGTGAAGAAACATGTGGACAAGAAAAGAGGTGTACTTGAATCTGTGATGGCTTTTGAAATTCACTAACTGTTCTACCATCTCACACACAAAAACATTTGCAAAGTCAAAACAAAAAACCTCTCTCTGCTTGTGGAATTTGAATAGGAAACCCATTTGAAATGGATAAATATTTTGATCATTATCTAGACCAAAAATGTATGGTAGCATGGATGCAGCATCCTTTACATCTTGCTGATGGAAAGCGCCATAAGCTATCGAGAACCGAGGAAGCTCAAGGTTCTCCTGACTCCTATTCATTGAGTCATTATAGAAACTAATATCAGTGTTTGTCCCTCCAATAACCCTCTGAACTCTTTTTTTTTAAAACCATTGTATTTCTATTAATATGTGGAATACATAGCATATCTCTGATGGATTCAACACTTATCACCACCTTTAGTTTTTCCCCTTCAATTACCAGAGGTCCTAGGGTGAACTTTGTAGCATACTCATTAATGAAATTAGGGTAATGAGGAACCCAAGGAACCATGTACTGTGGAAGACCAGAGTACTAAAGCTGAAAAGAAGGCCTACCCAAACCACTCTTCTTCTATCTCTGATAAGAAGCTTCTCGGAAGTCTTTTGGCTTAACATGGAGATCTAGGTCAAAAATGTCTTTGAATCTATTCGTGACCATGACTGTGTCTTTGATATCTTTCTTTTATTTTGTTTTTTTGAAAGGATAGTTGGGCTTAGGAGGCATAATGTGGGAAGAGAAAGACGCCTCTCGGAAAATGTCCACATACTAGCTATTGAAAACAATTCCAGAAACTCCTGCAGATGATGCCATTTTTGTGTTTTCTCAGGGTCTGCACCTAGAGGATTAAAAAAACCTGTTCTTATTCCACTTTATTGTTGCATGCACTATATTCTTAATGAAATTGCCTTCATGCATATGGAGTCCTTGAAAATTGCACTGCACAACAAGTTAGCTAAGAGTTAACTTTATGGAAAAGCCAACTCACACATACGTGCGAGATTAATTAGCATACTGCGCACCTTACGAACAACTCACTAAAGATCGAGACAATAATGCCTTTTAACGCCACCATTTTAAAACCTTTTGCACTAGCCCATATGATTTTCTTGGATTAAGGACTTCCCACTTTACGACACATTTATAAAATCCCATCGCACATACTAATGTGTGAGATTACCTAAGATTTGCTTCAAAAGGAAATACTTCAGTCAGACACGTGGTGGTAGCTTGTTATTCACACATTGTCCTAAAAGATTATGTAGGAGGGATGATTAAGGCTAGTCTATGTGGAAATAACCTTCATTAATCACCAACTTGTGCTAATGCAAGTGGCATTTAAACTGCTTTTAGCCGAATTCTTCTATAAATACCACTTAGAGAAGGCAGCTTTGATCATACAAAAAATTAATCCTTAGCAGTTTAGGATGAGCTTGAGCAACTTCTTAGACTAGGAGAAATGGATACCTCCATTAGACTAGTAAGCATAGGAAATCAAGTTTCTTTTCTAGGAACTATCTCAGACCATCGCCTGCAGAGGATAACAAACCATACTAACCCTATCATCATAGCTACTATCAAGTGGGTTCTGGGAGAGGACTTCATAGGATGTGAGGACCACTACCCTGTTAACACATACATTACCTCCATATATGTAGCTTCCCTTCTTGACATCATTGTGCCTAAGGACCTTGTTCTACAACTCACAGAAGATATTTTTCATAATAAGTACTTAGGTGGTATGGAGGAGGTGATTAATTATGTAGACCCTTTTTGGGGTATCCTCACTGCTTTAGATTTGAGGTCATTCATTGATGATGATGAGGTGGTTCCATGGATGCCTTTAATTATTGGTTTTAAAACCGTCTCCATATTAACACATCATTGTCGAGCACGACAGGTAGCCAAAATCCTCTTAAAAGTACATATGTTGGTTGAAACAACTAGAGTGGCATGGTACTCTAATTTTTGGGACTTCATCTTCCTGAGGATTCTTACCCCTGAAAATCCTCCCATCCTCTAGGTGGTTCTATGCTTCTTGCATTCAGATTCAGACTTGGATCTTGACCTTGGAGATGAAGATAATGGTGGAGATGATGATGATGTCTACTACTACAAGCATGAGCTCGACTCTGAAGAGGAAGACTACACCAACCCTTTGTCTGCAACACTCCTTCTCTCCTTATCTTTTTGTAATTCATCTAGAAGATACGAAGGCCTAAGAGCCTCTTTTGTATTGTAAATATGTAAAGAAACCTCTATATAATAGAAAAATAGATTTTCTTTTTGACTTAGTCATGGTTTCTTTGGGCTGAAAATGCTTGTTATTTCTTTCCTTTCCTTTGTTTTGCGTTGGCTTGGTTCAAAAATAACTTAAAAAGGACAAAGAATTAAGACAAAAGACCTCTGAAGAACAAAAAACCACACTATTTATAATATTTTCATATAACACAAGGATAAGCTTTAATAAAATGCCTTGAGGTGGATCCCATTAACTGGGATCCCTAATAGCTCACCTTGCAAGTCCTATAATACAAAAGTGTTAAAACCTCTACATTCAACAATGTGAAATGGGCCTTCCCACAAACTCTTGAACTTGGCATGATGTCCCGACTGAGCTCTGCACTCATTGTATTTTAGGATGAGGTCCCCTGGTTTAAAACCAGGGTTTGAACTCTTATATCAAACCATCTTTTGACGGTTTGCTGGCAATTTTGGAGTGACTTCAGGAGTTGTATCACTGGAATATCTGATGAGATTGGGAAATGTGCCTCCTTCCTGTATACAAGTTTGTAAGGGGATTTTTTCAGCACCCACTTAGGGGTGACCCTGTCTTCCCAAAGCACACTTTTCAGATAGCAATGCTATTCCCTTTTATGTTTCCCTCTAATTCTCTTGATAAGTCTAATCAGATTTTTGTTTGTAGACTCAGCCAAACCATTCCCTTATGGGTAATAATTTGAGGTATTTAAATAGATGTTATGATCAAGAGAAAACTGGGTAAGTTTGGACTTGGTGAATGCTCTAGCATTGTCAGATATAATGGTCTTAGGCAAACCAAAAAGCATAGCTTGCTCTTTGAGGAAACTGACAATTTCCATTTCAGTGGAATTTTTAAGGGGCACCGCCTTTGTCCAATGGGTGAAGTAATCCATGGCCATAAGGATCCATTTATGACCAGTGGAGGAGACCAGATTAATCATCCAACCCCCATTGAGAAAAATGTTAATCTACCACTATAGGCCTAAGAGGCATTCCTGCATTATTGTGCTTCCCATCATAGAACTAGCATTCCTTGCATCCTCGGATCAGAGCATGCACATCTTTGAATAACGAAGGCCAATAATAGCCTGCGCAGATGATTTTCATGATAGTGGTTTGAGTTGAGAAGTGACCTCCCGTGGGGCCACTATGGAATTCACGAAAAATTTTCTTGGCTTGCTACCTATCAACACAACGGAGTAAAACTCCAACAGAACACCATCCAGCAACCAATAGCCACTATTTTGGAGGCTGTAAAATCTTTTCTTCTCTACGAGGAGATTTGGGGAAAAAACTCCAGTCTACATGAAATGTTTGTGATCCACCATCTAACCCTCTTCCTCTTCTCTTGTATGCATTAGCACTCTTTCATCTTGAGCTTTCTCTAACTCATCAAGCTCTTGAGCTAAATACTCGCAAAGGCGTTTGCCTCGATTCACTTTGCTAGGCCTGACATCTATGTCATACTCGAGGGTCTTAGTGATTCAATTGGCTCTTTTTTCTGTGATCTCCCATTTCATTATATACTAATGGACTACGTTGTGAGCTACATAAACTGTTGTTTTGTTGTAAACAATGAAATGCCTGAATTTATTCAAACCTTTTACAATGGCAAAGGCTTGCTTTACCACAAAGTTGTACTTGATCTCATATTCTTTGAGTGTTTTGGAGTGGAAGGTGATCAGGTGTTCTCTTTTGGACTCCATGTCTTTCTCAGTTAGTACAACAACAATACTAAAATCATTGGCAAAGATGTATATTATAAAATCTTGAGACATGTCTAGGTTAGCCAAAACAGGGGCAGATGAAATAGCTTCTTTGATTTTTTCAAATGCTTCTTTAGCTTCAAGGGTCCACTTAAAATGCATATCTTTCTTTAGCATGAGTGTAATAGGCCTTACCATACCAGCGAAATCTGAAATGAATCTTCTAACAAAGTTGACTTTTCCTAAAAAGGACTGGACACCCTTCTTGTTCATTGGTAGGAGAAGCTCCTTGATGTCTTTCATGTAATTTGGGTCGATTGACACCCCTTCTTTGGACACCATATGTCCCATCAGCTTTCCTTGCGGTACCCCAAAGATGCACATCTTTGGATTCAAGGAGACACCAAATTCTAAGCATTTTTGGAAAACCAGTTTTAGGTGGTCAAAGTGATCTTCTTTGTGTTTCAAAAACAAAGTTAGATCATCTAAATAAATCAGGATAATTTTGTTGATTAGTTTGCAGAAAGCTATGTCCATGGTCCTTTGAAAGGTAGCACCAGCATTAGATAACTCGAAAGGCATCTTCTGGTAGGTGAATGTTCCCCACTTGGTGGTGAATGTGGTTTTATGTTGGTCTTCTGGCTTGATGAGGACCTGATTATAACTCAAAAATGCATCAAGCAAGGAAAAAATTTTGGACTTGACCACCATATGTAGGATTTGCTGCATCGGAGGCAAAGGATAGTGATCTTTTAGGGAGGATCTATTCAAATCATGAAAGTCTACACAAAGGTGGATATCTCCATTCTTTTTTTGTACTAGCACAAAGTTGGAAACCCAAATGCTATGCTTAACGGGATATATAATTTTGGAATCAATCAGTTTCCATAGCTTTTATGACATGAGGGACTCAATTTTAGGGTTAACTGGATGTTGTTTTTGTCAGATGGGCTTTGCTCCTTCTTCTAGTTTGATTGTATTCTAGATAACTGAAGTAGTCACCAGCAAGGAGGCACCTCAAATAGATCGATTCGGACTGGGAAAGAGTAACACAACATAAACACAAAGATATGGAGGCAATGCTGAACAAATTGTATTATAGCATGAAAATTGATTACAACCAACCAGTAACAACTGGGTTGCAACATAATCGGCTCACAGACCTGGTAGAACATATAGAATAGGTCACAACCGAGACCTTGAATCTTAAGATCTATCTTCTATTCATAGTATCACTACTTTATTATTTGATTGATTGCATTCTAATGTGAAATTACAATTATGTATATGATCCAAAGGATCCAATCAGCCCAAAAAGGGATGAAAACCCAAAGAACAAGACCTAACGTGTAAAACCAACAAGGTCAGCCTCCGCCAAGAGATTCCTCCAGAAAATCCAAAAGGATGAAGTGTAGATCACGGGAAAAGGTCGGCCACACACCAAGGAACATTGAAATCTGTTGGCATTTACATGAAGATTGCATTAATGATATGTTATGTTGTCATTGATGTCAATTAAACTACTAATGATATTGTTGATATTGTTGTTATTGTTGATATTGTCTTGTAACTGGTAGGAAGAGCTTTGTGAAGAATATTGTAAACTGGTATGTAAGTTTGTGAGTTGAACCGGTAACCGGAGTAAAAGGTTCAAACCTTTCTATGTTATGTAACCGGTAAACCCTACCAGTTGTTTTTGTTAAACCCTAACCAATTAAGGTTGTTGAATTGGTTATGTTGGTTTATGATTTGATGTTGAGCGGTAATGATGGTGACGCATAAGGTCATTATATGAAGACAAGGTCAATTGTTTTGGCGTGTTTTTTTGTTTGTTTGTCTAGGGAATGAGCAAAGTGTATTGCATCTAATGCAAAGCATGTGATGAGTTACTGAGCTCGATGAAGCGGTAATCAAGGAGCGGTTGAGGTTTTCTGGATTAATGTGTAGAGATTGCTATGAAATCCAATGGTCATGCTTGTATAGACTTGTTTGTAATCTCGATGAGAGGATTAGATTTTTGTTGTGTTACAGATCTAATTGATTTGTATTTAAGGTCGATGAAGTTGTTTTGTTTATTGTTGGCAAGAGTTGGCAGAAATCAGTTGAGTGTGTGGTTGCCGAACTGGAGAATGAGTCTACAGTTTGAGTAAAGACAGATAGAAGCTTAAATGGATCTGATCAAGCAAGTGTAGTGATATTTAGAGAGATCAAGAAACTCTTATTGTTTTCTAACAATTACAGTAGAATTGAAATCCCCTAACCAGGTAACCTCTAACAAGCTTGGTTACTTATTAACAAGTTAAATAATTTAGATTTTTACAAGTTAAATGTTGTTTACTGTTAAGTTGCTGTAACAGTCAACTGGTATTCTTATGAGTATTGATCTTGATAGTGGTATTTCATTGATAAGTTTACTTTGTATGTTTGAGTTTGATTTTGGGAAGTTTGTATCATTTTTTCTATTTACTGATTCACCCCCCCTCTCAGTAATCTACCGTATACTTATTCTTTCATCATACCATCAGTTGGTATTAGAGCTATCTAGGTCCTCTAAGGTCTAAGCCTAACAACTTGAGGAAAATATCTGCTAGATCATGATGAAGAAGGAAGGTCTGAAGTTCAACAGAGAAAACTATAGGATATGGAGAGACAAAATGAATATTTTCATCAAGAGTCTGGGAATTCAGTATTGGGATCATGTAAATACTAAGTATATTGCACCTACTGGGATTCTAACTAATGATCAGAAGAAAGAACAACAAGAAAATCATCAAGCATTGGAGGCTATTATCAGTTCCTTGTCTGATGCTGAATATGTGGATGTTCATGATCTTGAAACTGCATATGAAGTATGGAAAAAACTTGAAGAGATTTATAGTGGTGATGAACATATTAATATTTGTAAAGAAGAGAGTCTAAGAGGAAAGTTTGATGACATGAGGATGTCTGAAGGTTAGAATATCCAGTAGTATGGTCAAAGGATAAAAGAGATAGCTGGTGAAATTAAAAGTGCGGGAGGGAAAGTGGAATATGCCACAGTAATCAGTAAGGTACTGAGAACCCTGCTACTGATCTATGTTATTTGAGTTGCAGCTATTCATGAGTTGAATTCCATTGATAAAACTAAAGTAACTCTTGACTCCATCATTGGAAAGCTTACTTCTTTTGAATTAAATGGTTATGATGGTAGTGCATAGAAATCTGAGTCTGCATTTAGAACTTCTATCTCTAACCCATCTGTGTGAAAAAGTAGAGATACTAGTCATGGTTATGAATCTAGATCCAACAGAGACGCGGATGATGAAGATAGTTTAGTGGATCTTGAAGAATTATTGGAAAAGCAGTTGCCTAGAGGCACTGGTAAATACATAGGCAAATTACCTTTAAAATGTTTTGCATGCAACAAGATTGGTCACATAGCGGCTAATTGTCCTGATGGTGAAAATGAACACAAGAGAGATAAATTCAAGAAGTATAAGGGTAAAGGCAAGAGAGATTGTCTTATTGCTATTGATAGTGGTATCACTGATGAAGAATCTGATGGTGATGCTAGTGAATATATTGTGTTTGTAGTCATTAAGGAAGAGATATCAGAACAGAAGGCATTATTATCTAGGATGGATAACTCTAATGATTGGATCATTGATAGTGGTTGTTCACATCATATGACCGGTGATCGGAGAAAATTTCTTTCCTTGAAAGAGTTTGATGGTGGCGTTGTTAGATTTGGCAATGACTCACCCTGCATGGTTAAAGGTAAAGGAGTTATTTCTCTTAATGGGAAGAGCAGTGCAGATGATGTCTACTGGGTTGAAGGTCTAAAGCACAATATTTTGAGTGTGGCACAACTCAATGATAAAGGATACCCACTGGAGTTTAAAAATGGTATGTGCATAATCTTTGACAACAAAGGTGAATTTATTGCAACCGAGAAACAAACTAAAGGTAACCCATTTCATCTTAATTCTAAAGTTAGAAACTATTTTATTGATAAAATAGATGATAGCTGGCTTTGGCATAGGAGATTTTGTCATATAAACTTTGATAACATTGTTAAAGTGAGCAACTCCAAGATAGTGAGAGGTTTGCCTCATTTAGACAAACTAGTTAATGCTCTTTGCAAAGAATGTCAGTTCAGAAGGATGACTTCTTCAACTTTCAAAAGAAAATCCTTTTCAACAAAGCACTTGTTAGATTTGGTTCATACAGATATTTGTGGACCAATAAGACCAAAAAGCATTCAAGGTGATAGATATTTTAAGATTCTCACTGATGATTGCTCATGGATGATGTGGGTCACATTTTTGAAGGATAAGACTGAAGCTTTTGGTAAGTTCAAGGCATTTAGGGCCTTAGCTGAGAAAGAGAGTGGTAAGAAGATAAAATGTCTGAGGACAGATCAAGGCGGTGAATTTACTTCTGAGGAATTCACTAGGTACTGTGAAGAGAATGGTATCAAATGGAAACTTTTGCAACGAGGACACCATAATAGAATGGTATCACAGAAAGGAATGATCAGTCAGTTGTTGAAGCTTCTAGGACAATGTTGATACAAGGAGGTGTAGCGAAAACCTTTTGGAGAGAAATCGTCAGCACAATTGTCTACACAATGAACCTGGTTCTAGTAAAGAGAGTTAAGGAAAAGAATCCTTATGAATATTGGGATGGAAGATCACCTGATGTTAGCTATTTTAAGATATTTGGAAGCAAATTTTTTATTAAGAGATGTGATTACATTAGCAAATTTGAGGCTAAGAGTGATGAAGGAATATTTCTTAGCTATTCCACCAAGAGTAAGGCCTACAAATGTTTTAACAACTAGACACAGAGAATTGTTGAGAGTACTAATGTTCGAGTGGATGAATTTCCTAAAGTCTCAGAAGGAACCAATTCAAAGAAAAAGGATGAAGATCCTTGCATTTTGTTTTTGGAACCAGAAATTGTGAAATCTAAAACCGACAAAGCAAGTTCTAATGCACTAGTCCAACTGGAATAGATAAATTCAGAAGAAGATGATGACAACGAAGAAGTTGAATCTGAAGATAATGATCATGTTATTCCTATATATGTGAGACTGAATCACAATCATGAGCAGATTACTGGAGATAAAGATGTTGGAGTGCTAACCAGAAGAAGAATCAGAGAGAATTCTTGCATGATCTCCACCATTGAACCAAGAACTGCTAAGGAGTCATTTGGTGATGATCATTGGGTTAAAGATATGGAGGAGGAATTGGATCAAATTGAGAAAACAACACTTGGACCCTAGTACCTCGACCGGTAAATAAGAATGTTATAGGTACTAAATGGGCATATAAGAACAAGTTGAATGAAGATGGTGTTTTAGTTCATAACAAGGCAAGATTAGTTTGCAAGGGTTATGTGCAAGAAGAAGGAGAAGATTATGGCAAAACTTTTGCACCAGTACCAAGACTAGAAGGTGTCAGAACTTTACTTGCATTTGCAGCCCATAAAAAGTTCAAGGTATATCAGATGGATGTTAAGTCTGCATTTTTGAATGGGATATTGGAAGAAGACGTATACATAGAGTAGCTAGATGGTTATTCTTTGACTAATGAGAAAGACATGGTATGCAGATTGCATAAGACTTTATATGGATTAAAGTAGGCCCCCAGAGCATGGTATGAAAGGCTTCATAAACATCTAATGAAGATAGGCTTTCTGAGAACCATTGATGATAGTAACATATATCTCAAGTTTGAAGGAGATGAAATACTGGTCAGTGAAGTATTTGTTGATGATATTATATTTGGAGGTCATGATGTCATGAGCAACGGTTTGTAGAGGAAATGAAAAATGAGTTTGAAATGTCTTTAGTAGGGCAAATAAAAAATTTCATAGGTTTGCAAATACAACAAATGAATAATGATATTTTCATTACACAGTCTAAGTATGTGAAAGAGATTTCGAAGATTTTTGGCATGAGTGACTGCAAACCAGTTGGGACACCAATGGTTATAGGTTGTAAATTTTCCAAGGAAGATGAATCTAAGTCTATTGATGAGAAGGAATATAGGTCAATGATTGGAAAATTGCACTATGTTGTTCACAGCAGACCAAACATAGCCCACGCATTTGGCATAGTTACTAGGTTACAGAAGAATCCTAAGGAGACACACTTGATAGTAAGCAAGAGAATCTTTAGATACTTGAAAGTTACTGTTGACTATGGATTATGGTATCCATATGGAGGAAAATTTGATTTTAAGGCATACATAGATATTGATTGGGCAAGAAATGTTGATAATCAGAAAAGAACAACCGATGGAGCATTTTTTCTTGGAGGAAGGCTTGTTTCATGGAGTAGTAAAATGTAGAGTTGTACTTCACAATCTATTGCTAAAGATGAGTATGTTGCAGCTTATATGAATTGCCCACAGGCTATTTGGATGAGGCACATTTTGGAAGGTTTTAAGATGAAGATTTCAGAACCTATAAAGATTTTATGTGATAACACAAGTGCCATAAATATTTTCAAGAATCCTATTTTGCACGCATGAACCAAGAACATTGAATTGAAGTATCATTTCTTGAGGGAAAAAGTTCAGAGCAAAGATGTTATCTTAGAGAATATTTCTACCAAGGAGAAGCTTGCAGATATTTTTACCAAACCTCTCCCTAAGACTACTTTTGAGTATCTTAGAAGTCAGTTAGCGGTTGTCCCTCTTCATCAAGTTAGTTTAACATGATGTTGAGTGCATCAGTCCCTGAATCACTTAGAAAATTTTACAAGGGTTGGTGTAGAAGTGGATGCATTCCACAAGGGGAGAATCAAGTTTCTGTACGTTGTTGATGTACAGTGAAAATTTAATATTACATGTTTTACTTTCAATTTGGCATTGATGTCAAAGGGGGAGAAGAATTATGTGATTATGATAAGGAAAACCAGTGACAGACTGAAGACAAAGAGAGTATGTGAATACTTGGTAATGTAAACCAGTATTCCTATTCACAATCATAGTAGCAAAGCAATGGTGTTGATATTTGTATTGTCATCAATGCCAAAGGGGGAGATTGTTGGCATTGGCATGAAGATTGCATTAATGGTATGTTATGTTGTCATTGATGTCAATTGAACCGGTAATGATATTGTTGATATTGTTAATACTGTCTTGTAACTGCTAGGAAGAGCTTTGTGAAGAATATTGTAAACTGGTATGTAAGTTTATGAGTAGAACCGGTAATCGGAGTAAAAGTTTAAACCCTTTCTATGTTATGTAACCGGTAAACCCTACAAGTTGTTTTTGTTAAACCCTAATCGATTAAGGTTGTTGAATTGGTTATGTTGGTTTATGATTTGATGTTGAGCGGTAATGATGGTGACACGTAAGGTCATTGTATGAAGACAAGGTCAATTGTTTTGGCGTGTTTTTTTGTTTATTTGTCTAGGGAATGAGCAAAGTGTATTGCATCTAATGCAAAGTGCGTGATGAGTTATTGAGCTCGACGAAGCGGTAATCAAGGAGCAGTTGAGGTTTTCTTGATTGATGTGTAGAGATTGCTATGAAATCCAACGGTCATGCTTGTACTGACTTGTTTGTAATCTCAATGAGAGGATTATATTTTTGTTGTGTTACCGACCTAATTGATTTGTATCTAAGGTCGATGAATTTGTTTTGTTTATTATTGGAAAGAGTTGGCAGAAATCAGTTGAGTGTGTGGTTGCCAAACCAGACAATGAGTCTGCAATTTGAGTAAAGGCGGATAGAAGCTTAAATGGATCTGATCAAGCAAGTGTAGTGCTATTCAGAGAGATCAAGAAACTCATTTTGTTTTCTAACAATTAAAACATAATTCCAATCCCCTAATCGAGTAAACTCTAACAAGCTTGGTTACTTATTAAATCCTCTAGCAAGGTGGTCCATTAGATTGGATTTTCAAATCCTCTACTGAGGTTACTCCTTATGGGGTATTTGCTTATAATAAGGCATTTATAGTCAATCCCTTAACTAGGTGATTCCTAACAGGATCAATTCTTAACAGGCTTGGCTCCTAATAGGGTGAACTTTAGAAGAGTTCAGATATTATCTTGTGAGTCCCATCTCACTGTGGTTTTATCTATTTGGGTTTTCCATGTATAAATACTTGTGTCATGTGGTGAATGTTTTTGTGGTTATGATCTTATGGTTGATTTAATTAACTACTTAATTATTTCTGATTAGGCATGATAACCAGAAGCATTGAGAAATGAAGCATTGGCATATGATAAAGCATTTGGATGTTTACAAGTTAAATGTTGTTTACTGTTAAGTTGCTGTAACAGTCAACCGGTATTCTTATGAGTATTTATCTTGACAGTGGTATTTCATTGATAAGTTTACTTTGTATGTTTGAGTTTGAGTTTGGTAAGTTTGTTTCAGTTTTTCTATTTACTGATTCACCCCCCCTCTCTGTAATATACCGAATAAGTATTCTTTCAACATACCATCAAAATCAACACCCAAGGCTTCGCAAGCTTTGGAATGGGTTTTGGTAGATCACCAAAATAGGTCCATGCAACCGGTAACAAGAAACCATCAACTGGTAACAGGAAACTATCAAGGAAACCAATAGTGATATCTTCCCAGAAAAAGATCCAAATGCGATGCGGTCTGGAAATAAGAAAGATGATCAAGTCTTCAAGTAGAATCCAACTCCACAGGATTTGGTGAGCCAAAAGTGGGACACACAAAAAGAAAAGTTGAAACTAAAAACATAAAAGAAAAACAAAAACAAATTTTTTTTGGTTGATGCAAGATTGCTATGAAACGAGGATGCTCCTACATCAGACATCCATGGTTATTGAAAAAGTGAGCCTCTCACTTTGTTGGGGTTAGAGGGAAACCAAGGTGGTCTACCTTTGCCTAAGAAATCCAAGGTGAATCTTCAACTGGTTTGTCTTTCCACTTCACAAGATACTCCTTATACTGATTGCTTCGGGTACTATGCCCAATCCTACTCTCCAAAATTTCTTCAATCTAATCCGGTTCCTTCCAGGGCAACTGTTTATCTAAGTCTACAATATGGTCCTCATTGAAGTCAGGATGGTTGAATTCTGGATCAGTGCAGAATAGTGTAGACTGTTACTGGAGATGTATTCGTTGAGCAAAAGATCTGCAGATCTTAGATTTGTATATTGATTCTGGAAAAATTCTAGTTTGGGGAGACTAAAGTCAGGATGGCTGAGGTCTAGATTAGTGCAGAACAATGGAAGTTGTTACTAGATGATGATTTGTTGAGAGGATGATCTGTGGATAATAAATCTAAGTTGTAAGAGTTATTTTGTATTCATAGGGTGTGGTCCAGCATGTGGCATATGTAATTCTTCAAGTTGTTATAAGATTTTTTCATATTGTTTACCGGTTATGTATTCTGAGATGTTACCGGTTGTTCTTTCTGCTATATTTGTGTTATATTACCGGTTATCAGTATATCTTGCATGGTGTTTATGTTAGGCTACAAGGATGGGTTGTCCTTCATTGGATCTCCCTACCTTGACTACATCAATAACCTCTAGATTGTAACCCTTCAGCTCATCATATGACCATGCGATCATCCCTACATATTCATCACAAAAGTGGGTAAGTCTTTCCCTATCGCATTGGGGAACATATTTCTCACTTTGAGTTTTCGACCGTATTCGACTTGGAGCTTAGTGTAATCTCCTTTATCCATTGTGAACTTCCTCTTGTCATTTCTGGCATCTTAACAGTCAAAAAGGTTCTTGAGAGTAATCAAATCCTTGGGGAGTTTGTTTATCTTCAGCTGAATTACTTGATCACCGTATTCCTTGGACACTTTAGGCTGCAATTGGTTTGCAAAATCCCCAGATTGTTGAATGATTATAGCTATATGTTCATCGCTTCCAAAAACCTGCCAATGGATATCATTATTGGGCATGACGGGTCTCACAACTACCCAGACTGAATGCTCATTTTCTAGCAATTGGGTTGTACGAACAAAAAGGGATCCTATGGTTTCCATGCAATCAACCACTTTGTTTTCTCTACAGGGAATTCTTTGAATATTGAAAGCTTCGAAGCTCTCAATTAGGTCCCAGACCCTGTGACAGTATGACCGCATGCGGACATGCTTAGCAGCTGAAATTCCTTCAACTTGATGGACTGCTATCTCTGAATCCCCCAACACTCTCAGCTACTTGACTTTGAGGTACTCTGCAAGGCTTAGACCATGGACCAATCCCTCGTACTCCACCTCATTGTTAAAACAAGCAAACTTGAGGTGGAGAGATCTCAAGAATTGTTTCTTGGAAGGTGTAGTAAGGCAAAAACCCACTTGAGATATCAGTTTGCATCGGGCTCTGTCAAAATAGAGAGTCCATAGTTTAGAGACTTGGTCTTCTTTTTCTTGTTTTATATCCTACAGGTCCTTTGATACATTAGGAATTGGTTGGTCTTCGTCAAAAAATACATAGGTCCCAAGTCAAGTGGCATGATAATTTCCATAAGGTTTTGCATCTATCAATTCATTTAGGAAGACTTCTTGATCCGTGAATCAGTCTCTAGTTACCTCCTTATCTTCTAGTAGCTCCACATACTTCATTTCTTCTCCTAAGATGGACGTGTGGTAAGATTCAAAGTTTATCATATCTTCATCAGTGATGTGTTTGGAATGGAGGGGCTCTAATAAAATTTTTAACTTGGCTCCATGCTTGGCTCTGAGTATAAGGTGAGACCAGTCTAGGGATAGATACCCCCTGACCTTGGCAGTGAAATCCTAGGATAAACAGAGGCCAAAACAGAGGGAATATCGATGACTGCTACCTCCTGAGTCACCGTGATGCTAGGGCAAGCAAACAAGGTGAGCGGAAGGCTTTTTATAATACCTACGGTCTAGACTCTATTCCCATCTAATTGCATTACTCCTCTGCTCATAGGCTCATACTTCAAATTTAGAACTTCCATAATTTGTTTAGCCATTGCAGCAGTGTTAGCACCAGAGTCTATCATAGAACTATGGAGCAACTTATTCCCAACAATGAGATTCAGAAAGAAAGGGTTCGGTTTTGGCTTACCTTCCCTTGTATCACCAATGCTTTCAAGGCCCTCATTGGCACACATAGTAGGGATTCATGGCTAGCCTCCTAAAATGGGACCAATGCTCTTCGCGTGTGCTTCAGTTGTCCCTTGCTTTGCAGATATCCTTTTGTCTTCATCGAGCGCTTCCCACAGATAATCTTTCTACTCTAGGATCATGAGGATGTCCCATAAGGATACATTCACAAGAGCTCTCTTCAACTGCTCCACTATATCAAGAACTGTGGGGATGGAATCCTTTGGGTCTTTGGCCCTATAAGGTGTGAAACCTTTTGAATTTTGAGAGCTAGTGACCATGATAGGTTGTTGTACCAGCCTCTCTGTATTTTCTTTTGGTTGTTGGACCATAGGTTCCTCAGTAAATCGATGCTTGGAGTGGAGGTTATAATTGAATTGTACTTGCAACATCTTGGTAGATGATGTGGAAGCATTGTTTGTGAGAACTGCATCTCCATCCACGAAAAGAGAGTGTGGTTTGAGGCAATCTCAGCTTCTTGTTCTATGGATATACCTTTCTTTTGAGTAGTTAGTGAGGCATTATCCATAACAAGGGAAGCATACACTCTAAAATTAGGATGGATTCCCTGGCTCCTTTGCTCCACGACCTTCTATTGTAGATTTCCTCTCAAGAAATTTTGTGGCATGTGAGCACCATTACAAGAAAAAAACTAAGAGTTGGTGTCCTCTACTAGGTTGTTCTATTCCACGATCATCTCTTTGTTATGGTTAGGGGGTACAAATTGCAAAGGAGTTGGCACTGGCACTAGCTGGTTGTGATTAGCCCTTGCAATGCCTTGGTACTAATTTTGCTGGTAAGGGGGCCTCCCACCTTGATAATTTTGGAAAGGGGATCTGGCGGGAGCCTGTTGCCTTTTGAGATTAATGATCTCATTTGAAAAGGTTCGAAGCAAATTCATCATATTATTTACCTCTCCGACTAGAGAAAAGGGGGTGGAAGTACTCACTTTTTGAGAATTAGGTTAAATATACATGGATTTAGGGGCAGAGGTACTCGAAACTAGCAGTTCGGAGGCTTGGCTTGTAAATTCTGTAAAAACTCACATGGGTTGTCTCAGAGGAAGCTTTCCTGCATCGATCATGTTTTTTTCCTCCTAGACTGCTAGCTTGTAGGCATTGGGAAGAGTGTTACCTCCTAAAGATTGAATCATCATAGATATATCTGAGCTGAAAGCTTTTAAGTAGAAGACAAAAGCCATGTTTGCAGGAGGCTGAGCAGACAAGGGAATCCTCTACCACGTCTTCTGGAATCTAGTGTTGAAGTAAGTAACAACCTCTTGTAGAGCTCTCCTTATTATTATCAACTACTGCATGAGGGAAGACTGATCTCCCTTCTCAGTGAACCTCTCAAAGAAACGGTCTCCCAACTGGCCCCAACTTCCTATTGAGTTTGGTGTGAGAGATCTATACTAGTCTTGTGCTTTTCCCTTGAAAGAAGCCGCGAGTAATTGTAAAGCTACATTTTGTTCCATGACATTGTGTATAGTACATATGTCAGCCACATCTTGCAAATGCTCCTTGGGGGTCTTTGAATCATCCCCTGTGAATTTTGGTAATTCTTTTAAGATAGAAGTGGGGATAGCACCCCATTGAGCATGAGGGTTGGCGCAATAAAAGGACTTCCGCTATGCCAAGTGACAAAGTTTCTTGGAGGTTGGATTGACATTGTCACGTGAGCAGCCTGAATAGGGATTTGCACTCCGACACCTGATACTGCTTGGACCGCAACTAGGGGTGGTAAGAATAAGCTCAGGTTGGCTGTAGATTGACTCCTAGTGACTGGCCTATTGCTCATGCACCCTTTTAGACTTAAGACAAAATGGTCCCATCGGGTGTGCCAAAAAAAGGAATTATTGATCGATAAAATTGCTTTTATGAATACAACCTTATGGAAAACTCAGTGATGGGGGTCCTGCACATATTCACTGAGAGACTTTTGAGATTTTAGAAGACAACTCTTCATATATGGTGGGGGGAAAGGGATAGAAGGAAAACTGAAAGCAAAACTACTCTATAGTGATGCATTGAGATAATTTGGAACTAAGGCACAAAGAAAACATCATAAACGTGCATCTTTGAGGCCCATTCAACAATCTACATGCATAGAAACTTGAAAATGAAACATGGACAACAACTCATTTGGCATAAAGAAATATATACCATTCATCCACTAGATAACAAGTTCATAAAAACATAGTTTAATCTACAAAGTCTTATAGCATATATTTCTGAAGTACAAAATTACAAAAATGCATAGAAAGAAGTCCTTGCACACTGAAATACAATGATCATAAAGGCCAGAGGCACAATTTGACTAGAGTATCAAAAGCAAAATTATAATTTAAAGGCGTAAATCTACTAGCAATTGTCTATATTCTTCTTCCTAATTTTTGAACCCTTACAAAACCAAAAAGCATCCCTTAAATAAGCTTGAGCCAACTACTCGGTGGAGAAAACTGAGAGAGTGATTAAAATAATAAGCATCATTGGCAATGCTATTAGCAACTATGAAACAACCTCCCATGAGCTAAAATAGAAAAGATTCGGCCTTTCGCGCAACTCCTATCAGATTTTCTAATGGTGGATCAAAACAAAGGAATCCCCAACCACCACCTAAAACACAAGCCACTAGTGACCAAAAATCTATCTCCTTAGGTCAGTAAACAACAACGCCTGATGGTTGCATCAAATCCAATGTGGAAGTAGGAGGGAGTGTCCTCAGTGTTGTTCTCCATTTTGAAAACTTTTGTTTCTTCTTTTTAAAAGTGAAAACTACTGCCTTTGTGTTGCAATGGAAGAGAACAACAAAAGTTTGAAATAAAGACAACAATATGAGGTTCCAAATGAGGAAACCTCCTACACTTTAAGCCTATAAAAGCTTGGGTAGGTGAAACCTTTTAAGACAATTTTCTTACAAAAATAGCAAAAGGTTTACAGAAAACCAGTGTAAATTCTTGTAAACTTTCCTTTTTGACTAGTACAACAAAAACTTAAATGGAAAGTTGATTTGATCTTTTGAAAAGGATCACAAAATGCACCCAAAAAACCAACAAGTAAACCAATGCCTTATCTGGGCAATAGAGTCAAATACAACTGACTCAAACCTAACCAAAGAAACTTGTACACAAATCACAAGTTCCTGATCTATTATCTCTGAATATGCCTAACATATACAGAGTCCTAATCTGAACCAGACTTCATCATCAAATCCACTCCAAAAAATACTGATATCAATGACTTTGTTCAAAGTATATTTATATTTTCCTCCTTGAGAAAAACACTAAAAACAACTCCATTAGATGCCTAGAAAATCATTCAAATAAACAATCCTTAATTATTTAAATAGAATAAACACCAGTACAATGACATAGAGACAATACAAGTCTGAGTTTAAATTCTTTGGACTATATATTTCATTCCTCTGTCACAAGCTTACAAGTACATCATATCTGACTCAAAACTGCTAAGAAAATGGCCTGTATTAATTTTGCCATAGTTTTGCTACAAAATTTGCGTCCCCTTTTCTAGGTAGCCTTGGTATCCTTTTATAGAAATCAAGATGCAACAAGCTTCAGACTACCTCAAAGAAAACTCTTACCCTAACTATCATTTACTCCAAAAGTTACATTGTTATACTGTTTTAGTTGAGAAAGAAACCTAACATTCTTTCTGGGATGTGTGTTGTTGGTATTTTGGTATGGTTTTTTCATTGATGTCAACACCTACTAAACCTTATTAACTCTAGCACTTTGGAGAATCAACAACATTCACCGCCAAGCAAATGACTTATGCACAGTCACCGGTATCTGGTACAACAGCAGAATATAATGATCATCGGTACTTGGAATGGCATGGAAAACACTTGGTTATGTTGAAGACATCATTTGGACACTTTGTCTTGGAAAATCATTTATTAGCATATTCGTATTTGCATATTTGCTGTTACCAACAAATAGGTCCAGATTATACACCGGTAGGTTTATCTTTTCTAGATCAGCATGGCATGCTATGGAGATGACTTATTATTATTGTAAATGCATTAAGCCGACATGTTGAATCGATTATTGCATCGGGCATTAATTTATTTGTAAATTGATTTTATTGTAATATCTCTTAGAGCCGACCTACTAAAACTGGTCCTAGGTTATGATATAAATGTAAGATCTTATTTGTAAGATCGAATGTGGAATGCGAAGAAGGATTGTGTGAAGGTATATGCGAGATTAAGAAGAGCTATACACGTAGACATCATTTGAAGGTGAAGCAAGGTTTTTGTGAAAGCATATCAGAACTACACTGGTACTGAATCCAGCATATGAAGATGTTGTTTTGAGTAGTACATCCTTATTGGATTTAACCATCCAATTGTAGTCAGTGTGACTCCTATTTTGTGTTTGAGTAGTGAGCTCTAGGCGCTTGGCCTTTCTGCATGTGTCGACCCCATTTGTATACACTTACTATCTGCAGTAGTATCATCTGATTGTGGGTAAGGTTTCCCACCATGGTTTTTCCCCTTACAGGGTTTCCACATACAAATATTGGTGAAGTGTTGTGGATGAATTTTTCTTTTTGTTTCATGCATTAATCTTTACCTGTATTGCAATTATCTGATAAAACTGTCCACCGATATAAAAGACTAGTTCACCGGTATTAAGCAGTAAGTTGGTTAAGTTGTTTTTGTTTTGAATTTATTCGACAACTGATTCACCCCCCCCCTCTCAGTTGTCTCTGAGACCTAACAATTGGTATCAGAGCCTAGTCCTCTTTTGCAGCAGCTTAACAACTTGAGGAGATCCAATGTCTAGTAACTATTTCAGGAAGGATAATCTTAAACTTGATGGAACCAACTATGGCATATGGAAGATCAGAATGGAGACACATTTAAATTGCATTGGAAAGGACATCTAGGATGTTACAAAGAATGGCTATACTGCTCCTACTCAAAGCCAGCCTAATCCACCTAACTTGACTAAAGATGAAGAAAATGATTGCAAAGCAAGATAAGCACATTTGAGCACATTAATAGATCAACAAATCATGGGATTATCAGATAGATCAATTGCTAAAGCTATTTGGGATCATTTGGAAACACTGAATGAAGGAGATTCCACGGTCAAAATTGCAAAGCTTGAAAGCTTTTGGGTTAGGTATGAAAATCTAAAAATGGAAGAAGATGAAAGGATTTCTGCTTTTATGGAAAGAGTAAATGAAATTGTTTTGGGTATTAAATGTTGTGGAGGAAACTTAAGTGAAGATGAAATTGTTTCAAAAGTTTTAAGAGGATTTCCACCGGCATATAAAATGAAGGTCACTGCTATAAATGAGTTAAGAACAATGCCTAATACATCAGTAACTAGAGATACACTGATTGGAATACTTTTAGCCTTTGAGATTGAGGAATTTGGTCCTGTTGGTACTATAAAGATAGATGTAGCCTTTAAAGCATCAACATCATCTGCATCATCATTTGACAAATCTGATTGGAAAGCCTTTTATGCAATAGAACTTGAAGAAAGTAGGAAAGAAAATGAAGAACTTGAAGAACTTGAAGCACTATTTGCAAAGAAAATGCCTAAAGGTCCAGTTGGAAGTAAGTATGAAGGTAAAGCACCCTTTAAATGTTTTAACTGTAATAAAATTGGTCATATGGCTTCAAGATGCCCTGATAGACATGCTAGACTAAGAGAAGAAGCTAGAAGAACATACAAGCCTAACCCTTAATATCAGAGATACAGATTTAAGAAAAATAAAGATAAATCTTGTTATCTTGCTGATGAAGGAGTGATTGATGATTTTGATGAGGATTCGACAGACAATGGATGGGTTTTTGTTTCTATAACAGAAGATCAACCGGCACCTACAGTCCAACCGGTAGAGCAGGCCTTGGCAGCTAAAATTGAAGTAAAGGATGAATGGATCATTGATTCAGGATGCTCACATCATATGATAGGTGATAAAGGTAAATTCTTGAACTTACAAGAATATAATGGAGGTCTAGTGAGATTTAGAGATGATAAAGCTTGTCTGATCAAAGGTAAAGGTACAATATCTCTTGATGGTAAGCATAATACTGACAATGTTTACTATGTTGAAGGTTTAAAGCATAACATTTTGAGTGTTGGTCAATTAGTTGAGAAAGGATTTCAGTTACAATTCAAAAATGGAAAATGCAAAACCGTGAGTAGAACTGGTTTAGAAATTGCAACCGGTAATCAAACTAGAGGTAATATCTTTCATTTGAATAATAGTGAAAAGACATGTTTGATTGCACATATTGATGAAAGTTGGCTATGGAATAAGAGACTCTCTCATGTAAACTTTGATTGCATGGTGAAAATCACTATTAAGGCAGTTAGAGATTTACCTAAAATTGTCAAACCTCACAATACAATATGTAAGAAATGTCAATTTGGAAAACAAGTTAGAAATACCTTTAAAAGTATTCCAGAAAAATACAATAATGCTCTTGACTTAATTCATACTGATTTATGTGGTCCAACTATAACTAAAAGCTTACAAGGTGATAGATATTTCATGCTAATTATAGATGACTATTCTAGAATGTGTTGGGTTACTTTTCTCAGAGAAAAATCAGAAGCACTTGGGAAGTTCAAACTGTTCAAAGCTATGGTAGAAAATGAAACCGGTAAGAAAATCAAATTTCTAAGATCAGATCAAGGAGGAGAATTTACATCTAAGGAATTTAATGCATTCTATGAAGTGAATGGAAGCAGAAGACAACTATCAGCACCTCGGATACCAGAACAAAATGGAGTTGTTGAAAGAAAAAACATAACTATCTTGGATGCAGCTAGAAGTATGTTATCAGAAGCAAACCTAACACATGTATATTGGAGAGAGGCAGTAAGTACAATGGTCTATACATTCAACAAAGTTCACATCAAAGGTGAAACCGGTAAGACCCCTGATGAACTATGGTTTGGTATTACTCCTACTCTTAAATATTTCAGAATATTTGGAAGCAAATGCTATATTAGAAGAGATGAGTATATTGGGAAATTTGATGCTAGAATTGATGAAGGAATATTTCTTGGTTATTCATCTAAGAGTAAAGCATATAGATGTTTTAACAAAAGATTGCAAAAAATTGTTGAGAGTACAAATGTGAAGATTGATGAACAATTCAGAGGAACTTCAAGGTATATAGATTCTGAACTGGCAACAAAAATTCTAACAAATGAACCTACACTGAACCCATTGGTATAGAATGAAGATCCAGTTACACCGGTATCATCTAAAAATTTCACTGTGACTAAGGAACAACAACAAACAAAGACACCCTGGTATGTAAGATTGAATCATTCTGAAGATCGGATAATTGGAAACAAGTGTAAAGGAGTTATGACAAGAGGAAGATTGGCAAATGAAGAGGTATGTCTTATTTCTCAAATTGAACCATCATCAGTTAATGAGGCATGTGAAGATAAATATTGGATTAAAGCTATGGAAGAAGAATTAGAACAAATTGAGAAGAATAACACTTGGACATTAGTTCTCCAGCCTAAAGATAAAAATGTAATTGGAACCAAATGGGTATTCAAAAACAAACTTAATGAAGATGGTAAGGTTATCATAAATAAAGAAAGACTAGTGTGTAAGGGATATTCTCAGAAAGAAGGAATTGATTATAATGAGACCTTTGCACCGGTAGCTAGAATTGAGGCAATCAGATTATTTTTGGCTTTTGCAGCACATAAGAACTACAAAGTATATCAAATGGATATTAAATGTGCAATTTTGAATGGAGATCTTGAAGAAGAAGTTTACATTGAACAAACTGATGGATTTTCTTTGATAGATAATAAAGATATGGTTTGCAAGTTAAAGAAAGCTTTGTATGGATTGAAACAAGCTCTAAGAGCTTGGTATGCAAGATTGGATAAGTATCTTTTGAAGATTGGTTTTTCTAAAGGTAATGCTGACAACAACTTATATTATAAAGTGACTGATGATGATATCTTGGCTATAGAAGTTTTTTTTGATGATATAATCTTTGGAGGAGAAGATGGATTATGTAAAGACTTTTCTATTGAAATGCAACAAGAATTTGAAATATCTATGATTGAAGAAGTAAAATTCTCTTTAGGATTGCAGATTTCATAGACTGATAAAGGTATATTCTTGAGTCAATCCAAGTACTTAAAGGAGTTACTAAAGAAATTTGGGATGGAAAACTCTAAACCAGGAAGCAGACCTATGACTACAAATGACAAACTATCACTCAGGGATGAATCTACACTTGTTAATCCAACTAGGTACAAATCTATGATAGGAGGTTTACTATATTTGACACAAACCAGATCTGATATCATGAATGTAGTATGTATTGTTTCAAGATTTCAGAGTAATCCTAGAGAAAATCATGAATCAACAGTAAAAAGGATTTTCTGGTACTTACAAGGCACTACAAATCTTGGATTATGGTATCCTAGAAATGAAAACTTTGAATTATGTACATAAACAGATGCAAATTGGGTAGGAGATGTGGATGATAGAAAAATCACCATTGGTGGAGCATTTTTTCTTGGAAGCAAACTATTTTCTTGGTTGAGTAAGAAACAAAGTTGTACATCCTTATCAACAGTAGAATCAGAATATGTTGCAGCAACAACTAACTATACACAGGTACTATGGTTTAAAAAAATGTTGAAAGACATAAAGGTAAATTGCAAGGAACCTATAACTATCTATTGTGATAACACTACAACAATTGATATATCTAAGAATTCGGTACTACATTCTAAAACCAAACATGTTTCCATCAAACTGAATTTTCTAAGGGAAAATGTTGAAGCAAAAGAAATAAAACTGGTTTATGTGAATACTAAAGAGTAGATTGCAGATATTTTCACTAAACCTCTACCTAAGGAAACTTTTGAATATCTTAGAGATCAGCTTGGGGTCATTCCCCCACTGCATGTTTGTCATCAACCGGTAGAATTAACAGAGAAATCTTTTACTCTGGCTTTGATGAGGAAAGCTACTTCTCATGGGGAGTAGTTAGTATACTAAATTGGTTGGTATTTTGTAATGAACTTGGTTTTTTTGTAACTTTGGCATTTGATGTCAAAGGGGGATAGATTAGTATGGAAAAATACAAGGAAACACATGTCACTCTCAGGGGGAGAGTTTGTTACTTTAAGAAAGATTACTTATATTTTGGTAATTATTAGTATTTTGGTATTTGACATTTCTGTTTTGGCACTTTGATGGTTTTTCCATCTTGTGTTGCCATCAATGCCAAAGGGAGAGATTGTTGGTATATTGGTATGGTTTTTTCATTGATGTCAATACCTACTAAACCCTATCAACTCTGGCACTTTGGAGAATCAACAACATTCACCGGCAAGCAAATGACTTATGCATAGTCACCGATATCTGGTACACCGATAGGATATAATGATCATTGACACTTGGAATGGCATGGAAAACACTTGGTTATGTTGAAGACATCATTTGGACACTTTGTCCTTGAAAATCATTTATTAGCATATTCGTATTTGCATATTTGTTGTTACCGGCAAATAGGTCCAGGTTATACACCGACAAGTTTATCTTTCCCAGATAAGCATGGCATGCTATGGAGATGACTTATTATTGTTGTAAATGCATTAAGCTGACATGTTGAATCAGTTATTGCATCGGGCATTAATTTATTTGTAAATTGATTTTATTGTAATATCTCTTAGAGCCGACCTACTAAAATTGGTCCTAGGTTATGATATAAATGTAAGATCTTATTTGTAAGATTGAATGTGGAATGCAAAGAAGGATTGTGTGAAGGTATATGCGAGATTAAGAAGAGCTATACACGCAGACATCATTTGAAGGTGAAGCAAGGTTTTTGTGAAAGCATATCAGAACTACACCGGTACTGAATCCAACATATGAAGATGCTATTTTGAGCAGTACATCCTTATTGGATTTAACCATCCAATTATAGTCAGTGTGACTCCTATTTTGTGTTTGAGCAGTGAGCTCTAGGAACTTGGCCTTTCTGCATGTGCAAACCCCATTTGTATACACTTACTATCTATAGTAGTATCATCTAATTGTGGGTAAGGTTTCCCACCATGGTTTTTCCCCTTACAGGGTTTCCACATACAAATATTGGTGTTAAGTGTTGTGGATGACTTTGTCTTTTTGTTTCATGCATTAATCTTTACCGGTATTGCAATTATCTAATAAAACTGTCCACCGGTATAAAAGACTGGTTCATCGGTACTAAGCAGTTAGTTGGTTAAGTTGTTTTTGTTTTGAATTTATTCGATAACTGATTCACCCCCCCCGCCCCTCTCAGTTGTCTCCAGGACCTAACATGTGTTTCATTCATTCACTGGGCATTCATTTGGAAAATGGCCGAAAGGGTAAGTTCCTATTACCCAAAATCGGTTACAACCACTGATAACTTCATAATGTCTGTGTATTATCTCATGCCAGAGCATTGATGGGTTTCACCTAAGAAAACACATAGCCACACACCATTATGTTCTTTGAAAATCTCCCTAGATACCTCTCACCAACTTTTCACTTCAAAACAACATCGGATGGAACTTGCACACCTTAACTATTAATTCTTTTAAAATTTAGCACCAACGGACTAGGAAGGCCTTCCTTCTGAGCACTTTTCCTTTAGTCACTATGTCATGACTTTTAAATCTCGGTCATATTTCCATTGCGGTATAGCGACAACCATCTGATCATGGAAAATTAGCACGCTCTTTAACTTTCCTGAGTAACTCACTCCAAATAGGCCCCACCACTTGGTCTCTAATCTGTTAAAAACTTAACTGCTACCACTAGTGGTCCGCTATAACCGCTTGCCTTAACTACAGGCATTAACCACTATCTGGGCTAGCCAATAGTGGTTTGTCGCCATGTCACAAGGAATAACCATCGCACACCTTCCTGTTGTGATATAGCGACAACCGTCGATCTGTATTAGACCTGCCCAGTCATTAACCACTCTAAACTTCAAAGCGGGCCCCTTATCTATTTCACTCATCTGTAGATCCCTACCATGTGTCACCTTTGGACTGCCTTTGGATCCACCTACTTGCCACTAGATTTGGGCCTGCCTTGGTTATTCTTCTATGCTCTGCCACATGGCACATCCTAATTCATTTCAACCCCACCTGGATGATCACCTCAACTGCCACCTCTCCAGTTGCGAAGTCGCGGGGGATAACTATCCAGCATCTTCATCTCATGGTATAGCGACAACCGTTGATCTTCCTTCAACTTGCTTGATCCTTAACACCTGAGCCGCTCATGTTTTCCGCACGTGCTTTGTTGCCAAGCCGTGGGGATAACTGGTGAGCTTTTTTCCATCGTGGTATAGCGACCGCCGTTGATCTTCCTTCAACCTGCTCGATCCTTAACCTTGGCTGAACTGCTTCCTTTTGTCACGTGTCACCACCTGTTAGCCACTTGTTCGCTCATGAGATCCACCTGTCTGTTGGGCCTGCCACATGTTAGACTCTATTTTGCCACCTGATCCACTTGAACACGGCCTCATCTGCCACCTCAGCCCCACCGGATCCACCATTTCATTTTGGTTTGTTCGACATCAGTCTTTCGGCCAAACTTCCTCCCTCGGTGAACTGTTCACATGCCTCATCGAACCTGCAGTTTCATCAATGCCTTTATTTTATCAGCGAGACCAATTTGGATTTCTTCAATGTACCTTATGTCGATGGAATTGATGCCTTCGACAAAACCATTTAGAGATCCATCGCGACCAAGATTTGTTCGATATTCATTTTGATGACATGCCACCTATTTTGCTATGTGTCACCACGTGGCCCCTTATGATTTGCTCAAAGTCCACCTCAGCACCACCAGAACTACCACCTCACTAGTTGCCAAGTCACAACAATTAACAGTTGAGCACTTTCGCATGGCGTTATAGCGATGGTCATCCAATCATCTGCAACCTGCTCGCCCATTAATTTGCCCTTTTACTGCAAAATTTCGCTGCCTTGAGATGCACGCACATGCGGGGTCCATTGGGCTACGAGCCACTTCTTTGTAAAAGCCCATAAGCTTTGACACTAAGGATATATGCGGCTATGCATTTAAATACTAAAATGCTCCTCCTTGCGGCCAATGTGGGATAAATGGTCTACGCCTGCCGACTGAAACTACTTCCTTGGACTATGCAGAGAGGATGGTTCTGGTATGGCTTGGACTATACACCCACCGAATGCATTTATTTGAAATCTTTTGAGGGCTACTAACATGCCAAGATGGAGGTGCAAATGCAAATTTTTTGAAATGGGCCTCTCAAACTAGCAAAATTTTATAGGTCCCAACAATGGCTCTGACTGGGGATGGTTGGATGCAAGACCAACACAAGAATTTAGCAAAAACTCTAGAACGCACGCCAACAAAATCCTAATGAAAGAAAACCTAAAATATATACAGCCTACAACTATAGTGCATGGACTAAAACAGATCAAGAGAAGTAATATTTCAGGAATTATCCATGCACTAGAAATTCCTATACTTTGCCATTCATTCTTTGGAAGAAGTATGAATCCTTTCCATTGATATCACAAACAATTAAAGGGCCTATCCACAATGATTCAAATTTCTTATACTTGCCTTTGTCTTGGTTTCTTGCATTCCACTGCAACACCATGTCACTAATTTAGAACTTTCTTGTACTAGTCCTTTTATCAAAAAGGTACTTCGACTGTAATTGAAGTTTCATATTCCTTTTATGGGCTACAGTCCTCATTTCCTCTAGCTCTACTAATTGAATCATTCTTTCTTCCATGGGTTCAGACATTTCTAATTCTTCAATCTCCAAAAAATTGTAAACTGGAAGCAAATTATTCACAGGTAATCTGGCTTTCACTCCATAAACTAGCTCAAAAGGGGATGTACCAATGGCCTTTTTTACAGTCACCCTGTCATCCCATAAAGCTAACCCGAGCTTTTGATCCCATGACCTTTTATTTTCCTCTAGGATCTTCTTGATGATGTTGAGGAGACTTTTATTACTTGATTCTGCCTGGTCGTTTTCCTGTGGGTGGTATGGTGAAGATTATAACATACTAATCCCATAATTAGCACAGAACTCTGCAAACTCCTCAGACTTGAAGCACAAAGAGTTGTCCATGGCTATTTTAGCTGGCACTCCAAATTAATGACTACCTTACTAGTGGCCTGTCTGGTAGGTATGGCTTCAATCCATTTGGTGAAATAATCTGTAGCCACCAGGATCCATCTATGACCCCTGCTTGATTTTTCTATTATCTCTCCAATAAAATCAATGCCCCATTGAACAAAAGGGGCTTCAACTGTAACATAATTCAAAGGCAAAGCA
The DNA here is from genome assembly GCF_030272615.1 of Cryptomeria japonica. NCBI lineage: Eukaryota > Viridiplantae > Streptophyta > Pinopsida > Cupressales > Cupressaceae > Cryptomeria > Cryptomeria japonica. The sequence goes on along the minus strand of NC_081411.1, from coordinate 576,765,989 downwards.
CCAGCATACTTTAGTTTAGAAGAAAACCTTTGACAGGATCACATTTTTGAACATATTTATGAGCATCCTTGAACAAAGTTGGCCAATAATACCCTGCTCTGGTTATCCTACCAGTAGTAGTCTTAGCTGAATAGTGGCCTCCACACAACCCATTGTACATCTCTTTCAGAACCTTCTCAGCTTGAAATTCATCCAGGCAAAGCAATAGCATCCCATCACTGTTCCTCCAATACAGGTCTCCTTGAATAAGAACACATTTCTGTGATTTTAACTTTAATGTTTTCATCTAGTTGTGCGTCATACCTTCTGGATATAAGTTATTCTTCAAGAAGTATACCACATCTAAATACCACGACTGCCTCTCGATACTAGTGATCAGGCTTTCCTAAATTTCAACATTATTAACATCAACAATAACCAGATTTGATTCAGCCATAAATTTTGCAAGGCCTAATCCTCTTACCAGTTTGGTGATCTTGATCTCTAAGTCAAACTCTTGTATTCTAGTTATCGATTTGTATCTCTTTCCAGTTACTTCAGACTGGGACATAATGTCTTTCATAACTGCATGTGGTACATAGGCTACAATTTGAGCATTACCAGATAAGGCCTAAATGCTTTTATGGATTTGACTAGAGCATATGCCTGCTTATACATGATTTCATACTTTAACTCAGAAGCCTGCAAAGATTTTCTATAGAAAGCAATTGGATGTTCATATCCTTCATCATCCTTTTGAAGCAGAATTGTTGCTACTGTGTGATAAGAGGTGAAAGAAAATAATGAGAAAGGCTTACTATAATCAGGGGACTTTAGCACTAGTGCTTCCTAAATAGCCTTCTTAATTTTGTCAAAAGCCTGTGCCACTTCTTCATCCCAAGAAAACTTTGCATCTTTTTTTAATTAATTTAACAATAGGCTTAACAATTTCAACAAATTTAGCTATAAATCTCCTAACAAAATTCACCTTCCCTAAGAAAGACTGAATCCCTTTAACATTCTTTGGTTGAGGTACATTATTTATAGCTTCAATCCTTTCTGAGTCTATTCTAACCCCTTCCTTGGAGATAATATACCCTAATAATTTTCCTTCAGTCACTGCAAAATGACATTTTTTTGGGTTCAAGGATACACCAAACTCCAGAGCCTTGTAAAAAACCTTTTCCAAATGCCCGCAGTGATCATCTGCCTTCTTTGAGAAACATGTCAAATCATCCTTGTAAACAACCATTATGATGTTGGTAAACTCCTTAAAAGTTACATCCATTGCTCTCTGAAAAGTAGCTCCAACATTCTTCAGACCAAATGGCATTGTCACATACACATAAGTCCCCCAAGGGGTAGTAAAAGTAGTCTTAAATTGCTCAGACTCCTTAACGAATACTTGATTATAACCTAAGAACTCCTCCATCATTGACAATAGATCACGACCAGTTACCCTTTGTAACATAGCCTCTATATTTGGGGAAGAATAATTGTCTTTCAGAGAAACACCATTCAAATTTCTAAAATCCACACAAAGCCTTATGTCCCCGTTCTTATTTCAGACTGGGACCAAATTGGACACCCATGAAGAATGTCTTATAGGTTTTATAATTCCCCCTTCCTTTAACTTAGTTAATTCCTGTTGCATTTTGGTCTCCAAAAGGGGGTTAATAGGTCTTTGCTTCTGTTGAAAAGGCTTAGCATCAGCATGTAGAGGAATTTCATGTTGAAATAAGTATTGTCTATATGCCTTTAGGTCCTCATAGGACCAAGAAAAAACATTTTTATACCCTTTTAATAAGTTAATGAGGTTGGTCCTAATACGGGGAGACAGGCTATTCCCAATATACACCAACTTGGGGGATTCTTTTGTCCCTAAGTTCACCTCATCCAACTCCTCCAACTTTGTAGATGATGCTTGATGTAAGTGACCATCATTGTAACTGAACATACCCTCTAGTTCAACTAGTCCCCTGGGTATTTCATTTGTCTCTAGCTGCACTATGTCACTTCCCAAAATTGTTTCTTGTCCATCTACTACTTCCACCAATTCATTACAATCAATCTTTTGACCTTCATAGTCATCTATGCATTGTACAAATCTAAGGATGTCTTCATCATCCTCAAAAACTTGCCAATTGTACACATTATCTGGGATGGCTAGTCTGGCTTTTGTCTCAATTATTGAAACTCTAGTCAATGTTACATCATCATTCTTTAATGCAACATTAGCTTAAAAATCTGCCATAATATTCTTAGACCTTTCAATCTAATCAATGGAAAATGCATCAAAGTGTTCAATGACATCCCAAACAACATGCTTGTACCTTTTTGACTTGTCATTTTTAGATGCATATCTTGACCTTATCTAAGACACTACAAGTTCAGAGTCTCCATAAACCCATAACAACTTGATCCCATGTCTTTTAGCAATTCCTAAGCCTAATAACAGAGCTTCATACTCAGCTATGTTGTTTGTACATTGGAACGCTAACAGAAAAGAACACTTGAAGGTAATACCTGATTGGAAACAAATAGCACTCTCGCTCCAGACACTTCCTTGGAGCAAGCTCCATCAAAGTACATTTGCCACAGGCCTTCTTGTTGGGATTCCATCTCATCAAGAATAGGATTAATATTCTTCAACTGAGGCTGAATGGGTTCAATCTTGAAGTTATCAAGTTCCACATCAATCATGCAATTAAGCATGTTTGGTTCTATTTTTTCAATAATCACTGGGGCACATGGTTCTCTGTACAATTTTTTAGAATTCCCATTCACTGGGATAGTTGCATATAATAAATCTAGCTGAAGATATCCTCCAACAATAGCAGCCCACTGTCTAGACAGAAGCATGCCATAATGGGGCTTGGTGTCTGTAACTATTACATCCATTTTATAAGTAGCGTCAGGGAATATTGCTATTTTTACTTCTACATCTTTCATAGTACCCACAATAAGAACTTCTCTATTATCCATAGCATAACACCTCCCATATGAAATGTGTACTAACAAACCTAGTTCTTTGATAACCCCATAAGACATTACATTAGCAGTTGCACCAGAATCTATCATGCAATTTTTTATCAATCTGTTATTTACTAACAATGTGACATAAAAGGGATCTATCTGAGATAGTTCCTGATTAATAGTGGTGCCCACATAAACTTCTGGGACCCCTTGTTCTTGATCCTTCTCATCTTTTGCAGTTCCCTTTTTAGAAGAAGCATCTACATCTAATATACTTGAAATTAAAGAAAAAGCAGCCTCTCTATGTTCTGTTATTTTGAGCAGCTCTATCAAAGGTACTGAAACTTTCATCTGTGTTAAACCTTGAGTCATATCAAAAGCAGTGTTAACATTAGACTCGACATGAGCTTTAACCTTTTCTGCCTTCTGGTGACTTGTTCTCTTGTCACCAGTGGTCTCTGCCTTATTTCCAATAATATCAAGTTTCACTGAACTACTTGACTGATCACCTTTAGCCTGACTATCTTTGACAGAAGTTTTGTTCTCAGTGGACCTCTTAGAAGAAGTTTCTTTAAAAAGAAGAGAACCAGGAATACCTTGAATTCTGTCATCTTTGTTTCTTCTCAGATTATAGTTATGCTTAGCTTTAGCTATTGCAGCCTTAGTGAGATTCTTGACTTCCTCCTGACTAGGCCTTCTAAGATGAACCTCTTGATCTTCTATTGTGACTACATTCAAAGTGGGATGGCAATCAATTGTCAATTGCCCTTGGCAGTTTGCATTGCTGCTTGATACATCATATTCACTTGCTTCATCTTCTGAAGACTCACAGTCATTGTCCATAGTATACTCAAACATATTAACTGCAGGTTCATCCTCATTTCTCATGGATTCATTTAGAGCTTGAGCCACATCACGCTGATAGGAGGAATTTGGCCCATCACATGCCATACACCAAGGGGTATTTTCCACATTATGTACATTTCCTCCCTTTAAAGGACCAGGGGTGTTCTGATTTTGTGTGCCCTCTGATCTATCTTGCATGGGTTTGTCATCTTTCCATGCAGTGTTATATGGCATATCATGCAATCTAGCAGGTCTGTATTGCCAATTGTAGTGAGGCCTCTCAGGTTTACTTACTTTAGCAGTAAGATCCTTGAAAGCAGTCATTAATTTCTCTACCTTATCCTCTGAGGATTTATTTCATTGTGGTTTTTGTTCCTGCCACAATCTTCCATCAGTCTTGCTTCCCACTTTACCCGATGCTTTTCTATTACTCTCTATATTGATTGCAATTCCGAAAGCATCCCTTAAGCTATGTGGGTTCTTATCTCTGAGAATGTAAGCCATCTTAGGATCAAAGACATTGTAATAAGTGGTTATACATACATTCTCGTCTAACCTCATACATTGAAGGGGCCTATGCATCACCTTTTGAAACCGTGTATTAAAATCTATAACAACCTCATTATCAGACTTCCTGATACTGTTAAATTCATTAAGCAGGAAGCTCACATTTGTCTTATCTCCATATTGCTCTATAAATCAATTCTTGAATTCCTCCCAAGAGCTAATGTTGTCTACAGGTAACCCTCTTTACCAATCTCTAGCATCCTCAATCAAAGATTGCACAAACAGCTTCATGATGACATCCTCATGTGCAATTTCATAGTCATTAATCATGTCACCAAAATATTTCAGATGATCTTTAGCTTTGATAGCATTATTCCCAACAAACTTCTGGATTTTATCCCTCATTTCAATAGGGACATGGTCTGGATATCCAAGAATTCCATCAAAATACAGCTGCCTATACATCTCAACATTTATCAGTTTCCTTTTAAACTGATTTTCAATAAAGTTATTTCCAGCATTCACCATTGGGCCTGAACCACCAGCTCCAGGATTCTGATGACTTTGATTATGGGATAGTCCGTGACAAGTTTGATTTTCTTGAATTGTACTTGAGGGAATAGAAAAATTATTTGGGACAACATTTGTTTGCGTAATTGGTAGAGTGTTCAACAAAGAGGCAGAAGTATGTTGGGATGTAGGATACATTGATCTATAGGTGGGAAAGTTATAGGAGGGGCTTTTAAGCAGTGTATCTTTCTTCTGAACTCAGCATTAAGTGCTTCTATTTTAGCCTTTTCTAACTCCCTTTGCAGTTCTTCATTTTCTTTGCTTACAATTTCTACCTTGATCTCATGCAACATCATTCCTTGGGGTCCTTCTGTACTTCCCAACACTAGACCTACAGATCTATTCTCCACTACTTTCTGCTTCCCTTTGTCAATAATGGGTCTGGCAGGCTGGGGATCACTGTGAAGCTCCCTACTAGGTTGTGCTGCAACTTTAGGTGCAGAAATAATTTTTGGATCGAAGATTTCTCTAATAATAGGACCTTGCTCTTTACTCCTAGGTTCTACTTGAGCAAACAACTCAAGCTCTGCAATCTGTCTTAATAACCTATCTCTTTCAATGAGTTTGGCTTTGGTTTCATTTTCCTTTTCCTTTTATTTCTTTTTTCTTATGGAAATCAATTGATGTACTCTCTGATTTAGAACCTCAATCTCATAGGACACTTCATCTTGGTCAAGCAAGGTTTCCTCTAAATCAGACACATTTAGCCGATCCATATCAATCAAACTGATATTTCCTTCTATAGTTTTGGGAATGGAACTGACCCTATTACTTGTACTATGCCTATCTCTCCCAGAAACACTGGCATTAGACAATCCTTGGTGAAAGGTTTGGATGTCATCATTAGTACCAAACAGGCTAGCATGAAACCCCATAATATCATGGTCAGTCATGAGAAGAGGCATTGGACCTTGCATAAATGGGGCACTCAGAAGACTTACCCATTTTATTACTCTTCTGTTTCCATGACTGATTTGACTAATCAGGAATAAAAGTTCCTCTCCATCCCTTCTTGATCGATTTAGGTAACCCTTCATGCAACTTCTCTTGAGGGTTTTTCTTCATATAGGACCTAGCATTCCTTCTCCTATTTATCTTGCTAACCCTTTAAAGTGATTGTGATTTTTTCTAAAAGAACACTGGTTTTTTTTTCTTCAGAGTCACCACCCAATATCTTGGGAGTAAAATATATAGTTTAACATAGTGAATCACTTATGAGATACTTAAGAACGAAACTGCTGATCTTTAGAAAAGAACATAATAGTATTCTAAGATGCTATGAGATAGATCAAGGATTTTCTTTAGAAATATAAGCTCAATAATTTTTAGACTGAAACCAAGGGAACCTGATCTCAACACTTTTATGCAATAAAGACATAGATCTGCAGTATAAGACTTATCTTATTTGACTCTCCCCAGCAGAGTCACCATTTTTGTTGTTCTCCATTTTGAAAACTTTTGTTTCTTCTCTTTAAAAGTGAAAACTATTGCCTTTGTGCTGCAATGGAAGAGACCAAAAAAGGTTTGAAATAAAGATAACAATATGAGGTTCCAAATGAGGAAACCTCTTACACTTTAAGCCTATAAAAGATTGGGCAGGTGAACCCTTTGAAGACTATTTTCTTATAAAAATAGAAAAAGGTTTATAGAAAACCAGTGTAAATTCCTGTAAACTTTCCTTTTTGACTGGTACAACAAAAACATCAATGGAAAGTTGATTTGATCTTTTGAAAAGGATCACAAAATGCACCCAAAAAACCAATAGGTAAACCAGTGCCTTATCAGGGCAATAGAGTCATCTATAACAGACAGCAATGTGACAAAAGAAACTTGTACACAAATCACAAGTTCATGATCTATTAACTCTGAATATGCTTGACATATACAAAGTCCTAATCTGAACTAGACTTCATCATCAAATCCATGCCAAAAAATACTAATATCAATGACTTTTTTCAAAGTATATTTATATTTTCCTCCATGAGAAAAAGACTAAAAACAACTCCATTAGATGCCTAGCAGATCATTCAAATAAACAATCCTTGATTATTTAAATAGAATAAACACTAGTACAATGACATAGAGACAATATAAGTCTGAGTTTAAATTCTCTAGGACTGTATATTTCATTCCTCTGTCAAAAGGTTACAAGTACATCATATCTGACTCAAAACTGCTAAGAAAATGGCCTGTATTAATTTTGCCAGAATTTCTCTACAAAATTTGTGTCCCCTTTTTTAGGTAGCCTTGGTATCCTTTTATAGAAATCAGGATGCAACAAGCTTCAGACTACCTAGAAGAAAAATCTTACCCTAATTGTCATTTACTCCAAAAGTTACATTGCTATGTCATTGCAGTTGAGGGAGAAACATAACATTCTTTCTGGGATGCGTGCTTCATTAATTCACTAGGCATTCATTTGGAAAATGGCTGAAAGGGTAAGTTCCTATTACCCAAAATCAGTTGCAACCACTGACAACATCATAATGCTAGTGTATTATCTCATGCTAGCGCATTGATGGGTTTCACCTAAGAAAACACACAACCGCACACCATTATGTTCTTTGTAAATCTCCCTGGATACCTCTCACCAACTTTTCACTTCAAAACAACGTCGGATGGAACTTGCACACCTCAGCCATTAATTCTTTTAAAATTTGGCACCAATAGACTAGGAAGGTCCTCCTTCTTAGCACTTTTCCTTTTATCGCTATGCCACGACTTTTAAAGTTCGGACGTGTTTCCATTGTGGTATAGCGACAACCATCTGATCATGGAAAAATACATGCTCTTTAACTTTCCTGAGTAACTCACTCCAAATAGGCCCCACCACTTGGTCTCTAATCCATTAAAAACTTAACCACTACCACTAGTGGTCCACTGTAACTGCTTGCCTTAACTATTAGCATTAACCATTGTATGGGCCCGCCGCTAGTGGTTTGTCGCCATGTATCAAGGAATATCCATCGGGTACCTTCCTGTTGCGGTATAGCGACAACTGTCGATCTGCATCAGACCTGCCCGATCATTAACCTCTCTAACCTTCAAGGCGGACCCCTTATCTATTTCACTCATCTGCAGATCCCTACCATGTGTCACCTCTGGATTGCCTTTGGATCCACCTGCTCGCCACTTGGACCTGCCACTAGATTTGGGCCTACCTTGGTTCTTTTTCTATGCTTTGTCACGTGGCACATCCTAATTTGTTTAGAGCCCACCTGGACGGCCACCTCAACTGCCACCTCACCAATTGCTAAGTCATGGGGGATAACTATCGAGCATCTTCCTCTCGAGGTATGGCGACAACCATTGATCTTCCTTCAACTTGCTCGATCCTTAACCTTGGCTGATCTGCTTCCTTTTTTTGCATGTCACCATGTGGCCCCTTATGATTTGCTCAGAGTCCACCTCAGTGCCACTGGACCTGCCACTTCACCAGTTGCCAAGTCATGGCGATTAACAGTCAAGCACTTTCGCATGGCGGTATAGTGATGGTCGTCTAATCGTATGCAACCTGCTTGCCTATTAATTTTTCCTTTTACTGCAAAATTTGGCCGCCTTGAGATGTGTTCACATGCGGGGTCCACTGGGCCACGAGCCACTTCTTGCCAAAAGCCCATAAGCTTTGACACTTAGGATATATGCATCTGTACATTTAAATACTGAAATGCTCCTCCCCATAGCCAATGTGGGATAAATGGTCTATGACTGGTGACTGAAACTACTTCCTTGGACTACATAGAGAGGATGGTTCTGGTCTAGGCTTGGACTATACACCTACCAAATACATTTGTTTAAAATCTTCTGAGGGTTGCTAACACGCCAATATGGAGGTGCAAATGCAATTTTTTTGAAATGGGCATCTCAAACTAACAAAATTTTATAGGTCCCAACACCGAGGATGCAACAAAAAAGCATATAGCACCTCACGAGGAACTTCCACGTGGCACAGGTGAAAGCTTCCAAATACACAAGCTTGAAGACATGGGCTCACTAAACAATGAAAACAACAATACTACCACATGTCAACACCACTCGGGTTCCTGGCAAAGGGAAAGGAGGAGGTTGAACATTACGAGCCGTGCTACCACATGGATATAGGGAGGCAAAAAAACTTTGGGCAGAAAAGAAGTAAGGCCCGAGGATAACATAGAAGCTAACTCCCTGAAAGGGGTAGGGGAGACTTAAAGTCTACATGTAGCTTAGTTTGGTTTTATTGGTGAAAAAATAGAGGAGAATCATTGCATGCTTTAATTGTATTCTTTCTCAGAATTGTGGATCACTTAGTGATGACTATTTACTTGTAATTACACTAAGTTCAAGATGGATGAGGTGATAGCATCAATATTGTCTAAAGAGATGTAGACGAAAACCTTCAAAGATGGCCAAGGAGGCCCTTTCTATTAATTAAACAAGAATTCTAAATCTGTGTCTATATGGAGATCTATGTCTCTTGATAAGTCAAATGAGAAGTGTTGGAACTAAAAAATAAATTATCTTTTGTGATAAGAATGCAAGGAGAAGAAGAAAAAGAAAGGTAAAAAATAATGTATCTGGGTGATGAATCTCACCTAAATAATGTTGGTTATGGAAGAGTCAAGATTAGATTCCTTGATGATAGAGTTATGGGGATTGATGGTGTCTTGCATATTCCGATTTCAATGTGGAACTTACTCTTTGTAAGTAAATTGCATAATTTAGGTGTGTATGCTATTTTTTCATATGGATGATATAAGATAACAAGAGGATCTATGGTTTTGGAAAAGGGTGTTCAAATTGGCACTTTGTACAGGCTGGATGGATGCATTTAAATGTAATAGTTCTTTTGACAAGCCAAATAAGATACCCTTGGATTTTTCATCCTCATCATCAAATAAAGAAAATAAAATCTTTTAGAATTTTCATCTAATGGTCATGTATGTTGGGTACCTAAGGTACTCATTCCTTAGAGACGAAGCTTCTTGCAAAAAAAAATGTTGTGGCATCAAGTATTTGGTCACATTGGTGAGACGAGTCTTAAGGCCCTATAAATAAAAATCCTTCCTAAAGGCCATGATGATTGTAATATTGAATTTGGCTTTTGTGAAAATTGTGCATATAGAAAAATCATCAAGTTTATCTTTATCCTAGTTCTCATAAGTCTTTTGGAGTTTTTAACTATATTCATGTAATTTTTTTGGGTATATAAATGTATCTTCATAATCAAAATTTGTATATTTTGTCTCATTCCTAGATGATTATAGCATAAAAGATTTTTTTTATTTTCTCAAGATTAAATATGAAGTGTGTGGTCAATTTAAGAATTTTAAATCCTTGGCTGAATATTATACTAATAGGAAAATTAAGTGTTTGAGGATTGACAATGATGGTGAGTTTTGTTTAGAAAAAATTGACAAGTTTTGTGAAGAGAATGAGATTGAGAGGTGCAAGACTACTCCATACACCCCAAATAAAAATGGATCTGTAGAGAGGATGAAAAAGATGTTGATGGACAAGGATAGTACATTTAGTGGTTATATCCTTGATAAAAAAAATTTGGTTGAAGGTGTAGCCACTGCATGTTATTTGATCAACATATCTCTTGTATTGACTCTTATTGATAAGACACCCATGGAGGCATGGTATGGTAAAATGCCTTTGATGAGACATCTCAGAGTACCTTTATCAGCAATGGTTTCAATGTAAAGGGGTACAAGCTTTGGGATCCAATGGCCTGGGAGGTTCTCTATAATAGAAGTGTGATTTAATAGAGATGAACCCTTCCATTGTTGAGCTACATCTAGAGAAAGAAGACAAGAAAAATGTATGGTTCACCTTCCTCCTAGTATCAAAGATCCGATCAATTGCCAATGGAATAAATTTTTTATATCATCTTAGTCATAATGAATCAATCCTACACTGAAAAGGATTTAAATTAAAAATATTTGTTGGACCTAATGATAGGGAGAGCTTTAATATCCTTGAAATTTTAGAAGAACCTAAACCTTAACAACTAAGGAGGTCTACACATGTAAATCAAAGGTTTGCATATTCTTTTTTAGATTATAGTTTCATATTTTGTTTGATTGCAAAAACTAGTGAGAATAGGGGGTATGTGCACTAAGATGTGGTGCCGAAAGGGGGTCTTAAGATGCCACTTTTTTTTTTCTAAAATCAACAAATTCTAAACTTCGATGACAAATTGAACATGGTTACACTCCAAATTTGAAGATGCAACAAGAACAAGAGTCAAAGTGCTCTGAGTCTACTTTCTAAACTACTAATTGTTTTTTAAAATGGTGGAGATTAAGGGTTTCAAAAAGGGGGGCCACAAAAAAGTGGTCCTATTTTTTATGTAAAAAATGTAGCATAATTTCTATTGTGGCCACCCTAAAATGTTCTTTTTAATAGAGTTTTTAAAATCTCTTTGGTGACAAATTTTCTAACACCTTGTAGTTTATGCCATATTTTTTGGCTAATTTTTTAATGATTATATGATTTTTTATTAATTTTTGAAGTGAACATATCTTGAAAAATAAAAATTTGACTATTCTCTAATGCAGGAGCACCTAGGTGATCAATAGAGTCTATGAAAGATTTTGATTTTTTTTTGTTTCCAATGTCTCAAGGATGTAATAAGGTCTTGTGGACCATTCTACATGGTTTCATGCATATTTGTAAGGCTTTGGTGCCAATTATTCATTTGTAACCAATCAAGACCTAATTGGTCAACCTTGGTCAAAGGTCACCCAAAGTGTGCAAATGGGTAAAAATTAATGTATTTCATGGTTTTGAGTCATATGTGGCCTATTGGTGATGATTTTATGTGCTTAGGAAGATTGGGTAAGTTGGAGTCAAAAGTTGCAAAAAGTTGCATGACAACTTTTACAACTTGTGGTGTCAAAATGCAAAATATGTATGCCAAAGGCTAAATAATTTGAAAATAAGTTAGAGATGTTGGGGTGATTGTAAGAGGGCTATATATTACTCCCATAGCCTAAGGCAAGGTGGGTTGTTGTGACTATTGAATATTGGTAATAAGATTTGTGTGTTTTGCTGTAAAATTTCACGATTTTCTGAAAAATAATAGTTTTTGTATGGACTTGTACGGAGAGATAATGGTCTAATGTGGCATGGTTGGATAGATACATGAGTTATCTTTAATTTTCACCTATTTTGGTTTTATTTCATTCTGATTTGACAAAAATATTTCATTTCTTCTAATTGGTAGTCTGAAACCCTCCATTCCTAGGGTTTTGACACAAATATGGCAATAACTCCATCAATGACTAGTGATGAAAGTTGGTGAAAGTATGGGGTTAGGGGTCTAGTGTAGGATTTTTGGGGTGGAAGAGAAGGAAATTAAATTGGCCAATCAGAGGAGATAATAATCAATCTAACATCTCTATGTGGTAGACTGTGAAAGTGAAATAGTGACTACTAAATTGAGAATGTGAGTGAATTTTAAGAGGTTTAGGAAATGTATGATGGTGGAATGTGTGGTTTGGAGACATGAAAAAACATTTGAGTGTGGTGGTTTGCTTTGGTGAAGATTTTTGAGGGTACTTGCTTTGGAAAAGTGACCTAATTGGGGTATTAGGTCTAGGCGAGTATTGTGGGTTGAAACCATTGGTCCAAAGCATCAAAGGATGGTTTTGGAATATGTTTTGGGTATTCCAAAAGGGTGCCTGAAAGTGTGTTTGGTTTGTGTAGGAAACCAATTGATTGGAAGTTATGGTCCAATCTCACCTAGAGTAGGGCTACTAGGCCTAAAAGGCTAGTATTGCAATTCATACCAAATAGGAGTTTTTGATCAAGGTTGAGGTCACAAATTGATTAATGGAAGTTGTATTGTGCATGGAGATGAGTCTCTGAACCACCTCCACTTTTTTGTCATGACATACCAAGGTGCCATTGGTGTGTGTAAGCCTTAGGAACAAGGTTGAGCCCCTTGTTGTGTAAATAGAGTTGTGAAGATTTGTCCCTTGTTTAGGTTGTTTGGATAAGGTCTTTGGGAGCTTTGCATCATTCTCCCCCATAAAATCATTGAAAAATAATAAAAATTTAATTTTCTTTTAAGGTGTGTAGAATGGAATCTAGTTTCTAAAAATGTAAGTTTCTTTAGAATTCAACGAACATGTAAAAAACTATACCCAAAATAGCACATGTTAATTTTTGAGAAAAAAAGACACACTAACAAAAGAAATTAAAGATGAAATCCTTAACAAAATCAAAATGTGAAACACATTACATGGTTGGATAGCTCAGAGAGAGCTTAATGACATTGTGGTGTTTTTTAATTTTCATTGAGACACATGCAAACCTGATGGATAACACAACCAAAAACATATGAAATTTTTTAATCTTCTAAAAAAATACCTCAAGCTTAAAGTGGTCATCCAACCAAAAGAGTTGGTGTATTTCAATGCAAACAATTTGGCAAGCACCAAATATGACACTCATGCTATTTTGCACTTGCCAAATTCATAAAGTGCACTTTTCACATTTGGCGAGCACCAGATTTAATGCTCGCCAAATGTAAAAAAATATTTTTGTATTTGGCAAGCACCAAATGTTCTACATTGGCAAATTGAAAGAGATGTTGTGAATGGACATATGTTCCAATTTGGACATAGGTTAAACTCAATCCCCAAAGAAGAATATATATACATGAAATATATAATTAAAAAATAAGTCACATTTCAATATGTCTTTATTCTTTCTTATACTTAAATGTTGTATTTCATGCATATATTGACCAGATGTTTGAGAGTGGCTTTAGATCTATATGAGTTATATCGTACATTCTAGGTTTTAGAGGATCATATATCTCAAATTTTAGTAATTAGTATGTCAAATTTCAGTAATGAACATGCTCCTATTATCATTCTTTATCTCTATATCTCACTCTCTTCATCTTCCCCATAGTTTAGACCTACCTCTCTCCCTCTTTCCCATCTCTCACCTCTCACTCCCCTCTCTACCTTTCATTCCCTCTTACCTCTTTTCTATCTATGACTCTCTCCCTCTCTTATTGTTTCTCTACTCTCCCTCTCCATTCTTTTTATCACTACCTATTCCTTCTATCCTCTCTTTGATGAACTTATAAGGCACCAAGAGGTGGGGGGAGTGAATTAGTGATAGTAAAAATAAAACAAATCTGAATATCAATTTCACCAACTTAAAACTCAGTAGACATGTAAGAAATAACAAGTATGTAATCACCACATAAAGAATAAACCACATGACACAAGAATAAATACATGGAAAACCCAAATGGGAAAAATCGCGATGGGAGTTAGTACCCACAAGATCCACTAACTGCAGTATAGAGATCTGACTGGTTAAGGTCTACAACACCTAGTTAGGGGCACACCCTGTTAGAAGTGTCTAAGCCTGGTTAAGAGCATTACAAAAAGCCCTGTGAGGACCAGCGCTATTAGGAGCTACCCAAGTAGCTCGGATTTGCAAACACAAGCTAATGTGTCACTTGGTTAGAGGATTTAATGATGAGAATTGTTAGGATCTGATTGCACCCTGTTAGGAGTGACCTTGTAAGAGGATTTTGTTGAAACTGTTAGGAAGACAACAAGTACAAATGATCTCAGTATAACACCTTCTATGTTTGATAAGATATGCTTCAGAACATTACAACATCATAAAGACTTCATCTCACAACTCCTCTAATCTTCGCACTATTAGAAATACAATATTCACTCATCACATATTACACTATCAAGCTCATGTATATATATCGTTTCATACCTCATCACATAATTAAAATTATCATAAGTTTGGCTAGAACCTTATTACAATTCCCTAGGTTCAATGCATCTAGACAATCTTGCATTGTACACTTTACTTATATCGGCCACCAACATAACAAATTCAATTCTATGCCGTGTTACCAATTTGAGTGATTTTCATCACTACTGATTAACCATGTTTCTTGGTCTCCTTCTTGTTGATCAAATCTCATTCATTTGATCAAATCTAATCGTGTGGTCAAGAAGTTATCTTCAACTATTAGTCATTAACATTGCTAAAAAACCGCATTCCTTCATCCTTCATATATTTTGTGTACTGGTTGTCAGTGTGAGACTTTGTCAGTATTTTTACTGATTGAAGTCCTAATTACCGGTTCAAATAAAACTGTCTCCTCTTTACCAGTTAAGTCTATCCAGTTGATCTATAGGACTTAGATGACTTAAGAAACATAATTGCCATCAGTGACAACATACAAAATAGTCATCATACATAAATAATCATCAATCCAACATTCTCCCCCTTTAGCACTGATGGCAACACTTAGGAAAAATTTTGTCAACTAAGTGTGCAATACATAAATTGACTTCATGACAGACACTCCCCCTTTGTAATTGCATGCCATAACAAAAATGAAATCATTACTCTTTCTTAACAACACATTCCAAATTTTGACTCACTTAAACTAATTCTACTCCCCCTTTGACAATAATGCCAAATAGAAAAGTAAAATACATACATTACATCAAAATTGTCACCAAAAATGGTATATATAGACATAAATAAAAGTTTTTAAGTCTTTACAATGTAATTCTCAAGAAAATATCTATGAAATGAATCTTTAACTGCTTAAGGTCATTGTCCCATGTTTCTAACAATGTCTCAGTGATTTCAACATGTGTCAAAATTTGTGTAGCAAATTCTTCCATAGCATCAACAGTAATCATCTCCGGGGTAGCCAAAATTGCATCAGACTCCTTATATGCTCTCTATAAGATTTCAACCTTCAGAATTAACTGATTCTTCAGCTCCTTCAAGGATCTTATCTACTTCACCTATTCAAAATTATAAAGTTCTAATATGTGTTGTAAGGCAACAACTGATTTACCAAAAGTTATTGTGGATTCTTGTACCGGTATGTAAGCATCACTTAACCATTCTAGGTCCTTCTCTATATCTTCTCTCTTCTTCTTTAAGTCAGAAAAAAATAATGATACTTGAAATATAGTGGCCAAAATTTTACTTCCGGTTTCTATTTTGGTTTTAAAAAGAGTTGTGTTCACCGTTAGAGCCACTTTGCCTTTATCTATCTCAACCATTAACTGTTCTCCCCTTTTCTTCTTGTAATCTCTTTTTGCTAAAGCATGAGCTACCTCTTCAAGTGATTTTAGTTGTTTACTGACATCAACAACTAACTGTACAAGCTTTGCAATAGGGGTGGATAGATTATCTATATCAGTCTCTGGCAGGAGACTTGACAAAATTTCAACAACAGCTTGAATGGTCTCTACTTTCTTTTGTTGCTCCCTTAATCTTTTTTTTTGTGCCTGGGATTGCATAGCAGTAGCAATCTCCATTAATTTAGAAGAACTTAGGTTGTCCATGTCTATAGGACCTTTTATGTTGATTGAGTCATCATCATCATCCTCAACTATTGTTTTCTTCTTCTTTTCTATCTTTTCTTCCTCTGTTTTCTTCTCTTGTTTTTCTTTCCCTATCTCTGTGTGTTCCTTCTGTGTTGTTGTAGTGACTAGTGGCAGTTGACTTTCAACATGATGGTCCTTTACTGGTGGCGGTTGCATTTCCACACTTCGTTCAATAGTCGGTGCCTCCTCTACCTTCTTTTCCTTAGCCATACCCTTTTGGCTATCATTGATAGCATCAATTACACTTGTATCTACGAGTGCATTTACCGATGGATTTTGTGTTCCTGTGGATTGAGCATTCATTGGTTGCTTAGTTGATATTTTGCTTGCTTCTTTCTCTTCTCCTTTGTTCTCAACTGGTTCCTGCTGAGTATCCAACATCTATACATCAACTTTAAAAACATCTTCATTATTAGCAATATTGTCAACATTATATGTGTCATCATCATCCGATATATCTATATACTCAGTATCAATAGGTCCGGCTCAAAATCTTTACACCCTTAGGAGAATATTCTCCCTTTAACTTATCAGGTGTATCATCCTTATCTTCTTCTTCAGGGATGGGACCTAAAGATTTGTTTATCAAAATTTTAATCTCCTTTTGGGCTGATTCAGTATCACCAACAAGCATTCTTGTTAATCTCTTCTTTGATCTAAAAAAAGATTTTGCATTTACCTTTATCGGTTCAATTTCCTCTTTAGTTGCTTTTGGTTGCAAGTGTTTAAGTGTATAATCAATAAATTTTTTATCAAGGATAATTGCCCCTTGCCACCTAGCATCAATCAAATTATATAAGGAATATGGAATTTACCCTTGTAATTCAATGAGGGCTCTACTAAACTTGTTCATACTGAAGATGACTGCATCTTCAATCTCCCTTCATTGACTTTCGGACAAATGAGGAAATAGTATGTTTAAACCTTTGTAAATATGATACTCCTTAATAATCTTAATCATTCTAGTGAAAGAATCTTCATGTGTCAATATTTTTGTAGCTTCTTTACCTTTTCGAGTCGTCTTCTGCTTCTTAGCATTTTCCCTTAGTGCTTTCTTATCTTCTTCTGATTTTGTTTCCTCTATATATGTCACTAGTTTGAGAGCTTTCTCCTTTGTTTTTCTAGTTTGGGCAGACACAACAAGAGGTTCAGCAGTTTTACCTTTCCTTCGGAATTATATTTTAGAGGGTTTCCCTCTTTGGGATTCAGTAGGCTTCACCTCAGTTTCGTCTTCTTTCTTCTTCTCAGTTGCCTTGGTTGCTCAAGTCTTATCGGTGGGGGTACCAGTTGGTACACTGGAAGTTCCACCTTGTTGGGCCTCATAATTTTCTCTTGCTACAACTATCTATTCTTTTGTGAATCTATCCTACTCAGAAAATGCATGTACCTCTTTTCTTACTTTCTTTGCAATCACTGGTTTCTGTAGTTCAGAGTGCACTTTTCGTAGTTTCTCCTTGTAGGTTCCAAACCTCTCAGTGGTGGTATCAACCGATTGAGCTAACAAATGATCAACATAAGCAACAAGTAGATCTTTATCTACTTCATAACTCATGGGCATTACCCATTTGGTCTTGGGAATAACAACTTCCATCAAGCATGTGTCTGTTTCAACCATGAAACAGATGGAATCCTCATATTTGTTTACAACTTCAGCTGGAATTATCTCTCTTGCATGCATTTGCTTTTGAAATTTCTTAAAATATCCCCAAATGATATCATCAAACTTGTCTTTCATCATCCAGATATTGTTATTTATTTTCAACAGTGTTGGAGTACCGGATATCCATTGAATATCACCAATACCGAGGAAAAGTTTTGGAAATAAAAGAATAAACCCATGATAAGTTGTCCAAACTTGAATCTCGGTTTCTTGTCCTTCCTGACTTCTTCCAAATTTTATATTAATTGAATTCTGATTTCTTCACAAATATCATAATCAACATCCTCCTTAATCATCTAGTAGGTAGCATGAATAGTTGTTGCCGGTATGCTATTCATTCTGCTAGAGTAAAAAAAATTGTAACCAATTACCATTGACACATATTTAACAACAAGATCATTAATCTCATTCATGATCATGGCTCTTCTATCCCATCTAGATCCAGTTAACCTCACAACATCATCCTTAGGTATAGTCCTAAATAATGGCACTTCACTGGTTACGCAAAATTTGGTTATAGCATGGATTGCTTCCTTAGTGATTTTGTGAGGTTTGTCCAACCACATAAACTAATCATGAATATGGCTCAAAACAAATCTCACCAACCCATCATCAAAATCATCAATAAAATTTATCGCATGATGAAAACCTTTATCGGCTACACTTCTAAACTATTCTTTCAATCTTCCCTGTTTATTACATAGAGATCTGTATTGCTCATAAACAACTGCAACTCCCAAGTCTTCAAGTTTGTAGTGATAAAATGATCTTACATCTTCTACACGCAAAACACCGTTTGGTACATCGGATAGGGCACCGACAGGGTCAGTTTACTCCGACTTGTATGGATGTTGTTTGTATTCAAGTCTTGCCCTCTCGGTCACATCAGCTAGATGTAGATTATCCATACTACAATATGCAAATCACCAAGCAAAGAGTAGAATTTCTCAAATAAATACCTCTTCTGGTTCGGTACTAGGGTTTCTAACCGTAAAAAACTTTCAATACTCGATCACCAAATTAAACTTCACTTTGATGGCCCCAAATTACTGGTAAATGATCTAAATGCTTCTTGCACAAACTCATCTCTTCTCTGCTTGCTTCGCCAAGAGTTCTCAAGATGCAAAGTGACAAATAAAATTCAAAAAGTTCTATTTATTTGCACTTTAACTACTACAATAAATGCATTTACCGACAAAACCCTAAAATGCCTTAGCAAACTCTAAAACATATATTTACTGGTTATGATCCACAAACACATCAAAGTGCATCAGAATATGCAGATTTAACTTACAATACATCATCCAAGGGTTCAACTCAAGATTTGATAATAAGCTCACCCCAAGTTGTAGAAACAACTTAGTTTGTCGGAGATGGATTCTCCACATTAGATGAAGAATTTGATTCCTCAGATGGTTTGTCATCACTCTTCTTCTTCTTCTAGGTTCTAGTCATCTCAGCTTTGGTTTCTTCAATATCAACCTTTTGCTTTCCTTTCCGATCTGCAAGATGATTCACTGATTGGTTCTTCTTTGTTTTGCAAAACTTAGCAATGTGTCCCAATTTGTTGCAATGATAGCATTCCATTATAGATTCTCTCCAAGGTCCTTCATTACCTCTCCTACTCTTCTTTTGCAGTTCATTGCCACCTATCCAAAATTATTGCAGATTGAACAAGTCACATTGACTCTCTTTTCCATCTCATAAGGACTAGACTGGTTAACATAGGGTCTTTGCCAAGTTGTGTTCCTCTAGTCAGTGAAATTATTTCTCTAGTTTCCAATAGGTCTTGGACTCATGTGATGTGTAAGATTGTTTGCTCCATATTTGTATTCAACTCATCTATGCCCATACATATTGCATGTATAACAATATCCTTCAAATCTCGTAGGCACATATCTAGTACTAGGTCTATAACCAATATTACCATTAGATCTGCTTCTACAAACATTAGTAGTATGTCCTGGTTTATGACAGTTAAAGCAAAAAGGTTTGTAAGCTTTCTTACCGGTAGGATTCTTATCCTTAGGAGTAGTTTTACCTTCATGCATGTTGCTCTTAGTACTAGAAGGTTTACCTTTCTCAGATGTATTGTATCCTAACCCAGATGTATCACCTTTGATCCTTTGAGATTGGATCTATTCATCCAGCATAGTAGAACTCTTGTTGAATTTTGCAAGCTTCTCATTAGATTCTATAAGCTCTTTAGTAAAATCTTGATTTTTCTTCATAAGAGTCTCTCTAAGAGACATTTTTATATCAAGATCTACTTTGATTTCTTCCTTTTCTTCCTTCTCCTCATACCAGTGATCATACAAAGTTGTAGTCTCCTACTTGATCTTAAAGATCTCATGGTCTTTCTCTTTGATCTGGTCTTCAGCTACCCTCCTAGCTTCAAGTTCTTGACTCATACGGATTGTAAGGGCTTCAAGTTCTCTCCTCAAGTTAAGTTTCTCACCATTCAATTTCTCCACTTCCTCAACTAGTACATCAATCTTTGCCTCATCTGAAGATTTGTTGTCAGAGATCTCCAATAATAGCTCAATCAGTTCTTTCCTTTTTACTTGTGGAGCCTTGAATTTTCCTCTTAGGGTTTCTAGCTCATCCTTAGTTTCAACAAGTTCTCTATCCATCTCTCTATAGCTCATTCCTTCACCCATATTTGCCTTAGGATTAGAGATCCCTTCCAAGTGGTTAAGCCTTAAGAAAGTTAGGCTCTGATACCAATTGATGAACTCATAAGGCACTGAGAGGGGGGCAGGTGAATCAATGATAGTAAAAATAATACAAATTTGAATATCAATTTCACCAACTTAAAACTCAATAAACATGTAAGAGATAACAACAAGTATTCAATCACCACATAAAGCATAAACAACATGACACAAGAGTTTATACATGGAAAACCACGGTGGGAGTTAGTACTTGCAAGATCCACTAACTGCAGTATAGGGATCTAGCCGGTTAAGGTCTATAACACCCGGTTAGGGGCACACCATGTTAGAAGTGTCTAAGCCCAGCTAAGAGCATTACAAAAAGGCCTGTGAGGACCAGCCTTGTTAGGAGCTACCCAAGAAACTAGGATTTGCAAACACAAGCGAATGTGTCACCTGGTTAGAGGATTTAACGATCAAAACTTTTAGGATCTGACTGCACCCTGTTAGGAGTGACCTTGTAAGAGGATTTTCCTGCTGTAACTATTAGGAAGACAACAAGTACAAATGATCTTAGTATAACACCTTTTGTGTCTGATAAGATCCTCTTTAGAACATTACAACATCATAGAGACTTCATCTCACACCTCCTCTGATCTTCGCACTATCAGAAAAATAATATTTGCTCATCACATATCACACTATCAAGCACATAATTATATATCCTTTCATATCTTATCACACAATTAAAATTATCATAAGGTTGGCTAGAAGCTTATTACAATTCCCTAGGTTCAATGTATCTAGACAATCTTGCATTGTACACTTTATTTATGTTGGCCACCGATATACTAAATTCAATTTTGTGCGATGTTACCGATCTAAGTGATTTTCATCACTACTGATTAACTGTGTTTCTTGGTCTTCACCTTGTTGATCAAATCCCATTCATCTAGTCAAATTTTCTCATGTGGTCATGAATTTATCTTCAACTGCTAGTCATCAACGCTTCTGCAAAACTGCATTCCTTCATCCTTCATAGATTTCATGTACCGACTGTCAGTGTGAGACTCTGTCAGTATTTTTACCAATTGAACTCTTAATTATCAGTTCAGATAAAACTGTCTCTGCTTTACCGGTTAAGTCTAGCCAGTTGATCTGTAGGACTTAGATGACTTAATAAACATAGTTGCCATCAATGAAAACATACAAAATAGTCATCATACATAAATAATCATCAATCCAACACTCTCTCCCCATGTCTAGGTCTCTCTTTCTATCCCTCCCTCCCTCACTCTTTAACTCTCTACCTCTCCCTCCTTATGTCATTACCCACCTCTCTCTCCCCCTCTAGGTCTCTCACCTATCTATCTATCCACTCTCTAGTTATCTCCCTCCCTCTCCACCTTTCTCTCCATCCCCCTTACCCCTATCCATTTATGAACTCTCTCATCTTCTCTCTCTCCCCTCACCTATGCATCTCCTCCTTCCCTAGGTCTATCACTCACTCCTTCTCTACCTCTCCATCCATTCCCTCTTACTCCTCTCTTTGTTCTTCTGTCTCTCCTCTTCTCCCTCCCTTCCCTCTCTAGTTCTCTCCCTTCCTTTCTTCCCCTCTCCTTCTCTATCTCCCTATGTCCCTCCCCCACTCTATGTTATTCTCTCTTCCTCTCTTATTATCTTTCTCCATTGTCCTGGTCATCACCTCTCCATCCCACCCTCTCTCCCCTCTCTAGGTTTCTCCCTCACTTCCTCTCCACCTACACACCTCTACATATAGGGATCATTACCCACCTCTCTCTATCTCACTCCTCTCTCTCTCTCTCAAGGTTTCTCATCTCTCTTTACCCCTCTAGGTATCTCACCTATATATATGTCCCCTCTATATTTCTCTCCCTACCCCTTTATGAACTCCCTCCTCTTCTCTTTCTCCCCCCTATCCTCTTTATCTCCTCCTTCATAGGTCTCTCACTCCCTCCATGTCTACCTCTCCATCCATCCCCTCTTACTCCTCTCTTTTTTATTTTGTCTCTCCTCTTTTACCTCTATCTTCTATATTTATATCCCTCCCTTTGATCCCTTCTCCTTCTCTATCTCCCCATCCATATATATCTCCACATCTCTCTCCATCCCCCACTATTTTTTATTCTCTATTCCTCTCCTATTCTCCCTCTCTCTACTGTCTAGGTCATCATCTCTCTCTTCCCTATCTAGATTTATCCCTTCCTTCCTCTTCATCTATCTACCTCTACATTCATGTCTCATTACCCACCTCTCTCTACCCCCCTCTATCTATCTCAATCCTCTCTCTTGCCATCTAGGTCTCTCATCTCTCTTTCCCCCTCTATTTCTCTCACCTAGCTATATGTCCCCTCTCTAGTTTGTATCCCTATTTCTCCACTACTATCTATCTCCCCCTTTACCCCTATCTATTTTTGAACTCTCTCTCCCTTCACCTCTTTATCTCCTCCTTCCCTAGGTCTTTCACTCCCTCCATGTATACCTCTCCCTCAATGTCCTCTTACTCCTCTCTCTCTTTCTTCTTTTGTCTCTCCTCTTATTCCTCACTCCCCTTTCTAGGTACCTCCATCCCTTTCTTCCCCTCTCTCTCTATCTCCCTCTCCATACTTACCCCCATCACACTCTCCCTTCCCTATTAATTCTTATTCTCTCTCCACTATCTACATCATCATATTTCCATCACACTCTCTCTACATCTCCATCTATATCTCATTACCAAAATCTCTTTACCCTCCTCCATATATTTCACACCTCTCTCTCTCTCTCTCTCTCTCTCTCTCCCTATATAGTTCTCTCACCTCTCTCTCACCCTCTAGGTATCTTATATATAAACCCCTCTCTAGTTCTCTATCTCCCTCTGCACTTCTATCTATCTCATATCTCTATTAAGGCTTATAAGAGCTTAGGGTTTATGATTTATGATGTATAGTTAAGGTTTTACCTTACTTTCTCACTGCCTCCTTTCCTCTCTATCTTGTCTTTCCTCCTTACCCCATCTCTATACTTAAATCCCTCCCTCTTTCTTCTTCACTCTCCCTCTATTATGATTTCTCTCTTCACATATCTCTCCATTCTCTTTAACACTATCCTTCTATCCCACTGCCCCTCTCCCCCCCCCCCCGCTTGGGGCTTGGTATAAGTCTCTCCAACCTTCCCTCTTTACCTCTCTACCTTATCCATCCCTATCTACTTACCTAGTTCTCTTCCAAATCTCTAGGTATCTCACCTCTATATATCTCCCCTCTCTATTTATTTTCCTCCCTCTCCACTTCTCTCCTTGCTTCCTTAACCCCCCCCCCCCCCCCTCTCTCTCTCTCTCTCTCTCTCTCTCTCTCTCTCTCTCTCTCTCTCTCTCTCTCTCTCTCTCTCTCTCTCTCTCTCTCTCTCTCTCTCTCTCTCTCTCTCTCTCTCTCTCTTCTTGAACTTCTCTATCATTTTATTCTTTTTCTCCCTTGCTTATCTAAATCTATCCTCTCTAGGTCTCTGATTCCATGTCTACCTCTCCCTCCCTCCCTCCTTAGCCCTTTATTTCTCTTTGTTATTTCTCCCTCATTTTCTCTCTCACTCTCCTCTTCTATTACCCTCTATATATCTCACCCCTCTCTTACCATCTAGGCTCTCACCTCTCTATCCCCCTTTAGGTCTCTCACTGCTCTATATTTACCCACTCTAGTTCTCTCCCTCTATGAACTCTCTTATTCTCTTCTCTCTCTTTCCTCACCTTTCTATCTATTTCCTTAGGTATCTCACTTCCTCCATCCTATTCCCTAAAACATATACCTTAAATAATTATATACCCTAAACCCTATATTGGATAGATAGAGAGATAGGGAAAGAGAAGGGATGAAGGGAGAAGAAGGCATGGAAGGAGTGAGGGACCTAAGGAAGGAGGATATAGAGAAGTGAAGTGAGATAGAGAGAGAGTTCATAAAGGGAGAGGGGTAAGGGGGGACAAGTTAGATGCTTGTAGGCGGAAAGAGAGGTGAGAGACCTAGATGGAGAGAGAGAGGAGTGAGATAGATAGAGAGTGATAGAGAGAGGCAGGTAATGATACAAGGATGGATAAGTAGAAAGGTAAAGAGAGAGGTTGGGAGGGAGAGGTGATGACCTAGACAATAGAGAGAGAATAAGAGATAATAACAAAGAGTAGAGTAGGGAGATAGATATGGGGGTAAGGAGGGAGGGGGGATAGAGGGAGAGAGGAAGAAAGGGAGGGATCTAATTAGAGAGGGAAGAGAGATAATAGAGAGAGAGAGAGAGAGAGAGAAGTGTCAATATAACCGGTACACTCAACCCTATGTACCATCAATCTTGTACCCTATAACCTAAACCTTAAATCCTACAACCTATTATCTAAATTATATACAAGGGAGGGAGAGGTGATGACAAAAAGAGGGGAGGGAGAGAGAAGAGGAGAGAGGGAAGAATAAAGAGAAATAGAGAGCTAAGGAGATAGGGAGAGATGGGTAGGGAGTGACTGAGAGACATAGAGAGGGAAGAGGTAGGGAGGTGAGGGAGAGAGATAATAAAATAAGAGAGATAAGTTCACAAAGAGAGAATGAGGGGAAAGGAGGAAAAGAGGAAAGGACTAGAGAGGAGAGAGATATAGTGGTGATAGATCTAGAGTCGTGGAAGAGAGTGGTGAGAGACCTAGGGTGGAGACATAGAAGTGAGGGAGATAGAGGGGGAGATAAAGGTGGGTAATGAGATAGAGAGGGGGAGGTAGAGAGGTAAATATGGAGTGAGGTGGATACATAGGGATGGAGAGAGAGAGGTTGGGAGGGAGAGATAGTGATCATGAGATTGGAGAGAGAGTGGAGAGAAATAATAAGAGAAGAGGGATAGAGGGAGGCAAGAATAGATATGGAGATAAGGAGGGAAAGAAAGAGAGAGATAGGGAGAGAGTACATGAGAGACCTAGAGAGAGATAGAGAGGTATATAGTTTAGGGGATATAAGGAGGTTATGGGATAAATAAGTGAAGGAGAGAGGGGTAAGGGATGATGGAGAGAGAGGTGGAGAGGGAGGGAGAGAACTAGATATGGGATATATAGAGAGGTGAGATTCCTAGAGGGTAAGAAAGAAGTTATATACCTAGATGAGAGAGAGAGAGAGGGGGGAGATATAGATAGAGAGGGATAGAGAGAGGTTCCTAATGAGACATGGATGAAGAGGTAGAGAGGTGGAGAGGGGGATAGGGAGAAACCTAGAAAGGGGAGATAGGGATAGAGATAGGGTAGGAGGGATAGGTGATGACCTAGAAAATGGAGAGAGGGAATAGAGAGGGAGAGAGTATAAGAGAAAGGGAGGGAGATATATATGAGGGTAAGAAGGAATGGGGAGATAGAGAGGGAGAGACCTAGAGAGGGGAGAGATGTGTGAGAGAAGAGAGAGAATAAAGTGTCAATATGGTAAAGACCTTGTAACATCAATCTTTTATAGTAAACCCTATACAAATACCCTCAACCCTAACTCTATATCCTCAGCCCTATATCATACTCTCTGTTCCCTAAACCCTATACAAGGGAGGGAGAGGTAGATAGTGAGTGATTTGGATACCTAGATAGGGGAGACAAATAAAGGTGAGGGAGAGAGAAAAGTTTACAAAGAGATAAAGAGGAGTAAGGGGTGATGAGGCATATTTTATGAATCTTTATTAAAAAGATTTCATGATGTTTTAAGACTTGTTTTAATACCCTTAGGGGTATATACTTTGTGGTACTGTCTTTTTTATTCATAATGATGAACATACTATTTATATCCTAAACTCCTTATGGTGATGTTATAATAGCTTAATGGATGAAAGATAAATATATCTTTATCTTTAGATGATATTAAATGTTGTGTCTTAATTAATCATGAATGTGTTTGATTTTTTGTACATTAACATTGATGATGCAACTAGACGAAAAGAGTCCAATGTTGCTGAGATGAGACTAAAGGCTATCAATAAAGCACTGTAGAACTTTGAAGGAGTCCTAGAAATCAAAGAAGGAAGAGGTCAAGACTATTATGATGCAACCACCAACTATTTGTGCTATTTGAAGACTTCAAAGAATAGTCAGGAAGCAATTGCTCTTCCATTTAATTGTCATGTCTATTGATGGAGTAGATTTAGGGAAGTTTGTAATGCATGCGAATTAGGAATAGAGTTCTACTCTATTTTGGTCTTCTTTTCTTCTTATACTTTATGTTTCAATAAAAGTCCTCCTCCTATATACTAAGAGTGGAGTGACTGTTATGGAAGATTATTAGGATTTAGTCATTATATAAACTCTCCTCGATCTTCGTAATAAGTTAGTTGAAGTTATGGTTATGTCTATTGTACTGATCAATCATTTTTGAGAGAAGAATAAAGTAAAATTTTCATTTGTTTCACTATCTGATGTGGTTGTGAGCTTAGCAATGTAATTCTATAATTACTAGTTTAGAAGACTCATCTAAGGGGGGCCACTTGGTGAGGATTTTGCATGTTTACTTTTTGCACTTTCATTTCCTAAGTTAACTTCATTTCATTTCCAATAAACTAATTGTTGTCTACTCCTATAGCCACTGGACTATAATTTTGTGAATGTCTTACAATCAAGGCATAATAGAGTAGTTGTTTATGTTTAATTAGGAAATTTGTATTTCAAAAAGGCATCAGTGGGATCTCTTTGCATTAGAAAATAGTTAGAAGTATTTCCTTTGTGAAGACTCATTCTATCATTTTATATGTTCAAATTTAGGATGAAAGCATCTCTTAGAATCTCTTAGTGCACAAATTGTGCTATCCCATTTCAAGTTAAATATCCTCGGGTTGATAAGATTAATTAACCTTAATGATGAGGTTTGATAGTTGCTCTGTAAAGAATGAATGTCTTTGAGTTAGGGTGTAGTACCTAGTTATTCATCCATTATTTTGGACCAACATTTTTGGTGTCACTACTAGGAATGGTGTTAGGCTAAGGGTTTATAGGGGTATAGGGTTTCATTTGTTAACTATTGTTAGAATAGAATTTTTCTTTTTCAGATTAGATTCTGTTATATCAATACTATTTTATTCCTACTTATGCAGGTTCAATGATAATTGAAATACATATATATGCATAAAAGAAGAGATGCTCTTGGGATATTATTTCCAAATCAAGATCAACCTAAGGGGTATCAAGTTGTGGATTAGGATATTGAACAAGAAATTAATCCCTTTGCACAAATTTTTGTTGACCTAAACAATGATGTCCTAGAAAATATCCTTCCTCCACCAAAACAATATTTTTTAGAAAATCCTTTTGCTACACTTGTAGTTTATCAGGGTAACATTGCAGGACATGCTAGTGATGCTAATCCACCCCCACCTCCTGGCTTGACCTTCAAATTCCCTATTACACCCCAAATAGATAATGCAATTTGAAGAACATTCCTCCTGTTGCTCTTCTACATTTTTATGGCCTTGTTATAGAAGATCCCGATACTTTTATTTTTGAGTTTTATGTGATATGTAGAATCTATGATTATACCATAGATGCACATAGACTCAAACTATTTCCCTCTACTTTGAAGGATTTTTCTCTTCGTTAGTTTATGTCCTTAAGAAAATATTTTGTAACTGAGTAGGATACTATGAAGGACAAGTTTCTAACAAAATATAAGGAGTACTATAGGGGAAGTGATATGAAGGGAGATGATATATTCTAAATGCAACAAAAGGAGGATGAGTCTCTGGAAGATTATGTTGAAAGGTTCCTCTTTAGTTTGAAGAAATCAAAGCATAACTAGCTGAGTTTATACTCTTATAAATTGGTTTTTCTAAGAGGAATCAATGAAGAATGTATAGATGCTTTGGATCTGATGGGAGGTGGTGACATCACTCAAGAAACTTTGGATGACATTTAAAAACTCTATCAAAACTACTCCAAAGTTGCGATGAAGAGAGTTAGAAGTTACAAGCCTTCATCAAATAGATCTAACTTAAGAGTATCAAGGATGGAATTGAGAAATTTATTGAAGGATTTAAAACAAGATATTATCAATAATATGGCTACACAAATAGACACTCTCTAGGGAAAGAAAAAGCATGAGGAAACAGAGGCAATCCTAGCAAAATTTTGTCCTTATTGAAGACAGAGAAAGAAGGACTTCAGATGAAAAAAGGTGGCAAGCATAGAAATAAAATCTATGCAACCAAAATTAAATTTAGTAGAAGATGATGAAGGCCAAATTTCTATGTAGCACAAAGGAGGCCATGGGCTCCAAGACAAGGTATGCCTCAAGATCCTTTATCTTTTAACGGTCCATATTCTTATGTACCCAACAATCAATGGCAATCCCAATATCCTCAAAATATTGGTAACTATGGCACACAACAATGTAATTACTAGAAAAATCATTGGTCTAATCCTCAAACCTAGTGGCAACCACCACGAGGGAATTGGCATCCACAACCAACAAATTGGCAACAACCACAATAGTGGAGAGGACAACAATGGCCTAACCAACCAATTGGTTACCTACAACCCAATCAATTGGCCAATCACCCAACCATTATGCCTCTTGACACCACAAATGCTACTATACCTCGACCCACTCAAATACCAACACAACCTGCTACTAATCAAAATAATAAGCCACAACAACAATAGCATCAAGTTTATTCTACAGATTTCAATCCATATCCTCCATATGTTGTAAGCATAAGTGATATACACCTCCGATCAGGGATAACTTTAGCATCACCTACTACTCCAATTACCACAGAACTGTCTATTGAAGAAGAGGACCAAGTAGATACCAAATCTACCTCAACGGGTGGTCCTATCCAATAGAATCAATCAAGGGTTCCTAGCCAAAGCCCAGCCAAAAATCCAGAACCCCCATTCCCATAGAGGTTAGTACCAAAAAACACTATATCAGAACCAATCTTTGATTTCTTGGATCAACTCAAACATGTATGTGTCAAAATACCCTTATTCCAAGCTATTAAAGATGTTCCAATTTATGGTAAAGCTATTAGGGATGCATGTCTTAAGAAACTAGGTAGGAAAAAAAAGACCCAGCAATAGCTCTTATGATAGGTAAATTAGTTGATATAATGTTAGGCAAAGTAAGAATACCCAAATATTCAAACCTTGGCAGTCCAGTAGTTGTAGTAACCATAAATGGAATAATAGTCTAGAATGCCCCCATTGATTTAGGAGCTTCTATCAATGTGATGACTAAATACATCATGCAACACTTTAATCTTACCAATATTAGGCCTACTCCTACTATTCTCCAATTAGAAAATAGCTCAACTATCAAGCTAGATGGGGTTATAGAAGATATTATTTTAACTATGGATTCTTGGGAGTATCCAGCTAACTTCATGATCTTATCTCATAAAGAAACCTTAGGAGGATATCCAATAATCTTGGGAAGACCAGGGTGGCCACAAAAAATGCCTATATAGGATGAAGATCAAGAGAAATGACTATTTCCAATGGAGATAGTACTAAGAAACCTATCCTCTATCCTATGGGTCAACCACATGATGAATCAGATAAGCCAGTTTGGCTAGACCTAGGTGAAGAACGAGAGGAAGTGAATTCTCTGATAAAGTTAATGATGATTTATAGGAGTCATTTCCTACAAATACAAGATGAATATCAAGTACTGTCTCAAGTGTTAAACAGTGTGTGAACTAGAAACTGAAGCAAAAGGTAACCCAATTCCCTCTACATGCCCATTACATACATTACTGACTACATCTAATCTAGCCACATCTCAGTTACTTCATACATTATCACACCATGAGATCAAGCTACCAAGAATTCATGATATATCTATGAAGGAAGTAACCAAACAAATAGAAGTGTTATCTGGAAGAGAACTAATTATCAATAATAACTTTACTCTGGAATAACAACAATCCTTAGTAAATATGTTTGTCACATAGGGATCCATTTGCTTTGGATTATACTGATATGAAAGTATTAGATCCAAAACTATGTACACATAGGATATATGTTCAAGAATATAACAGGCCATTCAGACAACCGTAGAAGAGGGTAAATCCTACAGTCAAGGAAATTGTCAAGATAAAGTTGAAAATTTGTTAGATGTAGGTTTTATTTACCCAATTTAACATAGTGAACGGGTATCCCCTTTGGAAATTGTTCCAAAAAAGGAGAAAATGGAGAGTTTGTGTGGGCTATAGGGAATTTAATAATGAAGGAATACAATAAGGTCACTGAGAGGGGGGGGTGAATTAGTGAATCCTTAAAATTTTAAATCAATTATGAAAACACAAATTATGCAAGGAGGTTTAAAGAACATACATAGAAAGATAAATCACACAACACATAGTATACAAGGAAAATCTAGTATGGGAAAAACCCAGTGAGAAAAGCTGTTGAAGTCTACTACTCCAATCCAACCTCACAATCAAATGATTGATTACAATAGTTTATGGGAACCCACCCAAAGGATCACCTACCCCTACTATGAGAACTCACTCAAAGAATTATAATGATTCAATGATTAAAACAATACAATGAAAAACCTTGTTACAAATGTGTTTTGTAACTCACTATTTGTTAGTAGCTTATACACAGAATGTTGTGCTTACTCTGCTACCCGAGTTATGCTGATGCTCTAATATCTCACTTTTTCCCTCTGATATTTTCTTATTAAACTTTTCCTTTAACTCACTATCCTCTCCTTATCTATGCATGACAATATATGATCTCTTCTTGAGTTAGTCCTCTATTTTGATCACACTTTGTATGAATAACCTTCTACGTTATCTGCCTCTACACTCTGTTCTTTGGTCTCTGGTCTCTTCTCTTCACATCAACTCTCTTCTCACTATGGCACTAGTCTTTGATCTCTCCTTTTCTCCTCCTTTTCACAGCTCACTACTTCTATCAACTACACTACTCACACTTTTCTTGTACCTTTATCTCTTTGTCTTGAGCATGCTAATGGCAACCAATCTTCCTACTAGAAGCAAAATTTGTATTCATATTATGATCTATAGGTCAACATGATCTTCTGCAACTATTTCCATTATTAAATGCATCTTTTATATTTCTTGGAAGCTTGTTATGTTCAGATTGTAATCTTGTGTAATATTTTCTTATTTATCAATCCAATATCTCATCAACAAAAGCCTTTCAGATCTCCTCAAGCCATTTTGATATCATTTCGACAAAAGACAATAGATCCTCTTGAGCCACTTATCTAGTCCTCTAATTGTTCAATATTAAATGTTATCACCTCTCTTCTTCATCTCTGCAACCTGATTGGATCGACCAACTAACTATCATTTTGTGTGCATCCACATAGTTATTCTCTGTCGGCGATGGTTTCATCTCTTGATTCGTCCTGCACTTTCCACCTCAACACTTTCTCCTTCATCACAGTGGGTCATCTTTGGTCAATGTCCATGTAAGGAGCTTCTCTGATAATATTAATTTATTCCTGACTGAATCTATGTATTATTCACCTCTCCTTACTTTTCAGTAGTCTAACAAATATAGTGTGATATACATGCTTTTCTTACCTTTTTCTACCATCGACTAACATGGGGTGTAACACATATTGTCTCTCCATGTTATGTGCTTCACATACCATCCACCCATAGGTTTGCAAGTGTCTTGGCGGTCCTCTGACTGTATATTGTGAAGTTGCGGAGTTCACTTTCCTTCTTCCCACAGATCTACAAATGATCAAGCAAACTTTTTGTGTGAACCCATGGAGTTGCAGAGCAGCGAAAGTCACATAGCATAGCTAAGGTGGGATCTGTCAGTAGCTTCAAATCAATGGCTATCATCATGTTGTGGCCTCTGACACATATTCTCCCTACAGATTAATTCCCACCTCTAGATATTTTACCATCCAACATGGATGATATGGGGTCCACTTGCTTTCACACAACCATTTGCTAGATCAGTCAAAGTGGGGTCCACTCTTCTAATCAATGTCCATCATTGCAACATAGCCAATGGCTACCATCATGTCATGTCCTACTAGCCTCTGACACATATTCTCCCCATAGATGAATGCCTACCATTAGATTTTATACCATAAAATATAGCTTATATGGGGTCTGCCTGCTTCCACTCAACCATTTTCTAGCTCAGTCAAAATGGGGTCCACTCTTCTAATAAATGGCCATCAGTGCACCATGGCCACCTACTCTTGGACACAAATCTCCCCATGGATGCACACCCATTGTCATATTTGATAGTGATGGAGTCAAAGTGGGATCCACCCTCATGGATGTGTGGAGACTAATGACCAATGGCTATTATTGCACCATGGCCTCCTCCTCTCTGACAAAGATTCTCCCCATAGATAAACACTCACCATTAGATCTATTAGTGATAGACACAATGCATTAATACCACATCGATAATACATTCACCTAACATGACGTGAGCAATAACACAATGAGTTATGCAATGCTTATAATTGTGTGCCATTAACATAGTGAATTATGCATAACTACAACTGCACTTTTTTGAGTCTTCACAATTTTCCCAATGTATTTACCACTTTATGGCCCATGTCATCTTTATCCAATTGTCTTCAGCCTACTCATATTTATCTTGCACACATGCACTCAAATCTACAACTCATCTCTTCTACAATATGCAACTTGACCTTGTTGACATCAATGACTTTATGTCAACAAATAAAGCAACAAAGAAGGATCACTTTCCACTACCCTTTATTAATCAAGTCCTAGATTCTCTAGCGGGGTATAAATAATTCTCCTTTATTGATGGTTTTAGTGGTTATAATAAAATTAAAATATCACTAGAGGATCAAGAGAAGACTAAATTTACCTACCCATGGGAAACCAATGCATATTTTATTCTATCATTTGGTTTATGTAATTCACTAGCAACTTTTCGGAGAGTAGTCTTGAGTATTTTCTCAGATATTTCTTATAATTGTATGGATATTTATATGGATTAATTTAGTACCTATGGAGATTAATTTCAAGTGGCACTAGATAACTTGGCTAAAGTTGTATAAATATGTCAAGATCATAATCTCTCATTAAACAATAAGAAATGTTTTGTCCTGGTGTAGGAAGGGGTAGTCTTAGGACATTATATTTCTACTCAAGGAATTCAAGTTGATCCTGCTAAAATTGAGGTAATCAAAAGTATTCCAACTCCCATTAAAAAAAAAGATGTGCAAAGTGTGTTGAACACTAGATTTCATTGAGAGGGGGGGGGGGGTGAATCAGTGATTTCCAAACTTAGCCCTTTTCTATCCTATTTGTGTATACTGGTTAACAGATCTAACATAAAGCAGACATATTGGTTAGATGGGAGACTAAGACAAATGCAATCACACATAAAAGGGACATCACATAATACCAGGTGTACAAGGAAAACCCAAGATGGGAAAAACCTAGGTTAGAAGTGTTGTTGGAGACTACTGCTCCAATCCAGCCTCACAATGAAAACCTCAATTACAAAATTTAGGGCACCAACCCAAGGAGTACCACTCTTTATTTATGGCACCAACCCAAGGAGCACCAACCCCTGATTTTAGGGCACTGACCCAAGGAGCACCAACCCCTGCACTGAGATCCAACTCAGTGATCTATAATAAACATATATCAGATACAAAAGTAATATATTTGTTACAAAAGAACTTTGGAACTCTCATGTATGTCTCTTCTCTGGTTCTCCTCTCTTCAATTTTCTATAGGTTCTCTGATTACCTTCTCACTACTGCAACTCACTCTCTGATGCAACCTTACGAGTTTAGCCTCTTCTTCTTCTCCATTGGTTCTGCATTCTATTGGTTCTTCTCTCTGTCAGTTCTCCAACCTTTCTGTCACACAGCTGTTGATCACCACCAATCTTCTTCACTCAATTAGTCATATGATGTCTGATTGTTGTTGATTCTTAGCTTGCCTTCTCTGCAATCTTCTTTGCGTCTACTCTGTTGGTTCACCACTACTGGTGCACTCCTCTATCAGACTCAATGGAAGGCTATTGGGTGCCTCACTCTTGTCGGTTGAACTCTTCAACCTGATTCTTACTCACACACTCAGTCTCTTCTCTAATTGTCGTTGATCACTTGACTATTTTCCTCTCTACTACAGCAACAAAACTCTCTCATTTAGAAGAACCAAAAATATCTTTGGCTCGCAAACTTATATCCAGATTTTCCCACCAAGATGTGAGTTTGAATATTGGCAAACTAGGGGTTCTACCATGCACTCAATCTGCATCTGATCTAATCTCTGATCATCATGACATATCATATCCAATCTGATATCATGTCCTTGATCAATGTTCAACACTCAATCAATGAGCATCACCCATCTGTTTACCTTGTGAACCATGTCTTCTCTATTTTGTCATCTGTAGCATGTTTTTCGACCTTTTGTCTACTTGATCATGTGCATGGTGCAGTTTCCTTCTTTCTCTTTGATCTGTAAGATCAGTCTATACTGGATCTTTGTTGTTTCATTCATCTTGAGTTGAAATCCTCTCCTTTCATTCCTTGAACTTCACAGTCACCATTAAATGTTGGACCAGTTGCCAACAACCTCATTAACACATCACACTGACCTATGCATGCATGCCACTTCACCTCCACATGGCCCCTTTTTTGGCATCCACCTTTTCTAAGTCTTCTATGTCGGTCCAGACAAGATCACCGACCAACCACACAACCAGGTTCATCTACAAATTCATAGACCCTGTCGGTTATATACCTTAACCGGTCTGCCTTCAACCTTACACTTTGCTTCTCTTCTGGTGGAGAACCTAAACCAATTAGCACACATGCACCCTACCTCATGATCACCTTCATCAGATGGGAGTCTTATGCTTCTGCACTTTGTTAGCATTACTGGTGGACATACTTACCGGTTGAAGGTTGATGACATCATGTCATCAACCTTCAACTACCTCCATCTATCTGCATCTATGGTAACACCTCTCTTCAGCATTGAACCAGTTCTGCTATTAACATCTTTT
Organism: Cryptomeria japonica; assembly: GCF_030272615.1. Classification (NCBI taxonomy): domain Eukaryota; kingdom Viridiplantae; phylum Streptophyta; class Pinopsida; order Cupressales; family Cupressaceae; genus Cryptomeria; species Cryptomeria japonica. Next base: position 576,730,415 of record NC_081411.1, on the reverse strand, counting down.
TCAAAGTGACAAATATATCCTTCCTTCTCTATACTGGAAAATCATTAGCATCTACCTGGTTGATCCAGTGTATATCTCCAATCTCATGCACCTAGGGCAACTTCGTGTTTCACCAGTTGTTCTGGTGTGAGCCTTCAAACACTTGCCTTTAACTCTTTTATCTTATCTCTGAGAACTATGATGCATTCCATGCATAATAGGATAAGCTCCACTTACCGGTGGGATTGGATATTTGTCATCTACATCCTGCAATGCTCAATGTGGCTTCCCTATTTGAGCAACATATCTTCAAACAAGCACATATGATCCGATTGGGCCACATTCACTATAAGTCATCTCTTCAAATGGTGACTGCATCTTTATCCAGTGGGAGTCCCACTGTTTCACATCCACACAACATACTGGTGGTCTACACATACTTCTCCTCCAGTGTTGATGTGATTTTGGTAGCATTCCCCTTCTTCATCACAATCAACAACCCAACATTATGCTCTCTTGTTGGTTGGCAACTATGCATTGCCAACATGTCACTTGCCAGTCTGCAGTCCTTATGTCTTCAACATAAGTCAACATTAACTTGTGTACTAGTGACTCCAATGTCCATTAAGATAGATGACACACTCTTTCTTATTGGTGACCTACTATGCTAGATGACATCAATGGCACCATTTCTGGTATCCATCAATGCCAGCACTTTTCATCAATCTCCCTACCAGTTTCCATCCTATACCGGTTGACATCAATGACAACACAATGCCAACAATGTCCCCCTTTGGCATTGATGTCAACACATGTAGTATCTGGCATACTACATAATCTCTCTCCCCCTTTGTGTAATTCATGCATTCTCACACATGTAGTATGCGACATACTACATAATCTATCTCCCCCTTTGACAACAATGGCAAAGGGCACTATCAGGGTTTCTCTCCTCCTTGTGTCTATCAGGTACTGATAGAGTTTTCTCTCCCCTTTTTTCACTACCAGATGCTTCTCCTCCTTTGATCATCATATATTTCATCCTCTCAAGTCACAACACTTGAGATGTAGAGCTCATCCACCAACTCACACCAATTGCTCAACAACCATGTGTATATGAAAACCAGAAACACAAGCATATACAAGTCTGAATCCAATTGAAGACACATGTGTCAGTGAATACAACATACTTGTCAGTCAGACTACATCATCACCCCTTTGATATGCAGAAGCCATTTTGACTTCAAATTGCTAATACCAAGTGTTGAAGCTAACACTGATACCAATTATATCTTCTTTGATACCAACTGTATGTTCTCCTGTGCAGGTAACTCTCCTGGTGGTCCAATTGCAATTTCAATTAAATAGGCATTGAAATATCTCACAACCTCGGACACTTCCAAAAAAATAAACATATCGGTTCAACCATAGACACTTGTACACCCTCTATGTCTAGGAAGGCTGACACAAATCAAAAAACATGGTTGTCAACTCCCCCTGAGTCATACATCTCAAGTCCTTATTTCTTGTTAGGTTCAAAACTGGAGCTCCAATCTGTACCATATACCAGTTGAGTTGTGTATATGTGATCAATCTAATGATCTATTAGCTCCATTATATCTACCATAACATATGACATGATCCTGGATGTACACAATGCCATACAATATCACCATCATGCCATAAATCAAACCAGGTAGCCTGAAAAGATGCATGTATACATGATCAACTATCGGGCCATCATATGTGATTCAGGTCTTCATCAACACCACTTGAGATATAAACTACTCATTCCTTGCTACTAGAGTTAATGCAATGACCTCGAACCTCATTGTCTTACATAACCTACAAGTACCTATTAGCATACATACTGGTAACATCTGGCACATACTAGTTTCTTTTACCAGTCCATCATCACTACTGGAGCACCTACCTATAACTCTTGTCTTCTTGTGTCAATTTGCACCCGATCCCAATTGCAAATTTTCCAACCATTGACATATGTAGTAGTGATCCATCTCTTATTTATAGATGTGTAGTCAAGGCAGCCACTACACACACTTATCATCTCATTTCCTTCCTTCATACTGGTAGCAACATGTTCTTCCATGTGTCCTCTTCCACTAAGGGGGTGAATGATAAGGTTAGTTTACTACATCTACTTTAAGCCTTAGTACATATCACCTGTGCATTGAATGCACAATGTCGGTCCATGGTTGCATCTTCTTGCTTCTTCTTCCATACCTGCTTGATCTCAATATTCTTCCCATTTTCAGTCTTGGGAGTAGGTGTTACCTTCCTTTTCTAATTGGTACTTGCTTTGTTGAATTCTGTCACATAACCAGAAACATTGTTGTAGAAGCAAACAACACTCATGCCAAATGCATGATTGGCAGACCTTCTATGAAACCAGTTAGACCACCTTCTTCTGGTCATGTTGTTGTAATTGATTCCTAGAACCGGTTGGCCTCTTGATCCTACAGGGACATTTCTCCTTTGGTTCCATGTAGGTCTCTGACTTCCATAGCATAGTTACTATATCGATAGTCATATGACTACAAGTTCATCCTTCTGCAATCATGACTTTTATGGCCAAAGCTATTACACCTCCGACAGACAACAATATTGTCTTTATGAAGAGTAAACTGTCTATTCCTACACTTCATTCTGCATTCATCTGCTCTATGGCCACATTCCTTGGATGCAAAACAATAACCGGAGAAAGGAGGCTTGTGACCTACAAAAAAAATTTTCCAAGCATGAGGAGATCTTTTCAGTTTCGTATCTCCATTTCTTCTTCTCCGTGGATGGATTTGGATTATCCATGCTATGCAGCTCTTCCATATGATCTCTTATTTTCCCACACTTGCTTTGTCTTGTGGGTGGTAGAATTTCCTTATCTTCTACCAGTAGGGGGTCTTCTATGTTTTCTTCTCATGTTCTTGCTTCCGATGAAGTTGCCTTCTCCCATCTTTCCTTTTCCTTTGGGATCTGTATTGTTTCTTCTTCTTCCAATACCGGTATTCATCCTTGTCTTCATGTCTTCACTGTTTGTGGTTAGATCAACCTTCTTCTGAGGAGCATCTCTAACTATGAAGGTCTAACCCTTGCCATTTCCATTGGAGGAGACAAATTTAATATCTTTGTGGGAGGTCTCCTTTCTTGTAGAGCCTCACCGGTATCCTTGGAATGCTTTTTCTTCTTCAACATTTTGTCCAAGGCATCACTGCTGCCATCAAATCAGATCCTCACCTTGAGCTCATCTTGACATTTCTCAAGGTCATTTCAGAGAATCTCCATATCTCCTACTAGTTTTTGAATTCTTTATCCTTGGCCTCTAGCTCAGATGCTAGATCATTACATCGAAACTCATTGGTGTCTCCTTGTTGAGTCTTCAATTTTGAGAACCATTTCTTAGATTCTTCAAGGCATCTGATCAACCAGTTTTATTTCACAACTGTAGCATTCTTGAATAACTTGTATTCATTCCTCACTTTACTAAGTTCTTCGAGTGCACTTACAAGTTCTCTTTCAAGATCAACTTCGGCTTCATTTTCTTCTCCGTCACTATCACTACCAAACACATCTCACTGGTAGAAGTGATCTGCATGATCATTCTTAGATGTGTGCCTCTCATCTTCTAATTCTTGAGCCATGAAGAGGTGGGTTCCTTATTCATCATTTTTGTGGTTGCTAACAAATATACACTCATCACTTGTAGAAACATGAGTTTCATTTCTCATCTTGTCTTCACAAACTAGTTCTGCAGTGGTAGGCTCATTTCCATAAAGCTTCTTCAATCTATCCTATAGGCTTTTTGCTAATCTGCATCTGCCCACCTGTGAGGAAACATCATTTGATAACCCAAAGAGTATAGCCTTCATTGCTACATCACTGCACAAGTTTCTTCTTTCTGCATCTGAATCGGTGGGAGGAATGACTTTACTAAGGCAACCATTTACAACGGACATCTATATATCAAACCCTAAAGAGGATAGATAGAATTCCATCCTACTACTCCAAACAGAGAAATTTGAACCATCAAATACAAGAGTAGGGATTGACACAAAACAAACCATTATGTTCAAATACAAGAATCTACCCAAGCTAGAGAAAGCTTATCAATAGGGAACCCAAGCTTTGATACCAATTGTTGAACACTAGATGTCATTGGGGGGGGGGGGGGGGTGAATCAATGATTTCCAAAATGAGCCCTTTTCTATCCTATGTGTGTATATCGGTTAACAGATCTAACATAAAGAATACATACCAGCTAGATGGGAGACTAACACAAATGCAATCACACATAAAAGGGACATCACATAATACTAGATGTACGAGGAAAACCCAAGATGGGAAAAACCTTGGTGATCTAAGTGTTGTTGGAGAACACTACTCTAATCCATCCTCATAGTGAAACCCTTGGTTACAATATTTAGGGCACCAACCCAAGGAGTACCACTTCTTCTTTAGGGCACCAACCCCTGATTTTAGGACACCAACCCAAGAAGCACCAACCCCTACACCGAGCTCCAACCCAGTGATCTAAAATAAACATATATCAGATACAAAAGTAATATCTTTGTTACAAAATAACTTTGTAACTCTCATGTATGTCTCTTCTCTGATTCTCCTCTCTTCAATCCTCTGTAGGTTCTCTGCTCACCTTCTCACTACTACAACTCACTCTCTGTTGTGACCTTACTGGTTCAACCTCTTCTTCTTCTCTATCGGCTCTCCAACCTTTCTATCACACGGCTGCTAGTCACCACTAGTCTTCTTCACTCAATCACTTGTATGTTGTCTAATTACTGTTGATTCTCAACTTACCTCCTCTACAATCTTCTTTTCCTCTTCTCTGCAAGTTCACCACCACTGGTACACTCCTCTGTCAAACTCAATGGCATGCTACCAGTTGCCTCACTCTTACTGGTTGAACTCTTCATCCCGATTCTCACTCAAATACTCAATCTGCATCAAATCTGATATTTGATCATCATGGCATATCATATCCAATCTAATATCATGTCCTTGATCAATGTTCAACACTCAATCAATGAGAATCACCCATCTATTTACCTTGTGAACCATGTCTTCTCTCTTTGGCCATCTGTAGCATGTTTTTTGCCCTTTTGTCTTATCGATCACGTGCATGATGTGGTTTCTTTCTTTCTCTTTGATCTGCAAGATCAGTCCATACTGGATCTCTGTTGTTTACTTCATCTCAAGCCGCAATCTTCTGCCTTCATTCCTCGAGCTTCGTAGTTGCCATTAAATGTTGGACCAGTCGCCAATGACCTCACCGACACATCACACCAGCCTATGCATGCATGCCACTTCACCTCCACATGGACCCTTTGTCAGCATCCACCTTTGCAAATTTTTCTAAGTCAGTCTAGACAAGATCACCGACCAACCACACAACCGGGTTCATCTACCGGTTCACAGACCCTGTCGATTAACCCTAACCGGTCTACCTTCAACCTTGCACTTTTCTTCTCTTCTAGTGGACCACCTAAACCAATTAGCACACATGCCAATCTACCTCATTATCACCTTCATCAGATGGGAGCCTTCTGCATCTTCACAGTTTTAGCATTACCGGTGGACATACTTATTGGTAAACACCTTGATGACATCATGTCATCAACCATCAACTGCCTCCATCTGTCTACATCTGTGGTAACACCTTTCTTCACCACTGATTCGGTTCTTCTATTAAAATGTTTGTCAAAGTGATAAACATATCCTTCCTTCTCTGTACCAATAAATCATCATTGTCTACTCGGCTAATCCGGTGCATATCTCTGATCTCATCCACCTAGGGCAACTTAGTGTTTCACTAGCTGATCTGGTGTGAGCCTTCAAACACTTGCCTTTACCTCTTTTATCTTATCTCTGAGAACTATGATGCATTCCATGCATAATAGGAGATAAGCTCCACTTACTGGTGGGATTGGATCCTTGTCATCTGTATCCTCCAATGCACCAATATGGCTTCCTTGTTTGAGTAACATATCTTCAAATAGGCACATATGATCTGGTTGGGGCACATTCACTATCAGTCATCTCTTCAAATGGTGATTGCATCTTTATCTGGTGGGAGTCCTATTGTTTCACATCCACACAGCATACAGGTGGCTTGCACATACTTCTCCTCTAGTGTTGATGTGATTTTGGTAATATTCCCCCTCTTCATCACAATCAACAACCCAACATACTTCTCTCTTGTTGGTTGGCAACTATGCACTACCAACAGGTCACTTACCGGTCTGCAGTCCTTATGTCTTCAACACAAGTCAGCACTAACTTGGGTACCGATGAATCCAATGGCCATTAAGCTAGATGATAGACTCTTCCTTATCGGTGACCTGCTATGCTAGATGACATCAATGGCATTATTTCGGTATCCATAAATGCCAACACTTCTCATCAATCTCCCTATCAGTTGCCATCCTATACCAGTTGATATCAATGACAACACAATGCCAACAAAGTGTTCTTGGCCACAATTATTATTATAGAAGATTTATCAAGAATTTTAGCACAATAGTAGGTCCATTGTATGGGTTGTTACTAAAGGGTGCAGACTTTCAATGGACACCAGCATGTGATAAGGCATTCTAGGACCTTAAAACTATTCCAATTCAAGCATCGATTATTAAAGGCACTAAATGGACCCTTCCATTATATATATATACACAAATGCTTTTGATCATGTAGTTGGAGCAGCCTTGGGACAACAAGATGGAAATATTGAAAATGCGGTCTACTACATCAAAAAAAATCTTTAAGGTGCATAATTAAATTATATAGTTATAGAGAAGGGAATGCTAGTCGTCATCTATTCTCTCAACAAATTTAGGCATTATTTTACCAAATATTAGGTATTTATTTATAAAAACTACATAACAATGAAGTTTTTGGCAAGAGACACTGTTCCGGTGAACATTGATGCATGAGAGATGCTTAGGGATTGCCATTGATGGAAGCTCAGTTCAGAAATTATATCTGGTGTATATGGATTTGATTTACCAGAAGTCATATTTTTCATAAGGCATAAGTCTCGAAGGTGGAACACAGTAACCGGTAGAATATGAATGCAGTGTGCATATCTTAATTTTGATTGGGTAATTTTGGTTGTGGTGATAAAGGCAGATGATTTGAGGTTTGAGGAAAATTACTTCATAATCTTGATATTCGGTGTTGATTCATGAGAAACATTAAAGGGTTCGGTATCTAGTAATCTAGTTAGAGAAGAGCTATTTCTATGTAACGTGTGATGTAGAATTGTTGGGTTGATTTTGGTGATTGGTTTCGTGTTTGAGGTGATTGGGAAAATGTGTATGAAGCTTTTTATCATTCTGTTTGGGTCCACATATGGATTTATGGGCAGATTATGTTGACTTAAAGTTACATGTTTCATGTCGCATGTTATGCGATTTTTGAAACCCGACATGGTCATTGATCTATTTTGTTGGTGCAGATATATAATATCGATTTGGTTGAGAATTTTGGTGAATGTTATGGGCAAAAGAAGTTTGTATGAGTGAATGTGCAAATTTTGGTGAATGTGATTGAAGGTTTTGGTGGTCCGGTGTATGACAGTGCAGCAAAACAGAGTAGAGAGACACAACAGTTGCAGAAGTTAATTTGAGCCTAACCAGAACTTCTTTTTGGCATAAGTAGATGATATTATTTAGTTCATTCATTATTGTAATCAATTATAATCTCCTGTAAGGTAGTGAGCCTTCCTCCAGGTTGTAGCCCTTTTATATTTGAGCAGTGAGCTCTTGGCAGTGTGCCTGAATGTAAGTGCATTCCCTTATGTAATATTATCATACTCTTGGCCATAGTATAATAATATTGTGGGTTCAAATCCCATCGTGGTTTTTCCCTTTCTAGTTTTCCACATAAAAATCTTGGTGTTATGGTTGTGTGGTTGATTTCTTTATATTTTTTATTAAGAAAAAATAGGTTTTAAGGGACCTGAAACCCGCTTACAATACGAAAGATGAACATGAAAGAAACAAGACAAAACAATTGCAAAAGACCAGCACAACCAGCAGCTAGGACAAAAAGACAACAAGGAGCCAACAAGAAATTGGCATCCAAAACCCAACATTACATATCAATTGAACACTTTTATAGACTCCTCAACATTCTGAACCAATAGCATCATCGCCTTGGCCACTTCCCTTAGATCATTGCTCTCCTATTTCAGCTGGATGTCTTTCATTTTGGTCTCCATCTTAGTGGTGTTCTGCCTAGTCCTTCGCCTGGAAATTTGATGGGTGGAGCTGGAGGTCGGTACATCTTCAATGATTACCAAGTTCTTATCCTGATTTTTCCTCTCTAAGTGATCCACCAAGCCATTCATATTTTGTGATGAAACTTTTAGGACCTCAAGACTGTGGTTCATGAAACTTTTCAGAGCCTTCTCAGTATGAGCAACCCAGGTATTGATATTGTCTTTATCCTCCTCAGCCTATTCTTTCACAATTCTGATAACATCCTCTAGATGTTTCAAATCCCCTTTAATCAGATCTTTTTCCCACCAGTCCTCCATCTTGATTTCCTCCTCAGCTTCACTAGTTTCCATCTCCTCATTCTTTTTCCCCAAATTTGTTTCCTTAATCAAATTGTTTATCTTATTTTCTGAATCCCTCTGTTTGCTTTGAATGCTAGTAATGTTGTCAATAACCCATTTCTGGAAGTTGAAGGATTCCAGAGTATAGTTACAGACAACATTCAAACTAGTATTTGCTGAATCCCTACACTACTCAGTGCCCATAGAATTAGGGTTGTCTTCCTCCTTGGAATTCAGGGTGACATTCCTACTATCCGAACCCTTAGGGTTAGAGTAAGGGTTTTCAGAGTTAACCCCTTCTTCCTCTTCACTAACATTCTCATCCTTCTCACTCTCCATTTTTGTCTCAATATCCTTCCCCTTTTCCCCCTCCAAATCATAGTGCACCTCCATTTCCACATTATCTATATCAGCTCTCCATTTTTTATGGGTAGGGGCATTAGGTTAATCCTCATCCGAATCAGAATATTTACAACTCTCAGAAATATGTGCATTAGTCACCAGGGGATCATCTTTGCTAGCCCTATCTTTTTCCTTCAGGTATTCATAAATGAGCAAGATGAGCCCCTGATGGGCTATAGGGTAAGAATTAGGTTTTTTAGCATGATCAACCAAACTCTCATTCAGAGAGGATGCTAAGTAATAAGGCAGGGAGATTTTAACCCCATGACGGAAGTGATTAAGAATTGCAAAATGATAGTTATAGATTTTAGTGAATCTACCATCAATAGTGGAAAACTCCATTAAAACCCTTAAAACTTTCTACCAAAAGGACTTTACCTGCTGGGGAAGGTAGTAGGAGATGTTGTCTTTCTTGACAAGCTTGACCTTCTCATCCTTCGATTTTGGGAAGTTTTTGAACGCTTCGGCTGCATACTTCTGGTCTCTATAGAATGTAGTACCCTCCTTCTGAAGACCCGTGACCTCCGCAACCAGATCCTCATCAATTTTCCATATCTCCCCGAACAAGGTGACTCTGTTGTTGTTCTAGCCTCTAGAAAAACCATGTGACACCGAATTTCTGCTTCCGTGTAGCTTTTCCATATAGTCAGTAAAGACATATCTATGAAGCCTTCTCCAAACTTTTCGTTCACTCTTCCAGTTTTCACAGCTAGGGGGCTCGTTCCTATTTAAATTACCACCCATTTTGAACAGCAAGTGGAAGTACCCAAAGATGTTTTTCACAGTCCACAGGTATAACCCCAAGTTTTTGTGTGAAATTTTGGAATAACAACACAGAGTCTCTTTCGTAGTTTTAAAGCTTATGTTAATGGCCACACAAAACTAGCATTTATTATTATAATCCTCCTCACACATTTGATCATAGACATGATGCCTAAAGGAAATCATTAACTGACAGTTAATCTGCCCCCAAACTTTGTCTTTGGAATCCAGACCCCAAAAGATAATCATGATATTAACTTGACCCATTGATACGATCAAAAAATAATTGTTCTCTAACATCCCTTTTACAATGGGTCTCTCCAATATATTTAACATCCACCTCTAAATTGACCCCTTCATTAGCTAAGAGGTCTGCAATATTATTGCCTTCTCTTAGAGTATGAGTTATGATAATACTAACATAGTTATTTAATAATTTTTTAGCACTTTTAGCTAGGTTAGTAATATTCCAAGAAACAGAACTAGTACCTTTAAGGGCCTGGATGATATTTAGGGAGTCCCCTTCTAGCCAATTTTTTTAAAATTTGAATCCCTAAGCAAGCTAGAGGCTTTTCAGCATGGCTAGAGCTTCAGCCACATGATTATTTTGGACCCCAAAAGGAGAAGTAATAGCAGCAATACAGACACCTTGAGCATTTCTGATGACTCATCCACCACCAAACTTCCCAGGGTTGCCTTTAGCCGCCCCATCAAAATTCACCTTTATTCAATCATGATCAGGAAAGCGCCAGACCATATTATCTCTCCTATTCTTATTGTTAGATCTGCAGACTTTGTGTATTAAGTTCCATTCAGTGAGGACGCCTTTTTCAATTTCATTCATATCAGTAACAAGCCATTGCTTATTATTCCTGTGAAGGAACAATGGAAGAATAGATGATCAACTGATTCTTCCTCTTTTTGGCATAGCTCACACCTGTTAGGGAACATAAAACCTCTTCAGACCAAGTTGTCAATAGTAGGGATCCTATTGCGAGTAGCAAGCCAAAGGAACATATTGACTTTAGGGATAAGAATTATGTTCCAAACTTTGCCCCATATAGGGTTACTGATCTGAGTGAAAGTGTTTTTGTAGGCAGAAGCAACTGTAAATTCACCTCTAGGATTACTTTTCCAGAGAAATACATCATCATAGTCTTTGTTAATAGAAAAAGACAACAGCTCCTTCTGGAGCAGGGAAAATCTAGCATGTATAACATCAAGCCTCACCCATTTGTTCTCCTTCTAGTAGTCACACACCATAGGTCCAAACCTCCTTTTACATTCCTCAATAAATTGACTGTTGCCTTGATCAAAGAGAGATTCATTCTTCATCCAAGGATCCTCCCAAAACCTTATTTTGTCACCTTTTCAAGGACCCATCCAGCTCTAGCTTTGGCCACTTTTATGGATTTGATAATACTATTCCAAATGAAGGATCCAAAAGGGATGTCTTCAGAGTTAAGGACATCCTAGATAGGTTGATTCTGAATATATTTGTCAAACTAGATTCGGTTCCAATCTTTCTTGATGTCATAAGCTCTCCATAATTATTTTGCTAGGAGAGCTTTGTTAAAGGTTTTTAGAGCTTTAATCCCAAGCCCTCCTTTTGTCTTTGGTTTACACACTTTGTCCCAAGCAACCAAGGATATCCTCTTTTTTTCTTCAACTCCTAACCATAGAAATCTCTTCTGGATTCTTTCTAATGCTTCAGCAAATTTAGCCATAATACCAAATAAGCTGAGAGCATAAACAGGGAGATTTTGGAGTGTAGCTTGAAGAAGCTGCAACTTCCCAGCGTGAGATAAAATGGATCCTTTCCATCCAACAAGTTTTTTGTTGAGTTTGTCAATAAGCATATTCCAGAAGGAATTTGGGGGAACTAAACCCAAGGGAAGACCCAAGTAGGTGGAAGGGACCATGTCCACCTTGCAACCAATAATTTTAGCAATTCTCTGTTGTCTTAAGACCGGAGTGTTCATGAAGCATATAGCCGATTTGTCCCAATTGTCTTGCTTGCCAGTAGCCAAAGCATAAAAATTAAGAGCAGTTTTGAAGGCATCAACCTCCCCAACAGACGAATATCCCATAAGGATAGTATCATCAACAAAATGTTGGTGAGAACAAAAAACATTAGTAGAGGAAGGTTGAAGACCTTTGATGATTTTATTCACTTTCAAATTATGGATCAATCTACTCATACTCTCTACCAATATGGTGAAAAGAATAGGAGATATGGGATCTCCTTGTCTGAGCCCCCTTCACGACTTAAAGAGTTTTGTAGGAGATCCATTAATGAGAATTGAAAACATAGGAGTGGAGATCAGCTCTCTGATAATTTTGATTGTCTTCTCATCAAATCCAAAAGCCTCCATTATTCTGAAAAGAACTTGCCAATCCACTCTATCATAAGCTTTCGCCAGATCCAACTTTATCAAAAATTTCTTTATGTTTCTGCAATTCATTTTCATTGTTATGCATCCAACGATTTAAGAATAAGCTTAATAACTTTGTATTTTGTAGAACATTGATTCATCCCCCCTCTTAGTGCTCATTGATTCCAACAATTGGTATTAGAGCTTAGTTCCTCAGAAGAAGCCTAACAGATTGAGGAAGATCTAGAAGATTGAATCAACGGACTCTGGTGATTGGAGGTTTGTTATATCTGACTTAGACTAGGCTGGATATAATGAACATTGTTTGTATTGTATCAAGATATTAGAGTGTTCCTAGAGAGAATCATGAGTGTGCGATGAAAAGGATTTTCAGGTATTTGCAAGGAACAACTAAGTATGGTTTTTGGTATCCTAAAGATGACGACTTTACACTGTGTCCATATACAGATGTTGATTGGGCTGGAGATGTTGATGACCAAAAGAGCACATCTGGTGGAGCTTTCTTTCTTGGAAAGAAACTTGTTTCATGGATCAGCAAGAAGCAATCATGTACTTCTTTATCTACTGTTGAATCTGAGTATGTTGTTGTTGCTACTATCTGTACACAAAATTTATGGATGAAGAAAATGTTGAAGGATATAAGGGTTGATTGTAATGAACCAGTAGTTATTCACTATCATAACTTTGTTGCTATTGATATATCAAAGAATCTGGTATTTCATTCTAAGACTAAGCACATTTCTATCAACTATAATTTTCTGAAGGAGAAGGTGGAAGCAAATGAAGTCAGACTGGTTTATGTGAACACTAAAGATCAGATTGTAGATATCTTCACTAAACCTTTGCCTAAGGAATCATTTGAGTACTTCAGAGATAGATTGGGAGTTTTTGCACCCAGTAGAGACTTGAGTGATGTTGATTGGCATCAGTCCAGTATGCATTTATCAATGCTATCATTCATTCTTGATTGATGCGTTGATGCTACTACTCAGGGGGAGTAGTCAGCTGTGTGATTTAGAGGTTTTATGATTTTTCCTTGATGTTTATATCAAATTTCTGGCATTGATGTCAAAGGGGGAGAGATATATGTGAAAAACAGAGCTTTACTATGATATCCTTCTCAGGGGGAGTTTGGGTTTTCATTCAGAACTTTATTGTCATATCATCTTGGAGAGTTTGTTGGATGCTTTCCATTGGAGGAGACATGTTTGGAATTTTATTGGCACTTGGATGTTTTTCACATCTAGTGTTGCCATTGTAGACACCTAAAATTGTCATATCTAATTAAAAATATATCTTTATTTATTTAATTAATTCATTTATCATCTTCTAGCCTTATTTCTCATTTAAATAAATTCATTTATTTATTTAAATTATCCTTTTCTTAAATTAAATAAATATCTTATTTATTTAATTGATCCCACTTCTTCTATTTATTTAATTAATTCATTAACCTTTTCTACCCATGACACATGTCATTCATCTCTTAATTCATACACTACCTACCCTCTTATTATTTTCTTATTTTCTCTACCTACCCTCTAATCATAGCCGACCTCTTTTACACCTCTCAATCTTATCCTTCCATTTCTTATAGTGTCTTCTATATAAGGAGATACTTCCTTCATTATCAACCCTATGCATCCTGACTAATCAATCTAATCAACTACTAATGAACCCTATGCATCCTGACTAATCAATCTAATCAACTACTAATCAATCTAACTACCTGATCAGTTGACTTCCCAACTACGCTTTTGAACTTTCATATGTGATCAAGCCTACTTGCAACCACATTTCCATTCTTTGTTGAGCTCTTATGCACATAAAATATGAGAGCAAATATATCAAGCAAGATCAATGGAGATAGGAAGAATGGAGATCCAAACCCTATTGGGCATGTGATGGTATAATCTTTGTGATTTCATTTGATTTGGATTGTCTTAGGTAATCTTCATATGTTATGGTGGATCTTTGTTGTTGTTAGGCTAGGGTTTTGTGGTTGAATTCATTTAGTCTTTCAACATTGTTGTTATCCATTTTCACCATATACAGCCATCAATGCCAAAGGAGGATATTGTTGGCAATTTGGAGGAATTGATTATGTGTTCCATTGATGTTTTTTCATTGATGTCAACACTATCTATTTTGTTGTCTATCGACTTCTGGTAGAGTGGTTGGATTATGATATTGATCTAGAGACCATCACTGGTACTCTCCAATTTTGTTTGGCTTCTGGTATTGGCTTGGATTGGCTATTCATGTATTCCTGATGCGTATCACATTTAGTTGGTTTGGAATTTGATGATCTGGATGCTATCATTTATTCTAGTAACCCTTTTGGTCATTGGTAAGGGTTTTATCGACATCGCTTTGATGAAGATCTTTTGATGAATCTAATAAGTGGTGTTGGTGCAACTTCTAGAAGGTTATCAGGATGCTGATGGTTATCATGTTCATGTTCCATTTGATCAATGGTGTTTGCATTTAGGGTCGGACCTATTTTATTGTATTTTGCTAGGTTATGAGCCGTTTTGTGTAATGTGTTGAATGATGCTCCCTATGCATCACCAGTTGGATTTACTGTTTGGATTATGTTGTATTGGTCTTAGGCCGACTTGGTTTATCATTGGTTTGTAAGATTATGTAATGGATCTATTGTATTATCTTTTAGGTGGCCAACCTAATTGTTTAGGTCCTGGGTTTGTATAAATAGGATGTAAGATCTCTTTGTACATCGTGGGTTTATGGATATAGGATTATCTTTGTGCGAATAATGTTGTAATCATATGCAGAGGTTTTGGTCGATCATAGATGATCAAATTGGGTGTGTTAAAGAAGTTTAAGACCTTCAGTATTGAGCTTAATCGGAACTATACTCAAGCATAAGAGATGCTATTCTTGTAGTTCATTCTTATTTTTGGATTGTAGTCTAGATTTCTTTGTAGTCAGTGAGGCTCCTTTTGTGATGAGTAGTGTGCCTTCTTGCATGTGCAGGCCCCTCTTATTGTAATCACATACTTATTGTAGAAGTATTATCTGACTGTGGGTAGGCTTCCCACTGTGGTTTTTCCCTTTACCAGGTTTTCCACGTACAAATCTTGGTTTCAAGTGTTATGGATGGTTGGTTAATTATTCTGTAATTTATGTTTATGTTTAACTGTTACACCTGTTATTCCAGTATTTGGTTTACGCATTCTGGTAGAAGGTTATGTGAGCTTAAAGTTTTATAATCCATTGACAACTGATTCACCCCCCCCCCCTCTCAGTTGTCCATTGATTATCCTAACAGTTGTTCTCACCAATACTAGATGTATAATCAAAAAAGGAAAAATTGGAAAGTTGGTAGCAAAAGGTATTAGGACAAGTGGAAATGTTTATTACATAAAGGATAGAAGTGGAAACATATGTTTTCTGGCTCAAAGTGATGAATGTTGGGTATGGCATAAAAGGATGGGACATGTTGTTAGGTTTCCCACAGATACTGAGAGGGGGGGTGAATCAGTATCTAACCGGTGTACAAAATTTCTTATCTTAAAACATGCAGAATATATTATAATAGTGTACCGGTATGCAAGAAATAATACAATAAACATAATTAAAAACATCCACATGAAAAGCACACCACGACACAAGGATTTAACAAAGAAACCTGGCGTGGGAAAAACCTCAGTGGGATTTGTAACCCACAATATCCACTGACTAGCCAATAAGAGAATATTACTTACAATAGGGGCTTGCACATACAGGAAGGCCAACTGCCTAGAGCTCACTGCTCAATGGGAAGTCTCACTGACTTACAATGTGGATTATACAAATCTAGTATCTTTTACTGCTTTACAATAGCATCTATAATGCCTAATTCAGTACCAGTTGCTACTCTGCTTCTTACATAAACCCTTTACCCTATATTTCACATAATAGGTCTTCCTTAATATTTCGCATACATTACTTACATAACCTTATTCATTGCTTCATTACAAAATGTCTACAATGATCTCTTTTATATATAAGAGTCATTTTACAACATGCCAAGTCAGCTTACAAAGTTTTTACAATAATAAACAAAATATAATATAACAAAATCATGTCGGCCTCTGTGCCGGTATACGTCCTTTCTCTGTGCCAGTGTCGGTGTCCTGAGTGCCGGTGTAGAGTCTGATCATTGATGCTAGTGCACTAGCTTGCCAGTGTAATTCCTTGTTGGTGCCATAGGATTGTAAGGTTGCCATCAATGAAAAAACCTTGAATCACATACAATGTCTCATTGAAGTGTGCATATGCCAACAATCTCCCCCTTTGGCATTGATGGCAACACTCATGAGAAATTTCAAAAGTGTATCCAAAAATGTGAAGTCAAAAAAATGTTACCAAAAATGTATGTGCTCTCCCTAAGCATATTATTCCTGTGATGTTGAATTTTCTCATCCTACTACTCCCCCTTTGGCATCAATGACAAAGGTTGTCAAGATGTCAGTAGAGTTTGTAGTTTCAACCTTGTAACTAGGTAGTTACAATTTGAAATAGATCCGCCAAAATCAAGTTTATACTCTCCATAAACTTTTTACTATCTCTTATTGTTGTCTCTGTTCTTTTAGCTGTACCGGTGAGATGATGCAAATGCTCTGCTGGTGTTTTTTGTCCCTGTATTAGTGCCTCAGATACTTCCTTCCGTAATGATGCTAAATAGTCCAATCTTGGACTTAGTTTTGATCTCAAATGCTTTGCCTTATTCACTATTCTCTCTTTTTCTCTTTCCAATTTAATTAATTCTTCCTCAAAATTTGTTATCTTCTGTTCAAAAACTGATAATGTATCAGGTGAGTTAACAAAATTATCTGCAAGTTTATTGACTTCATCCTGTACCTTTCTCATCTTCTTATCTATATCTACAGTTAAAAGGTTTGTCTTATAGGTGTCTTTGTACAGAGTTTTGTACTCTTTTAATAAATTACATAGTTTCGATAGAAGTGTGTCAAAATCTCTAGTACACTTCTTTATCTACTCATCAAAGAATCTTTGTTTTTCAATTTCTACTTTGTCCTTCAATGTCTCTTCCTTTATTTTCTCAATGTTCTTTGTGATATATTTACACAAGGTATCAAGTTGTCCTACAAAATCTTTATTGTCTATATTACAGTTAGGAGCAATTACCTTCAAAATTGGTAGGGTGTCATCAATTGCCTTATAAATTGTGAGCTACAATCTATTATCTTTTTAATTGAATCCAAGAGTACCTCAGTCACATTAGTTGGTTTGTAGCCTGATGATGAACCAACATTCTGAGTACCACCAGTGGAAGTAACCAAGCTTGTATTGACCTCTGGTAGGTCTGTTTGTGTTTGCATTTCCTTAAGCAATGGTTTTTCTACTTTTCCAGTAGTCGGTGGCACTGTTTCCTTATGACCCTGTTCCTGTTCTTGTTGCTGTTCCTATTCAGGAGCCTTTTGCTCTGTTTGTTTCTCTATTTGTTGCATTGTCTCAGTCTGAGTCTGAGTCTCTACCTTTTTTTGTTTGTCATCTATCGGTTTCTCCTGTGTGTTATCAGTTTGCTCAGCTACCGGAGGCTCACTAGCCATTTCAGTCTTATCAGCTGTATCTTTGTCTACCACAATGTTGATCATTTGAGTATCAACATCCATAGTATATAAGACTTCGGGATTAGGTTTGACATCCTCTACATCCATACTTTCAACTGCCGGTAGATCTTTTGTAGCTGTTGTTTTTACCAGTGGAGTAATAAAAGGAGGTGGGGTTAAGTTGTCTTTAACCTTGATACTGGGTGGTCCACCAACTTTACCTTTACCCTTGTCTCTTTCTTTCTGATATACCTTTATAGGTTTGTGACTCATGTATTCTTCTTGTTTTTTTTTCCACTAGGAAAATGTCCCATGCATTTTATGTCTCCTCAGTCACCTCATTAACTCTTCCAACCATTAAAGCAATGTGCCGGTGTGCAGTAGAAAATACTGACTGGTTGGCTTGAGAAATTAAGTCATCAATTTCTTTGGGTGAATTCACCAGATATACAACAAGTAGCTTTTCTATCTTATTTTCTTGTCAAGTTCTACTACTTCTTGTCTTCTTGCTTCCAGTCTTTTAAATAGTTCATCTGGTACTTCATTTACTACTTCCATCAAAAATTTCTTATACATATCCATATGCAATAAAAATCTGTTTTCTACTTGTTCTTTTTCATTAGCTGTCAGAGTGTCATATATTTTCTCTATATTCTTCAATTTTCCTTCCTCTGTAATTTCATTTAACAGTATATCAAGAGGGGCCAAGTCCTTGTTTGTCCTCTTCTTCTTCTTGGGTGTCAGTTTCTTCTTCTTTGGTGTAGCCTTTCTTATCAAAGATCTCACTGCTTGTTGTTTTTGTCTTGTCCTCCTAGGAGAGGGTGTGGTTGCCAGTAAGGGATCTCTTTTCCTTACAACTCTCTTGAAAGTTGTAGACATGTCACTCTCTGAAGAAGTGCCTATCGGTGATAGATGAGTCTCAGGTTGTGGAGCTACTAACTCATCCTTTGTTATACCAGTTTGCTTTAACACATCTTCTTTAATAGCCTTTGCCTGTATGGAACCTCTTCTCACAACTACCTCAACCTTTTTCACTCTTTTCTTAGATTGTATTTGGCTTTCAATAGTTTCTGCACTACCAAATACTTATTCCTTAGGTTCTTTAGGGGCTTCCAGAAGTGCTTTAGCATATGTTTCAATTACATGATCATTTGTTTCATAGCCCATCTCTATTACCCAAACAGTCCTAGGGATGACTGCTTCCATCCAGATCTCATCCTTCTTGATTACAAAGCATATTTCATCCTTATATTTGTCAACAATCTTTTGTGATAATCTGATTCTTTTCTTCATTTTGACCTTTAGTGCTTGAAAGAAATCATGGATATTGTTTTCCTTATCTTCTCCCATATTGTTGAATAATTATGTTAATTGTTTACCTACCGGTATATCATATCCAAGTTCTTTGTAGCCTATATCGGGAACCTATTGATTATATGTAGCATCAGACATACTAACAAATTTCCAAATTTAAAAGTTCCTTTCTTGTCCTTCTTAATCTTGCCTAAGTTGTCAATTAATTTGTCCTTCAACCACTCACATACATCAATCTTTGCATTATCCGTGACCATATCATAAGCACTCTTAATGCATAAACTTGAAACTAAATTAAGTCTATTTGCATGAGTAGCTCTATATCCTAATATCATGTTGATATATCTCACATTAATATCTGTTACATCATTTACTCTTAAGGACCTTCTGTCAGATGTGGCACCAGTTAACTGAGTAACTAGGTCATTGGAAACCTTCTTAGTTTTGTCTGGCCTTTTATCGGTGGTTGGTAACCCTGTGACAGCTTTCACAGCTTCCTTAGTGATTTTGTGAATTGCATCTAACCAAAAAAATTCACCATGTACCCTGCTTAAGACTATCCTAATCACATCCTTGGGAAATTCAGGAATGCTAAGGATCTCTGTAAATCCTAGGGTTTCAATGATCTTGTGTTCATCTTTTACATTGCCGGATTCATCACATATGATAGTTTTAAACATGGTTTTAATCTCTTCATCTCCTAGTTCCTCAATGTTACAATGAATGCAAATCCTGGGGTCTTTAGCATAAACAACTCCCTTAGGAATTTGAGAAAAAGAACCTAAGGTATCATCTTTCTTTTCTATCTCAGGAACTAATTGAAATACGGGCCTAGGTCTTTTTATAACTTTGACAACAGTAGGGTTTTCTATATATTCAATTGTGGAGGTGGATACCATGATAAAATACCTTTTATTGCCTTTAGGATGGATGATTGCTTGAAGTGTTCTTGCCTCTTGCTCGAAATGCTTTAGCTTAGAATCTTTGCACTCTTCGTAGGTTTGAAATCTCGGTGAAATGAAATGGAGCCAAAACCTCAAATTTATAGTGTCTTTTCGCCATCTACCACATTAAATGCATGCCAGTTAAGTATTCACTTAACATTGTCTACCGATAATAAGTAATTTCCAACTTCTCATCTCTAACCGAGGGAATGATAGCACATGTGTCATTAGATTGCCAAACCCTCAAGGAAACTTTCTTCAATTAGATGAAGAACTTCCTATCGGTGGAGCACTACTCTGTCCTACCGGTGAAGCATCACTCTATCCTGTCGGTGAGGCATTGACTGGTTCTACCGGTGGAGGAGTATTCCCAATATTTAGATCAGCTTTTCTAATCCATTGTTTTGAGAATTCTTGCTTAACCTCTTCAACCTTTTCTTTACCTTTTAAGCTAGAAATTTTGTTGTCTACCGGTGATCGTTTACTTCTACAGAATTTTGCAATATGTCCAATCTTGTTACATGGATAACAAGTTACATTATTCTTAAGAATATCTTTCACATAACCTATGCCAGTTTGTGTTCTGCATTGATTGGATAAATGTCCAAATCTTCCACAAACATAACATTTCACATTCATTCTGCAATTTTTTAGAGTTGTGACCAACTTTGTTGCATTTTGAACATTGACTGGTGGGTGTGTTGATATTCTGATAATTTCTAGATCTATATTCATTTGCTCTATGACCATACTTATTACAGTTAAAGCATTTTCCATTGAATTTATAAGCATTAGGTTGTCTTACCGGTTTGCTGTGATCCTGAGTATTTTCAGTACCGGAGCTTTCACCAACTTCAAAGCCAATTCCAGAAGTGTCACATTAAGGTTTTTGATTCTTCAGCAAGGTGCCAAGTTCCTTTGAGCTTTTCTTGAATTTTTCTTTATGTTGATTTGCAGTTTCTAGTTCTCTTTCTAAGACCTCTTTCTGTCTCATCAGTTCATTGGAGTCATTCTGAGTGTGCATCAGATCTGTCTTCAAAATGTCATTTTCATAGCTAAGTCTTGTGTTCTCATTTGCTGCATCACTTAGTCTTCTGGTCAATTCTTCTTCATTCTTCTTCCTATCCTCAATCTCTTTATTAAATCTCATAGTCATATCCTCCATCTCATTCTTTGTTGTTATGTTTTCTAGTTTCAGCTTGCTTATCTAATCATTAAATGATTCCTTTTCATCATTCTCATTTTGCATCTTTTCACAAAGTTCTCTTCTCTTATTTCTTGCAACAGTAAGATTCTCTTGAAGTGCCTGAATGATATCCTGAGCTTCCCTTAAATCATCTTCTAGTTTGATATTTTTCAATTTCTCTGCATCATAGTCTGAAAGAGCTCCTTCAAGTTGCTTCATCAAATTTTCCATCTTTACCGGTGTCAAGATCTTCCTCAAGCTGTTAGGCTTTTGAAAATAGAGGACCAAGCTTTGATACCAATTGTTAGGATTCCCACAGATACTGAGAGGGGAGGGGTGAATCAGTATCTAACCGGTGTACATAATTTCTTATCTTAAAACATGCAGAATATATTATAACGGTGTATCGGTATGTAAGAAATAATGCAATAAATAGAATTAAAAACATCCACATGAAAAGAACACCATGACACAAGGATTTAATGAGGAAACCCGATGTGGGAAAAACCTTGGTGGGATTTGTGACCCACAATATCCACTTACTAGCCAATAAGAGAATATTACTTACAATAGGGGCCTGCACATGCAGGAAGGCCAACTACCTAGAGCTCACTGCTCAGTGGGAAGTCTCACTGACTTACAATGTGGATTATAAAAATCCAGTATCTTGTACTACTTTACAATAGCATCTATAATGTCTGATTCAATACCAGTTGCTGCTCTGTTTCTTACATAAACCCTTTACCCTATATTTTTCATAATAGGTCTTCCTTAATATTTTGCATACATTACTTACGTAACCTTATTCATTGCTTCATTACAAAATGTCTAGAATGATCTCTTTTATATATAAGAGTCATTTTACAACATGCAAAGTCGGCTTACAAAGTTTTTAAAATAATAAACAAAATATAATATAACAAAATCTTGTCGGCCTTTGTGCCGGTATACTTCCTTTCTCTGTGCCGGTGCCGGTGTCTTGAGTGCCAGTGTAGAGTCTGATTGTTGATGCCAGTGCACTAACTTTCCGGTGTAATGCCTTGCCAGTGCCATAGGATTGTAAGGTTGCCATAAATGACAAAACCTCCAATCACATACAATGTCTCATTGGTGTGTGCATATGCCAACACATGTTAACTTTGAAAACATGATAAAGATCAGTAATACTAAATCAGTGAGAGATATACCAAATATTATCAATCATATTGATATTGTGTGTAGGAAATGTTAGTTAGGGAGGTAGGCAAAGATAACTTTAAAGAACAAGGATTATTCTACTTCATATCCCTTGGAGATGATCCATACATATCTCTATGGGCCTACAAGGACAAGCAAACTTTATGGAGAAAGGTATTTCAAGTTATTTATTGATAATTACTCTAGGATGATGTGGGTTGCATTTTTTTAGAGAAAAATATGAAGCTCTTGAAAGGTTTAAAGATTTTAAATCAATGGTAGAAAATCAAGTTGATGCTAGAATCAAATTTTTAAGATATGATAGAGGTAGATAATTTACTTTGTATGAATTTGACAATATTTGTGAGAAATATGGTATTAGAAGATATTTTTTTGCTCCAAGAACTCCTCAACATAATAGTGTGGTAGAAAGGAAGATTAGGACTATTATTGAGATGGTTGGAACTATGATGAAGAATGCTAACTTGGCTAACGTGTATTGGAAAAAATATATGCATACTATTATTTACATTATTAATAGGATACAGATAAGATTAAGTCACTCTAAGATACCTTACGAGCTATGGAATGGAAGACATCCTACAATGAAGTTCAAAATCTTTGAGAGTAAGTGCTATATCAGAATAGATGAAAATGATCTTGGAAAGTTTGATACTAGAGTAGATGAAGGAATATTATTGGGATATGATACAAACAAAAAAGCCTACTGATGTTACAATTAGAGAATGAACAAGATAGTGAAAAGTACAAATGTGAAAGTATGTGAGGCACAAGATCAGACTACCCCTAAACTCAGTCCAGAGACTAAATTTGAGATCATTCTAGTTGCTATAGAAAAAAAGATAAATCTAGAAGATAACAATGTGGAAAAGACAAATGAAACTAAAGAAGAATTAGGGCAAACAAACAAGACCTAGAAATATGTGTAGACGAATCATTCAGAAGATCATATAATTGAAGACAAAAACAAAGGTGTTCAAACAAGAAGTTTTATACAGGTAAATGAACAAGACAATTACTATTTTCTTCCACTTACTGAACCTAAATCATACGAATAAGCAAGAAAAGAGGAAAGTTGGGTAAAAGAAATGGAAGAAAAATTGAATCAGAAATAGAAGAATCAGAATTGGGAGCAAGTGCCTAACCTAGTGGACAAAAATGTGATAGGAGCTAAGTGGGTATTCCACAACAAACTGAATGAATAAGGTGAGATAGGTATGCAAAGGCATTTCTCAAGTGAAATATATTCACTTTGAGGAAACTTTTTCTCTGGTAGCTAGGATGGAAGCTATTAGAATGTTCTTTCTTTTTTTGCCTACAAGAGCTTCAAGGTATATCAAACGAATGTTAAGTCATCATTTTTTAATGGAGAACTAGAAGAAGTGTGCACTAAGAAAATGGATGGATTTAGATTTTCAGATGATCTAGATATGGTTTGCAAGTTAAATAAGGCATTGTATAGAATTAAACAAACACCTACAATGCGGTATGCTAGATTGGAGAGATATTTGTTACACCAAAACTTCAAGAAAGGTACTACAAACAATATTTATTTTAAGGTTGAAAACAATAAGTTGTTGATTATTCTTGTTTATGTTGATGACATTATCTTTTGAGGAAGTGATGGTTTGTGTAAATAATTTGTAGAAGAGATGCATAAGGAATTTGAGATGTCTATGTTTGGAGAGATGTCATTCTTTCTTTGTCTACAAGTTACTCCATTGGATGATGGAATCTTTATTTCTCAAGATAAACATGTCAAAAAAAAATTAAATTTATTTGATGTTTAGCTATTGGTTGTAAATTAGGCAAAGTTGATACATCTCTAGATGTTGATCAGAAGAGATATATCTCTATGATTGGAGGATTGTTATATCATACTGCCTCTAGACTAGATATTATGTAGGTTGTATGTTTAATTGGGAGATTTTGGGCTAGTGTGATGCAAACTCATACCAAGTACTAAAGAGGATTTTTGGTATTTGAAAGGAACTTAGGATTTTGGTCTATCACATTTAAGAAGGATGGATATTTCATGTTGAAAGAATATATAGATGTTGATTGGGCTAGAAGCATGGGTGAAAAAAAAGTACTAGTGGTGGTGCATTATTTTTGGGAGATAGATTGGTTTATTGGATAAGTAAGAAGCAAGAATCAATGTCATTATCTACTGCAGAAGTAGAATACATTGCAGCAACAACTTGTTGTACTCAAGTTATGTGGATGAAACAAACTCTTAATGATATCAGAGTGATATATGATGAAATTAGTCTTATAAAGCCTGATAATACCCTATTTCTATAAACATTTCAAACAATATATTTATGCATTCAAGAACAAAACATATCTCAATCTGTTATCATTTCTTAAGAGAGAGTTGCAGAGAAAGAATTTAGATTGGAATACATTCCTACAAAAGAACATGTAGTGGACATTTTCACTTAGGAATTGATGAAGGATAATTTTGAGTATCTCGGCGAGAAACTTGGGGTTAATGCCCCTCCTTTTTCTAACTAGATGCATTTTAGTTGTGCCTCTTTCTAGGAGGAGATTCAGTGCTTAACCTTTATCTCCTGAATTTATGTTGTTGCTTCTCTTAGGGGGAGAAGTGGTGTGTTTTGGTTAGTATGTTATGCAATACCATTTGTAATTTTTGTCAAAGGGGGAGAGAGTTGTTGTGATATTGTTGAAAAGAGTTGTTGTATAGGAGAGAGAGAGAGAGAGAGAGAGAGAGAGAGAGTTGTGAGATTTTCCAGATTTGTTCAAGTTGTTCAAGTATTGTGATCAAGTATTGTCATTAATGACAAAGGGAGAAATTATTGAAAGTATTATCTTGTATGGTTGTCATTGATGTCAAACCTGGTTATCCAGATGGATGCTGGTTTTGATATGCTCTTGGTTGTTGCAGTTGTGCTTTGTGTTGCAAACTAAGTTTAATACTTTTGGCATCAACTAGTTATGGCATTTTATTTTGGATAGTTATCTTTGTTCTCTGGTAGGAAGTGTATCTATATTAGAATGGTTGGGGAAGCCTTTGTTTTTGATTAAGTAAAAATAAGTTTTAAGGGACTCGAAACCCAATTAAAATTCAAAAGATGAGCATGAAAGAGATGAAACAAAACAACTACAAAACACCAACACAAAAAGTAGCAGCTAAGAAAAAGACAACAAGAAGCCAACAAGAAGTTGGCTCCAAACCCAGCAATACAAATTACTTGAAAACTTTAATAGATTCCTCAGCATTTTGAACCAAGAGCATCATCATCTTGGCCGCTTCCCTCAGGTCATTGCTTTCCTCTCTCAGCTGGCTATCTTTCGTATTGATCTCCATCCCAGTAGTGTTCTACCTTGTTCTGCGCCTGGGAGTCTAGTGGGTGGTGTTGGAAGTTGGAATATCATCAATGTTAACCAGATTTTTATCCTAATTTTTCCTTTCCAGATGATCCACCAAAGCATTCATGTTCTGTGATGAGACTTTGAGTACCTGGAGGCTATGGTTCATGAATTTTTTTAGAGCCTTCTCGGTACGGGAAACCCAAGTGTTGATGTTGTCTTTATCCTCTTCAGCCTTTTCTTTCAAAATTCTTATAACATCCTCCAAGTGTTTCAAATCCCCTTTGATCAAATATTTTTCCTGCAAATCCTCCATCTCGATTTCCACTTCAGCTTCACTAGTTTCTGTCTCATCATTCTTTTCCCAGAGTCCTTAATCATCTTATTAATCTTGTTTTCCAACTCCCTCTGTTTACTTTGCATGTTGGTAATGTTGTCGACAACCCATTTCTGGAAGTTGAAGGACTCCAGAGTATAGTTACGGGCGGTAATCAAGATGGTGTTCACAGAATCCCTACCCTGTTCAGTGCCCATAGAGTTAGAATTGTCATCCTCCTTAGAATTCAAAGCAACATTCCTATTGTCCGAGCCCATAAGGTTAGAGTGAGGGTTTTTAGAGTTACCCCCTTCATCCTTTTCATACTCCATATCAGTTTCAAAATCCTTACCCTTTTCCTCCTCCACATCACAGTGCTCCTCCATTTCCACCTTATCTATGTCAGCTTTCCTTTTTTTGTGGGTAGAGGCATTAGGCTGATCCTCACCCGAATCTGAATCTTTTCCGCTCTTAGAGATATGAGCATTCGTGATCAGAGGGTCATCTTTGGTCACCCTAGCCTTGTCCTTCAGATGTTCATAAATGAGCAATATAAGCCCCTGATGGGCTATAGGGTAAGAGTTAGGTTTTTTAGCGTGGTCAGCAAGACTCTCATTCAGAGAGGATGCTAAATAAAAAGGCAAGGATATTTTGGCCCCATGATGGAAGTGGTTCAAAATAGCAAAGTGATAGTTATAGATTTTGTAAAT
This sequence comes from Cryptomeria japonica, assembly GCF_030272615.1. Classification (NCBI taxonomy): domain Eukaryota; kingdom Viridiplantae; phylum Streptophyta; class Pinopsida; order Cupressales; family Cupressaceae; genus Cryptomeria; species Cryptomeria japonica. The sequence goes on along the minus strand of NC_081411.1, from coordinate 576,703,707 downwards.
CTACTGTCAACAGTTAAATACTCCATTAAAACCCTTAAAACTTTTTGCCAAAAGGGCTTTACCTGTTGGGGAATGTAATAGGAAATATTGTCTTTCTTCACAAGCTTTCCCTTCTCATCCTCCGATTTTGGAAAGATTTTGAATGCTTCAGCTGCATACGTTTGATCTCTGTAGAATTTAGTGCCCTCCTTCTAGAGACCTGTGACCTCGGCGACCAAGTTCTCATCAATTTTCCATATCTCCTCGAATAGGGTGACTCTATTGTTACTCCATCCTCTGGAAAAACCATGAGAAACAAAATTTCTACTTTTGTGAAGCTTTTCCATATAGTCTGTAAAGCCATATCTATGAAGTCTTCTCCAAACTTTTCGTTCACTCTTCCAATTTTTGCATCCTGGGGGCTCGTTCCTGTTTAAATTACCACCCATTTTGAGCTCTAGGTAGAAGTACCAACAGCTATAATTCACAGTCCGCAGATGAAACCCCAAATGCTTGTAAATTCTAGAGTTATAGAGCAGAGACTCTTTTATTGTTTTGAAACTTATATTTATGGCCACACAAACCCACCAATTATGATTATAATCTTCCTCACACATATGATCATGGAAATGATGCCAAAAAGCACTCATTAACTGGTAGTTAATCCGCCCCCAAAATCTATCTTTGGAATTCATTCCCCAAAATATAATCATGATATTAACTTGACCCATTGATACGATCAAAATATAATTGCTCTTTAACCTCCCTTTTACAATGAGTTTCTCCAATATATTTAACATCATTCTCTAAATTGACCCCTTCATTTGCTAAGAGATCCACAACCTTATTGCCTTATCTTAGAGTATGAGTTATGCTTATACTAACATAGTTATTTAACAAATATTCAACACTTTTAACTAAGTTAGTAATATTCCAAGAGACAGAGCTTGTACCTTTGAGGGCTTGGATGATGTTTAAGGAGTCCCCTTCGAGCCAGATTTTTTTGAATTTGAATCCTTGAGCAAGTTGGAGGCTTTTTAGCATGGCCAAAGCTTCAACCACATGATTATTTTGGACCCCAAAAGGAGAGGCAAAAGAAGCAATGTAGACTCCTTGAGCATTTCTAATTACTCCTCCACCACCAGACTTCCCAAGGTTGCCCTTAGCTGCCCCATCAAAATTCACCTTTATCCATTCATGTTCAAGAAAGCACCAAACAATATTATCTCTCCTATTCTTATTGTCATATCTATAAATTTTATGTATTAGATTCCATTCAGTGAGGATTTCTTTTTCCATATCATTCACATCAGTAACAAACCATTGCTTATTATTCTTGTGAGGAATATTGATGTTCTCTTTTATAGCCCTGCAGATTTTTTCAAAAACCACTTGAGAGTTACACTTAGCTTCCCTAAATATTCTATTATTTCTTTCTTTCCAAATGCCCCAGCAAATCATGGGGAGGGTCAAAGACCGAAGGTTCTTGATAAGCTGGCATTTGGTGGGGAAGTTCCATTGCTAAATAATATCCTTGATACTCTTATTCATAACCCAATTAACTTTCCATTTGTCCCACATCTTACACCAAATTTCCCAGGCAAAGGAATAGTGAAAAAAGAGATGATCAACTGATTCTTCCTCTTTTTGGCATAGCTCACATCTATTAGGGAATTTGAAACCTCTTCGGACCAAGTTGTCAAGAGTAAGGGTACTATTATGAGAAGCAAGCCAAAAGAAAATATTGACTTTAGGGATCAGAATGTTGTTCCAAACTTTACTCCAAATGGGATTACTGGTCTAAGAAAAAGTGTTTTTGTAGGCAAAGGCAACCGTAAATTCACCTCTAGGATTACTTTTCCATAGAAAAACATCATCATAGTCTTTGTTAGGGGAAAAGGACAACAACTCCTTCTGGAGTAAGGCAAAACCAAAGTGAATAACATCAAGCCTCACCCATTTGTCCTCCTTCCAGTAGTCACACACCATAAGCCTAAACCTCCTTGTACATTCCTCAATAACTTGACTGTTGTCTTGATCATAAAGAGCTTCAATCTTCATCCAAGGGTCCTCGCAAAACCTTATTCTGTCGCCTTTTCCTAGGACCCATCTAGCTCTAGCTTTGGCCACTTTTATGGATTTGATAATACTGTTCCAAATAAAGGATCCAAAAGGAATGTCTTCAAAATTAAGGACCCCTTGGATTGGCTGATTCTGAATATATTTATCAAACCATATTTGATTCCAATCTTTCTTGGTATCATAAGCTATCCATAATTGTTTTGCTAGAAGAGCTTTATTGAAATTTTTTAGAGCTTTAATCCCCAACTCTCCTTTGTTTTTTGGTCTACAAACTTTGTCCCAAGAAGCCAAGGATATCCTCTTTTTTTCTTCAACTCCTGACCATAAAAATCTCTTCTAGATTATTTCCAACACTTCAACAAATTTAGCCAGGATGCCAAATAAGCTAAGGGCATAAACAAGGAGATTCTGGAGAGTAGCTTGAAGGAGCTGCAATTTCCTAGCCTGAGATAACATAGAACCTTTCCACCTAGCTAGTTTTTTGTTGAATTTATTAGTAAGCAAGCTCCAAAAGGAATCTGGGGGAGTTAAACCCAAGGGAAGACCTAGATAGGTGGAAGGGAACATTTCCACCTTGCACCCAATAATTTTAGCAATCTTCTGTTGTCTTATGATTGGAGTGTTCATGAAATATATAGCCAATTTTTCCCAATTGACTTGCTGACCAGTAGCCAAAGCATAGGAATTAAGAGTAGTTTTGAAGGCCTCAGCCTCCCTAGCAGAGGAATATCCCATGAGAATAGTGTCATCAACAAACTATTGATGAGAGCAAAAAACTTTAGCAGAGGAAGGTTGAAGGCCTTTGATGGTTTTATTCAATTTCAGTTTGTAAATCAATCTACTCATGCTCTCAGCCAAAATGGTGAAAAGAATAGGAGATATGGGATCTCCTTGTCTGAGCCCCCTTGATGATTTGAAGAATTTTGTAGAAAATCCATTAATCAGAATAGAAAACATAGGAGTGGTGATCAACTCTCTGATAATTTTTATTATCTTTTCATCAAATCCAAAAGCTTCCATGATTCTGAAAAGAACATACCAATCCACTCTATCATAAGCCTTCGCCAGATCCAATTTTATCAGGAATCCTTCTTTTTAAGCAGCATTGAGTGAATGAATGTTCTCATGCACAAGAATGATAGAGTCCAATATCTGCCTACTAGGAACAAAACCTTTCTGCTCCTCAGAGATGATGAAGGGGAGAATAGCCAAAATTCTAGTGGTCAAAACTTTGGATATGATCTTATAGAAAGAGTTACATAGGCTTATTGGCCTAAATTTTTCCATAGAATCCACCCCAACAACTTTAGGGATTAGGGCAATAAACATGGAATTGAGTTCCTTAAGAATTCTTCTAGATCCAAAAAATTCTTTGACTGCATTAACTATGTCTTCTTCCACAATATGCCAAAATTCCTGGAAGAAAACCATAGGGAAGCCATAAGGACCTGGAGCTTTATCCCCTTGAAATGAAAAGACAGTTTTTTTAATTTCTCCAGTAGACAGGATAACAGATAGGGCCTTATTCTGAAAAGGATTAATGATATTGGGAATGATATAACCAAATTGTGTTGATGGGTATGATCAATGTCCTTGTTACTAGTGAGGAGCTGATTGAAGAAGCTGACAACTTCATCCTTGATTTCATCCTTATTGAGAAGATTTTTGTCCTCGACAATAAGTCTTGAAATTCTATTCGCAGCTTTATGTTTTAAAGATGTCATATGGAAAAATTTAGTGTTTCTATCCCCAGCCTCCAGCCAGATCGCCCTGGATCTCTACCTCCAATAGATTTCTTCCCTGGAAATAATGTTGTGAAGTTTGACTAAAACATCATCTTCCATGGCTTTGGAGTATTTTTTATAGCCATCTTTCTGTATAGAATTTTGGATCTGAACCAAATCCTCCTTTAGCTTTTTCTTTGCATCAAAAATATCACCAAGGACCTTCTTGTTCCATATCTTAATGTTGACTTTGATATTTTTAAGTTTTTTGGCCACTTTATACATGGCAGTACCATTTACATGAATATTCCACCAGTTGGCAATAGATCTTTCAAGATTAGGGTGGGAGATCCACATCTTTTCGAACCAAAAAGGGAAGTTTTGATTATTCTTAAAATTATCAACAACAAAAGAGATGGAATAATGGTCCGAACCAATTCTATTAATAATAGAAAGGGAGCATCTATGAGAAAGAATCCAATCATTAGTTACCAGGGATCTATCAAGTCTTACTTGAATGAGATCTTCACCATCCCTTCGGTTAGACCAAGTGTAGGATGCCCCATTGAGATCCATATCAATGAGAGCATTGTGATTAATAAAGTCCATCAAGTCAGATCCGTTGTCTGGTTGAGCTTGAGTTCCCCCATATTTATCAATGTCTTGCAGAGGAGTATTGAAATCTCCCATCACAATCTAGTTGTTCAAAGGGAAAGAATTTCTTTTTTGCCGGATTTTATCCCAGAATTTGTTTCTGGCAGATTTGGAGTTAGGGGCATAGATATTAGTAATGACACATTCCTTTCCATCATAGATGCTTTTAGCTTTCAGGAATAAAATATTGCCATCTTCATCAATCATTTCTCTAGAAATGGTTTTCTTGTTCCAGAAAATTGCAACCCCTCCAGATGCTCCACTCGAGCTACTGCCACAAACTCCTTCATTTTTAAAGAAGTTTAAATTCTCCACTTTCTCTTTACTCATTTTGGTTTCCTGTACCAAGATAATATCTGGATTTTGATCTCGAGTGAGGTTCCATAATATATCATGTTTATTGAGACCATTTAGGCCTCTAATATTCCAAGATATTACCTTCATTTGGAAGCCTAAGGGCAAGATTCCTTTATAGTTCACTGCCTTCCATCAACTATGTTTTTCTTTCTCTCCTGGTCCCTATGCCATTTCATAGTTTTACATCCCAGTGGGGATTTTGAAGCACCAAAATTAGCCTTTGACCTGGTTCTGGTTTTCACCCCATTAAGGCCTCCTACCTTCTTGGTTTTTATTTTCTTTCCATTTCCTATTATGTTTTCTTCTTGTTCCTTTACTAGGCTCATCTAGCATATTACTCCTTAGTTCCCCTCTTTTCTGGGATGATGTAGGCATATCAACTACAATATTCTGGAACAAAGCACTTAAATTTACCTGAGGCGATCCAAACTTGTTACTCCTTCCAAAATTAATTTCATGTTCTTCAAATTCATCTAGGCATTTTTCATCTATTTTGGATATAGAATCTTGAGAGACCTCATGATGAGAATCAATGATATTCTCAATCTCACCCTCTTCAAATGTCTCTTCATTGATTTCATTTTCCTTCTCCTATGTCTGTAGGGCCTCAAAGGTATTGGTTGTTTTGATCTCAAACTCCCTAATTTCATTCTTTTTGTTCTCCTTCATAGGGGGATTCTTAGGAAGGTCATTTCTATCTCCTTCTGATGGTTCTGATATATTGACAGAGCTTCCGATTTTTCCTTCTAACTTATTACCTTCTTTGTTATTATTCTTTTCTTTCCAAACCCGTTTGTGGATGTTTGTCATCATAGTTTTTTTAGGGTTACTAGGGTAGCCCTTAGCCCAATGACCAATTTTTTTACAAGAAAAGCACACAAAGGGGAGTGATTCAAACTCTATTAACTATTCCCATAATCCAAGTTTGGAGCTTATATCAATAGTGCTAGGAAGATCCATATTCTGCGAAATGTTGACACAGATTCGTGCATAAACCAATCTCTTGCGAGCTGTTGTTATTGGATCTATCACAACAAAATCCCCAAAGGAGTTAGTGATTCCTGAGAAAATATCCTCCACGTAGTATTCCAATGGCAAACTTGGCAGCCTTACCCAAACCAGAGCAGATTCAAAGAAAGAGTCATTATTTTCTAATAGATAAAGAAGGTTTACCAAACATCTAGGGGCCACCACTTAATGCAGCTTCCATATCTTCCCCATAAGAGGAGGGTCAAGAGGAGGGTCTTGTAGCCGTGGGTCCCCATCCTGTAGCCGTGGGTCACCATCCTATCTTCCATCCTCATCATCCATTTCTTGTCCTTGAGCTATAGTGGATTCAGAACCTGAGGATCCTGCCTCGCTATTCCCTCCATTTCCCAATTTCAAATTTCCAACTGCATTTGTTGTTCCCTCCATTTGTTGTGAACTCCCCATCCTTAGTGATATGTTACTTGATCACATTGTGAGACAAACTTGCATAGTCGGGAAAAAAATTGTATGGTTTGAACCAAGGATGTAGGCTCTACAGGCAAGAAGCCCCACCATTTCTCCAAGGTTCTCCCCATGGACAAACATGCTCCATTGTCAACACGGTAGAGACAAACCCATGGGGTTTGCACCTAGGTTGTAGCCACTACAGGAAAGAAGCCTTTGTTACCCTCTGGATGTGTTTTATATTGTGTGGTGGTTTAGTGGATATTATTTCTTGGCATTTTTAGTATTTTCAATATATTTCTCAAATGGTTTCTTTGTTCCACAAGAGAGCTTTGTTGATTTATGTTTAGGATATTCAAATATCTTATGACTTGGTGTGTTCGATTAGGTAATCTCAACTGGATCATATTATTTTGGTATGGATATGAGTTGGAAATTACATTGGAATGTTGTTATGGCCACCCCCATGGTGTGTGGAGATCTGCATGAGTTATTTTGCATTGAAAGATGTTCAATGGCTGATTGATTGCTATTTCTACATGTTACATTTTGTAACAACTTGTGAGAATGTATTAGCATGTGTGGATCATTGGATTAATGTTGGAAGGCTCTATTGTAATATGTTTTGGTTCCCTATTTATCCTAGAGTGGACTATTTTGAGTTTTTTTTTGTCCAAGTGGCTTATTTTGTGTAATATTGCCTATTCTATTTTGATCGACTCTCAATTAGGTTTTCAATATTGTATCTCACATTTAAGGAGTATAGATTGATGATTTGTGTGTATGGGAAAGTAGATTGTGTGTGAATTGATGAGAAGTGTATGCAAATGATATGCAAGAAGATTAGAGTTTGTGAATGTGAAAAGTTAGATTAAGAAAAGATTTGAAGGTGATATATTCAATAAGATAGTGTGTTGTGACAACATAAGTCATCCGAGATATTTTCCATAATGTTGGTTTCTTGATTGAGTTGTTCAAGGATAATTTCATGTTCAGGAGAATCCTTCTCAATTTTAATTCAGTTTTTCCTTCATTTTTGATTGACACTGAGTCCTTAGGTATTAGTGTGTATCTTTCCCTGAAGTAGTGAGCCATGGTTGTGCAAGTCCTTATATCTTTCCCTAATATAGTGTGTGTTAGCCTTTCAATTCTTTTAGGTGTTGTTTCTCTTTAGCGATGAACCTAAAACTTTGTAATCATTCATGTTCATAATGTGAGTTAGATTACCATCATGGTTTTTCTTTGTTTGGGTTTTCCATGTAAATATGGTGTTCATGTGTTGATGGTTGATTCTCATGTATTGATTATTGATGTTTTGTTGCTAAGTAAGTTGATGTTGCTCATTATTAATTTGTTTTGAAGTTATGAACTGATTCACATCCTTCTCAGTCCTATCATGTGTTCAATAGACAATTCTCCCATTCAACCTAATTCTCTTTCTATTTGTGGCTTTAATAATGTTTCTTGAGAAACTTTAGGTATCATAACCTTACCTATTGCAATAGCTCATGTTACTTTATCTACACCTATCCATGTCATGCTCGACACTCTTACCTATAACCTACTTCTAGAGATACCATGGTTACATGCTATGTAAATTGTCTTATTTACTCTTCATCATAAAGTTAAGTTTATCCATGATAATATCCTATATACCATTAAATCTTATCATAAACTGCAAAGTTATTTAAAAGTCTAATCAAATTCTCAATCTCCTTAAATTCCTACATTAATTCAACAAGAATAATCTTCCTTTACTAAAGCTACTCCTTCACCCAAAAGTGTTCCCTTAGAAGATGAGTACGGTGCTTTGGATTTCACACCTTCCTTTGTAGGAGAATATGAAGTCCCTTGAATGTAATTTAACAAAAAAGTTGATGATATAGTAGAAGCTTGAAAAAAATTTCTCTTCTCAACTCAATAAAAAATTTCTGGCTACTTCTACTTTCAATGGATCTTTAACTATTCCATATAATCTTGTTTCTTATTACATTATAACCTATGAGGCTGCACCATCTCTTTTAGATATGGTATCCCATTATGGTCTTGGTCTTCACATATTAGTTAAGTATGATTATAATAATAATGGTTATGGTGCAAATGAACAAGGAATTAAGGTTCCTTTAGAAAATGATATATGTGAACCTTTTTTTGGACTTGGATGTAATCTTTATAAGCCCACTAAAAAGTCTCGTAAACAATCTCTCAATGTGAATGCCATATTTTATTCTTCTAAATCTCTTTCTCTTGTCAATCCTTATCTTATAGATGTTGATTACACTTCTAATACACTTTCTCTTGATATTGTTAGTACCAATGAGTCCTTAGCTCAGTTTCCAGGAGTTTATAATCATCTTCCTCAATATAACCATCATAATGGCTTTCCCTATTGTATAAATATTGATGCATACTTTGGGGAAGATTCTAAGGATATTGTAGAGAAGATTAAAGATTTCCCTTTCCCAATCGATGTCCCTCAATAATTTAACCTCTTTATATCTAAGCTCATTGATATAAAAATGGATCCTTAGAGGAAAAGATTATAAAAATTGAAGTGTCTAGAAGCTGATGACCAACATGATCATTCTTCTCTCCTTCATGAACACCCCAACATTTTTTCATGAATATACTCTGATATGCCTAGCATTGATACTAAAATTTTCACTCATAACATTGTCTTTCTTCCTAGTGTTGAACCTGTTAAGAAAAAGATAGTGAATCCTAAGATTTATTTGCTTGTAAAGCCTGAAATCAAAAAACTTAATGAACTTGGGCCCATTCGCTCTATATATTATTCTACTTGGATTTCAAATATTGTTTTAGTGGCTAAACTTGATAATAAAAAATGAATGTATGTTGATTTTTCAGATATAACAGAGCCTATTTAAAGGATGACTTTCTTCTTCCCAATGTTGACATGATAGTTTTTTCTATAACTTGTCATGCACTATTATCTTGTATCGATGGATTTTTCAGTTACAATCAAATTTTCATTAATCCTCTAGATCATTATAAGATGACATTCATAATACCTTGGGGTGTCTTTTGCTGCGTTATTATATCTTTTCGATTAAAGAATGTTGGTGCAACTTATCAATGTGTTGTGACCCTAATTTTTTATGACTATTTCATTTATGGTTAATTCCAAAACTGGGGTTTAACATAAGGAAAACCCCTATTCCCAACATCATTTCCATTCTTTCTATGTGCAACAAATAGGTATAAAGTTGTAGTTGGGAAATCAAGTGGGGTCAATAGTGATGAATAGGTCAGCTTTTGATGACAAAAAATTCAGAGGACTAGGTTGAATCTGTGCTACCTAGTCCTAAAAAATCAAGCTGAACTTTGGAGGATAGGTTTGAAACATCTCATTTTTGCCAAATCCAAGTTTGTGGCTATGTGGGACATTTGTATCTTATTGTTTCTATCAGATTACTTCAATAATCCCTCATTTTACCATAATTTCATAAATTACAATACAATTCAACTTAGAAAGGAGACTCCACACACATAATTGGGTAAATCTAATCAACATTATTATCCCTTTTCTAATTAAATTGAGGCTAGATCTATTAGATTTACCCCCTTCTTTCAATGTAATATGGTTAATTGGGCTAGTTAGTGTAATGCCCACCAAGAATACCGTAGAGAAACTGAAAAACTAGAAAATAGAGATAATTTTTTTAAAAGAGTTCATACAACACATATATCTCAAGATAAGCCCATACATTAACTAAACATGATTTCATAAACATCTATGCACAAGTGGAACTAATTTACATCATTTAGCTTTGCATTCCATAGAGTAACTCAATGCCATTACTTAACATAACACTAAAATATGGACATCAATAATAACTCTAATACATGATTTTCTCCAATTAAAGCCAATGATCATTCCATCTAAAAATACTTAGGAAAGTAACCATCTATCCTATGTTGGTATTTTGGTTATGTTGATATGGTTTTGTCATTGATGTCAACACCTATTAATACTTATCAACTATGGCACTTTGGAGGATTGGTAATGTTCACCGACAAGCAAGTGACTTTATGCACAATCACCGGTATCTGGTACACCGATAGGATATATTGTTCACCAGCACTTGGAATGACATGGAAAACACTTGGTTATGTTGAAGACATTGCTTGGACTCTTTGTCTTGGAGAATTGTTCATTGATATATTCGTATTTGCATATTTGTTGTTACTGGCAAATAGGTCTAGAATAAGCACCAACAGGCTTATCTATTCCAGATCAACATGACATGCTTTGGAGATGATTTTGTTGTTATTGTAAATGCATTAAGTTGACATGTTGAATTGGATATTGCATCAGTTATTGATTTACTTGTAATTGTTTTATTGTAATATCTTTTAGAGCCGACCTACTAAAATTGGTCTTAGGTTATGGTATATATGTAAGATCTTATTTGTAAGATCAATATGCGATTGGGAAAAGGAATTGTAAGAAGGTATATGTGAGAATAAGCAGAGCTATACATGCAGACATCATTTGAAGTTGAAGCAAGGTTTTTGTGAAGGCATATCAGAACTACACCAATACTGAATCTAGCATATGAAGATGCTATTTTCAGTAGTACATCATTATTGGATTTAACCATCCAATTGTAGTTAGTGTGACTCTTATTTGTGTTTGAGCAGTGAGCTCTAGGCGCTTGGCCTTTCTGCATGTGCAGACCCCATTTGTATACACATACTATCTGCAGTAGTATCATCTAATTGTGGGTAAGGTTTCCCACCATGGTTTTTCCCCTTATAGGGTTTCCACATACAAATATTGGTGTTATGTGTTGTGGATGTTATTATCTTTCTGTTTCATGCATTAATCTTTACCGGTACTACAATTAACTAAAAAACTATATACCAGTATTAAGCATTAAGGTTGGTTAAGTTGTTTTTGATTTGAATTTATTTGACAACTAATTCAACCCCCCCCCCTCTCAGTTCTCTCCAGGACCTAGAAATTGGTATTAGAGCGAGTCCTCTTTTTGCAGAAGTTTAACAACTTGAGGAGATCCAATGTCTACTAACTATTTCAGGAAGGAAAGTCCTAAACTTGATGGAACCAACTATGGCATATGGAAGATCAGAATGGAGACACATCTAAATTGAATTGGAAAGGACATCTGGGATGTTACAAAGAATGGCTATATTGCTCCTACTCCAAGTCATCCTAATCCACCTACCTTAGGAAAAGATGAGGAAAATGATTGCAAAGCAACAGAATCACTTTTAAGTGCATTATCAGATCAACAAATCATGGGATTATCAGATAGGTCTATTGCTAAAGCTATTTGGGATCATTTGGAAACATTGAATGAAGGAGATTCCATAGTGTAAATTGCAAAACTTGAAAGCTTCTGGGTCAGGTATGAAAATCTGGAAATGGAAGAAGATGAAAGGATTTCTGCTTTTATGGAAAGAGTTAATGAAATTGTTCTGGGTATTAAATGTTGTGGAGGATCCTTAAGTGAAGATGAAATTGTTTCAAAAGTTTTAAGAGGATTGCCACCAGTATATAAAATGAAATTTACTGCTTTAAATGAGTTAAGAACAATGACTAATACATCAATAACTAGGGACACATTGATTGGAAAACTTTCAGCTTTTGAAATTTAGGAATTTGGTCATGTTGCTACTATTAAGATAGATTTAGCTTTTAAAGCATCAACATCATCTGCACCATCATTTGACAAATCTGATTGGAAAGCCTTTTATGCAAGAGAACTTGAGGAAAGTAGGAGAGAAAATGAAGAAATTGAAGAACTTGAAGCACTATTTGCAAGGAAAATGCCTAAAGGTCTAGTTGGAAGTAAGTATGAAGGTAAAGCACCCTTTAAATGTTTTAATTGTAATAAGATTGGTCATATGGCTTCAAGATGCCCTGATAGACATGCTAGACTAAGAGAAGAAGCTAGAAGAACATACAAGCCTAACTCTGAATATCAGAGATACAGATTTAAGAAGAATAAAGATAAATCTTGTTATCTTGCTGATGAAGGAGTCACTGATGATTCTATTGAGGATCTGATATACAATGGATGGGTTTTTGTTGCTATAATAGAAGATCAACTGACACCTACTGTTCAACTGGTGGAGCAGGCCCTAGCAGCTAAAGTTGAAGTTAAGGATGAATGGATCATTGATTCAAGATGTTCACATCATATGACTGGTGATAAAGGTAAATTCTTGAACTTTCAGGAATATAATGGAGGTCTGGTAAGATTCGAAGATGATAAAGCTTGTTTGATGAAAGGAAAAGGTACTATATCTCTCGATGATAAGCATAATACTGACAATGTTTACTATGTAGAAGGTTTAAAGAATAATATTTTGAGTGTTGGTCAATTAGTTGAGAAAGGATTTCAGTTACAATTCAAGAATGGAAAATGAAAAATTATGAACAGAACTGGTTTGGAAATTGCAATCGGTAATCAAACTAGAGGTAATATCTTTCATTTGAATAACAATGAAAAGACATGCTTGATTGCACATATTGATGAAAGTTGGCTATGGCATAAGAGACTCTGTCATGTAAATCTTGATTGCATGGTGAAAATCAGTACTACTAAGGCAGTTAGAGACTTACCTAAGATTGTTAAACCTCACAATCTGGTATGTAAGGAATGCCAATTTGGAAAACAAGTTAGAACATCTTTTAAAAGTATTCCAGAAAAATCCAATAATGCTCTTGACTTAATTCACACTGATTTATGTGGTCCAGCTAGAACTAAAAGCTTACAAGGTGATAGATATTTCATTCTAATCACTGATGACTATTCTAGAATGTGTTGGGTTACTTTTCTCAGAGAAAAATCAGAAGCACTTAGGAAGTTCAAACTATTCAAGGTAATGGTAGAAAATGAAATTGGTAAGAAAATCAAATGTTTGAGATCAGATCAAGGAGGTGAATTCACATCTAAGGAATTTAATACATTCTGTGAAGTGAATGGAATCAGAAGACAGTTATCAGTACCCTAGACACCACAATAGAATGGAGTTGTAGAAAGGAAAAACATAACTATCTTGGATGCAGCTAGAAGTATGTTATCAGAAGCAAATCTACCACATGTATATTGGAGAGAAGCAGTAAGCACAATGGTCTATACATTCAACAAATTTCACATCAAAGGTGAAACCGATAAGACCCCTCATGAACTATGGTTTGGCATTACTCCTACTCTTAAATATTTCAGAATATTTAGAAGTAAATGGTATATTAGGAGAGATGAGTATATTGGTAAATTTGATCCTAGAAGTGATGAAGGAATATTTTTTGGTTATTCATCTAAGAGCAAAGCATATAAACGTTTTAACAAGAGACTACAAAGAATTGTTGAGAGTACAAATGTGAAGATTGATGAACAGTTTAGAGGAACTTCAAGGTATATAGACTCTGAACTGGCAATAGAAATACTGACAAATGAACCTACATTGAATCCACTAGTACAGAATGAAGATCCAGTTACACCGGTATCATCTAAAAATTCCACTGTAACTGAGGAACAACAGCAAATGAAGACACCCCGGTATGTAAGACTGAATCACTCAGAAAATAAGATAATTGGGAACAAGTATCAAGGAGTCATGACAAGAGGAAGAATGGGAAATGAAGAGGTATGTCTTATTTCTCAAATTGAACCATCATCAATTAATGAGGCATGTGAAGATAAGCATGGGATTAAAGCTATGAAAGAGGAACTAGAACAAATTGAGAAGAATAACACATGGACATTAGTTCCCTGGCCTAAAGACAAAAATGTGATTGGAACAAAATGGGTATTGAGAAATAAACTTAATGAAGATGGTAAGGTAATCAAAAATAAAGAAAGATTAGTGTGTAAGGGATATTCTCGGAAAGAAGGAATTGATTATAATGAAACCTTTGCACCGGTAGCTAGAATTGAGGTAGTCAGATTATTCTTAGCTTTTGCAGCACACAAGAACTATAAAGTATATCAAATGGATATTAAATGTGCATTTCTGAATGGAGATCTTGAAGAAGAAGTTTACACTAAGCAACCTGATGGATTTTCTTTGATAGATAACAAAGATATGGTTTGCAAGTTAAGGAAAGCTTTGTATGGGTTGAAGCAAGCTCCAAGAGCTTGGTATGCTAGATTGGATAAATATCTTTTGAAATTGTTTTTTCTAAAGGTAATGCTAACAACAACTTATACTATAAAGTGACTAATGATGACATCTTGGTTATAGAAGTTTTTGTTGATGATATAATCTTTGGAGGAGAAGATGGATTATGTAAAGACTTTTCTATTGAAATGCAACAAGAATTTGAAATGTCTATGATTGGAGAGATAAAATTCTTTATAGGGCTGCAGATTTCATAGACTGATAAAGGTATATTCTTGAGTCAATCCAAGTTATTGAAGGAGTTACTAAATAAATTTGGGATGGAGAACTCTAAACCGGTAAGCACACGTATGACTACAAATGACAAATTATCATTAAGGGATGAATCTACACCTGTTAATCCTACTAGATAAAAATCTATGATAGGAGGTTTATTGTATTTGACACAAACAAGACCTGATATTATGAATGCAGTATGTATTGTTTCAAGATTTTAGAGTAATCCTAGAGAAAATCATGAATCAGTAGTAAAAAGGATTTTTTGGTACTTACAAGGCACTACAAATCTTGGTTTATGGTATCCTAGAGATGAAAACTTTGAATTATGTGCATACATAGATGCAAATTGGGCAAGAGATGTGGATGACAGAAAAAGCACCATCGACGGAGCATTTTTTCTTGGAAGAAGATTAATTTCTTGGTTGAGTAAGAAACAAAGCTGCACATCTTTATCAACAGTAGAATCAAAATATGTTGTAGCAACAACTAACTGTACAGAGGTACTATGGCTTAAGAAAATGTTCAAGGACATAAAGGTAAAATGCAAGGAACCTATAACTATCTATTGTGATAACACTGCAACAATTGATATATCTAAGAATCTGGTACTACATTCTAAAACTAAACATGTTTCTATCAAATTGAATTTTTTGAAAGAGAATGTTGAAGCAAAAGAAGTAAAACTGGTTTATGTGAATACTAAAGAGCAAATTGCAAATATTTTCACTAAGCCTTTGCCTAAGGAGACTTTTGAATATCTCAGAGATCAGCTTGGGGTCATACCCCCACCAGTAGAGACTTTAACAGTTGATGTTTGTCATCAACTGGCAGAATTAACAGAGAAATCTTTTACTCTAGCTTTGATGAGGAGAGCTACTTCTTAGGGGGAGTAGTTGGTATACTGAATTGGTTGGTATTTTGTATTTGAACCTAGCTTTTGTATTGGCTTTGGCATTTGATGTCAAAGGGGGAGAGATTGATATGGAAAAACACAAGGAAAACACATGTTACTCTCAGGGGGAGAGATTGTTACTTTGGGAGAGATTGATTCCTCTCTGTATCTGAATTTTGATTTCTGGTTATGATCTCTTTTGGGAGATTGTTGGTTTTTGGTATTTGGCATTTCTGTTTTGGCACTTTGATGGTTTTTCCATCTTGTGTTGCCATCAATGCCAAAGGGGGAGATTGTTGGTATTTTAGTTATGTTGATATGGTTTTGTCATTGATGTCAACACCTTTTAACACTTATCAACTTTAGCACTTTGGAGAATTGGCAATGTTCACCGGCAAGCAAGTGATTTTATGCACAGTCACCGGTATTTGGTACACCGACAAGATATATTGTTCACCGGCACTTGGAATGACATGGAAAAAACTTGGTTATGTTTAAGACATCGTTTGGACACTTTGTCTTGGAGAATTGTACATTGATATAGTCGTATTTGCATATTTGTTGTTATCGGCAAATAGGTCCAGAATAAGCACTGGTAGGCTTATCTATTCTAGATTAGCACGACACGCTTTGGAGATGATTTTGTTGTTATTGTAAATGCATTAAGCCAACATGTTGAATTGGATATTGCATCGGTTATTGATTTACTTGTAATTATTTTATTGTAATATCTTTTAGAGCCAACCTACTAAAATTGGTCTTAGGTTATGGTATATATGTAAGATCTTATTTGTAAGATTGATATGCAATTGGGATAAGGAATTGTAAGAAGGTATATGCGAGAATAAGCAGAGCTATACATGTAGGCATCATTTGAAGGTGAAGCAAGGTTTTTGTGAAGGCATATCAGAAATACACCGGTGCTGAATCCAACATATGAAGATGCTATTTTGAGCAATACATCATTATTGGATTTAACCATCCAATTGTAGTCAGTGTGACTCCTATTTGTGTTTGAGAAGTGAGCTCTACACGCTTGGCCTTTTTGCATGTGCAGACCCCATTTGTATACACATACTATCTGTGGTAGTATCATCTAATTATGGGTAAGGTTTCCCACCATGGTTTTTCCCCTTACAGGGTTTCCAAGTACAAATATTGGTGTTATGTGTTGTGGATGCTATTATCTTTCTATTTCATGCATTAATATTTATTGGTACTACAATTAACTGATAAACTGTCTACTGACATAAAGTTTGGTTTATCGGTATTAAGCCTTAAGGTTGGTTAAGTTGTTTTTGGTTTGAATTTATTTGACAACTAATTCACCCCCCCCCCTCTTAGTTGTCTCTGGGACCTAACAGCCTAATCATGTCCTATCTATGAATCATAACCCATTTAACATTCTAGTAAATTAAGTCCATTTTATTGCACCAATTCCAAATATTCTTATTCCATATTTCCTTGACAATTGGGTATTTTATAGAACTCTATAATGTAATAAAAAATAATTCCTAAATAGAAGAAATTACATACATCTTTTATTACATGCCACATATTACAAATTACATAATATATCTCATACAAAGATTATCAATGCAAATATACATCATCTACTACAATAATGAATCATAACCTCTAGCTACAAGAATAATTATCTAATTTACATAATACAATGATATCTCTCAATCATAGAGTTTAGATCATAATTGCTCCAAGAATCCATAACAAGAAGAGATGAAGAGATATATAATCCTCTATCATGCACACGAGCATCCAATGAAGGAAAAATCTCAATGGAAGAAGGCATCAAACCGCCTAACCATGTGGAACCAAAAAGGTCCACCCTTCATTCTCTAGAGAATGACATAAGATCCCACACACACTCTAAACCTAAGGTGAAACCTAACACCCAAGGAACATAAAACAAAAGACTAAATCTCAACAAGATCAACAACATAAGATATAAACATAATGCATAAAACAAGGCTTAACCATAAAGCATAGAGCTGTCATAGGCTACCATCAAACAAAAGGATAAGGTAGTAGGACTAGGGAAGAGTGTCATCGCATGCTATCGATAAGGGTTTCCCTAGTGGTCTCTAGACTCTAGTGCTCATCAACAAGGGTTTCCCAACTAGTCTCTTTCTAGATCCTAGTGCCCAAGTGATACCCATGCAGAACCAGCTCAACCTTTCATGAAGACAAGGGAATATAGTCATGCCAACAAGGCCTTCCCAATCTCATCTTGGACCTGAACTAGCATGCTAGGCCATGTGTGGTGCACCACAAATTATCTTGTTTAATATAAAAACTACCTAAACCCTAAATTAATTCATTAAGATTATCACTTGATTACAAAAAAGCTTCCAATGAGATTCACTGGTAGCCACTTGGGGGCCTTGACACCCACTTGGAAGCCACTCCCCCTATCATGTTCCTAAAACCTAGGGTATAAATGCGTACATAAAGAATCTCAAAAAATCACATATTACATTAATCCAAAGGTTCCATAACCCAATTTGAGTCACAATCATAATTGAATCCTTTAACCCAATATCCAACAACCTCATACATAAACCAGTTAAGGGAACCAATATTCCAAATATCAAGATACATCCAAAATGAGATTCCAACTATGTAATATGTAAGGCAATCCATCTTCTCAAAATCCATAATATCATATATCCAAAAATCCTCAAGCTAATTAAATCAGAAATTGGAAAATCATCACACGGAAACACAAAAATCCCAAAAACAGCCTTTGGTTTGACATAGACTTGGAAAAGTCAACAAAAAAGATCAAAATATTCAACTGAATAGAACAGTGCCTATGCATAATTATCTGGTGCATTTACAGATATCACTGGCACATACACAAAATCTTTTAGCGCTTTAACAAACCAAATTAGCACATATGACATATAAAATGGCACATTTAATACTCAAAGTAACACATATAGGAAACAAAACAAGGAATACAAAAACTAAAATAACACATATGCCAAATAATTTAGTGCATCTAATAACCAAAATGGTGCATACAAATAATGGTCTGGTGCATTCGTTCACCAGACTAGCGTATATGACATAGATAACAAAATACGTCACAGATGCAAAGTAAGATTTTATGACTAACTCGGAGAATGAAAGATATGGAAATCCAACTTTGCGCATAGGCAAAAAAGGACATTTTCAACCAAAATAAATAAATCAATAGACATAGAAGGAAAAACCAAAATCCATAATCTCAAATCTCAAACCTCAACAATATCGACTCGAAAAAACCAAAACAATAAGTACATTGAATAAACCAAACTACAGAAAGGAAAACACAACGTAACCTCGACAAAAAGACAAAAAAAAACCTCTTCAAATAGTTCACAGAGTCAAAGCAAAGTTAACATACAATATCACAAGTAAAAAATAGTCCCATCAAGACATAACAACCAAATTTTCCCTTTCAACCAACTAATAAAAGGAGAAAAAAACAAATTCCAAAATACACAATAGCCATTTTCTAAACACTTTGCAACAATCTATTTTTTTTAACAAGGATAGAGCATATAATATTTCCATAAACACAAGTTTTCATACATAAAATTTTGACAAAACCATTGACCTAGTAATTGAAGAAGGGACAAGGAAACTTGAAGAAGACAAAGCACTGCAAATTTGAATGCACCAATCAATCCAAAAACAAGCCAATTCTTCCAACGCATATACAGCCAAAATCCTAGATTCAAAAACCAATCTTCAATCCTTGAGCATTTGCAGAAATCATCCCAAAATCCAACATCAAAACTCCAAAGAAACTTCCCAGCCAAAACTTCATGCCAATGATATTTTTATTATTTTAACCAAAAAATTACCATAGCATACCCCATCACTCCAAAAATCAAAATAATAATAATAATAAAATTACCAACCCTTCACAAAAATTAAGATAAAATAATATTATCTCCAAATACCACTCCCAAGGACCAATAGTAAGAAAGGGTAGATAAATAAACAATTAAATAAATCAAATGCACAAATAGCATAAAGGCTCAATTACCTATAATGCCACAAAATAAACATTAATTTATTATAAGCTCCCAATAATTAAATATATTTATATCAATACCAACCATAATAATAGATTAACATTAATAAACTATATTTAACAATTAATTAATTGATTAGTAAATAAATTACCATAGCTCATAAAATCACAAATAGATAAAATACCTCATATCACCTAACAAGGTAACTTAATCCGACACACTAGGATTGACAAGATACCAACTAAGCCTAGAGTGTGGTAAGACCTCATTTCACCTCCGATCAACTTGCCATTGGGATTAGAGACATGCTCAGACCTGTGAAACCAGGTGTAGTCGATGTTTAGTACCTAGATCCTATAAAATACCAAACGTCTTTACAACAACATATACATTGGCATATAACATAAAATAATCAAACAAGTGAAAGAGAAATGTGACATCACACCCTGCTCATAAATGAGTGTAATATCAGCCCTTTCACATCTGCAGTAATAATACTATCATGGCAACATAACATCATCGACAACATTATCATCATGTCCAATCTAAGAATAAAGTAGGGTTAGCACATAGCATGATATCACCATAAGCTAATATAAACCATCACATGCATATAATGGGTGCACATAAATATCCAAGCATATGTCTAGTCATCATAATAGTTCTGAGTATATCATCATCCCCATAAAACCATAATGTATCAACTGTCAATATGCAATGTCTATCATCAAACTAAACGCATCTAAAATATAAAAAGAGCCATAAGTATTGTTGTCACAAAAGTTTGCACCCTTGATGGCCCAAGAAACCTTGGTCATCAACCTTGTGAAACATGGAATCAACCTCTCAAGTGTGGGACCTTGCACTATTGTGAGGTTGAATCTTTGGAGAAGGTTGGCTTCCTTTCAATTTGATGTAGAGTGTTGGACCAACCCAACACTGGTAAAACTAATCTAAGCTCCAACAGGGAAAAGGGAGAGAGAGAGAAGGTTTGCTAAAAGAAGGGAAAAGGGGTTTGCACCTAGACTGAAACTGTGATCTCCATGCCTATAATTGCACAAAACATTAACAAAACCAGTCCAAGTTATGCACAGATTTATATCCTAGTTAGCTTCCACAAGCATGAGTGAAGGTGGGATTCTTATGAAAATCAAAAGGAGCCACACTTAGCTCACAGATGAAGTTCTAAAAGGGGTTAACACAACCACATATACTCAGAAAATAGACAAGAATACACTCAAACAAAGAGGTAAAACATTACACATATTGCAAGAATTGAAAGTAGGCAAGTAAGATTAATTTTATTAATGAAAGGGCAAGGCAAAATTTAGAGTTGCAGAGAGACATGGTTTTCTACAAAAGAAAGAAAGAAGATGTACAAATTTTGCATATTTTCTTATATAGTTCAAGCATAACTCAAATGGTTACCATTAAGAAACCCTAACCCCCATAGGGTTAGGTTACAAAATATCAGAGAAGAGGGAAATCAAATCGAATGGTCTGATGGCGTGCATTACATTTTCTGCCAAAATTGTCCTCCACACCTAGGAAGAAGAAAAAAATCCTTGTTCAAAGGGAGGAAATCTCTATGAATAATGTGTTTGAGATGGCATATGCAGGAAAAATGTCTCCATTGTGCAATAAAGAGGCATGGGTGGCATCCAAAATCGGCTCGCACATTAAGTCTAGAATTATGGTGATCAAATCGGGTAGTTGGAGTGAAATCAGATTGAAAATCGGTCCTTGATCACCAACCTTTATGTTATGCACCCTCACACTTGCAGAGCATTGAAAATTTCCACCTGCCCGTGAGTTTGAATCTTAGCCATCAAATCTTCCATTTTGCGTGAAGATGGACGCGTGAGATGGTGTCAAAAATTCTCCACAGACATCAACAAGACAAAAAGTCACTTTGTTGCCATTTAGAACTCTGACTGAAAAGGCCTTCACTATCTTCCAGTTGGCCCACCAAAATCCACGTGCAAGTCGGGTCCCACCATCACGTATCATGCTATCGCATAAAAATGGAACATCAAAACAAGGGAAGCTTGTTTCGGTTAACATGAAAAGAGTGATAGGCAACTATCATGTGATAAAGGTCAAATCTCCCCGCAACATCCCCACAGTCAATCGATCCACAAAAAATGAATGGGTCCCACATGAGTACATGCCTCTTCATGCGGACATTCATTTGCTGATGTGACAATAAAGGTGTCTCATTAGATCCTTTAGTCATCCACTATGGGGCCAATTTTGATGTAATATGGAGAACCTTCATAGCCAAAACAAGTCTCACCTAAGTGGTGAGTTATACCAAAAAGATCATATGCTATCCATAGGGTGGGCCTCGCCAAAATGCTTTCCTTTTTTGTATCACATGTCGCACGATCAGAGGAAAATAGAACCATCAAAACAGCCAAAAACACAAATGAAAGTGTTCCAACTTGCCATGACCAAGCGATAATGAGGACTGCCAGCTAGTAGCGAGTGGAAGGGGAACTGCCTAGAACAACCTCACCGGTGTTGAGCTGGTAAGCTTAAGTGATTTGACCACCGCAATCGGTCAACCTAAAAATAGAACTTGGACCCCGAAAAGAGGTACAGACTCCAATTTCTCACCACCAACATAGTGTGCATAACACGTAGGTTATGCAAAAAAAAATATTTCTCAGATTGGTTATCTTCATGGTGATGATTAACACAAAAAAGGTCAACAAGTATCTATCAAGAGTATCATGAAAAATTTTGATATGGAGGGGCACTATAGTTAGTGGTTTTACTTGTTGAGACCCTAATTCCTAATTTTCACCACATTACATTTTTGTGAGACCGGCTCCTTGCATGCTTATTTCTAATTTGTGGTCTTAGATATAGTTTTTAGGCATTTGAAAATTTAATTTTTCTCTCCTAGATCATAATTGCATAAATTTACTAGTTAATTTAATAAAAAACTAATTTATTTTGCTAATTTTGGCTTGTGGGTTGCATAATTTTCACTTATATTTTTAAACCTAGTTTTAGGCACTCATAATGGAAATTAATAAATATGATTTATTTTTTATTTCACATATGATTACATTTCTTTTTATTTACATTTTATCATACACCATCATATTCTTATAGGCATACTCTAGTGCAAGGGGGGCAAGATCAACACACTAGCTTACCAATCCCTTTAGATCCCCCTTATACTCTTAGAGCTTATCTTAGTCATCAAAATATTTGTAGAGAAGATGATGTTATGCATTTTATTCATGACCTATCTCTTCATATAATATTAAGCAAAGATGAAGCCTTAGATGATAAGGATATTCTCTCCCAAACTATCAAAGAAGATATGAATAATAATCATAGAAAGGAAAAAAATTCTACAAAGGATATTCCTTCTTCATCTAATTCTTCCTTTGATCCTTCCATGTGCCCTTATACTAAATTTTTTAAAGAGGTTCATGATATTGTTCTTTCTTTACAATTGAAAAATTCTTATAGGAGTGGTTATAATATAATATCAAAACAAGGTTATAGTGGCCAAGAACTTGGAAAATATGAACAAGGAATCAAAGTCCCTATAAACCCTCCTTCCCAAGCTAGTAGTGAAGGTCTATGACATCCTCATCATTCACCTATGGATGATCTCTTTAGGGTGTAAAAGCTTAAGGAGCACATTGTAGAATATAAACTTTATCATCCATCAAAATGGTGTTTCTTCCTCAAATAATCTTTTTTTCTCATATCATCAAACCAACGATCATCATGTCAATGATTGTATTTATTTTGAAAAGGGAATAGAAGGACTTGTTGATAATGGAACCATAAAAATGTTGAACATCTAGAATACTAAAAGGGGAGGGGTGAATCAGTATTCCCTTGAATTTATTAAAACTTTTGAACAACCATCCACATAGCATAACTTAGTTTCAGAAATAAAATGATCAGTAAGTAGAAATACTGAACAACACATAACACATAGATTTATACGTGGAAAACCCAAGACAGTAAAAACTAAAAAAAGGATTACCTCTCAATATTATGTAACTAGTTGTAGTAATACAATGTGGCTCACTATCAAATGAACTCAGTGTCCAAAATATAATGCCTCACTGCCAAAGGATGTCTTACAACCAGTATAACAAAATATGAATTGTTAATATTATATCTACCATATGCATGAGTTACAATTCCATTAAGGTGCATAATCACTTTCACATTTGTTGAACATAATCACTTTCACACTCACTATATACATTCGCTATAATCATTATATACATTTGTGTACGATGATAAAAAATATCACATGTTTTTTATTAAGGAAAATCAGGTTTTAAGGGCCCTGAAACCCGCTTACAATACAAAAGATGAGCAAGAAAGAAACAAGAGAAGATAAGACCAAGACAAAATAGCTGCAAAAGACCAGCACAAAAACCAATAGCTAGGATAAAAGGACAGCAAGGAGCCAACAAGAAATTGGCATCCAAAACCCAGCATTACATTTCAAATGAAAACTTTTATAGACTCCTCAATATTCTGAACCAAAAGCATCATGGCCTTAGTGGCTTCTCTCAGATAATTGCTCTCCTGTTTTAGCTGGATGTCTTTCGTTTTGGTCTCCATATCAGTGGTGGTATGTCTGGTCCTTCGCTTGGAGATTTGATGGTGGAGCTGGAGGTCGGTACATCTTCAATGATTACCAAGTTCTTATCTTGATTTTTCCTCTCTAAGTGATCCACCAAGGCATTCATATTATGTGAAAAAACTCTTAAGACCTCAAGACTGTGGTTCATGAAGCTTTTCAAAGCCTTCTTAATTTGAGCAACCCAGGTGATGATGTTATCTTTATCTGCCTCAACCTTTTCTTTTACAATTCTGATAACATCCCCAGATGTTTCAAATCCCCTTTTATCAGGTCTTTTTCTGACCAGTCCTGCATCTCAATTTCCTCCTCAGCTTCATGGGTTTCCATCTCCTCACTCTTTTTCCCTGAATTTGTTTCCTTAATCAAATTGTGTATCTTATTTTCCAGGTCCCTCTGTTTGCTCTGAATGCTTGTTATGTTGTCAATAACCCACTTTTGGAGATTGAAAGACTCCACTGTGCAATTTTGGGTAGTATTCAACATAGTATTCGCTGAATCCCTACCCTGGTCAGTGCTCACAGAATTAGGGTTGTCTTCCTCCATCGATTTTGGGGTGACATTCCTGCTATCCAAACCCATAGGGTTAGAATAAGGGTTTTTAGAATTAACATTTTTTTTCCCTTCCTCCTCTTCTCTAGCATTCTCTTCCTTATCACTCTCCATTTTTGTTGCAATACCCTTCCTCTTTTCCTCCTCCAAATCATAATGCACCTTCATTTCCACATTATCAATATCAACTCTCCATTTTTTATGGGTAGGGGCATTAGACTGGTCATCATCAGACTCATAATCATTACAACTCTTAGAAACATGTGCATTAGTTACTAGGTAATCATCCTTGCTAGCCCTAGCTTTTTCCTTCAGATATTCTTAAATGAGCAAAATAATCCCCTGATGGGCTATGGGGTAAGAATTGGGCTTTTTGGCATGGTCAGCCAAACTCTCATTCAGAGAAGAAGCTAAGTAAAAGGGCAGAGAAATATTAATCCCATGGCGGAAATGATTAAGAATTGCAAAATGATAGTTGTAGATTTTAGTAAATCTACCATCAACAGTAAGGAATTCCATCAAAACCCTTAACACTTTCTACCAAAAATACTTTACCTGCTGGGGGAGGTAGTAGGAGATGTTGTCTTTCTTGGCAAGCCGAACCTTCTCATCCTCAGATTTCGGGAAGTTTTTAATCGCTTTAGCAGCATACTTCCAGTCTCTATAGAATTTAGTGCCCTCCTTCTTAAGACCTGTGACCTCTGCAACTAGATCCTCATCAATATTCCAGGTCTCCCCAAATAAGGTGACCATGTTGCTGTTCCAGCCCCTAGCAAAGCCATGAGACACCGAATTTCTACTTCCATGCAACTTTTCCATATAGTCGGTGAATCCATATCTATGAAGCCTCCTCCACACTTTCCACTCACTATTCTAGTTTTCGCAGCCAAAGGGCTCATTCCTATTTAAGTTACCTCCCATATTGAACAACATGTTGAAGTACCCAAAGGTGTATCTCACAATCTGCAGATTTAACCATAAGTTCTTGAGCAAAATTCTAGAATAACAGAACAGAGTCCCATCCATGGTTTTAAAGATAATAAAAATGGTCGCACAAAACTGACACTTATTATTATAATCCCCATCACACATATGATCATAAAACCATGCCTAAAAGAAATCATTAACTGACATTTCATTTTCCCCCAAACTCTATCTTTGATTTCCGGACCCCAAAAGATAATCATGATTTTAAATTGACCCGTTGATGCGATCAAGTAATAATTGCTCTCTAACATCTCTTTTACAATGAGTCTCTCTGATATATTTAACCTCCACCTCTAAATTGACCCCTTCATTAGCTAAGAGGTCCGCAAGTTTATTGCCTTCCCTTAGAGTGTGAGTTATGAGAATACTAACATAGTCATTTAATAACTTTTCAGCACTTTCAACTAAATTAGTATAATTCCAAGATACATAACTAGTACCTTTAAGAGCCTGGATGGTGTTGAGAGAGTCCCCTTCTAGCCAATTTTTTTAAAATTTGAATCCCTAAGCAAGCTAGAGGCTTTTTAGCATAGACTGAGCTTCAACCACATGATTATTTTGGACCCAAAAAGGAGAAGCAATAGCAGCAATATAGACACCTTGAGCATTTCTGATGACTCCTCCACCACTGGACTTCCTAGGGTTGCCTTTAGCCGCCCCATCAAAATTCACCTTTATCCATTCATGATCAGGAAATCACCAAACAATATTATCTCTCCTAGTCTTATTGTCAGATCTACAAACTTTGTGGATTCAGTTCCATTCAATAAGGATGCCTTTTTCAATTTCATTTATATCAGTAAGAAACCATTGTTTATTGTTCCTGTGAGGAATATTTATGTTTTCTTTTATAGCCCTACAAACTTTTTCGAAGACCACCTGAGAGGTGCACTTAGCTTCCCTAAATATTCTATTATTTCTCTCTTTCCAGATTCCCCAACAAGTCATGGGGAGGATCAGGGACCAAAGGTTCTTGATAAGAGGAAATTTGGTGGGGAAGGTCCATTGCCAAATAATTTCCTTGAGATTCTTGTGCATGACCCAATCAACTTTCCAATTCACTCAAAACTTACTCCAGATTTCCCAAGTGAAGGAACAATGGAAGAACAGATGATCAACTGATTCTTCCTCTTTCTGGCATAGCTCACACCTGTTAGGGAACATAAAACCTCTTCAGACCAAGTTGTCAATAGTAAGGATCCTATTGCGAGTAGCAAGCCAAAGGAACATATTGACTTTAGGGATAAGAATTATGTTCCAAACTTTGCCCCATATAGGGTTACTGATCTGAGTGGAGGGGAGAATTTCCACCTTGCAACCAATAATTTTAGCAATTATCTGTTGTCTTATGATAGGAGTGTTCTTGAAGTGTATAGCTGATTTTTCCCAATTGACTTGCTGGCCAGTAGCCAAAGAATAAGAATTCAGAGCACCTTTAAAGGCAGCAACATCCTCAACAGAAGAATATCCCATTAAGATAGTATCATTAACAAACTGTTGGTGAGAACAAAAAATATTAGCAGAGGAAGGTTGAAGACCTTTGATAATTTTATTCGCTTTCATTTTTTGGATCAGTCTGCTCATACTCTCTGCTAAGATGGTGAAAAGAATAGGAGATATGGGATCTCCTTGTGTGAGCCCCCTCGATGATTTAAAGAATTTAGTAGGAGATCCATTAATGAGAATTGAAAACATATGAGTGGAGATCAACTCTCTGATAATTTTGATTATCTTCTCATCAAATCCAAAAGCCTCCATGATTTTGAAAAGAACTTCCCAATCCACTCTATCATAAGCTTTTGCCAGATCCAACTTTATCATAAATCCTTCTTTATTGGCAGCATTGAGGCAGTGAATATTCTCATGCACCAGAATGATAGAGTCCAAAATTTGCCTGCCAGGAACAAAACCTTTTTGCTCCTCGAAGATGATGAAGGGGAGGACAGTCAAAATTCTAGAAGTCAAAACTTTAGATATGATCTTATAGAAGGAGTTACATAGACTTATTCGCCTAAATTTTCCCATTGAATCTGCCCCAACCACCTTAGGAATTAAGGCAATAAAAGTGGAGTTGATTTCCATAAGGATTCTTCTTGAACCAAAAAATTCTTTTACCGCATTGACCGTGTCCTTTCCCACAATATGCCAAAATTCCTGGAAGAAAAACATAGGGAAGCCATCAGGTCTCAGAGCCTTATCCCATTGAAAGGACAAGACAACTTTTTTAATTTCCCCAGCAGAGGGGATAGCAGAAAGGGCCTTATTCTGATTAGGATTAATAATCTTGGGGATGATGTTAACCAGTTCTTATTGTTGGGTATAATCAATTTCCTTGCTACCGGTGAGGAGATGAGAAAAGAAACTAACAGCTTCATCCCTAATATCATCCTCATTAAAAAGAATTTTGTCCTCAACAATTAATCTAGAAATTTTTCTTCGCAACTTTATGTTTCAAAGAGGTCATGTGAAAAAATTTAGTGTTTTTGTCCCCAGCCTCTAACCAAATAGCCCTAGATCTCTGCCTCCAATAGATTTCCTCCCTAGAGATGATGTTGTGAAGTTTGACTAATACATCATCTTCCTTAGCTTTGGGATACTTTTTATAGCCATCTTTCTGTATAGAGTTTTGGCTCTGTTCTAATTCCTCCTTCAACTTTTTCTTTGAGTCAAAATATCACCAAAGACCTTCTTGTTCCATATCTTAATGTTATCTTTGATGTTTCTAAGTTTTTTAGCAACTTTATACATGGCTGTTCCATTCACATCAATATTCCACCAATTGGCAATGGATTTTTCAAGAGAGGGGTGAGAAATCCATATTTTCTCAAACTGGAAAGAGAAACTTTGTTTACTCTTAATGGACTCAGCAACAAAGGCAATGGGATAATGATCCAAACCAATTCTATTGACAACTGACAGGGACCATCTATGAGAAAGAATCCAATCATTAGTAACAAGGGATCTATCAAGTCTTACTTGAATGAGGTCTTCACCATCCCTATGATTAGACCAGGTGTAAGAAGCTCCAGTAAGGTCCATATCAATAAGAGAATTGACATTGATAAAGTCCACCAAATCAGATCTGTTGTCCAGTTGGGCTTGAGTTCCTCCAGATTTATCAGTACCTTGCAGAGGAGTGTTGAAATCTCCCATCAACAACCAGCTTTTATTAGGGAAAGATCTTCTTTTCTGTTGGATTTTATCCCAAAATTTGCTCCTAGCAGATGTGGAATTAGGGGCATAGATATTTGTGACCACCCATTCCTTTCCTTCATATATTCTTTTAAATTTCATGGATATAATGTTACCATCTTCATCAATCATTTCTCCTAAAATAGTTTTCTTATTCCAGAAAATAGCCACCCCACCAGATGCCCCATTCAAGTTGCTACCACAAACCCCTCCACTTTTAAAGAAGTTTAAATTCTCCACTTTCTCCTTACTCATTTTGGTTTCCTAAACCAGGATAATATTTGGCTTATGGTCTCGAATGAGATTCTATAATATATCCTATTTGTTGAGACCATTTAGGCCTCTGATGTTCCATGATATTACCTTCATTTGGAAACCTAGGGGTAGGATTCCTGTATAGTTCGCTGCCTTCCATCAGCTATGTTTTGTTTTCTCTCTTGATCCCTATGCCATTTCATGGTTTTACGTCCCTATGGAGATTTGGAAACACCAATATCAGCCTTGGACCTGGTCCTAGTTTTCACCCCATTAGGGCATCCTACCTTCTTGTTTTTCTTTTTTCCATTCCCTGTTATTTCTCCCTCATACTCATCTCTAGGCTCATCTTGCATGTTACTCCATAGTTCTCCTCTTTTCTAGGATGATATAGGCGTATCAACTCCAATATTCTGGAATAATGCATTTAGATTAACCTTAGGTGATCCAAACTTGTTCTTCCTTCCAAGTTTAATTTCATGTCCTTCAAATTCATTTAGGCACTCTTCATCTCTTTTTGTTGTTGAAACTTGAGGGGCCTCATGATGAGATTCAGTGACATTCTCAATCTCACCTTCTTCAAGAATCTCTTCATTGATAGCATTCTCTTTCTCCTGAGCCTGTAGGGCCTCAAAAGTATTGACTGTTTTGATCTCAAACTCATTGATTTCATTCTTTTTATCTTCCTTCAATGGGGGAGTCTTAAGAGGGTCATTTCTATCTCCTTCTAATAAGTCTAGTATGTTACTAGGAATTCCACTTCTTCCTTCCACTTTACTAACTTCCTTATTATTATTCTTTTCTTTCCAGACCTGTTTATGGGGATTGTTAACCGTTACAGGTTTTTTAGGGTTACTAGGGCAAGCCTTAGCCCAGTGACCAACTTTTTTACAAGAAAAGCACACAAAGGGGAGGGACTCGAACTCTATTGTCTGTTCCCATAATCCAAGTTTTGAACTTATATCAATAGAACTAGGAAGATCCATCTTTTGTGAAATATTGACACAAATGTGTGCATAAACCAACCTATTTTGAGCTACAGTCATTGGATCTATCACAACAAGCTCCCCAAAGGAGTTTGCGATTCCCGAGAAAACATCCTCAACCTAGAATTCCAGCAGCAAGCTAGGCAACCTTACCCAGATCGGAGCAGATTCAAAGAAAGAGTCATTGAGTTCCATATTAGGAGACCACTTTCTCATAGATAGGGAAGATTTACCAAACATCCAAGGACCATTGCTTAATGCTACTTCCATATCTTCCCCACAAGAGAAGGAAAAAATGAAAAAACCTCTGGATAGGGCAAAAACATCAACCTGACCTTTCATCCTCCATTTTCTCTTAACAAAAGACCTAACACCTTCAATATCGGATTGTGGTCCAACAAACTTCCCCACCAAAGATAAAACCATTAAAGAAATGCTATGATCGATAACCAAATCTGGAACCGCAATAGCAAGTTTACCCATTTTTCTATCAGAGATGTCTTCCACAAAGGGAAATGATGATTTTCTAGTTGGTTTTCCAATTGGTTTATTTGCAAAAAGACTACTCCAGTGTTTGAGGGCTTTCACCTCCATGGTCTTTTCTAAGTCAACTTTCACAGCCTCGAGACCCGATTTTGGAGAATCTATCATCTTTTTGCGATCGGGAGGAGGGTCTTGTTGTTGTGGGTCCCCATCCGATCTCCCATCCTCATCATCCATCACTTGTCCTTGAGCTACAGAGGCAGCAGAACTAGAGGACCCAGCCTCACTGTTCCCTCCATTTCTAGGATTCAAATTTCCCCCCTCTGCTTGCACTGTTCCCTCCATTTCTGATTGATGCTAACAATCTTCTAGGATGTTGATAAAAAATATCACATGTTAATCCTTTGCAAACCAACTATATATATATCAAGTTAAGTCTACATGAAGCTAGCTCCAGAGTAAAGGTTAGCCCAAAAACCTTTACACACTATAGCTTCAATGAATCTTATCATACCAGAGAAGTCAACAAAAGAAAAAAGTAAATTCTCCATGCATCAAGGAATAGATGTGATTAATTAAAGCTAATAGAAATCTGATAATTTTGGAGAGGACCATATCAAAACCTTCATACAAAACAATGCCAATAACCAGGGTATCCTATTATTGGACCCATAATTGTGCCACAATAAAAATATTAACACCTGGAGTCTTGTATATAGACATTAGATCTCATACAAAACAAGTTCCCAAAATAATACAAAGATATTTGGTATTGTGAAGCAATGTGGACCAAAAAGGAATATGCTAGACCCAAGTAAGTACCGAAGCTTGAGGGGCTCAAACTAGAATATGCCACTTACATTGTTGGATCACAAATTTATTAATGACATAAATGACAATATTCTAACAATCTCCCCCTTTGTCATTAATAGGAATATGACAACTAACATATACAAAAGTGTTCATATATATTGATATATACACAAATGTTCATCTAATTCCTTCAACTATTGTACACAACAATCACTCCCCTTTTGACATCAATGGAAAAGGGTAAAAAAAAAATAGTACAAAAAAGCTCCCTCTAAGAAGAAAATTAACTAACCAGAGGTCTGTTTGATTTTTTGAATGTGTTCATTCAAACTACCTTTTTTATTCTCCCATTGTTGGATGGCATCTGTCAGAAATCTTGGTTGTACTTGGAGGGAAACAAGAGTGTGTTCTACTTCTTCAATGGAGTTGGGCTCAGAGAAAGTGAATTGTTGTTCCTTAGACAACACAACTCAATAGTGAGATATAGTCATTGCACATTTCTCTTAAGTGACCAAGAGGGAGAATAATGTTGTCCCTCTCTTGCTGAAGTTTAAAATATTTCTTGTGCAATTCCTCAATAGTTGATCTACGAAAGCCGATAAGATCCTGAGATAGATGAAAAGTATTAAATTCTTATGTAATTGTATTCTATTGGATCTCTTTACCTTCTCAACTTGTTTGGTAGTAACACCAACTTGATTCATAGACTCATCAATGACCTTTTGAACATTTTTCTTCCTCACTTTCTTAGTTTGTTCCATGTGGATCTTCATGGACTTTTCTTGAGCAGTGCCAAACCTTTCCTAAGTTTCATCTATTAGACTTTCTAATAAAAGTTTTACAAGTCCTTCTAACATCTCCTTTGAGACTTCATAGCCAAATGCTAGAATCCAATTGGTTCTTGGAACAATGACTTCCATAATACACTTATCTATCAAAATTATAAACATGATATCATCTTTGTACTTCTACATGATAGACTTGGGAATTCTTACCCTGTTATGCATTTCAAGTTGGAAAATGGAGAAGAATGAGATAAATGCTTCTTCTTGCACATTATAATCTTCAAATCTCCTCAACCATTCTACAATCTAATGTCACACGAGAATGTCCTAAATCCAAAACACCTTACCAATTCTAGGAATCTCCTACATGAAATAGACCAAATGCACAATGCTAGGGTTCCATTTTTTAATGGATACTTCTCTTTGCATTGTTTCAGGTTCTCAAGAAGTTATTGTTTCAGAATCTCGCATAGATCATAGTATTTTCTTTTCTCTATCATTTCATATGCCATGTTAACTATTGTGGTTGAAATTGAGTTGTCCCTATTGGTGAAGTAGATCCTGTTCCAAATCATCATTGATGCATACTGCACAACATGATTTGTAACAAAGCTAATGGATAAAGAGCATATGTCAAAGGTTTCATTAGTTAACTTTTCAACCTCTTTGTTTTTGCAGCCTTAGGTGCTGGAAGTGCACCTATGTTGCTTAACCTGGTGACTACCTTCATCACATTCTTGGTAATCTGAAATGATTTTTTGAGCCATATGAACTTGTTAGATAGTTCAAATAACCAGAAGACAACTGAGAGGGGGGAGGGTGAATTAGTTGTCACAGATTATAGGAACCATTAGCAGTTTAAACTTTAATACCGGAATAGAAGTTAAACCAATTAAGCATAAATACACATGACAAAAGATAGAGAAAAAGAGGGATCTACCAATAGTGGGTGGGCCAATATGATGTGCACTAGAGGATGTCTACATGCTACGTGTTGCCAACATTGCAGTCAGCAATACAGGTGAGGGTGAGCTCTGATGAGGCGGCGCCAGCATTTGGACAGTAACATTGATAGCACCTAAAAAATAATACATTAAATATATCAAACATTAAATATATGAAAAGTGCAAGAATTGTAAATAAGGATGAACCTTTATTTTGAAAATTGACAGTATCAAGTATGATGTGTTTTGGGTACTCAGAGTGATAAGCCAAGCAAGTGATAATACAAGAAAATCATCATCACTTGATCCTGCAACACCCTGATCGTAGGACCGACTTTCATGAGGGCGGATAAATTGCTATAAAAACAATACATACATATTTTAGTTAATGACATAAAAAGAGAATAAAATATAAACCATTATTGAACTTTTGTTATAATTAAAGCTTTCATTACTGCTTACATGCAAGTTTTCTGTTGTCTTATACAATAATTCCACCCTCTGTCGTATCTCATCATTGGTAGGATGCATGGCTGCCAAAGCAACAATCTCTTTTCTAATTTTTGTAAGAGGCATTTTAAATAATTTCACAAGGTCTGTGGGATCTTCAGGGTCATCATTGCTTAATCCTAATGATTCCACATCCATAGAAAGGTGCTCAAGTACTGTAACTCCCTTTCCCTTTCCCTGAACATCCGTTTGTGTCAAGAATATCATTAACAATTACAAAATTAGTATAAATCACTAAAAAAAAGAAAATAATAATGTAACAGTTTGCTTCTACCTAATTTGTACAATTAATGAGGTTTACCTGCTCAGTAGAAGTGTCACAAGGTACATCTCTATCTGTGATATGTGATGGATCCATGTCGGTCCGTGACAAAGAAAAAATATAAAAAAAGTTAGCGAAATTACATCATACACAACATGAACAACATGAACTTTGTAGACAAAAAGAGTATTAAATAATAAAAAGATGTTGTCATCAAAATCATTGTAAATTTTGTAATTCCTTACCTTTAATTTATGTAGACTATGCAGGATCCTCAAGTAAATGGTCACATAAATAGTCACATAGCTAATAAACAATCCAATTTCCATAAATAAACACAGTTTAAAAATTGTCACATAAATAGTCACACCCCCTATCTCCATCTCCATATTAAAAGGTGCATCATGAATTAATTATGTAATGGCATTAGAATTCAAAACAGAATGAATTAATTATGTAAAAAAAATTCTATCAAGAAGTCAATATTCAATAGATAATATACTAATCGCATTCCTCATACATTTCATTCCTCATCATCATGAATATCAAGGGCATCATTGCCATCATCATCATCATCATCATCATCATCATCATCATCATCATCATCATCATCATCATCATCATCATCATTATCATCATCATCATCGTCATCGTCATCATCATCATCATCATCAACGTCTTCGCCATCATCATCACCATCACCGTCATCATCATCATCATCATCATCATCATCATCTTCTTCTTCTTCTTCTTGTTCTTCTTCATCGTCATTGTGAAACTGTTGATTGTGATCATCATCCACTTCATCTTCTACTTCTTCGGTATCTTCTTCTTCCATCACATTATACTTTATTGGTTTTCCTCTTGGATCATGTCTAACAACAAATGACCAACCCGATTTATGTGGAACCTCTGAGTAAAATACTTGCTCACATTGGCTTGGAAGAACATAGGGCTCATCCCCAACTGATTCAAATGACCTTGTATTTAGCATTATAAAACCATTATCATGTTCAATAACAATTCTAATAGGATCATTTTTATTCAATCGTAGCCTGTACCATTTGACGACGAACAAAACTAATTTGAAGGAATTAAAGTCACACTCAAGTATATCATCCAAAATGCCATAGTATCGATTTTGAGACTGTTGAGGATGAATGTCATTTCTCAATGAAATATTTGTCACCTTAAAGACTGCAGTGATGCTAGAATCACAAGTTTTCTTCGTGTCATCCAACTTTTTTATGCGAAATTTATGACCATTGCAGCACATAGCATTGTGGTGTTTGACCTGCGATATGTCAAACATGTAAAATTTACTGCATTGTGAGTTGATAAACATATGGGTGATTAATAAATTTATACGTACCTGTTTATCTCTTAAATCATATGCTAAATCAATTTCCCTTTGCGTAACATTGGAATCTCCATTATGATGTGCCTCTTTAACCAATGAAGCCACACCTTCCCATGTTAACATGCATCTAGAATGTTGACAACGTTCAATCCATACCATCATCCAATCAAGATTGTTTGCAATATACAAATGTAGTGCATCCCACTCTCAACCAACTGTACAAAAAATAAATAGACGTCTTACAATCAATTTATTTTGAAAATTAAGAATTAATTAGCTATAATAAAATCTTATAATTACCTCTCACTTTCCTCAATCTACCTTTCCCCATCAAGTACTCCCATTCAAATTTGATAATGGTGTTGGGATCCCAAATGCGATCCACGTGGATCTTTGCTACAAACTTAGGAAGATATTCAGAAATGTACACCATAGTCTGGTATACCATATATCCCTCCACCATAGAACCCTCAGGATGTGCTCTTTGTCGAACCAAAGCCTTCAAAAATTTCAAGTGCCTCTCAACCATCCACATTGACCTAGTGTGTATAGGTCCACACAATTCAATCTCCTCAACTTGGTCTATGAGGTAGTGTTCTTGTGCATTGAAAAAAGTTGGAGGTAGACACTTTTGCATTTCACACATTAAATGAGGAATTTTTCTCTTCCAATATTTTATATCATCTTTATGGATTTATTTACATGACAACCACCTACAAGGTATTCAAGATGCAAAAAACTATATTACATAAAAAGTAAAACAAATCGCAAATATAATATCTATACAACAAACTAAACAAATATCACTACTTACCTTATTTATTTTCCAACATCATATATGACTTGCTTGACATTATTGTTGAAGTCGTTTGGGAGAGATAGAGGTAGAACGTACTGCAACAATTATAAAATTATCTTTTCATTTTTTTGTAATATAATGAAAAGTACACGTATGCTCAGTACTTAAATACATACTAAAAACACAAGAACATGAATTACCTTAATGAAGGTATGCCAATCATGCATTTTCATCCCTGGCCCAAATTCATTTTTCTTTGATATGAGATTGTTTATGTTCACAGCAAATCCTGTGGGAAATCAAATTTTTTGTATGACTTCTTTTATAGCATTGCTTGTTGGTCCGTTAATAACCAAGGAAGCTCACTTATATTAATCTGGTCTCCATGGCTATTTGATTGAATGACATTTATCATTGCATGATTGGAATCCTGAATGTCACTACATATTTTGACAATTTTTTCTTTGTCACGCCTTCCATCCAATATTTTCCATAATGTCTCTGTTATATTCTTTCCAATATGCAAACTATCAAACAAATGAACAATTTGTAACTGCTCATAGTAGGGCAACCTACTAAATTGTCGGGGATAACTTTTTATTCCCTTAGGAAGGTGGTCATTTATGCCTTCACGACCTTCATGATCATCAATCACATCATCAGTAAACAAAACAAAATAGAAAAGATGTTTTATGACAAACCAATAGATGGAATGACATTTCCTTGATGATTAATTCTATTATATTCCAACTTCCACAGGTGAGGTGTCATTCTTCGTGGCTTTTATGTATTCTCTTATTTCCCATTGAAAAGATGTTTTTTAGTATTTTGATACTTATGATTTTTGTGGAGAAAGTGCCTATACTCATCAAACACCTGCTTTCCTAAACTTTTTGAATGACAAGATTTATCTTTGGACCACAAAGAGGACATGCAAATTTTCCCTTTGTTTGAAGACCTACAAGATAATGTATAGTTGGATTAAATATGATATTTTTTTGAATTATAATGTTCATGCACAACTTAAACAATATAACATACAACAAAAATTTGTTAGCCCCAGGGCATCGTGTATTGTCCATAGAAGCATCACACAGAATTGAAATTGTCTTTGTCCTATTGGTCTAGAGACGTCATACATAGTGACACCATTCCATAACTCCAGCAACTCGTCGATAAGAGGCTCGATACATACATTCATATATTTAACTTGGTACTTACCTAATCGAATGAACAAAAACATTATATAGTTATTATGACCATTTTACTGCAATATTTATAATTAAATTTAGACGACTATATTTAAATGATAAAATACCTGGAACAATCATTGGCAACACTATGTGCTCCCTCTTTATTGACATCCATGGAGGAATGTTATTGTTGATAACAAAAATAGGCCACACTGAGTAAACAAATCTCATCTCTCCAAATGGATTGACATCGTCCACTGCCAATGAAAGCCTGAGATTACGAGGTTCTTCTTTAAACTGTGGCCACTTTTCCTCTATGTCCATAAATGTTGAACCATCCGTAGGCATTCGAATAATGTCATCTCGACTTCTATTGCGTGCATGGTAATCCATAAATTGTGCCAAGCTAGTGCACTTGAATAATCGTTGCATACATGGAAAAATGGGAATATAGCAAAGAACCTTGCGAGGAACCCTTTTTGTTATTTGATCTGTTCGATATCTACTGATATGACATTCAAGGCATTCAGTTCAAAATTCATGTTGTTTGTGATATATAATATGATCATTGGGACAAACATCTATTGCTTGATACTCCATTCCAATATCTTTCATAATGGGAGATAATTCTTGGTATGAGCGAGGTAGAATATTTGATGGTGGTAACAAAAACTCACCTATCAATCTACAACAACAAAATATAATTTGTTATAATAAAGAATATTAATGGTACAACATGATTCATAGTTTATTATGACATATATGACATGCCTTAACATACATGACATTGTTATGCTGGATAAACCATTCATAACCTTCAAGTTCACCAAGAACAATACAACGGAGAGAAGAGTTGCCTGTGAGCCTTCATAAAGGGCCTCAGATGCCTTCTCAAGTAGAGGGACATCATGAACAACATCAAGGTCATCTTCATCATCATGATCAACAGCGTGAGTACTAAATGAGTCATGGATCAATGTATTTGTACCATCACCTTCAATTGTGTTTTCTGGCTCATGATCGTCATCTTCCATGGGATCATTATCTTCAGCTTCGATATTCACACCTCCATGTTCATCCACTTCGAAAACCATATTCTTAGGGTTGTGTTGATCCATACCATGTGCTCCGGGGTGCTCGACCTATATAAAATTGATATACATAAATAAACTGTGATCATGATCTCATCATCACGTGATTTATTATGTATATAAATTGTCAAAATGATATAATGAAAAACTTACCAATGGATGATAAGCATGTCCACCTTCAATGTGACCATGCAGCCTACAATGTTTCTTTGTTGTTTTGATTAGAAGTCTTCTAGTCTTTAACCCCTTACAAATTTTGCACAGACAATAACATTTTCCATCACCTATTCTTTTCAAGTTAGACCACAATATAGCAATTGTCTCCTTATTTTGTTGTTCGTTGATATTGCCTGACATGGTCTTTCTTCACAGGCAAGAAAATAGAAATTATTGTCTGACATGGTCTTTCCCTCAGGAGCTGGCAGATCCTACTTCCATACTTTAATTCTATTTTCTCAAAGGACAATCCTAAAAATCCATGCATTGCAAACAACTTTTTACACCTTTGTTGGTTGTGGTGGCGTCATAGAGAGTTTACATCAATAAATGAAGAACATGCCAATGCTTTTAATGCAGCAGTAGAAGTCTATCTCTTATTCAATATCTCTAGTGAAACCCCCGTGATCTTTTGTTGGAGTAGAATTTGTTATATTCTAGAAAGGGTCTTGTCCTTTGTTGATGGGATATTCATCTACCTCAAGAAATAACTATTCTTTTCTCTAATAAGAAGTGGAACTAAATGAAGATCTAGCACCATGAAATTAATCCTCAAAAGGATTACTATAGTTAGTTTTGGTAGATAATGATCTGGGTAAAATACTAATGTGGCTTTATGAAACATTATGTACTAGCTTAGCATACTCTAACAACTTTGGTGTGACATGCTACATCCACTTAAGTCTCCATCGGTATCTCTATTGTGTTTATGGATTGGGATTCAATGTACTCTTTTTATACACAGATTTTACTTTCAACTAAGGAGGTTTGTATGTACTTACTTGTCTTTCGATTGTATCCCTATTTCAATAATTTCTTCTATCAACAAATCATTTGTTGTAAGTTGTACAAGTGGAAGCTTGAACATGCCTTCCATGCTAGCCTTGTTGATACATTCAACACCATCTTGTGCAACAAATCTTTAGAACTCCATTTTTTTTGAATTGAAGAGTGAGTAGTAGGGACAATCTAGGACACTTACAAAGGTTTTGCAAGAGAGATAAATAGACCTAAATATTATGGCTTAATAATGATCAATAGGTAAAAAGATAAGAAACTCTCAATATCAAAATTACTTTCTCAATTATCTTTACTAGAAATGGATAGATCTGCTAATAATGGCTTTATGACTGTATGTCAACTTTAGACTCAATCCAAGAAGAGCTATAACTAATATGTGATAACTAGATTTATGATCTCTATAATATAACAATCCCATAATTATGTTTCCACGCATCTATACCACAACACAAACATCATGCTAGTGTTCAGCCATAGCAATTGATATCCTAATTATAGAATGTGAAATATGCACATAACTATGAATAAAGATTAAGAAAAACAAAGAAAGATGCTTATTGCAAACATAAATTACTAATGGACAAGAATTTAATTCATTGTAGATAGTTTTGAATATCAAATTCACTTATTTGTGTGCATTTAGTAACTCATGTACTTGTGGCCAACCATTTATCTCTTTCATAAATTAAACACTTGTTAATAACATTAAATGGCTGAGTAATTATGTTTTAGTTGAAATTGAAAATAAAATATTTTATTTCAGGATAGCTCACACTATTACCCTATCATATTTTAGACTCTTAGTTTTGTTAGTAGTGGTTTGATGTCTTTGGAGTTGATCATTGCATTTCTTTAGTTACGTTTGCTAGCCTACTCCTAGCCTGTGCCAAAATGGGAGCTTTGGAACAAGGTATGGACATCCATCAAAGCATAAAAGATAGAGGAATGTTGTCAGATGTAGTTGTAACTGCACAAAATGGATTTGTTGAGAAGGCTTTAGAAACTTTCAAGCAAATGCAATCAGCAGGTGTAGAGCCAAATTCCATGACCATTGCTACTATCCTCCCTGCCTGTGCCAAAATGGGAGATTTGGAACAGGGTATGGACATTCATCGAAGCATAAATGATAGAGAAATTTTGTCAGATGTTGTAGTTGTAACTGCCTTGGTAGACATGTATGCAAAATGTGGAAGCATAGACAAGGCACGTGAACTATTTGATAGAATGCTTGAAAGAAATGTTGTCTCATGGACTGCAATGATTGCTGGATATGCACAAAATGGATTTGTTGAAAAGGCTTTAGACACTTTCAAGCAAATGAAATTGGAAGGCGTAAAGCCAAATTCCACAACCTTTGCCAGCATCCTCCCTGCCTATGCAAAAATGGGAGCTTTGGAACAGGGTATGGACATCCATCAAAGCATAACAGATAGAGGAATTTTGTTAGGTGTTGTACTTGCAAATGCCCTGCTTGACATGAATGCAAAATGTGGAAACATGGACAAGGCTCATGAATTGTTTGATACGATGCCGCAAAGAGATGTGATCTCATGTGAACAATCAACACACGCGTATACGGGAGGAAGGGATTGCTAATACAAAATTGAACGCTCACTCCTCAATCACAGTTCTATGGTTTTATGAGATTAAACTAGGACAATTAACCACCACATGTATATTTTTTGCAACATGAAATTAAAAACTAGGGCAATTTGAATCTACCTCCTGCGTGGGATTGCCTTCGACGCGGGTTTGATGTTCTTGGGGGTTGAAGTCGCCATGGACGCCTACGTGGGATTATAATTCACAAATGAATTCCCCACCTCTTTTTTTATTTTGTAATGGTCGCTGTCGTCGGAATTATGATGAACTCGAGCACTTTTTTGAAAAAAAGAAAATTCTCATTGCTAATGCCTTCTTCGTCGAAACCAAAAGGGTAATTTCCGTCGGAATTATGATGAATGTGGGCATTTTTTCAAAAAAAAATCAAATTTGGCCACAATATACCTTCTCCGTTGGAAACCTCAATCGAAAATCTAGTCCAAATGTATTAGTGGGAATGCTTGAAAGCACACTCGTCAGATCATTTTCAAGTGATTTGTTTGGGTATTTCTTAAAGCTAGGCTGGCTTTCAATGTTAATGTTAACAACAGTGGTAGTAGCCATGGATGAAAATGCTAAAAGTAATTAATTTACAAGAGAAGTACCTTTTTTTTCTCATCGGGAAACCCTAACCCTTAAGTCACCTTTTCGCTATTCGAAATCTCTTTAGCCTTGAATGAGAAATAACTTAGTGAGTTCTTTTAACTCTTTTTTGACCCACTTGCATGTAATAAATGTAGAGAGATAATATAGTACCTCTTTAATAGTTACTCAGTTTGTTTGAGTCCACATAGACCTATCACCGCACTTCACCACACTATGTTGATTTCCACTAGAATCTTCATTGATTCCTCTAGACACCTAAAATTAATTAAATTAATGTTTAATTAATTTAAACCTGTCATCATAATTAACCAATTTAATTGTGTTAATTCCCTTCTTCTTAAGGTTAATTAAATCAAATTTAATCAATCTTGTCACTATAGTCCAATAATTAATTTATCAAATAAATTAATTATTTCTCCATTCTTCTAAAGTCAACCAAATCATTAAGTCTTCTAAATCTGTCTTAATTAATTAATTTTAATTAATTAACTTAAGTCATGTGATTCCTACTGTAGATAGGAATTTGGAATTCATCAAAGCAAATAGATATTAAACTAGCTCAATCACAAAAACTAGATTGCAATGATAAGAAATCCTAAAAACAACATTCAATAGAGATATGAAGACAAGATAATCAAACCAAATGCAAACCATTACAAACGCGAATATCTCCTCCATAATTCTCCATTGTCCTTCTTTCTCCTTAAAATTACTTTGTTTGTGGATCTCACTTACAAATGCAAAGGCATAGTATGAAAGCAAGATTGACAAGATGAAATGGTAGTGTAAGGATACTAGAAGCATGATTGATTCTCTGAAAATGTGATTAGTTGATCCCTTGATTGAAAAAATTCATCCAATTTATAGACACATTGGAGAGATGACA
The DNA here is from genome assembly GCF_030272615.1 of Cryptomeria japonica. Taxonomy (NCBI): domain Eukaryota; kingdom Viridiplantae; phylum Streptophyta; class Pinopsida; order Cupressales; family Cupressaceae; genus Cryptomeria; species Cryptomeria japonica. The sequence goes on along the minus strand of NC_081411.1, from coordinate 576,661,192 downwards.
AGATTAGCATGAAGAGATTTGAAAGGAAATTTCAAATCAAGAATGACAAATATGACAAATTATGACAAGATTGACATGCAAGATTGATTGATTGACAAATTATGACTTAATTGACAAGATTGCTATGCAAAATTGATTGATTGACAAATTATGACAAAATTGACAAGATTGCTATGTCATTCCCATGAAATTAGGCAAGAGAGAAAATAGCCTCCATGATTGCAACAAATGGAAGCATAAACATAGGAGAAAATTAGGGGATGAATTTAGAGGAAATATTACAAAAATTGAAGAAAATAGGAGAAAAAAAGAAATTAAGAATTAGGAGAAATTAGTAAATTAGGTGAATTAATTAATAATTTTTCATTCATTAATTAATTCACAAAAAGAGGGGGAATTAATTAGCCAATTAAATAAATATTTAATTGTGACAAGAAGACTTAGGATAAATAAATAAATTATTTAACCTAGAGGGAAAATGACAAACAAGATTAAATGAATAAATCATAAAACCCTAGAAGATGAATTAGAAATGCAAGGATGACAATTAGGTCTTGACAAAAGATAATTGATGTAGAGTCGATTTGATCATGATTCTGACTGACAAAGGACCAATGCTGATAAACGATTGAGATTGGTTGACAAATTGACCAAGATTGACAAAGAGATCAAATTGATAGGCACCAATTGATGAGGAACAATGACTAATTGATCCAAATTGACATGATTGAAAAGGGCAACGATCGATGACAAATCGATCGCAAAATGACAAGATTGACCAGGACAAGGATCGATGACGAATCGATTGCAAAATGACAAGATTGACAAGGATGAGGATCGATGACAAATCGATCACAAAATGACAAGATTGACAAGAGGACAAGGATCGATGACGAATCGATCGCAAGGTGACAATATTGACAAGAGGGCAAGGATCAATGACGAATAGATCGCAAGGTGACAAGATTGACAAGGACAAGGATCGATGACGAATCGATCGCAAGATGACAAGATTGACAAGGACAAGGATTGATGATGAATCAAGATGACAAGATTGACAAGGGGACAAAACCCTAATTCCATCATCGATTAGGATTGACGATGTCCAAAATGATGATAAATGAGCACGCACATTGATGCGACAGGATAAGATCGACCAAAATCATAACTAAAGATTGTTATCGACAAGACCAACTTCGAAAGCGAGAAAAATGAGGAATGCAGAAAAAGGACCCAATGCTCGTAAATGATAAAGACCAAGTGTGCAACATAGAAGAAATGTTAATGTGACGCAAGAACCCTAAAATAAGGCAATGCGCAAATGTTAAGTATGACTCTGCAAGCGTTGACCTACAAGTCACTTTTCCTAATCCCCACTCAACCTAATTAATTCTTCTAGAAACTCTCTTAATCCTACTTATCATTATTCTCCAATTTTATATTCCTCCACTCATGTCACATCAACATTGAGACTTTCAAGAAAATTCAAATTTCTTTGAATCCCCCCATGCATCCTTTATTTTGGAATTTTAAATTCCTTTTTCCTCTCCCCAAGGAATTTTATATTCTTTTTTATTCTCCCCATGCACCTTAATCCATGTCTTCCCTCTCAAATCAATCTTGGCCCTCCATTGGCCTCCTCCTATCTATAAATTGGAGTTGCATTTCCTCACAAACACATGGAATCTTAATCTAACCTTATGCTGCCCCTTTATTCCTCTATCTTCCTCTATCATATCCTCATCATGTCCTCATAATCCTTTATCAAATCCAAATCCATTCATTTTCATCTAATCCAAATCCAAATCCTATCAAATCATTCAAATCTTGTCATGCATTTGGAGAGCATTCCACATCCATCAAGAAGAGCACATCCAAACAAGTGGAGAAAAATGGTGCCTCTACTTCATCATTTGCTCAATCGGATGAACAAGAGATAATTCTCTCTCTTGCAAGGTATAATTGTATTTTTGGGTTATGCTTTATTTGGATTTCTTATGGTTATTTGTACTCAAACTAACAATTTAACCTTGCAAAGGTTTTCCCTTGGTTCATTTTGGCATAATTGTGTTAGTTTTATGCTTTTTATTTGGTTTCCATATCATTTGTGTTTGAACTAACCCTCTACTACCTTGCTCGATTTCTCTTGCTTCATTTCTAGCATGCTCAGTGGGATCCATGTCCCTTTCTAACCATTTTTTTGAGTTGTGGTGATTTTTAGCTCGTAGATCTCCATTTCAGCATGCATGTCTGCAAACCAGCACATGCACTTCTGCTTCGGCGCGTGCGCAGGCACTTTGATGCGTCTTCTTCAAATTTAAATTTTATTGACTGCCTTTTCATTGTAGGCCGCAGAACGGCGTGAGCGTGTTAATTTCTTGACCCCCTTCTTTTTTTGTAGATTGCAGAACAACGTGTCCACCTTGGTTTCAAAACGTCTGTCTAGTGTCTTTTGACATTTTATTTCGAGTCTAGATTTTATTTATCTTTTCTTTCTATGAATCAAAAAACAATCAAAAACATCTAAAAAGGTCTTAAAAATAACAAAAACAATTATAGCATAGCTCTTTAATTCAGTTTTAGGTGTCTTAATCAAGTTCTTTGGGCTACTGGCAGATCAACGCCTGCGCAGGCAAACTAGCGCTTGCGCTTTTGGTTCAATGAATCCACTGAACCCAAAAGCCCGCTCATTTTTAAAATTTTAAAATTCAAAATCTAAACTTTTTGCTTTTGGCGCATGAGATTTGAGATTAGCGTGCTCGCTGTAGTTAGCTTTAAATTTAAACTTCAAAATTCAAAAAATTTCGGCTTTCTTTTAGTCGTGCAGACCTCCTTCAGCACATGCATGGGCAGATAAATGCCTACATAGGTGCTGCAGTGCCTATGCCTGTCGATCAGCGGGTGCAGCATATCATTAGTGAATTTTTGTTTACTGATGAGATTTTGGGTTTTACAGGATTTTCTCGTTCATCCAAGGCTAAAATCTAAACTACTAATGTATTTTCTTGGAACACCTTGGTCAAAGATTGTTTTTCTCATTAGTCTAGTTTCTTTTCCCGCATTATTAGCATAGAAAATCATGAACATGTGGGACTAAAATAATCACTATGCTTTCAATGTTTTTTTCATTTCGATTGCATGTTTTTACCTTTAGAGGGTTTGCCTTCCCAATTTGCCTGCCACTTCGCATAGGCATTGGTGAGAGAGGAATGAACCAAGTGAGTACGTTTGAACCCAAACATTCCAACTCACTATAATCATATCGCCTTTTCAGATGAAAATCTCAAAGGATAGAGCTATCTGAGTTTACACTCATATCGAACACTTTGTAGGGCCCTTGAGGTCTAAATCATGCTTGTGTGACTACTATTGTTCTTGGTACTTTGTTGGGCTATAGGCCTCAATCGCACTTGCGTGACTACAAAGGATAGTCTTCAAAGAAAAACCCTTACTAAGAACTCTAGGAATATAAGCTACCTAGTTCACCTCCGAAAGTTGGATAATATTTGTGCAAGGGAGATAGTAACTCCCCAAAGAGACTTGTCATATTGTGCCCCTATTAGCATTTGGAGTTGGCTAATACGACGTTGAGAATCTATTGCATAAGACTCAACGGCCCTATATTTTGATTATCTATTGGGTATGTACCTGAGTCAACAAGCAAAATTTTTCCTCCTCAACCAACTTCCTAGGATAGCATGTTGTGCTTGGAGTCTCTATTTGCATCAATGGCTAATGTGTTTTCTATGTCTTCTTGCCAAGAGTAGAATTGGTATAAAACACTACCCCTTCAAATTACACTTTGTCATTATCAAACCCCTATTTCCCTCATCTTCATCCATATCAAATCCCTAATCCATTTTCATCCATCTAAACAATCCTCAATCCCCAACCAATATCTCTATTCTATCATTAACCCAATCTTGGGTAACCTTCCCCTTCCTCTTCATACCATCAATCCATTCTTCCACAATCATTTTCATTCCATCCTCAAGGACTTAGCACATTAACCTAATCAAATTTCCAAAATCCCAATTGATCCTAATCAACCCAATTAATCAAATTATCCAATCAATCAATCAATCAACGTCATCCTAAGGTCGACACTTGGTGAAAGTTTAATTTAGAATTATATCTTTAATCAATCAATCAAGTACCTTTTGTGCTTGGGAAATAATCTCCTCCAAGTTCCTTCGCTTAATCATTTTGGGTTGATCAAAACCCTAATCCTTTTACCCTCTTTTTCTTAGGCACGTAATGCTACCCTAAGTAGAAGATGGTTTGATCAATTGCAAAGGTCTAAATTTTACCTACCTTGGTTGTCACCTTGTTTGTGGTCCACATCATCAATTCCCATCTAAGTCCTTATCTAGGGGCTAAGGTGTCATCCTAATCCAAATCAATCTTATCCTAGTCCAAGGACCAATCCAATCAAATCCAATCAAATCAAGCCCAATCCAATCCAAGAAAATCCAATCAAATCCAATCCAATCCAATCCAATCAAATCAAGACCAATCCAATCTAATCAAATCAAATAAAATCTAATCAATCCTCAATCCAATCCAAATTTCCTAAGTCCTAATCCTCATCTTCATCTAGCATCATCTCATCACTTTTATGTTGTGAAAAATGGTGTCTCAACCTTGCATTTATGCGAGGTTACTATTTATAGTAAGTTTTCATTTGAGCACGAAATGGTGCGAAACTCTCCCTGAAGCTTCTGGTTGGCTAGATAAGCATTCCGGTAAAGTTGCGTTGCAAGGTCACAGCTAGTTTTGAAGATATTAATGTTTTCATCTTGGAGGGGTGCAATAAAATATTTAAACTTAATATTGGGGACTTTAGAGGCTCCGAAATGCCCTAAAAAGTGGTCGTAACCGGTGAAGCGGGTTATGAGCTGATAGAGCACTTCGCGAGCTTTCCTGCGCTTCAAACGGTTCGTCAATCGGACACCCGGTTCTCAAGTTATGGCCTCCGGAAGTTTGTACTCCTGAAATAGGAAAAAATAATTTGTATCGAATACATAAATGAGCTGTAAAAGGGAGCGACACGTGTTGATGTGTGCTTTAACATGTCATAGGGCATCTAGAAGGGAGATAAGGTCGGCTACACTTTATTGGGTGGTTTTAGCCCATGGTTTTGTAATACCGTTTGACGGTTTCTTGTATTGTATCTCCTATTTATGAGGTGTGTGAGATAGAGGTAGTGTGTAAGAGTCTTATGGCTATTGAGTTGCCTCTGAATCTCTGATTAGTGGTACTCCTGCGAAGAGCTTGCTCTGTAAGTATTTTGTAGTCTGTTTTTGATTGCTGAATAAAATATTGAGCTGCTTTTGGAGGGTGGGGTTTTTCTCCCGAAAGGGTTTTCCCCACGTAAATCATTGTGTTGTGGTATGAATGCTATTATATCTATTTCTATTTTCTGTAACTGTTGTAATGATCTAAAAAAGTTTTGCATTACCCTTCTCTCAAGGTTAGTGTAGGAAGTTGTTTCCGCTACTTGACTTCCTTACAAGTGGTATCAGAGCCTGATCACCTTTGGTTTCAATTGTGGGCAGTTGGTTTTTTTATTGAACTAATCCAGATTTGAGTGGGAGCTTGTGCAGAAGACACTTTTTGATCTTGTTGCAGGAATACTTAGATGGCGAGTTCATCAGGGAGAATAGAGGTGGAGAAATTTAATGGAAGTAATTTTGAGATGTGGAAGCTGAAGATGGAAGATCTGCTAATAGATCGAGATCTTTGGGATGCTGTTGATGCGAATGTCCAAAGGCCCTCAGATCCTACTGCGGTAGCTCAGTATGATGTTATGGACCGAAAAGCCAAGGGTCTAATCAGACTGTGCCTGGCAGACTCTGTTCTAATCAATGTCCATGAAGAAAACTCTGCAAAGAAGCTATGGACTAAGCTTGGTGAGATGTATCAAGTGAAATCTTTACTAAATCAAATTTTCTTAAGAAAGAAATTGTATTCCTTGAAGATGGAAGAGGGTGGACGAATTGCAGACCACCTAGAAGCATTCAATATGATTGTGGCTCAATTAGTATCCGTCGGTGTTAAGATGGATGAGGAGGAAAAATGTCAGATCTTGCTTTGCTCTTTGCCTGATTCGTGGGATTCTCTTGTTATGGCTATCGGTAGTACTTTTGTTGTTTTGAAATCTGAAGATGTGGTGGGTGCCCTACTCGGTGAAGAGATGCGAAGGAAGGTATCCATTAGTTCAAAGGAAGCCCTAACTGTTCGTGGAAGACCTAAGGAGAAAGGCAAGAAGAATGAGAAGCATGGCAAGTCCAAATCCAAAGGGAGATCGAAATCTCCTGGAAAGTCCAAAGTCATTTGCTGGAATTGCGGTAAACCAGGTCACATCCGTAAGGACTACAAAGAAGAAAAGAAGAAGAAAAAGAAAAAGTTTGATTCTGATTCTGAGTCCGACAAGGAAGATGGCGATGCATTTATTGCGGCTTTGGCGACTCATGCAGGTAATGATGCTTGGCTAATTGACTCAGGTGCATCTTTTCATATGACTTCCAATAGAAATTGGTTTTCTGAATATGAAGGATTTAATGGAGGTAAGGTGTACTTGGGTGATGATTCACCTCTAGACATTGTTGGTCGAGGTAAAGTTAGAATCAGGTTTTCTGATGGTAGAATAAAAAGGATTAACGGTGTGCTGCATATCCCTGTATTAAAACGAAACCTGTTATCTGTGAGCAAACTAATAGATGCAGGTGTGCAGGTAGTCTTTTCTGAAACAGGATGTAAGATGATTAAGGGTGCTATGGTAGTTGCTAGAGGTGTCAGGTTTGGCACTTTGTATAAGCTTGAAGCATACACTATTGAATGTAATAGCACTTCTGTAAAAAGCAAATCTACGGATACTTCACTGGAAGATTTGAAGGTTTCACCTTCAGCAGATGGAAATGGTTTTTGGGTACCTAAGGGTGCTCTTTCCTCTGAAGCAAAGTTACCTGCAGAGAAGACTATGTTATGGCACCAGAGACTTGGCCACATTGGAGAAAAGGGTCTAAGGACCTTGAAAAATAAAAATCTTGTTGAAGGTTTGAATGATTGTAATCTTGACTTTGATTTCTGTGAGCATTGCATTTATGGAAAACAAAACCGCGTTCAGTTTTACTCGAGTTCTCATAAAACTTGTGGTGTTTTGGACCTTATCCATTCTGATGTGTTTGGTCCAGTAGATGTCTCTTCGATTGGAAAATCCACATATTATATTTCATTTATTGATGATTTTAGTAGAAGGACATGGGTATATTTTCTAAACAGTAAATCTGAAGTTTTTAGTCATTTTAAAGAATTTAAAGCAATGGTTGAGTTGCAGACTGGAAAGAAAATAAAATGTTTGAGAACTGATAATGGCGGTGAGTTTTTCTCTAATGATTTTGATAGATTCTGTAAAGACTGTGGAATTAACAGGCAGAAGACAACTCTGTATTCTCCACAGCAGAATGGAGTTGCAGAAAGAATGAACAAGACACTGATGGAGAAGGCTAGGAGTATGTTGAGTGGTGCTGGTCTCGAACAAAAGTTTTGGGCTGAAGCTGTTGCCACTGCTTGCTACCTGATTAACAGGTCTCCTACATCAGCTCTTGTTGATAAAACGCCTATGGAAGCATGGTCAGGTCACGAGCCTTCATTGAGACATCTTAGAGTTTTTGGTTGTGAGGCATATGCACATGTGCCAAAGGAGAAGCGAACAAAGTTGGAGAACAAGGCTGTGAAATGTATCTTCATCGGGTATAGTTATGGTGTGAAAGGATACAAGCTTTGGGACCCTGTTGCACAAAAGGTAATTCACAGTAGAAGTGTTATTTTTAGAGAAATTAAGTCTCCTTCTGTTACATTGCAGCTAGAACAGTCTAAAAAAAAAGATGTGATTCAACTTCCTTCTACACCTGAAAGAGTTGAATTGAGACCCCTAGATAGGCAAGAATTTGAGGAGAGCTCATCTAGCTTTGAATCTTCAGAAGAGGAGGAAGAACCTCCAATTCAGCTTGTTCGAAGGTCTACAAGACATGGACAACCACCTGAAAGGTATTCACCTGATGATTGGAGATGTATTTTTGCTCTGAATACTAGTGTGGATGAACCGAAATCTGTAGAAGAGGCATTAGGTATGAATGATGCAGAATCCTGGAAGATTGCTATGGAGGAAGAAATGGCAGCATTGAAAAAGAATGATACATGGGATCTTGTACCATTGCCTGAAGGAAAAAAACTTGTTGGTTGTAAATGGGTGTTCAAGAAAAAGATTGGTTCAGATGGAAGCATTGAGAAGTATAAAGCAAGGTTGGTTGCAAAAGGCTACTCTCAAGTTGAGGGTGTTGATTACGGTGAGATATTTTCTCCTGTTGCAAAAATGACGTCCATTAGATTTTTGCTTTCTATTGCTACTGCTTATGATTTAGAGGTTGAGCAAATGGATGTGAAAACTGCTTTCCTTCATGGTGATTTGGAGGAAGATATTTATATGACACAGCCGGAGCACTATGTGGTGAAAGGCAAAAGTAATTTGGTCTGTAAATTGAAGAAATCTTTGTATGGCCTCAAACAAAGTCCTAGGATGTGGTACCAGAAATTTGATACATATGTGTTGAGTTTGGGATTTGAACGTTCTAAATCAGATCACTGTGTTTATTATAAATCTTATGGTGATCATTTCTTATTCATTGCATTGTATGTTGATGATATGTTATTCATTGGTAAAGGGAAAGGTATGATTTCAGAACTGAAGTCTCAGCTTGCTGCTAAATTTGAAATGAAAGATCTTGGTGCAGCAAAGCACATTCTTGGGATGGAAATTAGAAGAGATAGGGTGAACAGAAAGCTATGGCTAGGCTAGAGTAAGTATGTGAATTCAGTGTTACAGAGGTTCAACATGCAGAATTGTAGACCATTGAGTGTTCCTTTTACAGTTGGAATGAAACTATCTATTTCAGATTGTCCTACATCCCCATTGGAGATGGAAGACATGAGCAGAGTGCCTTACCAGAGTGCAGTTGGAAGCTTGATGTATGCTATGGTCTGTACTAGACCAGACATTGCCCAAGCAGTGGGAGTACTTTCTAGATATATGTCTAATCCTGGTAGAGTTCATTGGGATGCAGTCAAAAGAGTTTTCAGATATTTGAAGGGTACTTCAGAGTATTCTTTGTGTTATCATGGTAATTCAGTTGGAGACATGACTTCCCTTGATATCCATGGTTATGTGGATTCAGATTGGGCAGGTGATATTGATAGCAGAAGATCCACCAGTGCTTATGTGTTTACTTTGTTTGGTGGTGCAATTAGTTGGATGAGTAAGCGACAGGCTGTGGTTGCTTTATCCACTACTGAAGCAGAGTATATGGCAGCTACTCATGCTTGTAAAGAGGCCATTTGGCTTAAGAGACTGTGTTTGGATATTGGAATAAAACAAGGTACAGTGACAGTTTACTGTGACAGTCAGAGTGCAATTAGCCTAGCTAAGAACCCGACATTTCATGCCCGGACCAAACATATTGATATTCAGTATCATTTTGTTAGAGATATGGTCGAAGATGGTAGGGTGAAGCTGGTTAAGGTGGAAACTTTGATGAATGTTGCAGATGCTTTAACTAAGGCTGTGAGCACAGAGAAGTTCAGATGGTGTTCAGATTCTATGGGCCTTATGGCCCCTAGCAATTGATTCTTTGTGTTGACATTCCCTTCCGCTCATGCAAGGTGTTCGACAAGTGGGAGATTTGTTGTGAAAAATGGTGTCTCAACCTTGCATTTATGCGAGGTTACTATTTATAGTAAGTTTTCATTTGAGCACGAAATGGTGTGAAACTCTCCCTGAAGCTTCTGGTTGGCTAGATAAGCATTCCGGTAAAGTTTCGTTGCAAGGTCACCGCTAGTTTTGAAGATATTAATGTTTTCATCTTGGAGGGGTGCAATAAAATATTTAAACTTAATTTTGGGGACTTTAGAGGCTCCAAAACACCCTAAAAAGTGGCCGTAACCGGTGAAGCGGGTTACAAGGTGATAGAGCACTTCGCGAGCTTTTCGGCGCTTCAAACGGTTCGTCAATCAGACACCCGGTTCTCAAGTTATGGCCTCCGAAAGTTTGTACTCCTGAAATAGGAAAAAATAATTTGTATCGAATACATAAATGAGCTGTAAAAGGGAGCAACACGTGTTGATGTGTGCTTTAACATGTCATAGGGCATCTAGAAGGGAGATAAGGTCGGCTACACTTTATTGGGTGGTTTTAGCCCATGGTTTTGTAATACCGTTTGACGGTTTCTTGTATTGTATCTCCTATTTATGAGGTGTGTGAGATAGAGGTAGTGTGTAAGAGTCTTATGGCTATTGAGTTGCCTCTGAATCTCTGATTAGTGGTACTCCTGCGAAGAGCTTGCTCTGTAAGTATTTTGTAATCTGTTTTTGATTGCTGAATAAAATATTGAGCTACTTTTGGAGGGTGGGGTTTTTCTCCCGAAAGGGTTTTCCCCACGTAAATCATTGTGTTGTGGTATGAATGCTATTATATCTATTTCTATTTTCTGTAACTGTTGTAATGATCTGAAAAAGTTTTGCATTACCCTCCTCTCAAGGTTAGTGTAGGAAGTTGTTTCCGCTACTTGACTTCCTTACATTTTATCCCCTCATTCTCATCATGGCTTGGTATGAGAAAAGTGTTATGGAAGTTCAAGGATTGAACTATCAACCATGCCCATCTGACTCATGCATGCCTCAATGCTATCCAGCTTCCACCTACTCATGTCTCCCACTCCAACCCACTTACCTAGTGTTAATCCTAATCCCCCAATTCGTAATCCCAATCCCCATCTAATCTGAAATATCCACATAACCCTAATCCTCCAAAATCAACATCATCTCCATCTTCCAAATCCTTGATTCATAATCTTATCCAAGGCATGATAGAAAAGGAGACAAAATCCCCACCTCAAAATTTTTTTGCCAAAACTCCCCAAGTCCTTCATCCACCTCCATCACCTCCAATCCCTAAGTTTCATGATAACACCATCCCTCCATCTACCCAAGTCGAAACTTCCATATTCTCCTCCATCATACAATCCCCACAACTCCAAACATTCCAAGAGCTTGTTCCAATGCATGCTAGTATAGATTGCCCTTCACCTAAAGATCAAAGCATTCATCCATCTCATGATACCTCTCCATCTCAAAATCCATGTCTTTCCTCCACTTCCTCTAATGATCATGAGATCCCTCCATCCAATCCTCTCCCTCCATCGCATGGTACCCTTCCATCTCAAGATCCAATAGTCTCTCCCTCTCTGCTAGGTGTTCCCCTCCCAAGTCAAGATCAAAGGATTCCTTCCTCTCAATCTCACGATCTTAATCCCACACATGATCTTAATCCTCCACATGATCCCAATCTTCCACAAGATCCCATCACCCCTATCCAATCTATCCACGAATCCCATACCTATCAACTCGACTCTTCCACCTTCATCCATTCTAGTTTTCTCCAAGATCTTGCAATCCCTTCTGCATCCCATCCTCCTCAAAATGGACTTGCATCTTGTTTCTGAAATAATAAGTATCCTATTGGGAAAATAAATGCTCAATATGTTGGTACATCTCCTATTCCTCCTAAGTTAAAAATCCCACCATCCCCCATCATTCACATCCATTTTAGGACCCTATGTTCCAAAGCTAAATCTCCCATTCCTTCCATACATTATGGGTCCTTACATCCCTCCATACACCACTCCATCACCTCAAATACTCCTTAAGCAAGATCAACAAAGGCACATATCATTGAATCCCCCCCCCAAATACTTTCCCTCCATCATCTCACCATCCATAAAATCCCCAAGTCATCCATCCTCATACACCCTACCATTTCTATTGGAAGCAATTTGGACACCAAATCTAAAATGAATAAAGTCAAGAATCCACAAAAATCAAAGGATCAACATGTCCCCTCAAAAAGACATACTCAAGAAAACAAAAATATGATCCAAAAGAAGGAAAAAAAAAAGAGGCCACAAAGGCCCCAAAAGAAAAAATCAAAAACTATGTGGATTCCCAAACTACTCATACAAGCAATGCATCTCAAAGTAAAATCCAAATTGGCATCCAAACTTGTTAATCCAAAATCTCCATCCACTCATAAGTCCTCCAATCCCGCATTTTCAAAATCCATTTTGGGTCCTTACATCTCAAAATCCACTATCTTAAGTGCATCACCCTATTCATCTATTTTGGGTCCACATTTCCAAAAATTCACATTTTATCCTCCATCTAATTTAAAAACCCCTCCTCCACCACTCCATCACCCTTCAAGGTGTGTGTCAATGTTGATCTTCCACAATTTTTTCAAAACCCCATCCATTATCTAACATCCACTTTCCATGATACCATCCTTCTTATAAATCCTCATCCCCCTTCGTCCTTCATCCACTTCATCTCCCTAATTATATCTAACAACATCTAGGAGCATACCCCCAATTCAAAGAATCACTAAGAGATACTATCCATGGAGCTAGATGCTTGAGTTCTCCCTTCCTCCTTCATGCATCCACTATCTTCCACATCCACTTATCCTCATCCTTATACATCCAAACTATTCCAAAAAATATCCAAAAAAAAAAGTAAAGAGAAAAAATTCATCCAATGGTGAAAACCACGTCTTGTGGCACCTTGGGTAAGTACGATGATGAAAAATTCATAAACAAGTGTCATGTGTAATCTCTCCTCCTATTGCACTCTACACTTGGGGGCAACCTTCATCCATGTCATCCTACCATCCACATTCCTTATCTTCTATCTACATCCTATCTATGTTCACCCTCCTTTCTTATCTTTGATCTTGACTATCCTATCTATATCTCCCTCATCCTATCCAAATGAATCCTCCATTCTTATATTTGGTCTTGATCATGTTAGAGGAAAAATAATGTATATACCTACTTTGGAACACACAAGACTTAATTCCTCTACCATCCATATCCATTACACATTATCCTTGCATCTCAACATCTCTATCCACTATCCTTCCATCCTTAATTCCACTAGCTCTAGTGTGAAGCATTCCACTCCTTTGCAACATAGTCCTTGTGTCTCCATTATCTTGCCCTCCATCCTTTATTCCTCCATATCCCATCCATATCCATCCATATCCATCAACTCAATCCATCTATCTCCTATCAAAACAATATCTCCCTCCATTCATCCATCCTTTTACCAAACATTGGTTCTCCCTTGTCATTGGTTCCAATCCATTTATCCTATCATCCATAATCAAATCCTATCCATTCAATCGTATTCCCCATCTCATCCAATCTAATCCAATCATATTCCCCATCCCATCCAATCCTATTCAATTATTAATCTACCTCTCATATTATCCAATTCATTTTCCCTATCAAAATTGAGCTTTCCCCATCTATTTGAGCTTATATTGACTTGCACATAATCCAAACACCCATCCATACTATGCTAAGAAAATCCAAGTGGCAATCCTTCCATCTACAGTCTCTACACAAAATTATCTTGTCTCTTGCATTCATCAATCTATCCACACCCTACCCATCGGGATGAATTTTTCCCATGTTTGGCAGTTTATCCAAATCCACACCCTACCCATTAGGATGCATCCTTCCCATGTGTGGTAGTTTATCCAAATCTATCACCCTGTCCATCGAGATGCATCCTTCCCATGTCTGGTAGTTTATCCAAATCCGTCTCCCTCCCCATCGGGATGTATTGCTCCCATGTCTGACAATCTATCCAAATCAATATCCTACTCTTGGCAAGATATATTAGTTGGCATGTGCATGTTGTTTGCATGATTGATATTTTCGCTCTGATTTTTATCTTGTGTCCCACAACTATACTTGTTCAAGACTGCCTTGATCATCCTATATCTTGGTATGTCTTGGCTAGTGTATAATAGGGCATAGTTTTTATAGTATGGTGTGTTTGAAGGTTTCCCTTGTACGTACTGGCAAGCCTGCATTTGTGTTTATCAACACTTGCATGATTATGTGCAAGGCATACCTGTTTATCTGAGAGTCAGTCCACACCTTGGGTTTTAATAACATCCTTCTTCTTATAATCAATGGTGTCGACATCCTTGGCAATATCAAAACTAGGTTTTCTCTCCATATCTGCACAACAAGAAATCCTATTCACTTCATTTTGTTAATCCATCTTAGAGGCTACAATTAATTTATTCCCTCTTTCATCATTTTCATTCTTTCATTATTTAGTCTTCTAATCCATTTCAAGAGCACACTCGTGTTCTTTGAACCCACCTATCCTCTTAAGGGGGCATACCACTACTTCCACGTCATCCTTCCTCCTCGTCATTCTACCTCATACCACTACTTCCTCATCATCCTTCCTCCTCATCATTCTTCCTCATCTCATGACTGGGCCATCAAGCTACTAGTCCTTATCCACACCATCCACTATGTTTTACTCTTCTTTGATGTAACATCACTTCATGACGCTATATCAAAAAGGGGCTAAATGTAGACACCTAAAATTAATTAAATTACTGTTTAATTAATTTAAGCATGTCATCATAATTAACCAATTTAATTGTGTTAACTCCCTTCTTCTTAAGGTTAATTAAATCAAATTTAATCAATCTTGTCACTATAGTCCAATAATTAATTTATCAAATAAATTAATTATTTCCCTATTCTTCTAAAGTCAACCAAATCATTAAGTCTTCTAAATTCCTTTTAGTTAATTAATTCTAATTAATTAACTTAAGTCATGTGATTCCTACAAATCACTTTTCCTAATCCCCACTCAACCTAATTAATTATTCTAGAAACTCTCTTAATCCTACTTATCATTATTCTCCAATTTTATATTCCTCCACTCATGTCACATCAACATTGACACTTTCAAGAAAATTAAAATTTCTTTGAATCCGCCCATGCATCCTTTATTTTGGAATTTTAAATTCCTCTTTCCTCTCCCCAAGGAATTTTATATTCCTTTTTATACTCCCTATGCACCTTGATACATGTCTTTCCTCTCAAATCAATCTCAACCCTTCTTACCAAAATCAATCTTGGCCATCCATTGGCCTCCTCCAAACTATAAATTGGAGTCTCATTTCCTCACAAACACCTGGAATCTTATGCTTCCTCTTTCTTCCTCTATCTTCTTCTATCATATCCTTATCATGTCCCCATGATCCTTCATCAAATCCAAATCCATCCATTTTCATCTAATCCAAATCAAAATACTATCAAATCATTCCAATCTTGTTATGCATTTGTAGAGCATTCCACATCCATCAAGAAGAGCACATCCAAACGAGTGGATCACAAGGGCACCTCTATTTCATGATTTTCTCAATCGAAGGAACAAGAGAGAACTCTCTCTCTTGCAAGGTATAAATGTGTTGTCGATTTATTCTTTATTTGGATTTTTTATGGTTATTTGTACTTAAACTAGCAATTTAACCTTGCAAAGGTTTTCCCTTGGTCCAATTCCCATATTTCAACATGTTGCAACTACAGACTTGCACTCTTTGGTGTGGAAAAGATGTTTTGTGATTTTCTCCCCTGGGCCAAAGCCTCAAAATATTTAATTGTCAGAATAGGTGCCTATACTAGAGCTAGGTGTAGCTTCAACTCTTTTCTTCCTACAAATCTTCTTCATCTCATCCTTTGCATCTTCCTTGTTGATTTTATTTACCAGAATACTTATTTTAGCTTCTCCACTTCTATAGTATCTTAAAATGTGTCCATGCTTGTTATAGTTGTAGCATCTATCATTTCCTTGACCTTGTCTTAACCTACAATGGTTAGCCTTATGTCCAAACATTTTGCATGTGTAATAGTGACCTACAAAGTGACTATTTTTATCTATTATAGCATGATTTTTACATTTACTAGCCTTATGACCATAATTGTTACAAGTATAACATCTACCAAAGAAATATTTGCCTTTTTTATTCATTGTATTTGTTGGCAAATGCACACTCCAATGAGATATTGTAGGTGATTGAAGGTATTGTCATTGATGGTAGCCTTATAATCATATGATACTGACAGACAAACACCATCACTGGCACCGACAGACTCTACATCGGCATATAGAACACCAACATCAAAAAGGAAGAATATCGACACCTTGGCTAACAACAATTTTGTATTAATAATTAATTGTAAAATATTTTGTAAGCCGACACGACGGATTGTAATATGACTCATATATGTATGAGATCATTGTAGATCATTTTAGTGTGAAAAGATATGATGCGAAATATAAATAGAAGGTAGCAGACCTAATATGTGAATTATTGGATAAGGGTTTATGTATGTAGCAGAGCTTAAACCGGTACTAAATCTGGCATAGGAGATGCTAATATGAAGCAGTACAAGACATTGGATTAGTATAATCTTTTTTTGTAAGTCAATGTGACTTCCTTTGTAATTGAGCAGTGAGCTCTAGGCACTTGGCCTTCCTGCATGTGCAGACCCCTATTGTAGCAGTAATATTCTCTTATTGCCTAGTAAGTGAATATTGTGGGTCACAAATCCCACCAAGGTTTTTCCCACATCGGGTTTCCTTGTTAAAATATTGTGTTATGGTGTGCTTTTCATGTTGTGGTTCTTGTTCTTATTTGTTGCATTATTTCTGGTTTACCGGTACATAGTTTTAATATGCTTTTCATGTTATAAGTTAAGAAAATTTCTTCACCGGTCAGATACTGATTCACCGCTCCCCCTCTCAGTATCTTTGGGAATCCTAACAATTGGTATCAGAGTCGGGTCCTCTATTTTCAGAAGCCTAACAGCTTGAGGAAGATCTTGACACCGGTAGAGATGGAAAACTTGAGAAAGCAATTGGAAATATCTCTTTCAGAATATGATGCAGAAAAGGTGAAGAATATCAAACTTGAAGATGATCTGAAGGCTGCTCAGGATATCATTCAAGCACTTCAAGAGAATTTTACTATTGCAAGGAACAAGAGGAGAGAACTTTGTGAAAAGATGCGGAATGATGAAGATGAAAAGGAAACTCTTAATGATTTGGTAAACAAGCTAAGACATGAAATCAGTACAACAAAGAATGAGATGCAAGATATGATTATGAGGTTTTGTAAAGAAATTGAAGATAGAAAGAAGAATGAAGAAGACTTGGTTAGAAGACTAAATGATGTTGGAAATGAAAACATAGGACTTAGTCATGAAAATGATATGTTGAAGATGGATCTGATGTATACACAAAATGATAGAACTGAACTCATGAGATAGAAAGGAATCTTGGAGAATGAACTGACTGCTACAAATCAACACAAGGAGAAATTCAAGAAAAGTTCAGAAGAACTTGTTGACATGTTGAAGAATCAGAAACCTAATGGTGATACAAATGGCCTTGGCTTTGAAACTGGTGAAAGCTCCAGTACTGCAAACAATCATGATCATAGAAAACTTGTAAGACAACCTAATGCATACAAATTCAATGGGAAATGCTTTAACTGTAACAAGTATGGTCATAGAGAAAATCAATGTAGATCTAGAAATTATCAGAACACTGATACACCCATTGGTCAATGTTTTAAATGTAACAAAGTTGGTCATAATTCATAAAATTGCAGAATGAATGTAAGATGTTATGTTTGTGGAAGATTTCGACATCTATCTAATCAATGCAGAACACATACCGACATAGGACATGGGAAAGCTATTCAGAAAAACAATGTGACTTGTTATGCTTGTAACAAGACTGGACATATTGCAAAATTCTGTAGAAGCAAGTCCCCACCAGGAGATAACAAAGGTCCTAGTTTGAAAGGTAAAGAAAAGGTTGAAGAGGTAAAGCAAGAATTATTAAAACAATGGATGAGAAAGTCAGATCAGAATATTGATGGGAATACTCCTCCACCGGCAGAACAGAGTATCACTCTGTGAGGCCCTACCCCTACTCATCCTAGCATTTCAGTGATTTTCATGTTGAAACTATTATGGATGCTTTATTTTTATGCATTATGGATTTAGAACTTATATGATTCCATGATTTGGATAACATTGATATATATTGATGCTTCATTTATATGCATTATAGATATAGAACTCTATATGATTCTAGAATAGGATAAATTTGGGATGATGTATGTCATTATTGGATTTGTAGGACTTTACTATGATGATAGAAATAGGATGCATGTTTTATGCATGGAGCAAAATTATGAGGATTATAATAATTACTTATGTGGATTTATTTGGATATAAGATATATTGATTTGTTTAATATCACTTGTATGCAGAGTGTTTGATGTGTATTCTTATTCATGTGTTTAATTATATATGAGGTTATTTGGAATTACTAATGTGTAATTGAGATGCGCAGGAAAATTATCCATGTGACCATGAAAACATAATGGAGAACCAAACCTAGACCTATGTACGTTCGTAAAACCAGGGGTTGTCTATTTGGAGAGACAACACCCCATATGTATCATATTTTATTTGTGAAAGTAAATGTTGCATGTGTGTTAAATTGAATTATTAATTTGTGTAAATCCAACAAGAGACAAATTTTATGTGTAATTTTGTAATGTATTTTATTGTGTCACTTGACACGTGTTGATTTATGTCTTGATTTTTGACTTGTCTCTTGGAGGGAGTTGTTTCAACCATAACTTTTTTCCAAACATTTGAATGTGGTTCCAAATTTTCCTTGGGTAGAGAGTCTTTGGAGTGGTCAACTCAGGTTTGACCCGAGAGTTAACTTCAAATGGGTTTATAAGGGGTCAAATGGACTCCTAGGGGTAGTTTAAAGGTGTTTCCTAAAGTCCATAAGGTATGCCTATGGGTTAGGAGTATTTTTAGGCATGTGTCTACTCCCATGTGACTGTTTAGTCACCTCAAAAAGTGGGTTTCCTAAGGTGAGAAAAAATTGAAATTAGAAGGTGCCATCTAGGTTAGATAACCTTCCTTTTTGATGTGAGATCCATTTCCCCACTTTCTCTTACTTTTTCCTTGTTTAGTTTTAGTAACCTGTGAGAACTCTCACTGAGGTCCTTTTAGGCAAGGATTGGGGACTTTGTGGGTAATCACCCACTCTCCATTTTTGGAGATCATGCAATTTTGAAAAGAATAGTTTTGGGATAGAATTTTGGCTAAGTGTAGAAGGTAGAATTGTGGAATTGGGCTGCTCATCCTCAAACTAGTTCTAGCAAACCTTTGGGCAGATTGAAGGTTAGTTCATCTTCTCCTTTTGTTTCTTTTTACGTTGCATGTTTATGTTGGAAAGATTGTTTGAATGTAAAAGTTGTTTTCTTGTATTTTCTTTTGTGAAAATTATTATGCGACCTATCTTTTATTCTTTTATGCATTTCCTGTGATTTGGGAGTAACCAAGGCCTTCTACTCTTGGGAGAGTAGGATGATCTTGCGGGTGGTAGGAGTTTGAGAACACTCAAGTGAGAGGCTCTTGTTATGAGAGTGATCTCAAGAGGTGTATATGTGACCCTTTCTGCATGGCCTGGTTTATGCATTTGGGGGTCATAAGGAGAGAAAGTATGGCATGAATGCCTTGGGAGGGCATAAGGATGTGGGGTTAATGAACTTATGATATATCTTTGTTTGCCATGAGGTGGCTTTGTGATCTACCATTCTTGCAGTCTCCTCAAGGTATTTGGTCCACTACCACCCATGTAAAAACATCACATTTTGTGATGAAGTGTAGCCTTGGTTGGGAAAGTGTTTGTTGTATGTTTTTCCCTTGCTTGTTGTTTTTGCCTGAGTGTAACTTGTCTAGGGATTGGTTCTCCAAGCTCGGGGGTGGCTTCTAGTAAGACTAGGCTAGGAGGTGAGCTCTCCATGGTCAAAACCTTATGATTTATTTGCAAGTTGCTTGGAAAGAAAAGAAAAAAGACAAGCTAGAAGTTGCTATTTGTACTTGATTTGCAGAAAGAGAATAAGAAATGGGATGCTATATTGTAGTTGTAGAAATGTAAATGAAAGGTTGCATGTTGTATTTATTTTGAAAATAAATGTATTTATTTGTTTGAGCCTCCTTTGATAGTAAAGAGAGGCTAAGTGGGGTTTTCTTCCCCTTTGTAAAAGTTACTATTTTGGAAATGATAACAGTTTTCTATTTCTTGTTTTATCAAAAAAAAAAAAATCTTCTATTAAGTTATTATTGGAAAAATGAAATGTGTATATTTGGAAATATGTTCCTATAGCTATTGAAATAATGTTTGTTGTATTTATGTTTATTCTGAAAATAAAAGTCCATTTCATCTCTTATGCATAATGAAAATAGTGTAGATACATAAACTAGAATAGCATGTAAGTATTAAGCTAGAAATGATCTCTTAATCCTATTTATTTAATATCAAGTGCAAATATAGTAAATTAGAGTTTAGTATGGATATAAATGTGGTATTCATCTTAGTAAAATAGTTTTACATGAAATTTTAAGCTGTATTAATGCTGCTGTAAACTATCTAAATCTGCCATTTTATTCCTTACAAATATTGTAGAAAATAAACCTAGATAAAATAAATAGTTTGTTTAAAGTAAATAAAAGAAAAAAAAAAGATTGCCCTATTTCATGATGTCCATACTTGGTTAATTTTTGCATAATTTTAGGAAGCAAAGAAAATAGTTTCAGATTATATATATATATATATATATATATATATTTATTTATTTATTTTATGAAAAAAATAAATAAATTTAAAAAACAAGGCATCAAGAGTTTCGGGGAGCCTCGGCCCCTGCGGAAAACCCCTGCATAGCGCTCCCCCCCCCCCGCGTTGTGGGTGGCGACCCCCAGCGGTAGCTGCAACCACCACTATGGGCTGCAACCCACAGTCGGGGAGGCTTCGCCCCCCCCTATGGGCGACGCCCCATAGCGGCGGCCAAGGCCGCCTCTGTGGGTCGCGACCCGCAGGCACAGCTATGGTCGTCCCTGCGGGGAACCCCCCATAACCTCCCCTCACTCCGCACCAAACTTCGAACGTTGCAGCCGCCCTCCTTTGGTCTCCACCGGTCTCCTCCTCCCTACAAAAAAATTATGAAACCCTAACCCGGTTTGGGTTAAGGTATTTCGAAGTTATAAAAGAAATAAAAAAAATGTGAGTATGAATTCTTTTATTTATAACTTTTAAATTTTAGGGTTCATGTTTATTTTAAAATTTAAGAATTTAAAAACCCTATATATGTGTGTGTGTGTGTGTGTGTGTGTGTTTGTGTTATATATATCAAGAATTTCGGGGAGCCTCGGCCCCTGCGAAAAACCCCCGCAGGGCGCTCCTCCCCCCCCCCCCCCCCCGCGCTGTGGGTGGTGACCCCCAGCGGTAGCCGCAGCCACCACTGTGGGCTGCAACCCATAGTCGGGGAGGCTTCGCCCCCCCCTGTGGGCGACGCCCCACAGCGGCGGCCAAGGCCACCTCTGTGGGTCGCGACCCGCAGGCACGGCTGTGGTCGTCCCTGCGGGGAACCCCCCATAACCTCCCCTCACCCCGCACCAAACTTCGAATGTTGCAGCCGCCCTCCTTCAGTCTCCACCGGTCTCCTCCTCCCTGCAAAAAAATTATGAAACCCTAACCCGGTTTGGGTTAAGGTATTTCGAAGTTATAAAAGAAATAAAAAAAATGTGAGTATGAATTCTTTTATTTATAACTTTTAAATTTTAGGGTTCATGTTTATTTTAAAATTTAAGAATTTAAAAACCCTATATATGTGTGTGTGTGTGATATATATATATATATATATATATATATGTATGTATATATATATATATGTATATGTGTGTGTGTGTGTGTGTAATTATATATATATGAACATATACTCCAACTTGAGTTTAATTATTTTATTTAAACATTCATATATTATATATGTTTATATAAACCTTTAAATATGATGTTTTAAATTTTAAATTATTTCGGAGTTTAATCTTTTAGGAAATTTATAATGACTTTATAAGTTATTTTGGCCATAGGGGATTTTTTTTTTAGTTCGCCTAAATTTTAGGCTTGCCGAGATTAAACTCAATAGGGCAAATTTTATTATGGATTTATTTAGCCCTTTAGACACATTATAATTATTGTTAAAATAATTCATGGGATTTAAAAATCTAATTGATAGAGTTAATTTAATTAATTCCTACAATGATTAAAAAGATTGATTAAGATTAATAATATCCCTTGTCAATTAATTTAGGGGTTTTTGCTTAAGTGAATTTATTATTTAATTAATTAATGAGATAATAATAAATTCTTTGTAAAGTTAATTTCCCTCATGCAAATTAGATTATCCCGCCTTACTTGAGTTAGTGGTTAGATTTAACTCAAAACATAGTTAAGATAAAACTTGTTAGTGCGTTTCATATTAGCAAAATTAATGCTATTAGGTTGTTATTTTAAAAAAAAAAATTATTCCGTTCGTACCCAAAAGTTTGGGCATGACACACTCCACCGGCAGGAGACCCTTCATCTAACTGAAGGAAAATCCTTTGGGGTTTTAGCAACAAAATGAAAAACATGCTCTTATTCCCTCAGTTGATGGTGAGAAGTTGAAATTACTTCTATACCAGCAAATGAGTTAAGTTGTGACTTAACCGACGAGCATTAACTGTGGTAGCTAGAGAAAATAACATTATAAAGTAAGTTCTTTGGCTCCTTTTTCATTCACCGAGCATTCAAATCTTTGAGAGCACAAAAATTCCCGATGGAAGGCATCCTTAGCGAAGAAGTGAAGCAATTCATCCAAGCATTCATCCTTAAGGCAGATTAAGGTATTTATAACTATGGCTTCTTCATCCACTCTTGAATTTATTGCAAACCCTACTATGATTGAGGTTGTTAAGCCCCCTAGACCCATTTTCAAACTGGTTCTTGAAATAGCGAAGAAAGATGATAGCATAGGTGCATTCTCTCAAATTCCTAAGGGAGTAGTATATGTTGAAGACCATAGGATGTATATACATTATCATATAGAGGAATTAGGTGATGATGAGATCAAAATATGTATAGGACTGTGATTTGTGATGAATCTGGAAATATCAAGCCAGAACATAAGATATTGGAAACCCTAGGTTTTACTTAAATCCTTAGTGTCTCAGATTTTCCCAAGGATATTATAAGGATTGTGCTAAGCAGAGTTCATGGTGAATTCTTCTGATTGGATTCAATTCATAAAATCACAAAGGAAGCCATTAAGGTAGTAATAGGGTTACCTTCCACCAGTAGCAGACTTGATAGAACAAAGAAGGTCTCAAATGACACAGTGATAAACCTAACCGATGCAACATTTGACAAAAGGTCTCTAAGGGTAAACGATGTAAAAGACATCAATGTCGGATTTATCAGTATGATCTTAGGCTACAAAGCTACACATGCAAATAGGTTGAACTCATTTTCTAGCCTATGTATCAAAAGTGCATATGACATGGTTAATGAAAATGCTAGAATAGATGTGTGTGAATGGCTCAAAGATGAATTGATAGACAATCTGAGGAAGATTAAAGGAGATAAGAAAGTAACATTCAGATTTGAAAATTTGCTTGTTTGTCTAATGTTGTACATAACTAAACAAGTACCTGGTATTGGTGCAAGAGATTTTGACTTTGACATTCCGGTAGGAAAGCAACTATTGGATCTACTAAACAACATGGGAGAAAACAAGGAGAAAAATTTAAATGAATATTTTCAAGCATTGAAAGCTCGGATGAAAACTAGAGTAAGACTATCACAAGCTATTGTGGACAAATATCAGAAAGAAATTTGTTTTGTAATTAAAAAGGATGAAATCTGGATGGAGGCAATTGTCCCTAGAACTATCTGGGTAACTGAAATGGGCTATGAGATAGATGATAATGTTATTGAAACTTATGAAAAAACCCTCCCTGAAGCACCAAAGGAACCCACTGAGAAAGTTTTGGAAATGCTGAAACAATTGAGAGTAGAATTTAGTCTAGAAAAAGGGTTAAGAAGGTCGAAGAAACAGTAAGAAAAGGAACCCAACAAGCAAAAGCAATTAAGGAGATGTTTTGAAACAAACCGGTATAAAGAAAAATGAGTTGGAAGGACTTCAACTGAAAGCTCATCTTTTTTGGGAAAAATGGTGTCTCAACCTTGCATTTATGTGAGGTTACTATTTATAGTAAGTTTTTATTTGAGCACAAAATGGTGCGAAACTCTCCCTGAAGCTTCTGGTTGGCTAGATAAGCATTCCGGTAAAGTTTCGTTGCAAGGTCATAGCTAGTTTTGAAGATATTAAAGTTTTCATCTTGGAGGGGTGCAATAAAATGTTTAAACTTAATTTTGGAGACTTTAGAGGCTCCGAAACGCCCTGAAAAGTGGCCATAACCGGCAAAGCGGGTTACGAGGTGATAGAGCACTTCGCGAGCTTTCCGGTGCTTCAAACGGTTCATCAATCGGACACCCAGTTCTCAAGTTATGGCCTCCGGAAGTTTGTACTCCTGAAATAGGAAAAATAATTTGTATCGGATACATAAATGAGCTGTAAAAGGGAGCGACACGTGTTGATGTGTGCTTTAACATGTCATAGAAGGGAGATAAGGTCGGCTACACCTTATTGGGTGGTTTTAGCCCATGGTTTTGTAATACCGTTTGACGGTTTCTTGTATTGTATCTCCTATTTATGAGGTGTGTGAGATAGAGGTTGTGTGTAAGAGTCCTATGGCTATTGAGTTGCCTCTGAATCTCTGATTAGTGGTACTCCTGTGAAGAGCTTGCTCTGCAAGTATGTTGTAATCTGTTTTTTATTGCTGAATAAAATATTGAGCTGCCTTTGGAGGGTGGGGTTTTTCTACCGAAAGGGTTTTCCCCACGTAAATCACTGTGTTGTGGTATGAATGCTATTATATCTATTTCTATTTTCTGTAACTATTGTAACGATCTGAAAAACTTTTGCATTACCCTCCTCTCAAGGTTAGTGTAGGAAGTTGTTTCCGCTACTTAACTTCCTTACAAGTGGTATCAGAGCCTGATCACCTTTGGTTTCAATTGTGGGCAGTTGGGTTTTTTGAACTAATCCAGATTTGAGTGGGAGCTTGTGCAGAAGACACTTTGTGATCTTGTTGCAGGAATATTTAGATGGCGAGTTCGTCAGGGAGAATAGAGGTGGAGAAATTTAATGGAAGTAATTTTGAGATGTGGAAGCTGAAGATGGAAGATCTGCTAATAGATCGAGATTTTTGGGATGCTCTTGATGCGAATGTCCAAAGGCCCTCAGATCCTACTGCGGCAGCTCAGTATGATGTTATGGACCGAAAAGCCAAGGGTCTAATCAGACTGTGCCTGGCAGACTCTGTTCTAATCAATGTCCATGAAGAAAACTCTGCAAAGAAGCTATGGACTAAGCTTGGTGAGATGTATCAAGTGAAATCTTTATTAAATCAAATTTTCTTAAGAAAGAAATTGTATTCCTTGAAGATGGAAGAGGGTGGACGAATTGCAGACCACCTAGAAGCATTCAATATGATTGTGGCTCAATTAGTATCCGTCGGTGTTAAGATGGACGAGGAGGAAAAATGTCAGATCTTGCTTTGCTCTTTGCCTGATTCGTGGGATTCTCTTGTTATGGCTATCGGTAGTACTTCTGTTGTTTTGAAATCTGAAGATGTGGTGGGTGCCCTACTCGGTGAAGAGATGTGAAGGAAGGTATCCATCAGTTCAAAGGAAGCCCTAACTGTTCGTGGAAGACCTAAGGAGAAAGGCAAGAAGAATGAGAAGCGTGGCAAGTCCAAATCCAAAGGGAGATCGAAATCTCCTGGAAAGTCCAAAGTCATTTGCTAGAATTGCAGTAAACCGGGTCACATTCGTAAGGACTGCAAAGAAGAAAAGAAGAAGAAAAAGAAAAAGTTCGATTCTGATTCTGAGTCCGACAAGGAAGATGGCGATGCCTTTATTGTGGCTTTGGCGACTCATGCAGGTAATGATGCCTGGCTAATTGACTCAGGTGCATCTTTTCATATGACTTCCAATAGAGATTGGTTTTCTGAATATGAAGGATTTAATGGAGGTAAGGTGTACTTGGGTGATGATTCACATCTAGACATTGTTGGTCGAGGTAAAGTTAGAATCAGATTTTCTGATGGTAGAATAAAAAGGATTAATGGTGTGTTGCATATCCCTGGATTAAAACGAAACTTGTTATCTGTGAGCAAACTGATAGATGCGGGTGTGCAGGTAGTCTTTTCTGAAGCAGGATGTAAGATGATTAAGGGTGCTATGGTAGTTGCTAGAGGTGTCAGGTTTGGTACTTTGTATAAGCTTGAAGCATACACTGTTGAGTGTAATAGCACTTCTGTAAAAAGTAAATCTGCGGATACTTCACTGGAAGATTTGAAGGTTTCACCTTCAGCAGATGGAAATGGTTTTTGGGTACCTAAGGGTGCTCTTTCGTTTGAAGCAAAGTTACCTGCAGAGAAGACTATGTTATGGCACCAGAGACTTGGCCACATTGGAGAAAAGGGTCTAAGGACCTTGAAAAATAAAAACCTTGTTGAAGGTTTGAATGATTGTAACCTTGACTTTGATTTCTGTGAGCATTGCATTTATGGAAAACAAAACCGCGTTCAGTTTTACTCGAGTTCTCATAAAACTTGTGGTGTTTTGGATCTTATCCATTCTGATGTGTTTGGTCCAGTAGATGTCTCTTCGATTGGAAAATCCACATATTATGTTTCATTTATTGATGATTTTAGTAGAAGGACATGGGTTTATTTTCTAAAGAGTAAATCTGAAGTTTTTAGTCGTTTTAAAGAATTTAAAGCAATGGTTGAGTTGCAGACTGGAAAGAAAATAAAATGTTTGAGAACTGATAATGGCGGTGAGTTTTGCTCTAATGATTTTGATAGATTCTGTAAAGACTATGGAATTAACAGGCAGAAGACAACTCCGTATTCTCCACAACAGAATGGAGTTGCAGAAAGAATGAACAAGACACTGATGGAGAAGGCTAGGAGTATGTTGAGTGGTGCTGGTCTCGAACAAAAGTTTTGGGCTGAAGCTGTTGCCATTGCTTGCTACCTGATTAACAGGTCTCCTACATCAGCTCTTGTTGATAAAATGCCTATGGAAGCATGGTCAGGTCACAAGCCTTCATTGAGACATCTTAGAGTTTTTGGTTGCGAGGCATATGCACATGTGCCAAAGGAGAAGCGAACAAAGTTGGAGAACAAGGCTGTGAAATGTATCTTCATCGGGTATAGTTATGGTGTGAAAGGATACAAGCTTTGGGACCCTGTTGCACAAAAGGTAATTCACAGTAGAAGTGTTATTTTTAGAGAAATTAAGTCTCCCTCTGTTACATTGCAGCCAGAACAGACTAAAAAAGAAGATGTGATTCAACTTCCTTCTACACCCGAAAGAATTGAATCGAGACCCCTAGATAGGCAAGAATTTGAAGAGAGCTCGTCTAGCTCTGAATCTTGAGAAGAAGAGGAAGAACCTCCAACTCAGCTTGTTCGAAGGTCTACAAGACATAGACAACCACCTGAAAGGTATTCACCTGATGATTGGAGATGTATTTTTGCTTTGAATACTAGTGTGGATGAACCTAAATCTGTAGAAGAGGCATTAGGTATGAATGATGCAGAATCCTGGAAGATTGCTATGGAGGAAGAAATGACAGCTTTGAAAAAGAATGATACATGGGATCTTGTACCATTGCCTGAAGGATGAAAACCTGTTGGTTGTAAATGGGTGTTCAAGAAAAATATTGGTTCAGATGGAAGCATTGAGAAGTATAAAGCAAGGTTGGTTGCAAAAGGCTACTCTCAGGTTGAGGGTGTTGATTATGGTGAGATATTTTCTCCTATTGCAAAAATGACATCCATTAGATTTTTGCTTTCTATTGCTATTGCTTATGATTTAGAGGTTGAGCAAATGGATGTGAAAACTGCTTTCCTTCATGGTGATTTGGAGGAAGATATTTATATGACACAGCCGGAGCACTATGTGGTGAAAGGCAAAAGTAATTTGGTCTGTAAATTGAAGAAATCTTTGTATGGCCTCAAACAAAGTCCTAGGATGTGGTACCAGAAATTTGATACATATGTGTTGAGTTTGGGATTTGAACGTTTTAAATCAGATCACTGTGTTTATTATAAATCTTATGGTGATCATTTCTTATTCATTGCATTGTATGTTGATGATATGTTATTCATTGGCAAAGGGAAAGGTATGATTTCAGAACTGAAGTCTCAGCTCGCTGCTAAATTTGAAATGAAAGATCTTGGTGCAGCAAAACACATTCTTGGGATGGAAATTAGAAGAGATAGGGTGAACAGAAAGCTATGGCTAGGCCAGAGTAAGTATGTGAATTCAGTGTTACAGAGGTTCAACATGCAGAATTGTAGACCATTGAGTGTTCCTTTTACAGTTGGAACGAAGCTATCTGTTTCAGATTGTCCTAAATCCCCATTGGAGATGGAAGACATAAGCAGAGTGCCTTACCAGAGTGCGGTTGGAAGCTTGATTAATGCTATGGTCTGTACTAGACCAGATATTGCCCAAGCAGTGGGAGTACTTTCTAGATATATGTCTAATCCTGGTAGAGTTCATTGGGATGCAGTCAAAAGAGTCTTCAGATATTTGAAGGGTACTTCAGAGTATTCTTTGTGTTATCATGGTAATTCAGTTGGAGACATGACTTCTCTTGATATCCATGGTTATGTGGATTCAGATTGGGCAGGTGATATTGATAGCAGAAGATCCACCAGTGCTTATGTGTTTACTTTGTTTGGTGGTGCAATTAGTTGGATGAGTAAGCGACAGGCTGTGGTTGCTTTATCCACTACTGAAGTAGAGTATATGGCAGCTACTCATGCTTGTAAAGAGGCCATTTGGCTTAAGAGACTGTGTTCGGATATTGGAATAAAATAAGGTACAGTGACAGTTTACTGTGACAGTCAGAGTGCAATTAGCCTAGCTAAGAACCCGACATTTCATGCCCGGACCAAACATATTGATGTTCAGTATCATTTTGTTAGAGATATGGTCGAAGATGGTAGGGTGAAGCTGGTTAAGGTGGAAACTTTGATGAATGTTGCAGATGCTTTAACTAAGGCTGTGAGCACAGAGAAGTTCAGATGGTGTTCAGATTCTATGGGCCTTATGGCCCCTAGCAATTGATTCATTGTTTTGACATTCCCTTCCGCTCATGCAAGGTGTTCGACAAGTGGGAGATTTGTTGGGAAAAATGGTGTCTCAACCTTGCATTTATGTGAGGTTACTATTTATAGTAAGTTTTTATTTGAGCACGAAATGGTGCGAAACTCTCCCTGAAGCTTTTGGTTGGCTAGATAAGCATTCCGGTAAAGTTTTGTTGCAAGGTCACAGCTAGTTTTGAAGATATTAAAGTTTTCGTCTTGGAGGGGTGCAATAAAATGTTTAAAATTAATTTTGGGGACTTTAGAGGCTCCAAAATGCCCTGAAAAGTGGTTGTAACCGGTGAAGCGGGTTACGAGGTGATAGAGCACTTCGTGAGCTTTCCGGCGCTTCAAACGGTTCGTCAATTGGACACCCGGTTCTCAAGTTATGGCCTCCGGAAGTTTGTACTCCTGAAATAGGAAAAATAATTTGTATCGGATACATAAATGAGCTGTAAAAGGGAGTGACACATGTTGATGTGTGCTTTAACATGTCATAGAAGGGAGATAAGGTCGGCTACACCTTATTGGGTGGTTTTAGCCCATGGTTTTGTAATACCGTTTGACGGTTTCTTGTATTGTATCTCCTATTTATGAGGTGTGTGAGATAGAGGTTGTGTGTAAGAGTCCTATGGCTATTGAGTTGCCTCTGAATCTCTGATTAGTGGTACTCCTGCGAAGAGCTTGCTCTGCAAGTATGTTGTAATCTGTTTTTGATTGCTGAATAAAATATTGAGCTGCTTTTGGAGGGTGGGGTTTTTCTCCCGAAAGGGTTTTCCCCACGTAAATCATTGTGTTGTGGTATGAATGCTATTATATCTATTTCTATTTTCTGTAACTGTTGTAACGATCTGAAAAACTTTTGCATTACCCTCCTCTCAAGGTTAGTGTAGGAAGTTGTTTCCGCTACTTAACTTCCTTACAATCTTTCACCAGTTAGAACCTCCTTTGAGAGTGATATGCCACCGATATTTAAAAGGGTGGAAAGGAAAAGAAAATCCTCATCGGTACCCTCACCTACACCTTGGAAAACAAGGCAAAAGCAACAAGCAATGAGGCCTCTAGTGAAAAAGAAGTTGACTCCTAAGAAGAAAAGGAAGGTAAAACAAGATATTGCTCCACAGGATAAACTCTTAAGTGAACTGAAAGGAAATAAAAGAGCAAGGAAAGGAAAATTAATCCAAGAAAGTTTATGATGAAATAATTGTTACCAAGAGAAAAGCAATAAACTTGGAGCATCACCCAAATGTGAAGAAGGAGGCACAAGAACTTTTGAAAGGGGAAAAGCAAAGAAAAACCCCTTGTGATATTATGAATGAGGCAATGCCTAAAAATGAGAGAGAGAGAGAGAGAGAGAGAGAGAGAGAGAGAGAGAGAGAGAGAGAGAGAGAGAGAGAGAGAGAGCAAGAAGCTCCTTACAATATTGTCATTAAGAAGAAATGAGAGAGGAGGCATCTCTTAAATAGAGATGAGGAGAGGAGTTACAAAGTAACTCCCAAATCTATGAATGCTACCATTCATAAAATGTGTGTGCCATGTGTCCACATCCTCTTATGGAGGAAATCTAATATTCCTTAATAATAGAAAATAAAAGAAATGACTTGTCCTCACACATGTACTAGAGGACAAATTACATGTAGGAATTCCAAAGGAATATCCTAAACTAAATAAAAATAAACCTAAGCTAAGTAAAGATTAAATATTCTAACACCCCCCCTTAAGCTTTACTTGGGGAGCTTACATCAAACCCTTCAATGGGTTGTAATCCAAGATTTTTACAATGAAATTGGAATTTTTCTTTACAAAGTGGCTTGGTCAAAATATCTGCAACTTGGTTGTCCCCCTTGCAATAGAGGAGTGAAACTTGCTTGTCTTCAATTTGTTCTCTAATAAAGTGGTGTTGGAGAGCAATGTGTTTTGTCCTTGCATGGAAAACTGGATTTTTAGCCAAGGCAATGGCACTTTGGTTGTCACAATACAATGGAGTTGGTTCATGTTGAGGTAGACCCAAATCTTCAAGTAGTCTTCTAAGCCACAAGACTTCTTTGGAAGCATTAGTGCATCCTTTGTACTCAGCTTCAGTGGATCCAAGAGAGGTAGATTGTTACTTTTTACTATTCCAAGAAATTGCTCCTGAACTAACAAAAAAACAATAACCACAAGTAGATTTCCCATCATTGGGATCTCCACCTAGATCGGAATCAGTAAAACCTTTTAAAGTAAAGTCAGAATTTGCATCATAAAACAAACCTACATTAATAGTTCCTTTAATATATCTTAAAATTCTTTTAGCAACTTTAAAGTGTGTTTGTTGAGGTTTAGACATGAATCTTGAAACCAAACCAACACTATGAGCAATATCTGGCCTAGTAAGAGTTAAATAATTTAAACTTCCAACTAATTGTCTATACAAAGTAGGATCAACAAGAGGAGTTTGCATATCAAACATTAACTTAGTGCCTAATTCAATAGGAATTGAAACATGATGAGCATCATTCATTTTAAACTTATCTATGAGATCTTGAGCATATTTACTTTGAGATAAGAAAATTCCTTTAGAGGTTTGCCAAATTTGCATTCCTAAGAAATAATGTAAAAGACCTAAATCAGTCATTTGAAATTTTTGATTAAGTTGAAACTTAATATCAGAAATCAAAGTATTGGAACTTGAAGTAAGAATCAAATCATCTACATACAAGATAATAATTATAATATCATCTTCACTATGTTTAATATACAAGTTAAGATCATTATTACTTCTAATAAAGCCTTGAGAAAGAAAGAATTCATTAATCTTTGAATACCACTCCCTAGGAGATTGCTTTAATCCATAAATTGATTTCTTTAATTTACAAACTAAGTGTGCATTACCTTCTTTAATAAAACTAGGAGGTTGAGACATATAAATTTCCTCATGTAAATCACCATTAAGAAAAGCACTTTTAACATCCATTTGGTGAATAGGCCAATTCATTCTAGAAGCTAAAGCAAGCACAAGTTTAATTGTAAGCATTTTAGCAATAGGAGAAAAAGTTTCAGTATAATCTAAGCCTATAATTTGAGAAAAACCTCTAGCAACTAATCTAGCTTTAAATTTACTAACTTGATTATTAGCATTCAATTTGGTTTTATAAAGCCACTTGCAAGAAACAAGATTTTTACCATGAGGCAAGGGAACTAAATCCCAAGTTTGGTTAGAAGTTAAAGTATCATATTCTTCCTTCATTGCTTTTTGCCAATGCAGTTGATTTTTAGCTTGATCAAATGTTTTAGGATCATTAGAATTCATAATAGTAGTCATTAAAGCATAATTACAATAATTAACTCTCCTAGCTTGAAGTTTATCCATTCTAGCTAAGTATTCATCACTATCTTGAATTAAAGATTTAAACCATTTAGGTCTTCTTTTAGAAGTAATGGATTCATCACTAGAAGAGGAGTCATGAGGAGTAGAGTTATTATTATCATCATCACTATCACTAGAAGGAATAGAAAGAGATGCATTAGGAGTAGGGTTAAGAGAAGGAGGTTGGTCCTCCACAAGCACAACTTTGGTTTGACCAAGTTCATTATCCTCCACTTTAGAACAATCATGAATGCCTTTTTCTGCAATACAAACATCTCTTGCAACTTTTACCTTGTTAGTAATAGGATTGTAAACTCTATAACCTTTAGTATTTTCATCATAACCAACAAAAATAAAAGGAGAAGATTTAGCATCTAATTTTTTTCTTTTCTCCTTAGGTTTGTGAACATAAGCTATGGAACCAAAAATTCTTAAATTCTGCAAATTAGGCTTTCTACCAGACCAAGCTTCTTCAGGAGTTTTATCCTTTAAGGCTTTGGTAGGTGTTCTATTAATTAAATATGTTGCACAAGCCATAGCTTCAGCCCAAAACTTGTAATCCATATTTTTAGCATGCAATAAACATCTAGCCATTTCAACAATTGTCCTATGCTTCCGTTCTACCACACCATTTTGTTGTGGTGTATAAGGAACGGTAAGCTCATGTTTAATTCCAAAAGATTTCAAATAAGCATTAAATGCATTATTGACATATTCTCTTCCATTGTCAGTACGAAGAATCTTAATTTTAGAACCAGATTCCCTTTCTACAAACATATGAAATTCAATAAACACATCAAGCACTTGATCCTTACTATGAAGGAAATATATCCATGTTCTCCTTGAAAAATCATCAACAAAGGTAAGTGCATACCTTGAACCTTGGATGGAGGGATTCTCCATGGGACCCAAGAGATCACTATGAACAAGGTGCAATTTAGTGTATGCCCTCCAAGATTGACCATGAGGAAAGGGTTCCCTATGCATCTTACCACTCATGCAACCATTGCAAACAATTTGAGAAGGAACAATACTAGGCAATCCATCAACCATATTTGCTTTTTGCATCAATGAAATATAATCAGAATTGAGATGGCCAAGTCTTTCATGCCATATAGTAAAATCAACAGTAGTAAGTAAAGAATACTTTGGAGGAGTAAATTCATAGAACTTGAATAAGTTATCACTATCCATTTTAGCAGTAGCAATAACATGATTAGTGTTTGGATCAATGATATAACATACACCCCTATAAAAGTTAATCTTATAATCTTGACAAAGTTTAGGAACTGAAATCAAATTTGATTTTAATTCAGGAACATAAAGAACATCATGTAATTTTCCATTAGGAACATTCACATCACAAATAGCTTCAACTTTACAACTATGATTATTAGCTAATTGAACAGGAATATTAGAAGTATCGGGATGCAAAGATTCAAAACATTCTTTATGAGAAGTAACATGTTGAGATGCACCAGAATCAATAATCCACTCAAGTGGTTGAGAAACATTATAAGTACATGTAAATGCATGACGAGATGAATTACCATTATTATTACCCTTCTTATAATGAGGTTTATGTTGATTATTTTGATTATTTTGATTCATGGGCTTTTTACCATTTTGTTTCTTAAAACAATTATTAGTAATATGTCCATCTTTCCCACAATATGTGCAATGGGGTCTTGTTTGAGAATTATTCCTTTGATTATTGTACGTATTATTATGATTATTATTATGAGAATTGTTATGATAGGATTTAGAATGAGATTGATAATTAGAAGATTTGTGATTATTATTATGATTATTATTATGATTATGATTATGTTTATTATTATTGGATCTAAAGTTATTATTATGATTTTGATTTTTAGACATAAAAGCATGTTCGCTACTTTTAAGAGTACCAAATTGAATTAATTTAGCTTCCTCTTGACGCAATAAATTACGAAAAATATCATATGTTAATTGAGTAGCTAAGCTAGGAATAGCAAGTTGAGCATGAATATTCGTAATAAATTGTTGAAATTGACGAGGAAGACATTTTTTAAGAATAAGATGAATTAAACGTAAATCAGCTAGAGTAACTCCTAAACCAGTTAATTGACTATTAACAGAATCAAACTTTGATAAGAATTCATCCATAGTTTTAAAATCCGTATACCTTAGATCTTCAAGTTGATCTTGAAGTTGAATTTTTCGGGATTCATTTGAGCTATCATAAGTTGTTTTTAAAATTTCCCAAGCTTCATGCGCTTTTGTACAATTTCCAATTAAAACATACAAATCAGGAATCATTGAAATACCAATTAAACCAAGTGCTTCCTCATTTTGAGCCTTCCATCTATCTAGGTCGGCTTGAGGAGCAGATGTAGCGGGTTCAAAGGTTTTATCAGTCGCAACATCCAAAAGGTGTTTGAAACGAAAAATAAACAAGATATGTGTTTTCCAAGAATGATAATTGGAACTATTTAATTTAATTTCTGGAATTAATGTAGACATGATAGCAAAATAATAGTTTGTAAAAAAAATTACCCCTTTGATTAAAAAAATAAAAATTAACCTCCTTGATTTAAAAATAAACCAGATTTGAGTAAGAATTATAACAACATTTATGTAAAAAAATGTTATATTCAAATCTTAAATAACAAATTTTTAAACAAAAAAAATATTTACCAAAGAAAAAAATTATATTTTAATAACAAATTGAAATTGATTTTTTTGTTTTTTTTTAAATTTGATTTGAACAATTGTAAGTCTTAATAACAAAATAAAACTATTGTATATTAAAAGCTTTATTAAAAAAACTTTATTCAAAAACTTTAATTTATTTGAAATTTAAAAAACTTTATAACTAAATATTTTTTTTAACGTTATTAACTATTTAAACTTTTTTTTTTTTTAAAAGTTAATAAACTATCTAAAATTTTTGGATATATTAAATGGCGTTACTATGCAGAGGTGCAGAGACGCTAAAATAGAAAAAAAAACAAAGTTGCAGGGAATACACAGACATTCTGGAAAGATTTACAGATAAGCAACGTTACAAACATGCAGCGCATAGTGTCAATGAAAACAGCCTCAGAGATAAGCAACGTTACAAACATGCAGCACACAGTGTCAATGAAAACAGCCTCAATGAAAACAGCCTCAGAGATAAGAAACGTTACAAACATGCAGCACACATGGCATCCTTCGCAGAGGCTCCCCCTGGCAATGAAAACAGCCTCAGAATTAAGGACACCTACTTTGGATTCAGCGATGGGTGCCCTAAAATTGGGTGGTAAATATGACAGGGAGCTCGAAATGGCAAGGAGAGAAGATTTTCAAGACCAAATGTGCACAGTGTCATACAGTTGACAAGGGCGCTGGTCACAAGCAAGGGCCAAATCTTAACGGGCTAAGAAGAACATTGAAACAGCACAATGACCAGAAAAGATAATGTGCGGTAATCCAAAATGCAAATGAACAGAAAAAATAATGTTGAACGATTTCCAGGAATAGATCAAAGTATCTGAGCCTCTTTTAAATACGCAATGTTGTGTTTAATTTAACTGTTATCTGCAGTGATAAAATCAAATTTCTTATGATATGCAAGGTTTCAATTTATATGTGTGAATGTGTTATATTGCTCAGGTTCATGAGCACAGAAAACATTTTGTTCATAGTGAGGTTTTTTTTTTTTTACATTAATTGACTGTTCATGAACCTATATGTCCTTAAAAAAAATTGTATCATATTAAGGTAACTTAAAAAAAATTTCTTTCAGAATACAAAACTTTGACAAATAGAACAAGGATTGTTTTTTGTTTTTATAATAACTTTGCACACAAGCATTCGAGTTGTCACAATAAATACATGCAAAAACAGAATTTGTGCAGGGGTAAACAAATTTTGGTGTTGATTATCAATACGCTGCAAATTCCAGCAGTGAATGCAAACTTAACCCACACAAGAATGTAAGACAAGCTTACCCAGAATTGCAGACAGGACTTATAGACGCACTCAAGAGCTACTGAAAACGAAATGGTTTCTAGATACACAAAAAAAGTAAGATTTATTATGTAAAGTAAACCAGGCTGAAATAAGCACAAACAAAGATTGAAATAGATCAATAGATAAAAAAAAGAGTTAGTATTCTGTGAATGAGGTTAAAAAATGAGAAAAATTTGATAAAAAAATCCTGCAAGGAAGCTTAAATTTCTTTTTTTAATCAAAAAAGCTTGCAAGTAAACAAAATGTGAGAACCTACAATATGAATCAGAGAAACAACTTTATAATGAAACTGTTTTGGCGGCAAGCCTTCCAAAACAAATGAATACGAAATCTAAAGTATGCAGGAAAGGAAGTTAGCACCGGAGTTTTGGCGGCAAGCCTTCCAAAACTTTAAAAATAATTAAATTTAAACTAGAAAGAAAGAACTTTGGCGGCAAGCCTTCCAAGGCCCTTTTTTTTAATAAAAAACTAACTAGAATAGGAGATTAAACCTGCAGGCAAACTTGTTAACAAGTTTGAAAAAAAAAAATTAAAATCTGAAACCAAAACCTGCACAATAGAAAATATTAGTAAAAGAACTTCTTCTCCTCTCAAGAATGCCTCCAACAAGGTGAACTCCACAGAATGGTAACCTTCATCAATGTCAACTTAAAACAAGGATTAGAAACCTGCTCTGATACCATGAAAGGAAATAAAAGAGCAAGGAAAGTAAAATTAATCCAAGAAAGTTTATGATAAAATAATTGTTACCAAGAGAAAAGCAATAAACTTGGAGCATCACCCAAATGTGAAGAAGGAGGCACAAGAACTTTTGAAAGGGGAAAAGCAAGGAAAAACCCCTTGTGATATTATGAATGAGGCAATGCCTAAAAATGAGAGAGAGAGAGAGAGAGAGAGAGAGAGAGAGAGAGAGAGAGAGAGAGAGCAAGAAGCTCTTTACAATATTGTCATTAAGAAGAAATGAGAGAGGAGACATCTCTTAAATAGAGATGAGGAGAGGAGTTACAAAGTAACTCCCAAATCTATGAATGCCACCATTCATAAAATGTGTGTGCCATGTGTCCACATCCTCTTATGGAGGAAATCTAATATTCCTTAATAAAGGAAAATAAAAGAAATGACTTGTCCTCACACGTACTAGAGGACAAATTACATGTAGGAATTCCAAAGGAATATCCTAAACTAAATAAAAATAAACCTAAGCTAAGTAAAGATTAAATATTCTAACATGAACTAACAGAGGATAGTAAGTTGAAAAACATCAGCAAAATATATAACACACTATCTACAGATGACAAGGAAAGCATAGAGAACAGTGTAATCTTACACTTGGATATATATAAGAAATTTTGGATGGAAATTGTTGATGAAATACCAAATGATCTGTATAGGAGATTAGAAGCTATAAGGTTAGCCATCGTTGAGTTGGACAAGAAAATCAAGATTGAAAAATTACTTGCAGTACATCCAGTCAACTCAACCGATGAAATAGATAAACTAATCAGTGAAGCAAACCAGATAGTATTCTCAACTGCTCATTGACATGTAGCACTGATGGCAGGTAGAGTGAATGAAGTCTCTGAGGAAACAACAGATGCATGGAATATATTCTTTATAGAAAAAGAGAAATAGGAAGAGTTACTAAGACCTAAAACTATCAGAGTATACCAAAAGGATAGAGATAAGGGGAAAGGTAAGGTAGTTGGACCTCCAAGCCTAAAAACAACTGATTACTTAACCCCACCTCCTTCGGATACTCCACCGGTAGATACTACTGATAGTCAACTAGCTACTGATAGTATGGAGACTCCATTAGAGGATACAAATCCTGAGACTGAAGTTTTGTACACTGTGAATATAGATACTCAAGAAGTAAATGTTGTGGTTGATAGAGAAACCACAGAGGACAGGAAGACAAATGTGACCACTAAGTCATTGGTTGCAGATGCTGAGGTTGAGGTAAATGAAACTATAAGTATAAACATAGAAAGAACTACTCAGACAGAGCAACCGACAGAGGATACCACTGGTAAACCATTAGAGAAACTGGTAGATACAACTGATAAACAGTTAGGAGAACCGACAATGGACAATGCAAAGGTACAAATAGAGAAATCGGAAGTGCATACAGAGACACAGATTGAGAAACCGGTTGTTGAGAGATTAGAGAAACCTTCTGAGATACAGATTAAAAAACCAGAATAGGTACAGGTTGAGACACAAGTTCAAACAGAGACAGTGCCACCAGCTAAAACTGAAAAGCCCAAACCTTTGTTTATAGAAATGCAAACACAAACTGACCTACTAGAGGTCGAATCAAGCAAGGTGATTACTACAACTAGTAGCATGGCTATTGTGAAGACAGTTGGACAGAAATCTGGTACTTCTATGGCAGAATTCTGACCTACAAATGTAACAGAGGTCTTATTGGATTCAATAAAGAAGATCACAAAATGTAATGCACAAGCCTATAAGGCTATAGATGATACAATCCATATTCTTAAACTGGTAGCACCTAAATGCATAGTGGATAATAAATATTCTTTAGGTCAACTAGACACATTATCTAAGTTCATCACCAACAACATTTTGACAGTTGATCAAATAAATGAGGATACATTTAAAGAGAGATCGATTAAGGAAAATGAGAAATTCTTTGAGGAAATTGTGAAGAAGAATAAGGAGAAAATGGACACCTTGTTACCGGATCTAGGAAAAACAATTTTGGATTTTAAGAAAATATACAGGGATACTTGCAAAACAGACATCTTGACACAAGATATAGATTCAGAGATCAGCAAAACTCAAACTGAAATAAACAATGTTGCTGACAATTTGATAGGTACATTCAATTCATTTTTGGAGATAGAAAAAAAAAATTGGAGATCTAGAAGAGAAAATTAAGAAGTTTGAGAAGGACAAAGAAAAAGTTAAGGATAAGGCAAAGAACTTGAAATGTAGACTTGATCCCAAACTAGATTACCTCATTTCTTTGAGAAAAGAAATATCTGAGGCTTTGGTTCCCGGACTTAAGACATCGGAAGAGCAAATGCACAAACTCACCGATACAGTTCAGAGAACCCAAGAGGCATTACAGGAAAGCACAAGATTCAATGACAACCTAAAACTAATTTTGACAGATATTTCAGATTGTAACCCACCGGTTACAAGAATCCAGGCAGGACTCCACTGACAGCGAATGACAACCTTTGTCATTGATGTCAAAGGGGGAGTAGTAGAGATGAGAAAAATAAAAAAGTAGAGATCATCTTCTCAGGGGGAGCACGCATCTGGTACAATTTCTGGTACAGTTTCTGGTAATATTTTTGGACTTCAATTTTTTGATACATTGTTGAATTTTTTTCATGAGTGTTGCCATCAATGCCAAAGGGGGAGATTGTTGGCAAATGCAAACTCCAATGAGATATTGTAGGTGATTGAAGGTATTGTCATTGATGGAAACCTTATAATCATATGACACTGACAGACAGACAGCTACACTGGCATCGACAAAATCTACACCGGCATACAGAACACCGGCATCGAAAAGGAAGAATACCGACACCTTGGCTGACAATAATTTTGTATTAATAATTAATTGTAAAATATTTTATAAGCCAACATGGCGGATTGTAATATGACTCAAATATGTATGAGATCATTGTAGATCATTTTAGTGTGAAAAGATATGATGCAAAATATAAATAGAAGGTAGCACACCTAATATGTGAATTATTGGATAAGGGTTTATGTATGTATCAAAGCTTAAAACGGTACTGAATCTGGCATAGGAGATGCTAATCTGAAGCAGTATAAGACATTGGATTAGTATAATCCATTTTTGTAAGTAAGTGTGACTTCCTTTGTAATTGAGCAGTGAGCTCTAGGCACTTGGCCTTCCTGCATGTGCATGCCCCTATTGTAGCAGTAATATTCTCTTATTGGCCAGTAAGTGAATATTGTGGGTCACAAATCCCACCGAGGTTTTTTCCACACCGGGTTTCCTCGTTAAAATATTGTTTTATGGTGTTCTTTTCAAGTTGTGTTTCTTGTTCTTATTTGTTGCATTATTTCTGGTTTACCAGTACACAGTTTTAATATGCTTTTCATGTTATAAGTTAAGAAAATTTCTATACCAGCCAGATACTAATTCACCCTCCCCCTCTCAGTGTCTTTGGGAGCCCTAACACTATTTCTACATTCAAATGCTTTATGTCTTAATTTATTGTAATTAAAATAATAACCATTAAAAGAGATGTTTCTTTTACTTACCAAATGCTCGACCAATGACTTACCTTTGTCATCTTTTGTGGATTTACTGGATTTAGCTTCTTTTGCTGGAGGTGTTCTTGATTTTATTTCTATATTGCATTGAGAACTTTCACCAGTTTCAAATCCTAAGCTATTCTTGTTTTCCAAACACCTCTACACAACTAACATCTGATCAAGTTTTTCTGAACTCATTTAAATTTTGTCCTCTTGTTTCTTTGATTTTTCCAAATCTAATTTTAGAGTTGTGACTTCTTGTTAAATATTTTTGCCTTTCTTTGATTTGCATTTAACAATGTTATTTAAGTAATCCTTGGTTCTTTCATCTTCTTTGCTTTTGGCTTTTAGATCTGCAATAATGTTGCTTGCTTGCTTGAGCTCTTCACTAACTCCCTTATGTCTTTCTCTTAATTTTTTATATTTTCTCTCTTAACTTTTTGATGCATTCATTCACCAATTGAGCATTTTATTTCATATCTCTATTCTTATTTTCAACATTCTCTAGGTCTTCAAGAGTATTGATAAGCTCTCCATTCACATCTAGGTATCTATCCTGAACTAGAGTGGATCTAGGCACCATATGTTCAACTTTTTGGATCTCCTTTCAGTTATTCAACTCTTCTTAAGGACTTAGTAATGATACCAATTATGTAAGGAAAGAACAACAAAAAAATACCTTCAACTATGTTAAATTCAAAGAGAAGAGGAGAAGAGGTGACTTTAAATTATAATTACAATCATTAAGATGTAAATTTATAAGATAATAGAGAAAATAAAAGATTCACACAAGCATAGAGAGAACACATAATTTACATGGAAAACCCCTTACAGGTGAAAAACCCACCACCAAAGATAATCTCTTGTATTATAGTAAAATGTTTAATACATACAAGGTACAAACTAAGCTCTTAGGTGTATATTAAACAATCTCTATCATAACAACGTTCAACCTATAGATAGAACTCGACCCATACACCACACAAACAATAGGAACAGTCATTCTACAATTTGACATCCAACACCAACCTCACAGACCAACTACTTAACAACGACCAATTGTCACCCTCAACATCCAACCATCAAAATCAGTCTTTTTGGACTTGTGGTCTACAAGGAAATCCTTTCCAGTCACAACAGACTTCTTACCTACTCTGCAACCTTCTTGAACTTAGTGCAACCATTTCTTTAGAACTTTATACATCTCTGTCAAGAAAATAGTTTGGTTCGGTTTCCATGGTTCAACCATTGAACTTCAAATCACCGAATTACATACAAAGTATTCTTCACCGAATCCTTTGTGTCATTCTAGCATGGACCTATCATTAATAAACAACTTTGGGAGATCAACACGAGTCTTTCATGGTCCCACTTAGTCTCAAAGAATATCGACAACTATTCTCATTTGGACCAATCATCAGCTTCCAACTCAGTAGGTGAAACCAAGACCATTACAAGGCTTATCGGCACACACTTTAATACCCTACAAGGTGGCGGGGAGAGAAAGCCTCCCTGCTTCCTTGTTACCCTGCAGGTTCTTCTACATGCCCTTCCTTTAGCTATGGGGTGACGAGGAATACTAAGTCCCCTTACACCAGTATCTCGCATCACTTACGACACTTTGTCACGCTACATGATGGCAGGGAATTTTGAGTCCCTAGTGCATTCACCGGTTAGGAGGGACCTTCCGGACCAGTCAACAAGAGTAAACACAAGGATATGATGGAGGCAATGCCGAACTGAATGAATTATATCATGAAAGTTTTTTTACAATCAACCGGTAACATCTAGGTTACAGAAACTGGCTCATTGGCCTGCTAAAACATGCTTAATTACATAATAGGTCACAACCGGGACCTCGAATATTAAAATCTCTTCTATGTTCTATATTTTAACTTATCTACATTCTAATGCTCAATTACAATAATTTATATGATCCAAGGGGATCCAGTCGACCCAAAAAGGGATCAAATGCCAAAGAACAAGACCTAACATGTAAAAACAACAAGGTCGACCTCTGCCAATGAAATTATGCCAAAAAATCCAAAGGATGAAATGTGGATCAAAGGGAAGGTCGATCACATGCCAAGGGACATCGGAATCAATGCTCAGGGATTTGCAAGCTATGAAAGGGATCCAGTAGATCACTAATACAAATAGGTCCAGGCAACTAGTACCAAAAAAATGTCTCAGAAACCGGTAGTGATAACTTACCGGAAAATGATCCAATTTCTCTGCAGTTTGGGAATAAGGTAGATGATCAAGTCTTCAAGAAAAAATCCAAGTCCTCAAGATCCGGTGAGCCGATGTAAGAAAATGTAGAATGAAATGCTAAAACTATAAAACAGAGAGCAAAACAGAAAGGAAATATTTTTGGTTGATGCAAGATTGCTAGGAATCGGGGATGCTCCTGCATCAGACATCTGGGGTTGTTGAAAAAAGAGTATCTCACTTTGGTGGGGTTAGAGGAAAACCAAGGTAGTCTATCTCTGCTTGATAAATCCAAGATGAATCTTCAACTGGTATGTCCTTCCACTTTAAAAGGTACTCCTTATCTGATTACTCTGGGTACTATGCCCAATCCTATTGTCCAAAATGTCTTCAATATGATCAAGTTCCTTCTGGGGCAACTATTTCTCCAAGTCTGCAATACTGTCCTCACTGAATTCTTGTTCATGATACTGATGTAGATCTCCAATGTTAAATATAGGTGAAATACTTAGACTGTCTGGTAACTCCACTTCATATGCATTTTTGGAACTGAACTTTCTCAAAATCGTGCAAGGCTCAAACTTCCTCATCTGCAACTTGTTATAAGTTCCAATAGGGAATCTTTCTTTTCTCAGAGA
Source organism: Cryptomeria japonica (assembly GCF_030272615.1). Lineage (NCBI taxonomy): Eukaryota > Viridiplantae > Streptophyta > Pinopsida > Cupressales > Cupressaceae > Cryptomeria > Cryptomeria japonica. Next base: position 576,617,597 of record NC_081411.1, on the reverse strand, counting down.
CACCATCACTTCATCGCCAACTTCAAATTCCTTATGTCTCCTCTTCTCATCCACTTTCTCCTTATACTTGTTATTTGTGTCCTCCAAATGCTTCTTAACTTGAATATGTAAGTCCTTTATGTGATCTGCAAAGTCTTATTCTTCTGAACTTCTCTGGTCTTCACTACTAATATCTATTAATTCTAATATACCTCTAGGGTATGCTCTGGTAACAATATCAAAAGGTGTCCTTCCACTACTCCTGTTTACTAAATTATTGTAGGCAAACTCTTCTTATGCAAGGATCAAATCCCAACTTCCGGTTTTGTCTCCAACTAAGCATCTTAACAAATTTCCCCAGCTTCGATTAACTACTTTTGTCTAACCATCTGTCTCTAGGTAAAATGTAGAACTGAACTTCAAATCTATCTTCATCTTCTTCCAAAGTGTTCTCCAAAAATAACCAATAAACTCAGTATCTATATCTGAAACTATGCTCTTAGGAAATCCATGCAATCTCACCACTTCCTTGAAAATAGGTCAGTTATATGCACTACATCTGATGTCTTCTTACAACGTATGAAATGAGTCATCTTCAAGAATCTATCCACTACCACAATATAGAATCATTCCCTCTCTGTGTGTTAGGATTTCCAAGTATGAAATCCATGCTTATATCCTCCCAAGGTCTCTTTGGTACTGTCAAAGGCTTATACAATCCCACATTCTGACTACTACCTTTTTCAACTTGACAAACTCTACAACTTTGCACATATTTCCTAACATCCTTATGAATCTAGGGCCAAAAGTAATGCTCACTCACCAATGTTGTTGTTTTATCAACACCAAAGTGTCTGACTAATCCTCCATTATGTTTCTCCTTTATCAGATTCTCCCTCATAGAACTCTTAGGTATACACAACTGAACTCCTCTGAACAACATCGCATCCTGAATGAAGTAATCTAACCACTTGCTTCTATCTACCATAACTGGTTCTCTACATGCTCTACAAGGTTCTACAAAATCTGGGTCATCATCATACAAGGTCTTCAACTCCTCAATTCCTAATACTATCACTCTCATCTCTATCAGTAAATTCCTCCTTCTACTCAATGTTGTTAGGACCTGGAGACAACTGAGAGGGGGTGAATCAGTTGTCTATTAATTTCAACCCAAATATACTTTAACCAAACTTGATACTTAATACCGGTAAACCAAACTTAATGTCAGTAAATAGATTAACAGTTAATAACAGTACCGGTGAAACTTAATGCATGAAATAGAAAGAGAATCAATATCCACAACACATAACACAAAGATTTGTATGTGGAAACCCTATAAGGGGAAAAACCATAGTGGGAAACCTTACCCACAATCAAATGATACTACCATAGATAGTATGTGTATACAAATGGGGTCTGCACATGTAGATAGGCCAGTTGTCTAGAGCTCACTACTCAATCACAAAATGAGAGTCACACTGACTACAATTGGATGATTAAATCCAATGATAATGTACTGCTCAAAGTAGCATCTCCAATGCTAGATTCAGTACCGGTTAAGCTCTGATTGTTTCCTTCAAACCTTCCTTGAATCTTCAAATGATGTTTGTGTGAGTAGCTCTGCTTATATTTGCATATACCGAATATCACAACCTTTTAATATCTTATTGCATCTCCTATCTCAATCTCATAATTGAGATCTTACATATATACCAAAACCTAAGACCAAATGTGTAGGTCGGCTTACTAAGATTAATATAATAAAATCTATTACAAGTAAGTCAAGATGTGATTCATCATGTTAGCTCAACAACAATATTAATTCATTAAACCATCCCCATAACATGTCATGCTGATCTAGAATAGATAACGCTTGTCAGTCTATAACCTAGACCCATTTGCCGGTAAACAGCAAATATGTCAACCTGATTTGACCAATAATAAAATCATTAAAACCAAGTGTCCAAACCATGTCTTCGATATAACCAAGTGATCTCTAGATGATAACAAGTCATCCTTAGTGCCGGTGAACAATATAACCTATTGGTGAACCAAAAGCCGGTGACTATGCATAAGTCACTGAGTCTTGCCGGTGAACATAACCAAAGATCTCCAGAAGGATAAGTGTTGATAAGTGTTGACATCAATGACAAAACCAATGCAACATATCCATAATACCAACAATTTCACCCTTTGGCATTGATGGCAACACAAGATGGAAAAACCATCTAAGTGCCAAAGCAAAAATGCCAAAAACCAAAAACCAACAATCTCCAGAATAGATCAATACCAGAAATCAAAATATAGAATATCTCTCCCCTTAGGATAATGATTCCTAAATACAAAGTTTTTCCATAGATATCTCTCCCCCTTTAACATCAAATTCCAAAGCAAAACAAATACCAGATACAACCAGTTCATAGAACCAATTACAAATACCAATTTATCCAACTACTCCCCTTGAGAAGTAGCTCTCCTCCATCAAAGCCAGAAAAAGGTTTCTCTATAAATTTTGTCAGTTTGATGCCAAGCATCAACTGTCTAAGTCTCTATCGGTGAGGGTATGACCCCAAGTTGTTCTCTGAGATATTCAAAAGTTTCCTTAGGCAAAGGCTTAGTAAAGATGTCTACAATCTACTCTTTAGTATTCACATAAACCATTCTTAATTCTTTTGCTTCTACATTCTCTTTCAGAAAATTGTATTTGATAGAAACATGTTTAGTTTTAGAGTGAAATACTACATTCTTAGATATATCAATTGCTGTTGAATTATCACAATAGATGATTATGGGTTCTTTGCATTTTACCTTTATGTCCTTTAACATTTGTTTAATCCATAATACCCGAGTACAATTGGATGATTAAATCCAATGATAATGTACTGCTCAAAGTAGCATCTCCAATGTTGGATTCAGTACTGGTTAAGCTCTGATTGTTTCCTTCAAACCTTCCTTGAATCTTCAAATGATGTCTGCATGAGTAGCTCTTCTTATATTCACATATAGCAAATATCACAACCTTCTAATATCTTATTGCATCTCCTATCTCAATCTCATAATTGAGATCTTACATATATACCAAAACGTAAGACCAAATGTGTAGGTCGGCTTACTAAGAATCATATAAAAAAATCTATTACAAGTAAGTCAAGATGCGATGCATCATGGCGGCTCAACAACAATATTAATTGATTAAATCATCTCCATAATGTGTCATGGTGATCTAGAATAGATAATGCTTGTTGGTCCAAAAATTAGACCCATTTGCCGGTAAACAACAAATATGTCAACTCGATTAGACCAATAACCAAATCATCAAAAACAAGTGTCCAAACCATGTCTTCGACATAACCAAGTGATCTCCAGATGATAACAAGTCATCCTCAGTGTCGGTGAACCAGATACCAGTGACTGTGCATAATTCACCGAGTCTTGCCGATGAACATAACCAAAGATCTCCAAAAGGATAAGAGTTGATAAGTGTTGACATCAATGACAAAACCAATGCAACATATTCATAATACCAACAAATGCATCAACAAGTTTGTTAGATTTCCCACTTTTATGCTTCAATACAAAGGTGTAACTCTGCAAAAATTCTACCCATCTCATATGTCTCTGATTCAACCTACTCTGACTGTTCAAATACTACAAAGCTTGATGATTAGTATATAACACAAAATACTTAGGCAACAAGTAATGTCTCCACTTCTTCAATGCTTGAACTATGGCACAAAATTCTTGATCATACACTGAATATCTTCTTCGGGCATCATTCTATTTATCACTGAAATAAGCTACTGTTCTCCCTTCCTGACTCAAGGCTTCTCCTATTGTTGTTCCACTTGAAATAATTGGTTCAAATCCGGTAAAGCTAACATGGGTTGCTCAGTCACTTTCTGCTTCAGCAATTCAAAACTTTTGTTTGCTCTAGTGGTCCACTTGAATTCCTTCCTATCTCCCCTCATTGTCTCAGTCATAGGGTTACAAACAAAACTGAATTTTCTAATAAACTTCTGGTAGAAACTAGCTAATCCATGAAATGATCTTACCTGTCCAATTATTTCTGGTGTAGGCCATTCAACAATTTCTTTTACTTTCTCAAGGTGCATCTTCAAACAATTTTCAGATATCACAAATCCCAAATAGACTAACTCTTCCTTTATGAAAGTATACTTCTTAATATTTATCAACAATTTTTCTTCTCTCAACCTCTACAAAACTTGTCTTAAATGCAACAAATGCTCCTCTTTTGTCTTACTAAAAATCAGAATGTCATCCAGATATACAATAACAAACTTAACTAAGAATTTCTTCAATACATCATTCATCAACATCATGAAATTACTTGGTGCCTTAGTCAATCCAAAAGGAATCACCAACCACTCATACAATCCTTCATTTTTCTTGAATGTTGTCTCCCACTCATCTCCTTCTCTGATCCTAATATGATGATATCCACTCTTCAAGTCTATCTTTGTGAAGTATTTAGCTCCACTCAAACAGTCCATTATGGCATCAATCCTAGGCAAAGGAAACTGGTATTTAACTGTGATCTTGTTTATTTCTCTAGAATCGGTACACATCCTCCATTCTCCATTCTTCTTAGGTTCTAATACTATTGGTACTACACAAGGACTCAAACTTTCTCTAATAAAACCTTTCTTCAACAACTCCTACACTTATCTATTCAACTCTTCCTTCTCTGTTGGTGTCGTCTTGTGTGCAGCTTTGTTAGGCAAACTAGCTCCGGGAATCAAGGCCATGCAATGACTGATACTTCTCACATGCGATAATCCATCAAACATTATCTGAAATGATGTCTTCATACTCTGTCAGCAACTCTTTTATCTCTTCCGGTTCTTCTTCTTCATGCTTTGGATTCTCAGTCTTCTTAGGAACTAAGGCTAAACACACATTCTCATGTCTCATTCCATCCAGGAATTTCCTTCCATCCACCAAATAGATTCTAGCATTAGTACAGACTTCACTCTTCAAAGGCTCCTCCAAGGGCAACAAGGTTTGCTTTATCCCATTGGGCACAATAGTATATGTATTCTTCCTCCCATCATGTATTGCCTGTCTATCAAACTGCCAAGGTCTACCCAACAAAAGTTGACAAATATCCATAGGCATAATATCACACAAGACTTATGTTAATCCTATGAGGATCTGGTTAATACTGAGAGGGGGGGTGAATCATTATTAACACAATTAATAACTTCAAATCAAAATACCATTTACAAAAGATCTGAAATCATTTATTATATGAATCTATCCCTTTAGCAGATCTCATTCACTTGATACCCACTTATGCAATCTTATTAATCAGAATATACACCAATTAGATATCTGATCAACACATACTCATACTAACTTATTATCATATCAGAATACTTCATCTCTTAATTCCTTAACATTACTGGTAATCATTTACAAATCTCTGATAAACAAAAGTAAACTTATCATAACTGGTAATCAGAAATAATGCATGAAAACATAAATACTATGAAAAGACATTCCACACATTAACACCAAGATTTTTGACATGGAAACCCAAATGAGAAAAACCACAGTGGGGATTGGAACCCACAATAATTTGTACTCTTTCAAAGTACACCTTGTTATGAGCTTAGCCCGGTTAGGAGCTTACAATATGCCTAGTTAGGAGCAGACAATGTTAGGAGTCACCCGGTTAAGGGATTTGCCTATCACTCCAGCTAGGAGCTTAATGATCTATTAGGATCAACCTGGTTAGAGGATTTAAACACTCTTTTGTGAGATGCCCTTTTAGGGGACTTATATGGAAAAGTCATGTTAGGACAGACCTGGTTAAGGGATTTATGTTGTTGCAACTGTTAGGGAAGAACAATGAAAAATGATCTATTACTTGGCACTTTCAACTTGCTAAATCAGATCCAGTTATGCTTCACAGTCTGCAACACTCAGGAAGATCTCTATCTTCTCTAGTATGGCTTAACTCATTCTTCTAATGCCACCGACACATGAAACATCAGTTGTGTCACCCTAAATAGCCATAACAACTAAGTCAGCAATAAAACCTAATTACATCTGGAATTTACAATATAAAACATATCAGATCAATATCTAGATCATTACAACAATTTACAATGCAATATCAACCAATGATTATTCATAACCCATCTTAAAAATATGATTTGTACAGAAGTCAAACCCTTAGAACATTCCGCTAAGCACTTTGCACATTCCCGAGAAATTCTACCATCTTCTATGCTAAAACACAATTCAAATTATTCATGCGGGTTGTGTCATGTTATCTCCTTCATGTAGATTTGCCACCAATCACTGTCATATCAAAAATCATTACCATTTGAGTGAATTCATCATCAGACCTAAAACCCTAGCACAACTCCATCAGAAATTCAAAACATGCCTTTCGTTAATCAACATAGGATGCGGTTCCAGACACATACACAAATCCATCATAAAAGCTTATGTCTCAAACCACAAGTCTCTAACCATCACTAATTTAACGATTCCATCAAAATCTTTTCTTTTACCGGTTGAAGTCCTAATTCTCAGTGCTGCTGGTAAACCCTATCATACTTAAAAATTCTAAATCTGGTAGACCAAATTACTTATCCAACAAGTCAGACACCAAAGTTCATCTCTAACCATCATCAAACATCAATTGACATAGGTTTCCATCAATTACAACACAAATAATTGATCATATCATCATCAATCTTCTACCAATATAGTCATCAACTCATCTACATCAGTTATGCCAATCATGCCAACAATCTCCCCCTTTGGCATTGATGGCAACACCAATCAGTTATACAATCAGTATACAATCATATATGTCAATCATTTGCATCTTAGAACTTTAACTATTGGTCTCTGCATCTGTCGATCTTCATCGTCTTTTCTTCTCCTCAAGCCTGATCATCAGATTTCTTTTTCTTCTCCCCCTTTAACAGCAATGCCAAAGTTAAAAATGCATCACTTGACTTCAATCTGATCAAAACTATAAATCATATCATACTACATTAGAGCCACTCCCCCTATGAAGTAGCTCACATCTTCATTAATCCTTAGTGAAGAATAAACATGAAATACATAGGGATGCAACTCTAGAATCTTAGTTCTTTTGGTGTAGGGGTCTAACCCCTAATTTACTTATGAGAAACTCAAAAGTAGTCTTTGTCAATGGTTTAGTAAAGATATCAGCTAACTGATCTTTACTCTTCACATACTCTATCTTTACCTGATTCTCCTAAACTCTTTCCCTTAATAAATGATACTTCAACTCTATATGCTTGGTTCTTGCATGAAGTATAGGATTCTTGGAAATATTTATTGCACTTGTCTTGTCACAATATATAGTCAATGGTTCAAACATATCTATCTTGAATCCTTCTAGCGCATGTCTCATCCATATGGCCCGCGTGCAATTCATGGATGCATCAACATACTCAGCTTCAGTTGTAGATTGAGAAACACAAGTTTGTTTCTTGCTTGTCCATGCTACAATTCTTCCTCCAAGTAAAAAAGCTCCACCAGCTGTGCTTTTCCTATCATCCACATTGCCTACCCAATCTGCATCAATAAAAACATCTAAAGTGAAATTTCTTTTGCAAGGATACCATAATCCATAGTCTAATGTTCCTTTAAGATATCGGAAAATCCTCTTAAGAGCCACCATGTGACTTTCTTTGGGCACTTTTTGGAATCTTGCAACTAACCCAACAACATGAGAAATGTTCAGTCTACTATGTACAACATAGTGTAGTTTACAAATCATAGACCTGTATTCTTTTTCACTAACATCAGGTGAATCATCTTGCTTTGTGAACTTGCAGCCTATTACCATCGGTGTACCTACCAGTTTATAGTCTTTCATGCCAAAAGTCTTCAACACCTCTTTAATATACTTGCTTTGATAGATAAAAATACCACCATCCAGTTGTTGGATCTATAATCCAATAAAGAACTTTATTTCATCGATTAGAGATATCTCAAATTCCTTTTTCATCTCATTAGCAAAGTCCATACTCATATTATCATCTCCACCAAAAATTATGTCATCTACAAATACTTTAGCTATTAGAATCTTGTATCCATCAGTTTTTAGATAAATATTACTGTCCTCACTGGTACACTGGAATCCGATCTTGATCAAATGTGCATGTAATCTCTCATACCATGCTCTCGATGCTTAATTTAGACCATACAAAGCTTTATGAAATTTACATACCATGTCCTTATAATCGGTCAAGGAAAAACCATCTAGTTGTTCAATGTATACTTCCTCTTCAAGAATTCCATTCAAAAAGGCTGACTTGACATCCATTTGGTAGACTTTGAATCCCTTAAATGCAACAAATGCTAGTAGCATCATTACTCCTTCCAATATTGCAATCGATGCAAAAGTTTCACCATAGTCTTCACCTTCTTCCTATGCATATCCTTTGCAGACTAACCTTGCCTTATTTCTTACCACTTTCCATCTTCATTTAACTTATTCCTAAAGACCCATTTAGTTCCAATCACATTCTTGTCCTCCGGTCTAGGAACAAGTGACCATGTCTGATTTTTCTCTATTTGACCTAATTTCGCATTCATTGCTTTCACCCAGTCATCATCTTTGAGTGATTTCTTAACTGTCTTCGGTTCCATTGTAGAGATCAAACAAGAATTTTCTCTAATATTCCTCTTGGTCTACACACTTGCATTCTTATCACAAATTATCTATTCTTGAGAGTGATTTAATCTCACATATCTAGGTATACTTTGTGTTGGTTCTGCATTTTCTTCATCTGATTTACTAGTCAATTCACTACTTTCTTCTTCACTTTCCTCGCTTACTGGTTGAGCACCTATTACTACATTTTTTGGTTGATCATTATTCTATGCTTCTGGTTCAAAGATCACTAGTCTTTCTTCATTGTCATCTTCTTCAAGTTCAGACTTACTTGATCCTTCAGATTTATTTGATAAATCATCCACCTTCACATTAACACTTTCAACTATTTTCTTAGTTATATTATTAGAGCATTTATATTTTTTCCTTTTAGAAGAATAACCAAGAAATATTCCTTCATCAGATTTTGCATCAAACTTTTTAGTGTAGTTATCTTTTTTAATAAAACATCGACTTCCAAATATTTTGAAATAACTAACACAAGGAGTTTTACCATATCATAGCTCATAAGGTGTCTTATTGTTGTCTTTCTTTACAAGTATCTAGTTTAATATGTAGACTGCAGTACTTACCGCTTCTCTCCAAAACATCTTAGGCATATTACTTTGTAATAACATTGTTCTAGTAGCATCAACAATTTTTATGTTCATCCTTTCTGCTACACCATTTTGATGTGGTGTCCTTGGAGCAGACATCTATCTTTTGATACCCCATACATCACAATACTTGACAAACTCATCAGATGTGAATTCTCCTCCTTGATCAGATCTTAAACATTTCAAGTTTTTACCGGTCTCTGTTAGGTCCCGGAGACAACTGAGAGGTGGGGGTGAATCAGTTGTCAAATAATTTCAAACCAAAAACAACTTAACCAACATTAATGCTTAATACCGGTAAACCAAACTTTATGCCGGTAGACAGCTTATCAATTAATTACAAGACCGGTAAATATTAATGCATGAAACAGAAAGACAATAACATCCACAACACATAACACCAATATTTGTACGTGGAAACCCTGTAAGGAGAAAAACCATGATGGGAAACCTTACCCACAATCAGATTATACTACTGCAGATAGTATGTGTATACAAATGGGGTCTGCACATGTAGAAAGGCCAAGTGCCTAGAGCTCACTACTCAAACACAAATAGGAGTCACACTGACTACAATTGGATGGTTAAATCCAATAAGAATGTACTGCTCAAAATAGCATCTTCATATGCTAGATTTAGTATTGGTGTAGTTCTGATTGTCTTTACAAATAACTTGCTTCACCTTCAAATGATGTCTGCGTGTATAGCTCTGCTTATTCTCGCATATACCTTCTTACAATTCCTTATCCCAATCGCATATCGATCTTACAGATAAGATCTTACATATATACCATAACCTAAGACCAATTTTAGTAGGTCGGCTCTAAAAGATATTACAATAAAACAATTACAAGTAAATCAATAGCCAATGCAATATCCGATTCAACATGTTGGCTTAATACATTTACAATAACAACAAAATCATCTCCAAAGCATGTGGTGCTGATCTAGAATAGATAAGCCTGTCGGTGCATAACCTGGACCTATTTGCCAGTAACAACAAATATGCAAATATGAATATGCCAATGAACAAATCTCCAAGACAAAGTATCCAAATGATGTCTTTGACATAACCAGGTTTTTTCCATATCATTCCAAATGTCGGTGAACATTATATCCTATCAGTGTACCAGATACCAGTGACTGTGCGTAAGTCACTTGCTTGCCGGTGAATATTGTTGATCCTCCAAAGTGCCAGAGTTGATAAGTGTTGATAGGTGTTGACATCAATGACAAAACCATACCAAAATACCAACAATCTCCCCCTTTGGCATTGATGGCAATACAAGATGGAAAAACCATCAAAGTGCCAAAACAAAAATGCTAAATACCAATAAACCAATAATCTTCCATAACTCAAAATTCAAAATCAATCTCTCCAAAGTAACAATCTCTCCCCCTGAGAATAACATGTGTTTTCCTTGTGTTTTTCCAATAGTGTTTTTCCATATCAATCTCTCCCCCTTTGACATCAAATGCCAAAGCCAATACAAAATCCAGGTTCAAATACAAAATACCAACCAATTTAGTATGCCAACTACTCCCCCTGAGATGTAGCTCTCCTCATCAAAGCCAGAGTAAAAGATTTCTCTGTTAGTTCTGTCAGTTGATGACAAACATCATCTATCTAAGTCTCTACTGGTGGGGGTATGACCCCAAGCTAATCTCTAAGATATTTAAAAGTCTCTTTAGGCAGAGGTTTAGTGAAAATATCTGCAATCTGCTCTTTAGTATTCACATAAACCAGTTTTACTTCTTTTGCATCAACATTCTCTTTCAGAAAATTCAATTTGATAGAAACATGTTTAGTTTTAGAATGTAGTACCGGATTCTTAGATATATCAATTGTTGCACTGTTGTCACAATATATAGTTATAGGTTCCTTTCATTTTACCTTTATGTCCTTCAACATTTGCGTAAGCCATAATACTTGTGTACAGTTAGTTGTTGCTGCAACATATTCTGATTCTACTGTTGATAAAGATGTACAACTTTGTTTCTTACTCAACCAAGAAATTAATCTACTCCCAAGAAAAAATGCTTCGCTGGTGGTGCTTTTTCTATCATCCACATCTCCTGCCCAATTTGCATCTATGTATGCACATAATTCAAAGTTTTCATCTCTAGGATACCATAAGCAAAGATTTGTAGTACCTTGTAAGTACCAGAAAATCCTTTTTACTGTCGATTCATGATTTTCTCTAGGATTACTTTGAAATCTTGAAACAATACATACTGCATTCATAATATCAGGTCTTGTTTGTGTCAACTATAGTAGGCCTCCTATCATAGACTTGTACCTAGTTGGATTAATAGGTGTAGATTCATCCCTTAGTGATAATTTGTCATTTGTAGTCATAGGTGTGCTTACCGGTTTAGAGTTCTCCATCCCAAATTTCTTTAGTAACTCTTTCAAGTATTTGGATTGGCTTAAGAATATACCTTTATTAGTCTGTGAAATCTACAACCCTAAAAAGAATTTTATCTCTCCAATCATAGACATTTCAAATTCTTGTTTCATTTCAATAGAAAAGTCTTTACATAATCCATCTTCTCCTCCAAAGATTATATCATCAACAAAAAATTATAAAACCAAGATGTCATCATTAGTTACTTTTTAGTATAAGTTGTTGTCAGCATTACCTTTAGAAAATCCAATCTTCAAAAGATATTTATCCAATCTAGCATACCAAGCTCTTGGAGCTTGCTTCAACCCATACAAAGCTTTTCTTAACCTACAAACCATATCTTTGTTATCTGTCAAATAAAATCCATCAGGTTGCTCAATGTAAACTTCTTCTTCAAGATCTCCATTCAAAACTGCACATTTAATATCCATTGGATATACTTTGTAGTTCTTGTGTGCTGCAAAAGCTAAGAATAATCTGGCTGCCTCAATTCTAGCTACAGGTGCAAATGTTTAATTATAATCAATTCCTTCTTTCTGAGAATATCCCTTACACACTAGTCTTGCTTTATTTCTATTTACCTTACCATCTTCATTAAGTTTGTTTCTAAATACCCATTTTGTTCCAATCACATTTTTGTCTTAGGTCAGGGAACTAATGCCCATGTGTTATCTTTCTCAATTTGTTATAGTTCCTCTTCCATAGCTTTAATCCAGTGTTTATCTTTACATGCCTCATTAATTGATGATGGTTCAATTTGAGAAATAAGATATACCTCTTCATTTTCTAGTCTTCCTCTTGTCATAATTCCTTGATACTTGTTCCCAATTATTTGATTTTCAGAGTGATTCAGTCTTACATACCGAAGTGTCTTTGTTTGCTGTTGTTCCTCAGTTACAATGGAATTTTTAGATGATACCGGTGTAACTAGATCTTCATTCTATACTGGTGGATTCAATGTAGGTTCATTTGTCAGTATCTCTATTGCCAGTTCAGAGTCTATATACCTTGAAGTTCCTCTAAACTGTTCATCAATCTTCACATTTGTACTCTCAACAATTTTCTCCAATCTCTTGTTAAAACATCTATAAGCCTTGCTCTTAGATGAATAACCAATAAATATTCCTTCATCACTTCTAGGATCAAATTTTCCAATATACTCATCTCTTCTAATATAGCATTGACTACCAAATATTCTGAAATATTTAAGAGTAGGAGTAATACCAAACCATATTAGTTCATGAGGGGTCATACCAGTTTCTCCTTTGATGTGAACTTTATTGAATGTATAGACCGCTGTGCTTACTGCCTCTCTCCAATATACATGTGATAGATTTGCTTCAGATAACATACTTCTAGCTGCATCTAAGATAGTTTTGTTTTTCCTTTCTACAACTCCATTCTGCTGTGGTGTCCGGGGTGTTGATAATTGTCTTCTAATTCCATTCACTTCATAGAATGTATTAAATTCCTTAGATGTGAATTCTCTTCCTTGATCTGATCTCAAACATTTGATTTTCTTACCAGTTTCATTCTCTACCATTACTTTGAATAGTTTGAACTTCCCAAGTGCTTCCGATTTTTCTCTGAGAAAAGTAACCCAACACATTCTAGAATAGTCATCAATGATTAGCATGAAATATCTATCACCTTGTAAGCTTTTAGTTCTAGTTGGACCACATAAATTAGTGTGAATTAGGTCAAGAGCATTATTTGATTTTTCTAGAATACTTTTAAAAGATGCTCTAACTTGTTTTCCAGGTTGACATTCCTTACATATCAGATCGTGAGGTCTTACAATCTTAGGTAAATCTCTAACTGCCTTAGTAGTACTGATTTTTACCATGCAATCAAAATTTACATGACAGAGTCTCTTATGAAATAGCCAACTTTCATCAATGTGTGCAATCAAGCATGTCTTTTCACTATTATTCAAATGAAAGATGTTACCTCTAGTTTGATTACTGGTTGCAATTTCCAAACTAGTTTTGTTCATGATTTTGTATTTACCATTCTTGAATTGTAACATAAATTATTTTTCAACTAATTGACCAACACTCAAAAGATTATGCTTTAAACCTTCTACATAGTAAACATTGTCAGTATTATGCTTACCATCAAGAGATATAGTACCTTCTCCTTTGATCAAACAAGCTTTATCATCTCCAAATCTTACTAAGCTTCCATTATATTCCTGAAAGTTCAAGAATTTACCTTTATCACCATTCATGTGATGCGAACATCTTGAATCAATGATCCATTCATCCTTAACTTCAACTATAGTTGCCAAGGCCTATTCTACCGGTTGAATAGTAGGTGTTGGTTGATCTTCTATTATAGCAACAAAAACCCATCCATTGTCTATCGGATCTTCATTGGAATCATCAGTGACTCCTTCATCAGCAAGATAACAAGATTTATCTTTATTATTCTTAAATCTATATCTCTGATATTCAGGGTTAGGCTTGTATGTTCTTCTAGCTTCTTCTCTTACTCTAGCATGTCTATCAAGGCATCTTGAAGCCATATGACCAATCTTGTTATAGTTAAAACATTTAAAGGGTGTTTTACCTTCATACTTACTTCCAACTGGACCTTTAGGGATTTTCCTTGCAAATAGTGCTTCAAGTTATTCAAGTTCTTCATTTTCTCTCCTGTTTTCCTCAAGTTCTCTTGCATAAAATGCTTTCCAATCAGATTTGTCAAAAGATGGTGCAAATGATGTTGATGCCTTAAAAGCTAAATCTGTCTTTATAGTAGCAACAAGACCAAATTCCTCAATTTCAAAAGCTGAAAGTTTTCCAATCAATGTATCCCTAGTTACTAATGTATTAGGCATTGTTCTCAACTCATTTATAGCAGTAACTTTCATTTTATATGCCGATGGAAATCCTCTTAAATTTTTTGAAACAATTTCATCTTCACTTAAGGTTCCTCCACAACATTTAATACCCAAAACAATTTTATTTACTCTTTCCATAAAAGCAGAAATCCTTTCATCTTCTTCCATTTTGATATTTTCATACCTGACCCGGAAAATTTCAAGTTTTGCAATTTTAACTATGGAATCTCCTTCATTCAATGTTTCCAAATGATCCCAAATAGCTTTAGCAGTAGACCTATCCGATAATCCCATGATTTGTTGATTTGTTAATGCGCTCAAAAGTGCTTCACTTGCTTTGCAATCATTTTCTTCATCTTTTCCCAAGGTAGGTGGATTAGGCTGACTGGTTGTAGGAGTTGTATAGCCATCCTTTATAACATCCTAGATGTCCTTTCCAATGCAATTTAGATGTGTCTACATTTTGATCTTCCATATTCCATAGTTGGTTCCAACAAGTTTAGGACTGTCCTTCCTGAAATAGTTAGTAGACATTGGATCTCCTCAAGCTGTTAAAATTCTGCAAAAAGAGGACTAAGCTCCGATACCAATTGTTAGGTCCCAGAGACAATTGAGAGGGGGGGGGGGTGAATCAGTTGTCAAATAATTTCAAACCAAAAACAACTTAACCAACCTTAATGCTTAATACCGGTAAACCAAACTTTATGCCAGTAGACAGTTTATCATTTAATTATAGTATCGGTAAAGATTAATGCATGAAACAAAAAGACAATAACATCCACAACACATAACACCAATATTTGTACGTGGAAACCCTGTAAGGGGAAAAACCATGGTGGGAAACCTTACCCACAATCAGATGATACTACTGCAGATAGTATGTGTATACAAATGGGGTCTGCACATGCAGAAAGGCCAAGCACCTAGAGCTCACTGCTCAAACACAAATAGGAGTCACATTGACTACAATTGGATGGTTAAATCCAATAAGAATGTACTGCTCAAAATAGTATCTTCATATGTTGGATCTTGTACCGGTGTAGTTTTGATTGTCTTGACAAATACCTTGCTTCACCTTCAAATGATGTCTGCATGTATAGCTCTGCTTATTCTCTCATATACCTTCTTAAAATTCCTTATCCCAATCGCATATCGATCTTACAAATAAGATCTTACATATATACCATAACCTAAGACCAATTTTAGTACGTTAGCTCTAAAAGATATTACAATAAAACAATTACAAGTAAATCAATAGCCGATGCAATATCCGATTCAACATGTTGTCTTAATGCATTTACAATAACAACAAAATCATCTCCAAAGCGTGTCGTGTTGATCTGGAATAGATAAACCTGTCGATGCATAACCTGGACCTATTTGCCGGTAACAACAAATATGCAAATATGAATATGCCAATGAACAAATATCCAAGACAAAGTATCTAAATGATGTCTTCAACATAACCAAGTGTTTTCCATATCATTCCAAGTGCCGATGAACATTATATCCTATCGGTGTACCAGATACCGGTGACTATGCGTAAGTCACTTGCTTGGTGGTGAACATTGCTGATCCTCCAAAGTGCCAGAGTTGATAAGTGTTGATAGGTGTTGACATAAATGACAAAACCATACCAAAATACCAATAGTCTCATTCTCAACTAGAGCTTTAAATGCTTTAAATTTACTAAAGGCTTCAAATTTCTCCTTTAGGAATGTAACCCACATCATCTTAAAATAGTCATCGGTAAAAAGCATGAAATATCTATCACCAAAATAGCTTTTTGTTCTCATAGGACCATAGAGATCAGTATGAACCAAATCCAAAAAATTTCAGATGTACACTTCTATCTCTTAAATGAAATAGAGGTCATCTTACCAGTTTGACAGTCTTTACATATCACATTATCTGGTTTAACAATTTGTGGTAATCCTCTCATAACACTAGACTTGCTTACCTTCACCAAGTTATCAAAATTCATATGAAAAAATCTCTTGTGCCACAACCAGCTATCTTCCATCTTTGCAACTAGACAACTATTGATATTAACATTTAAATGAAATAAGTTACCTCTTGTTTGTTTTTTGGTAGCAATCAGTTCACCATTTCCTCCAAGAATTTTGCAGATTCCACCCTTAAAATCAAGCAAATAACCTTTTGTTATTCTCAAATTTTGATTTCCCTTCTATCCTTCTAGTAAAATCAAGTAACTCTATTTGCATATGAAGAGATCAAATAAATAGAACTTGAAAATAACATATAACAAGATTTCAAAACCTTCTACACTTTGAACTTATCCAATGTTCAGGTGGGTATACCTTCTGTGAATATTTTCACACTTTAAGATTAAGATCCACAGTAAACCAGTGTCAGAAAACCCATGGATTTCACCACCTCAATGAAACTAAAACATTAAAAAGAAAACTTGTGTCCATTTTCAGTATTTATCTTCAAGAAAGGTAAAAAGAATCCCACAATTGAATACTAGTGCCTTATTCGGGCTACAGGGTCACCCAAATCAAGTTAGAACTCAAAAATTGAATAATCCCGTACATTTCACCACCTTGGCCTTAGCTAACCCCATACATGCCTCACATATACATGAGTTTTCTCCTCTAAAAACTAAAACTATTTATCAAATTCAAAGTAAGCAAACAATTGATTTATTGATAGAGATATTTCAAGCATATTTAATTCCTCTCCCTTGAAAAGAAAAGATAGAAACATATCTGTATGACTGCCTTGCAATCCATGTTCACTCAAATAACCCTAGATTATTCAAATGAAACCAGTAAATTGACAAATGCACACCAGAAGACAATATAGATTTAGGCCTGAAAAGTGTTGATCTGCATCTTTATATTCATTTTTGAAAATTAATCTTACATGATTCAAAGTATTCTCTGTGATAGCTAGAAAAACCCAGATATATTTATGCAGAGTTTCTTTACAAAATTTCTTGTGATCCTTTTTCATTAGTCCTCATATCCATTTATAACATTATGGATGCATACAAGCTTTGAACATTCCTAGGAAAATTTGTTACAAACCGCAATCTTCTCCAAAAAAATAGTTACAAGTCCTTTTCAATATCAACGGCCTTTTTAGCTTGTTGTCCCACTGCAACATCTTCTAACTGTTTTGGAATTTCTTTTTGTTGTCTAGCATATTTGTCCTTCCATTCCTGGAACATGTCATCATTTGGCCAATAAAAGCTAACAATCTTCTTCTTCATTCCTTCTAGCCTTTTCCAAGTGACCCTTAACTGCCCAATCTCTGTTTCTATGAAACCATAATGTGACTTTACCTTTTCAATCTCCTCAATTGTCTTGAGAAATAAGGACATGTTATCAGTATTGATGATTTCATTTACACTTTGGGACAAGTTGTGGTCCAACTCTTCCAGCCATGTCTTCTCCTCTTTTAACTGATTCGGACCAACAAAACCCTCAGGAAACAACTCATACTTGTGATTAGAATATTCTTTCCTATATAATTGGGCTTTTCTGTTCACACCTGCTCTTTCTTTTGAGAGTATATTCATTTCTTTTATAAATTCACAAGTGGATCTAAGACTGTCATTTGCCTCTGCATCTACATGAGATGAACACATAAGCTCTAACTCCTTTCCCCTAGGCATCCACTTATTCAGAATCGGTTCTAAAGTGGTCTCATCTTCTCTTAATTCAGTCAAAATATTTAGAATCCTCTTCATAGAAATATGTATGACAGAGGCCCTAACTGAATCAACAAATTTCAAAATTGTAGCCTTTACCTTTTCCTCATATTTACTTGCAAACAGGGCTTGAGCCTATTTCAACTTTTCCAACTCATGTTGAATAGTTTCAGCTGGTTGGAAACCAGAAGGCATAGGAGAAGGGGGATATTCTATGATAGGACTTGTAGGTGGAGGTCTTGCTGGAGAAGAAGCTATCATTAGAGTAGAAGACTCACCTTGATGGTGTTGTCCTACCATCTGACTCTGAAGTCTAGCAATGATGCTATCTCGATTAGCTATTCCTTCTTTGGCCTCATTATAAGCCTTCAAGATTGTTGCCAATTCTTAAATGAGGGTTTTTTGGTACCAATTCTTTATCTTTGGTTGTAGTACTGGTAGACATGGTTAGTTGTTCCAGGAAGTCATCACATATGTTCCTATCTCGGTAATTTACTTTCCCTGTGAAATCCCTTCTTGGCGCCATCCCATTAATATAATTATACCAATTAAGAGTTAACAAAAAACTCTAATGAAGCAATTCACATAGTAACGTCAATTTTCAGACTGCAATTAGCAAGAAAAAACACAAAAACCTGTTACTCGCCTGAAGAAAATCGCTCTGCATCAGCTACTCTGCAACAAACTTGTCGAAATGGTGCCAGTACTCAATTGATGTGGACCTTAACTCAACAACTTGGCATTGAATTGAGGCATTAATCTCGCATGCTTCGAACATCACCTCAGAATTGAATTTGCAAATAAAATTCAAAAACGGGCTCCAATGGATCACAAACCTTCTAAGTATTTCCTTGTTTCGTTGTTTCGCCATGTTGCAGAGTTTGCAACCCCCGCACTTTTCTTTCGCGAAGCAACAATGATCGTTGGATCTCGGAAACTTGCACTGCCTTTACTTTCCCTGGTCACTCTGCATTAGTAATGGGCCCCACCTTCCTTTCACTACTTTGCGAAGGGTAAACATTGCGCACTTTGACCACATGAAACAATGTCAGTCGTCAGATTATTATCCACTTGATCGATCTTTACTTCCTACAGTGACCATGAGTCTTCTTATCTAATCGTGCACAACCATGATGGATAATGGTTTTCACCACTTCACGAAGGCTAAACTACAGGCATCTTCGGGCTGTGAAACAACAACAACCGTTGGATCCACCTCAAGATGTACACCATTTAACGTGCTCAGATCTTTAAAGTGGGCCCTCAACTCGGAGACCACTTGCTTTGTTTCATCACCAGCGAATGAATATCATGTGTAAATCGGCTATTCACTCAGATAACTCCATCGGGCTCCATTCTAAGGCTGCCACATGTTTCACTTTACCCTTCTTTAACACAACCATCGGCTAAATCATAGTAGGCCCTCAACTATCCTTTAGAGCCACGTGCATCTGACAAGTCACCATTTCTCTCCACGGAGCAACCCATCTATCCTGCTATGTCATCCACCATGTGACTGCCACGTCATTTTGCTATTTCACAAATAGTAACCTCCATTTGATTTGGGGCTGTGAATCTACGCGAGTCGTCCGATCAACTCCTACTTAATCGGTCTTTAAAACTCTGACCTGCTTGTCCTTTGGGCCCACCGACCTTTTCGCTACTTCATGAAAGGTAACACATGGACATCTTTCGGCTGTGAATCAATGCCAGTCGTTGATCTTTTCTGAACTGATCGTCCTTTAACCAAAGGAACCGCTTGCCTCTAGGACCTGCCAACTCTTTTGCTATTTCGTAGAGGGTAAGTCACAAGCATCTTGGGCTAGCGAAACAACGCGAGTCATTGGATCCAATACAAGATGCATTCTTTTAACCTGACTAACAATCCTCTGGCCGAGCTCGCTTACCCTTTTTGCTGCTTTGCATATGATAAACCATGGGCATCTTCTCCCAGTGAACCAATGCACACCACAAGATGAACCTTGACTTGCACGATCATCAAGAAGCCTGACAAAGATTAAAACAATACATAGGCAAAGGCGTAAAATTGAAAAAATTTAAGGGACCACCTAGGGAAAACCTAAAGGGGGGGACACTTTCATGACAGAGCGACCCTTCCACTTAAGTGGAAAAAGTAACACAGAAATAGAACACAAGGGTTTTCAAACATAGGAAGGGTTAAAACTTTCAAAACCTTAAACCCTCTTTGACCCAAGAAACATAGAGGCAACAAGGCCATGCCAAACACACTTTGCAGATTTTTAGCCGACTATGGGACAAGAACACCCTATTTTCAAAACAGTGATAACACCTTTATCATTGAGTTCTCCAACACTTAATAGATTTTGTTTCAGGCCATCAACCCAAAATACATCGTCAATATTATTCTTCCCATTCGAAATAAATAGAACCTTTACCTTTCACCATTCAGGGAGAGTTATTTCCAAATCTAACAACACCTCCATCAAATTCATTAAGAGTTAGGAACTTACTCTTATCTCCGGTCATATGGTGTGAACAACCACTATCTATAATCCATTCATTACTATTTTCTACATGAGAAACCAGTGCCTTCTCATTAGACAATTCCTCCTTTACAACTACAAACACAATCTCTTCATTGTCATCTTCATCTTCAGATTCTTCATCGATCACACCTTCATCCACGACAACATAACACTATTTTTTGCCTTTCCCTTTGAATTTATTGAACTTATCTTTCTTATCGGTGTTAGAGTAGTTAGCAGAAATATGACAAATCTTACTACAAGAGAAACACTTTAAAGGTAGCTTTCCTTTATACTTACCAATGCCTCTTGAAAATCTCTTGGCTAGCAGTGCTTCAAGTTCCATTACTAGATCTTCATTGTCTTCACTTTCCCGGTTACATCCATGACTAGATCTGCACTCATGAATTTGACATACATTATTTCCTTTTCTAGCAGATGAACCAGTAATAGAAGCTTTAAAATAATATTCAGTAGATTTTGCCACATTATTCTCAAAACTATTTAACTCAAAGGCTGAAAGCTTACCAATCAAAGAGTCAACAGTTACCTTATCCTTTGAAATGGATCTTAGTTCTTTGATTGTCAATACTCTAATAGCATATTGAGGTTTAAGAGTTCTAAGCATTTTACTTACCACAACATCATCATCAATTTTACCACTAGCACCATTTATACTGCCAATAACTTCTTTAATTATTTGACCATACTGTGCAATGTTTTCTCCTTCTTGCATTTTCATATCATCAAATTTTCCTCTCAAGCTTTCCTCTTTTGCTCTTTGTACATGCTCATCTCCTCCATGAATTGTTTCTAATTTTTCCCAAACCTCATGTGCAGTTTCCAATCCTTGAACATCAATATATTCAGAATCAGATAAAGTAATTACAATAGCTTCAAGGGCTTGCATGTTCTCCTGCTGATCTTTAAGTTCATCTGGTGTCAAGGGAGTAGTAGTAGGAGCCACATATGTTGTTTCAACATGTTTCCAGTATTGAACACCAAGACCTTTGAGATATATCTTCATTATGTCTTTCCAAATTGTATAGTTATCCTTGTTGAATTTTGAACTCTCTTTCTTCATCATCTTGTCTTCCTAAGAATCTTTTCCTCGAGTAGTTAAGCTTTTCTGCACACAGAGGACCACAACTTTGATACCAATTGTTAATCTTATGAAGATCCGGTTAATACCAAGAGGGGGGCGGTGAATCAGTATTAATACAATTTATAACTTCAAATCAAAATACCATTTACAACATATCTGAAATCATTTAATATATGAATCTATCCCTTTAGTAGATCCCATACACTTGATACCCACTTATACAATCTTATTAATCAGAATATGCACCAACTAGATACCTGATCAATACATACACATACTGACTTATTATCATATCAAAATACTTCATCTATCAATTCATTAACATTATCAGTAACCATTTACAAATCTCTGATAAACAACAGTAAACTTATCATAATCAATAATCAGAAATAATGCATGAAAACATAAACACTATGAAAAGACATTACACACATGAACACTAATATTTTTGACATGGAAACCCAAATGGGAAAAACCATGGTGGGGATTGGAACCCACAATAATTTATACTCTTTCGAAGTATGCCCTTTTAGGAGCTTATTCCGATTAGGAGCTTACAATATGCCAAGTTACAAGCTTACAATATGCCCAGTTAAGAGCTTACAATACGCTCGGTTAGGAGAAGACCCTGTTAGGAGTCACCCAGTTAAGGGACTTGCCTATCACTCCAGCTAGGAGCTTAATGATCTATTAGGATCAATCTGGTTAGAGGAATTAAACACTCTTTTGTGAGTTTCCTTGTTAGGGAACTTAGATGGCAAAGGCCTGTTAGGACCTACCCAGTTAAGGGATTTGTTGGTCTCAAAATCTGATTCCCTTCAATGCCCTTAAAATAATAGGATCTAAAATGGGTGCTGAGAAGACATCAAGAATAAGGAGATTCCAGAGACAACATATGACAAGGTTTGGTTAGACCTTCTACACTTCGGGCTTTTCTTAGAGCCCAGGTTTGTGAATTAACTTCACACTTTTAAACAACAAATCCACAGCAAACCAGTCCAGAAAACCAGTGGATTTATTCACCTTGAAAGCAACTGAAAACAAAGGATGAAACAATACTTAACTTCAGCATATTTGATCAACAAAGCATGCAATAAACAACCTCGATTAACACCAGTGCCTTATCCAAGGTTACAGAGTCATTTAAATTCAAATAACACTTCTGAAACAATATATCCTTATGTCTCTCGTCGGCTTGGTTTCCACTAATCTTGGTATATGCCTGGCACATACAAGAATTTAATCATTCTAGACTAAGCTATGGTCCTCAAAATTCACAGTTCCCTCCAAAGAATTTACTGGTATGAGTGATCCCGCGTATTTAATTTCCCTTATAAAGAGAAAAGCAAACAAACACTTATACTGAGATTGCTTTGCAATTCCTTTCAAACTAAACAACCCTGGATCATTTAGAATAAAGACAGTAAATAAATTTGTGAACGAATGTGAAGACAACACATAACTTTTACTCAAAACCGATGGCCTATATATTGATATTCATTTCAAAGAGTATTACAATGAATTTTGATTCTCCATTAGACTTAGAAAAGCTCAGATAAATTTCTGCAACGTTTTCTTACAAAATTTTGTGATCTCTTTCCCTCTAGTCCTGGTATCCATTTATAACAACATGGATGCACAAAGCTTCGGACTTCTCGAGGAGAGTTTGTTACAATTATTTCCAAAATTGATGAGGTTACAATTTTTACGTGAAACAGTTATGCGCTCTTTTCAACCTCTACAGTCTGTTCAATAGGTTGTTCAGTTGCAACCTCTTCTAGCTTTTTAGGGGCCCTCTCCAACTACTCCGGATCATGAGTGGAATATTTAACTTCCCACTCATTATATGTCTCTTCTGTCGGCCATGAAAAATTGATCACATCATCTTTACTTTTAGTCAACCTTTTCCAAGAATTTCTCAGTTTGTTGACTTCTGAATTAAGAAAGTTATAGTGTGACTTAATTTTTTCTATTTCCTATATTGTTATAACAAAGAAAGAGGTATCATCAAGATCAATGATTCCTTTTACCCTTGCTGACAATTTGACTTCGATCTCTTTAAGCCATATTTGTTTATCTTTCAACTGATCCGGATTGGCAAAAATCCCTGGGAGCAACTCACAAACTTGATCAGTGTATTCCTTCTTAAGCAATTTA
Source organism: Cryptomeria japonica (assembly GCF_030272615.1). Taxonomy (NCBI): domain Eukaryota; kingdom Viridiplantae; phylum Streptophyta; class Pinopsida; order Cupressales; family Cupressaceae; genus Cryptomeria; species Cryptomeria japonica. The sequence continues at coordinate 576,593,632 of NC_081411.1, read as the reverse complement.
ACCCTTCTTTCCACATTATCCACCTCTGTTGCCAATTGCAATAAACTCTTAGTGATATCAGAAGTGGATTTGATAATGGGGTTAGCTCTTGCTTCATCACAGGAAACACACATGAACTCTAAGTCTTGCTCCCTAGGCCTCCATCTGTCAAAAATGGGTGTCAAAATGGCCTTATCTCTCCTTGATTCATTCCATATCTCCATGATCTTTCCCACACTATTGTGAAGCAGTGAGGCATTTATAGTGTCTGCAAAATTGGAGATTGTGGCTTTTATTTTCTCCTCATACTTCCCCGCATAAAAGGCCTGAGTTTGCTTTAGGTTCTCCAATTCTTGGGGAGTTATCTCAATCATTTGAGAGCTGGAAGGTGCAGGAGATGGTGGGAGCTCAATGATGGGGCTAGTAGGTGGGGGTCTTGCAGGAGAGGAGGCGATCATCAATGTTGAAGACTCACCTTGTTGGCGTTGTCCCATCAGCTGGCTCTGCAATTTGGTAATGATGTTATCTTTGCCTCTCACCTCCTCCTTGACCCTGTCATAGGCCCTCAAAACTGTTTCCAATTTAATCTGGAGGGCCTCCTTTTCTTTGGCTTCCTTTTCAGCCACTGCAACACTGAATTTGGCAGTCTCTAACATAGTGCTAGTAGCCTCTACTACCCCTGTACTCTCTACTCTTTTAATCATCAATTCACCAAGGTGACTTGTCCCTGAGGTGTCTTTACCTTTCTTATCCTCATTTCTTTTGAGGGACCACATGACTAGTGCAACATTGTCCTTACTGAATGTAACCCCTTCCATGGGTTTAGTCTCTTTTCTTACTGCATCTAGTACCAGAGCATCAGCAATATTCCATTCTGGTAAAATGAGCACTCCAGCTTGTGCTACTAGATCTCTTCCCTGTTCAGGAGTGATGGTTTTGAATTCTTCCATCATCTCCTGTTTTATTTCTTCCTCCACTGAGGCTGGATCTTTATTAGGCTGCTCTGCCCTTTTTGCTTCACATCTAGCATTATATTTATCTATATGCTGCTTCCAGATAAATTGGATGAATGCTTCAGATGTGACAAAGCTATCATTAGCTAAAAAGGCACTACTGGCCTTCTTTATCTCAGGATCCCACTCCTGGCCTTTAAGTTCAGTTGAGGTGATATCCATTTGTGCTTCAGTGGGCTCTTTTGGCATCCCTTCTTCCACCTCATCATAAGTGTATGCAATCTCTCCCAAGCTGCCCAACTGAGAGAGGTATTCAGTTGCTGCTTATTCATCTCCTATGTGGATAGGGGATTGGGATGGGGAATACAAGGGTGTATCTGATTGCACTTCCTTCCCCACCCTTTGCTTCTTTGGGTTGTCCTAGATGTCAATGACATCTTGTACCTTCCTCTTTCCTTTGCTTGAAGAGGGCTCCCCTGTTGTAGGCACTAGCACACTGTAACCTGATTTCTTATGCAGGGTGTAGTCACCAGGAGGGATTGCTTTAGTGGAAGCTGACTTGCCTAAAATCATTCTTGCCTTTTCAGGGTTATTCTTAATTACAACTTCCCTCTTCTCCTTTAATGTTTGCATCACATCTTCGAAGCACACTATCAAAAATTTTATTTTCTCTTCCAATGGGAAGAAGCTAGACAATGGGTCATAGCTTGCATCAAATTGATGCACAAAATCCAGGGCTTTCTTGTAAGCCACCCATTTTTCTTTCCTCAATTCCTGTTCATCTAAGTCAAATTCATTCCTGATGAGGTCTTCAGGAAAGTGGAATTGATGAGGCCTACCTCTGCATGCTACCTTCTTCCGGAACACACCATTGTAGAAGCCCTCTGGATCAGCACACCTAGACATGGAAGTGGATAAATGGTAGGGTTTGAGGAAATCCTCAAAACAATTCCAGCCTCCCTTTGTAATTACAAATTGGTGGGCTACTGTAGCTGCGGGGAAAATTGTCCCTTTACCTCTTCCTGTTAGCTCTGCCTCTTGTAGGCCACCAATTTGTCTAAGGATCTCAGCTGTTCCTACTTTGAGGGGGACCTGGTAGGGTAACAAAAATGGGGTGCCTCTGAAACCAAAAACTCTGAAAACTGTGGAGACTGGATATAAGTACATATCACCCCAGTTATGAACTATCTTGATATTCTCTGCAAATTCTTTTGGCCTTAAGAATTCCAGAAGGACCTTGGGGACTCTTGGGTTATCAGAGCAAAGGAGAGTCCTTATTTTGGATGCAAAATATTTATCGAATTTTAGAAAACTAGCATCCTCTCTGTCCCATGACAACATAGTACTCCATAATTGTACTGGCATCTTCTCTCCTTCCTTCTCTTTTACCAGGTCCATTCCACTGGCGAAATAATCACCACCTTTGAAGAGAAAAAGGTGCATCAAGAGTGAGTACCATTCGAATGGCCTATCCACCTTCCCATTTTTTATTCCTATCAACCCACCATGGATAGCATTGGCAACATAAGAAGCATAATCAAATGTAATAGCAAGAGAAGGATTCAAAATTTGAACAATCATTAACAAGTAATGGTTTGGCATATTTGATTCAGCATCCTCTCCTAGAACTTGGCAAAGTGCCCAATACATCCCTTTCGCCCTCAAGGTAAACATACTCAACGAAAAAGGCTCTTGCGTGTTGGGCCCTACAACTGCTAACCCTCCTATTTTCAGAAAAAGTTCTTTAAGAGGCCCATTCCTAAGATGACTCCTCTGTGCACTGTACACCTGGGCTAATTGTGTGAAGTTTATGGGTTCCAGGAAGTTTGTAAACTCACTAAGCCCAAACGCTGTTCTCAGTTCTTCTGCATTGATTTCCACGAGGGTTTTCCCATTTACATCCCGGATGCATCTTGTGATTGAATCATAATTTAATGCCATTTGGGTTAGCAAGTCTGTATCCATGAATACTCCTGGGACTACTAATTTCCCAACATCTAGTTCCCAAACACTGTTCTGAGGAGCAGGAGAATTTCTCATTCCAAATCTGATTCTAAACAGCCCCAACCCGGACATTCCAACCTGTGGGTCTCTCAACCAATTACCTTTTTCATATAATCCTTCTCCAATTTTCAGACGGGGAGCCCTGGGTACTAATTCCTTGGCCTTAGATGCCTGGTTAGTTGACAGCATCAACTGCTCTAAAAAGTCATCACATACACTTCTTTCTAAATAATCAACCTTGCCAGAAAATTCCCTTTTAGGAGCCATTTGAAAATGCAGCAAGATGAATATCACTTCTTAAACACTCCTGTAACACAAGAATAATTTCACTTATTACACCACACAAGAACAGCTGCAAAATAAGAAAGAACCTGATGCTTGCTTGAAAGAATTCGCTCTGCAACTGATTCACCTTCTCTGTATTTGAAAAAGATAACTCTGCGTTATTCTTCTGCAAAATCTTTTAAAAGATATCTACACTTGGTTGTTAAGAAGTCAAATGCTTGTACTCTGGGCCTTAACTATGACATTGATTCCGCATGCTTCGGCCGTCCTTTTAAAATCGAATTCATACGAGAATTCATATTCTAGCTCCAACGGGTCGTAGCCTTCCTGCAAGTGTCTCACTGTTAATTTCATTTTGACGGCTTTGTCTTTAATCTGGGTCCTATCTTTCTATTGGCTACATAATACCACACGACATCCGACCATTGGCTTAGAAAATCCCTTCGCATTCTATTTTGATACTAGCCGAATGTCTCCCTTTATACTGTGGCGGGGCCTATATTTTCCCTTTTTGGCCATGTCATCATCAAGACACGTGGACGACCGATATTCATTCTCGCTATTTCGTGGCCTTAAGAAGTGAGCACCTCACCCTTGCAAAATAGCGCTGACCGTCAGATCATCCTTCAAGTTAATCACCTTTTAATCCTTCGAAAAGGTCCTCAGAAATGGTGGGCCCGCTGAGTCGTCACTAACACCTGGCACCTAGTCACCTGCTATGTTGATTTGTCGCTCTGTCACTGGCCAAAAGAAGAACCATGGGGGGTCCCACTTTCGTCTCAATAGGTCTGTCTCTTATGTCATCATCATGACACGTGGACGGCTGATATTCATTCTCGCTATTTCGCGGGTTTAAAGGGTGAGCACTTAACCCTTGCGAAATAGCGTCGACCGTCGGATCATCCTTCAAGTTGATCGGTATTTAACCCTTTAAGAAGGCTCTCAGAGATGGTGGGCCCATGGACACGTCATGGACACCTGGCGCCTTGTCACTTTCGGAGCTGACTTGTCAATTTTTTATTTGCTGGAAGGAGCCACGGGGTCTCAATAAATTGTAAGAGCTATCCCTGCCAAGTCATCTCCACCTATATGCCGACTCATCTTTGGGGCCCACTTTTGAAACCTTGGTCCTGACCCGCTGACTGTGGTGACTTGTGCCATGTGCTACCTTTTAATACGCCAGAAGAAAGCCACGGGGCTCCAACTATCTCTGACAGCTATACCTTTCACTTCCTCCGTCATGACACATGGATGGCTGATATTGATTCTCGCTATTTCACGGCTTTAAAGGGTGAGCACTTAACCCTTGCGAAATAGCGCTGACCGTCGGATCCTTTCTCAAGTTAACTAGCGTTTACTGGGCTCGACACTTTAGAATGAAATAATACAAGGCGAAATTTTTTCAAATAATCAACATAACCGCCTAGGTAAATAACAAGGGGGGACACTTCCTACGACCCCACGACCCATGACTTAAGTGAAATAAAGTAACGGCAAAATAGAAACCAGAGGGCTTAACAAGGAAAGAGTCTAAAAAATTAAAACCCTTAAACCCCTAAGGTTTAGAACAAAGCTGAAGCACTTAGGATTACACCTCATTCAGAAAATTTTCAAGGTACCATAGCCAATTATGGGGAAAGAAGAACCCAATTTTAAAAACAGTGATAACAGGATTTATGTTGTTATAACTGTTAGGGAACAACAATGAAAAATGATCTGTTACTTTGCACTTTCATCTCTCTAAATTAGATCCAATTATGCTTCACAGTCTGCAACACTCAGGTATATCTCTATCTTCTCTAGGATGGTTTAACTCATTCTCCTAATGCCACCGACACATGAAACATCAGTTCTATCATCCTAAATAGCCATAACAACTAAGTCGGCCATAAAACCTAATTACATCTTGAATTTAAAATACAGATCATATCATATTAATATCCAGATCATTACAACAATTTACAATGCAATATCAACCATTTATTATTCATAACCCATCACAAAAATATGATATGTAAAAAAGTCAAACCCTTAGAACATTCCACTAAGAAATTTACACATTCCTAAGAAATTCTACCATCTTATGCACCAAAACAAAATTCAAATTATTCACATAGGTTGTGTCGTGTTATCTCCATGTAGATTCACCACCAATCACCGTCATATCAAAAATCATTACTAGTTGAGTGAATTTATCACCGATCCTAAAACCCTAGCACAACTCCATAAAAATTTCAAAACATGCCTTTTAGTAATCAACATAGGATGCGGTTCCGATCACATACATAAATCCATCATAAAAGATTATGTCTCAAACCACAAGTCTCCAACCATCACTAATTTACCGATTCCATCAAAATATTTTATTTTACCGATTGAAGTCCTCATTCTCAGTCCTACCGGTAAACCTTGTCATACTTACAAATTCTAAATGTGGTGGACCAAATTACTTATCCAACAAGTCAGACACCAAAGTTCATCTATAGCCATCATCAAACATTAATTGACATAGGTTGCCATCACTGGCAACACAAATAACTAATCATATCATCATCAATCTTCTATCGATACAGTCATCAACTCATCTGCATCAGTTATCCCAATCATGCCAACAAATTCATCATGATAATTCCCAATTTTAAATTTCACCAAACATTGCTCACTTACTAACAAATTATGATCATCCTGAATCCATACTATTTGATAAGGCTTAGGATGTTTCAATCTTTCCAAATTCAACTTGTAGTCACATAAATCTGTCCATTTTAATTAAATGAATATTTGTTATTTATTTGATTAAAAATACACTAGCCAACAGTTAATTAAATTAACATTTAATTAATTCATCATCAAAACATTCTCCTATTAATTAAATAAATTATTCAATTCATTTTAATTAATTCATTAAATCCAAATTCAATCTTGAATCTCCATAAGACATTCATAGTGCAAAAAGTTGTTGAGAGCTACACTAATTTGGAACTTGGAGAGGAGAGGAACAAGGGAGGAGGAGCTACAAGCATGGTGGAAGGCATTTGGAGATGCCTCGTTGTATTTGCTTTCATTGTCAAATGCTTTATTATTTTTTTAGTGTCTCTCTTGGTATGCCTACTTAGACTAGTGTTTGGTTGATTAACACTAATAGTTCTTTGTTTCTTGTTGATTCTCTTATGTATTATACCACCACAGGTTTTTGTCTAACATCTCCCATTTTGCAGAGCATCATTTGGTGAACCCGACGTGAATCAGCAACTATTTTTAAAATACTAACTTTTTTTTTTTACTGTTTTACTTGACACATAGGTTGCGCTTCGGCGCTTTTGTTCATGCTTTAGCGCAATTGTTCCCTCAATAGTGCTATTGTCCCAAAAGTAGTGCGTTTGTTTATAGTATAGCGCTATTGACCCTGAAGTAGAGCTATTGTTCCATTATTAGCATTGTTGGCTCTCTGTGTAATAATTTATTTTAGTGCTTTTTTTTGTACTTATTGTTGCGCTTTTGTGTTAAATAGTGCTTTTGTTCTCACATAGAGTAGCACTATTGTAACAAAGCGTTGTAAAAAATACCCTGTAACCGACAAATCAATTTTTTTTTAGGCTTGTAGAGGCCCACCATTTATGCGGATTTTACTAACTTTTTGTTTCTTGTGCAGCTTTGAACTAACCCAATTTATTTCTTAAAATTTTAGAAATTCACTTTTTTTAATTTTTTTTATTGCAAGTTAAAATCAACTTGAACACTTCATTTTGGTGCTTAAAAATCAAACCTCAAAGATTTCATTTTGGTGTTTTAATACTCACAAAACAAACTTTTATTTTCTTGCAAGTTAGCAAACTAAACCATTTTTATTTTTTTTTCTTGCATCAACTCAAACTAAAATTCACAATCCACACTTTGTTTTGGGCAAAATAAAAAGAACAAGACACTTTTCTTTCAATCTTAAAGCAATTTACTTCAAGCAAATGTGCTTTTCATTTAGTTGACCAGGATTTCAATTTCTTAGTTTACTCAACATATTGCCTTTGAAGGATAAAAAGAACACCATGACTGTTGGAGCAACATCTCCAAATAGTTAGATAATATTGCGATGATGAGTTAAAAAGAACAAGTGTCTTTTGTGTTTGGCACACTTGTGCAAAAATTTTGTTGAGTGGTCCTACTTCTAACACACACTATCCTCTCCCTTGGCTTTCATGATGCTAGGTGCAAGAGAAAAGTGTTAGTATCACTCAAAGTTTATCTTTTTAAGAGAGGCCTACCAAGAGACACATCACTCTTGGGAATGACCTCATGTGGTAAATCCTTCAAGCCGCTATAGAAATCAGGTGTGAGCGAAAGTTGTAGCCTTGGGTATAGCTGTTCCTATAGTGTAACTTGCCGAAAGGACAAATGGTCCCACCCACAAGTTACAAGGCTCTTAAGTGAGTCACTACAGAATGAACTTATGTCCAAAGACATCAAAAATTATTAAACACCTTTATGTAGTAGCCCACCCATTCTATTGATTGAGGATATTTGGGAGAAGTTCAGTGTAAGAGCATAGAAGGTTTTGCTCCCAAGATACTCACCATACATATTTCCTTGAGTAGAAACATAGCTTTTTGAAAGGCTACTTGTAGATTGATGAAAGTGGTGACTCCCCCATCATAAGGATCATCTATTTGTTATGTTCATGCAAGACTTAGTATATCACATCCTTACCTGCCATGACTGGATTCATAAGGTATGTAGTACCAAAGTTGAAGAAATATCAAGATGTGGGCTGAAATTATCGCAACTGGCCATTTGACCTTAAGGATATAGTGTGTTTGAAGTATCTTCGATTTTGTCAAGACCAATGATAAACTAAGCCGACTTCAAGCTTTTGGAAAAACATACTGAAAAACATTTGGAAAGAAAGGGGCATAAAAAGTCCAAAGATTGGGTTAATCTAGACCCACACTTATTTGTGCCTTTTGAGGCAACATTCTTGTGTTTGTGTGCTTGCTTTGTTTTTTTGTCAAAGAAAAATAAAAAATCAGTTCCAAAAACAAGTATTCATCCAACACAAACATTTTCAAAAACCAAAGATCAAAAAGAAAGTGCAAAAATAAAGTATCAAACTATATGACCATTCTTCACATCTTGAGAAAGAAGAATCTTCATCAACATATCAATTTGAAGAAAAGATCATTGAGCTCAAAGGCTTTCATCAAAAGAAGGAAATTCTTCCATCTTAATAGACAAATATTTGTCTCACATAGAACCTTCTTACGTCACATCCGTCTATATCTTCAAGGAAAATCCAACGAGTTTGATCAAGAGTCTTTAAGCCACAGAGCTTTTACTCAATATAGAGCTTTGAGTTATCATAAAAACAAGTGAGACAAAATCAATCCTACCTTCTTTCCAGACATTTGCATTACATATAACTCAGCTAGGGAAGAACCACCAACCCCTAAAAGAGAAGAGGAAGAGTTTGTTCCTTTTGTGACACAGAGTTTCTATTAAAGTTAACATTTCATCCATTTTCACATTCACACACATCATTAATCCGTTCCAACTCTCAAAACATAAAGAGATCTTGTCCTAAGTTCTTCTTAGATATTGCTTTAATCAAACACAACACATCACTTTTTAGAGTGTCTCTACATCTAGGGTAAACTCATCCTAAGAGACATTTCTATGCAAGTTAAAACTAGTCTATGAGTGCATCCTCTCATTACTAGGTAGTTGGATCTATAACACATCTCAGGCCTCTCTAAACCTTATCATATCAAAAATTATCAACAAACACAATGAGCAATTCATAGAAGGACTTTGGTAACATCTACCTTTAGTGTTAGAGATCCATATGCAAAACACTTCACCAAACATATATCTCTCGTTCCATCACCAACTAATCATCATTTTCACAAAACTTCAACAAAAACTTATAAACAAAATGGATCAAACCAGATCAAGGTCTAGACAACTAGAAATTGAAGAGGAAGAGGAGGAAAATCTCAATGAATTCCAAGAAGCCCTTGGAGGAAACATAAATGATGAAAATCCAAGTACTTCTACTCTTGTAGCAATAGAAAGGGCGCAACACAACCCTCTCTTCAATCGACTTTTTGATGAAATACTCAGGAGAAACGTTGATTCTCACTTTTTATGACTTGCCCAAGAGGGAGCCAAACTACCCTCTGATTTTGATACTGCACAACTAAGGCAAGCATCAGAATGCCAAAGTCATAATGAGGATGAAAGAGGTCAAGATTACATTACATACAACCTTCATCAAGGAAATCCCCCACCTCCTCCTCCTCCAAATGACATAGACATGTTGCGGCAACAAGTCAATAATCTTTCCCAACAACTCCACAGTGGTGTGAAAACAAATCAGTTTTCACTTAATGATATTTGTCCCTATCCCTTTGATAGGAATCTACATATGCCACCTTTTCCACGAGGGTTTGAAATACCTAAGTTCAAAAAGTATCAAGGAAAAGGAGACCCTCGCGATCATGTTAGGGAATTTCATTCAGCATGCCTAGAAGTAGCATATGAGGATACATACCTAATGCGACTCTTTCCCCAAAGTTTGGGAGGGACAACTGCATCATGATTTTCATGACTAGCAATTGGTATTAGGAAATTTGAAGAACTGGTCCAGAAATTCCTTGCACATTACTCACACAACATTGAACGCGATATCACCATGGCCGATCTATGTAACACTAAGAATAAAATAGGGGAGCTATTTTCAGCTTTCCTACAATGATGGCGACAGATGTCTAGCAAGCGTTCCCTTCAGCTACCTGAAAGAGAGCTAGTGGAAATATTTTTTTCCAACTTGAACGAAGAAATGGAATTTCATTTGGACATGAAAGGCATAGATTCCTTTAATGACATGATCACCCAGGGTTTAAAATGTGAAAGGGCCCTCATCAAAAAGGAGCTTATCAAAATATACAATGAACCAAAAGATGCGCCCCACCCGCGATTCAACAGTGATAAACCTAACTTTTGGAATAAAAACAAAAACATCATCAATGAAGGGGTTGTAAATGCAAGGACTATCAAAAGTACATAACCTGTGGTCCAATTTGTATGGAAAAACCCCCCTCCTAAGACCAACACGGTTCCTCCCCCACCAAATCAAGGATGCAATGTTCAGTAAGAAGAACCAAGGCAAAGACAACAGAATTATAAACCAAAACGTACATACACTCCCTTAGGGGAACCTATTGAAATAGTGTTACGTCAATTGGTCTCTTCAAATTTTGTGACCTTACCAAAGGCATCCAATTACGAACCTCAGGTTAAACCTTCATGGTGGAGGGATAATGAACATTGCGAATTCCATCAAGGGAAAGGGCATAAAACAAGCAATTGTCACAGATTGAAAGATCTTGTTCAAGATCTTATTGACCGAGGTGAGATTGAAATTGAACGACACGATCCAAAAAATACAAATAATGATCATCTTATGTTTAAGAATCCACTTCCATCACAAGATCAAAGGGGTCCTTCCACTTCAGAGTGAAACACAGATACAACCGATTATACACGAGACACCTATAATTACACTATGAATCACCTATATGATGCCGATGAACAAATTGAAACCATTACCATCAAAAATCCAAGCTCTACTTGCAATGTTGTTACGGGTCATAGCAAGATCGCCATTAAAGCAGCTCCACAAGGCACCCCCTCCATCCCAAAGTAGTCTAACCTTGTCGAACAATTAGATAAAATGCCTACACTTATATCTATCTTAGAGATTTTGCGCTTATCCCCATCTCATAAAACAATCTTGGATCAAGCTCTCCAAGAAGCGTCAGTCCCTGCCAATCTAAATATAGATCAATTTCAAACTATGGTTGGCATTCTGAGGTCATCACCATGTCTCACTTTCTTAGAAAGTGACAATACATCCTTCCAGCAACCTCATAACACCTCACTCCATATTGAAGGATTTATCAACCAACATAGAATCAAGCGAGTCTTGATCAACAATGGAGTAGGCCTAAATATCTGTACATTACAATTGGTCACAACATTGGGATATGCAGTTGAATCAGTGGATCCCCACAAAAGGATAACCATAAAAGCCTATGATGATGCAGAGCATTCATTAAAAGGAGCAGTTGTGTTACCAATCCGAGTTGGCCCAGCGGTGAAGCACATCATATATCAAGTTCTAGACCTTCCTCTACCATATAATTTGTTGTTAGGAAGACCTTGGATACATGCCATGCAAGTCATTCCATCCACCTACCACCAATGTCTCGAGTTCCCTCACAACGATGTGGAAATTACAATCCTGGGTGATGCAAATCCCTTTGCATATTGTCACAATATCAACCATCAACTCGAAATTACCATTCCCAACAATAGAGAAGCTATCCCATCTACATCATATGTAATTCCAACCTCTCTTTCTAGTTCAAACACCACTATACCCAAGCAAGAGAAGCTAAAGATGATAATGGCTGAGGAAGGTCTTGGGGAGTACAATCTCAGCCAACTCTTTTGTGTCGGGAAACTACCCACTTCTCCTAGAACTCATGGTAAACCTCAAAGGTTACTTCAAATGTCACTGGTCAAACCAGCATGCACTTTGATGCCTTTTATCCTTGGAAAGAGTCAAGAAGAAGAGACCAGAGATGAGGACTTAGCTGAATGGATCTATAAAGATCCTATCACCACGAACATCCCACAAGCTAAGCTTCCCATAGATCAATATGGAAAAGGCCTTCTCATTATGAAAAGAATGGGCTATGATGGTCAGAGTGCATTGGGACCTTGCAAGTAAGGACGACATGAGCCGCTGCAACCAGATTTAAAGCCTAAAGATAACACTGGATTAGGCTTTCAAAAGAAGATTCTTCCTAAACTCAGATTCAAAGGAAAACCCAGCAAACCTCTATATCAGCCTAATACTCTAAAGAGGCCACCCTTGATTATCTCAGTAGCACCACAAACCACACCAACTACCCCAATACGATTAAAAATCCTAGCAATATCATCCACAACACCAATCATCCTACCAATCAAACTAGAAACCCCATCAGCAGCAGCAACTGCCTCAATAGCACCATTATCACTATCAGAACCCGTAACAATATCAACAACATTGGAAATTCCATCAGAAGCAGCAGATCCAACAATTCCGATACTTCTAGTATCGGATTCACTGATCCCCATAATCCTTTCTGCAACACCAATCATTTCATCTACAAAGGTACACCAACCGATCACACTTGCAGTATTTAACTCAAAGGATATCCCGGTATGGTATAGTCATTGGATATTGGAAAGCGACTTAGAGATCGACTCACATGAGTGGGAATTTGATTTAGTACATCCCAATACTTCAGATGAGGAAGACGCATCACCCCCTCCACCTCACAAAGAAATCCCTATTTATGGAGAAGTGCAAATTAAAACCTCTTGGGTTTCTGAACTAGAAACATCTTCCACAGACCCTCCATCACATCCTACCCCCAATTATGATAGGGAGAGTACCATCAATGACCTTCACCACAACATCTTGACCCTCGCTGACACATCTTATAAACTTAACCTGATCGATGAGGTAATGCCCATTATCCATCTTGAACTCATTGAATGGAACCAACCTAATCTCCCATGTCTTGACCATTTCCAAAACGATGAGGTGATCATTGAATTTTTGGAACTACGGGATAACATACCAAGTAGGGATCACAAGGATGGATTCACCATTGAACTTGATAGCACAGCCTACTTCGGGGTGGATGCCAAACCTTTTAGCTGCAAAAATATTACAATAAAACATGGATCTTCTAGTGAAAACCACACGGTGGCACTGTTTGATACCAAAAAAGTAAAAAGAAAGAGAGTATCCAATGGTGAAAAACTCTCTGAGGTGCCTAAGGATGAATGGTTTGACATCCTCCCCTCTAGTACAAATCAAGAATGATCAACGATCCTTATCGAGGAAACAAAAGAATTCAACATGGGGACTCCTAAAACTCCTCACCACATACATCTGACATCTCTTTTAACTCCAGAGGAACAACCTAAGTTGATAGAATTTTTCCAGAAGCATCAGATCAACTTTGTATGGTCATATGCAAACATGCCTGGTCTTGATCCTAATTTAGTCATGCATCACCTCACTGTAGCAGAAGGAGCCAAACCTATCAAGTAGAAGCTTCGCAAGATGCACCCCTAGATTGCAGTACTAGTCAAAGCAGAACTTAAGAAACTCCTGGATGTTGATTTTATTATACCAATTGATTATGTAGATTGGATATCCAACATTGTGCCCATCGGCAAACCAAATGGGGGCATCCGTATCTGTACTGACTTTAGAGATCTGAACAAGGCATGTCCTAAAGATGACTTCCCCCTACCAAATATCGACATAATTGTAGACCTAACTGCAGGACATGTCATGCTTTCTCTCATGGATGGCTTTTCATGGTACAACCAGATAAAGATTGCACTAGAGGATCAACATAAGATAGCCTTCACATGTCCATGGGGAACATATTGCTGGAATGTAATGCCTTTTAGTCTAAAGAATGCAAGAGCGACCTATCAAAGAGAAATGACAACCATCTTTCATGATATGATGCATACCATAATGGAAGATTATGTTGATGACTTACTGGCAAAATCACTCACAAGAGAATCTCATCTAGACATATTAGAGAAAATCTTTGACAGATTGGAACAATATCATGTTCAACTCAACCCAAAGAAATGAACTTCTAGGATACATTATCTCAAGTAAAGGCATTGAGGTCGATCCTGCAAAGGTCAAAGAAATCATGGACATGCCACCTTCAAGGAACATTAGTCAGCTAAGGACATTACAAGGACAGCTACAATCCATCCAAAGATTCATTGTACAACTAGCAGATAAGTGTCACCCCTTTACACACCTGTTACACAAAAACATCTGCTTTCAATGGGATGCCAGATGCCAGCAAGCATTCCAGATGCTTAAGGACTATCTCATGAATACACCATTGTTGATCCCACCGGATCCAAGTAGACCTCTATTGCTCTATATTTCAGCAACAAATACAACATTGGGAGTGCTACTGGCTAAACATAATGCGGAAGGGAAAGAGTGTGTTGTATACTATATCTCTCATACACTAGTTAGCTATGAACTCAATTATACACCTATTGAGCGAGCTTGCCTAGCAGTAATCTTGGTAGCCATTAAACTAAGGCACTACTTGTTAACATATAAAGTACAACTCATTGCAAAGTTCGATCCACTAAAGTACTTACTCAGCAAAGCAGCATTGACAGGCCGCTTGGCCAAATGGGTGATGATTCTAAGTGAATTTGACATCGAGTATGTGGACCATAAGGCTATCAAGGGGCAAGTTATTGCAGATCAGTTGGTCAATGCACCCCTCACAGGTGATCATCCTCTTGTTTCCAATTTTCCAAATGAAGATATCTTCATGATCATAGCAGCACAACCATGTAAAGTATACTTTGACAGTTCCTATACTAGACATGGCTCAGGGGCAGGCATTCTGTTTATCACACCTCAAGGTGATAGCATCCCGAAGTCTTACAGGATAACGTTTCCATGTACAAACAACATAGAAGAATATGAGGCCTTGATCACAGGACTCCGACTAGCCATACAATGGAAATTGAAAGAGTTATAGATATATGGCGAGTCCCAACTGGTCATTTGACAAGTCATAGACAAATATCAGACCAAGGATGATAAACTCATGTCATACAAGAAAATGGTGGACAATTTAAAAGCATCTTTTACTACTATCACCTTTGAGCAGATACCTAGAGATCATAATCGAGCTGCTAACGCTATGGCTACCATTGCATCTCTCCTAGAACTTCCACAGAATTCAACATGCTACGAGTTCTTGGTAGAACAACTTTGGATTCCTGCTTATGATATCCCCAAATCTAAGATGATATGTCACCTTACCGGTTATGAATCCCTATGGTATGGTGAGTTTTACACCTATCTACATGATCACACACTTCCTCCTAAACAATCGAATAACCAATGTAAAACTTTCATTCGCCAAACCGCTCGATATACCATCATTGCTGAAACCTTATACCGACGCAGTCTTGATGGTACTCTCCTTCAATGTCAAGAACAAGATGAGATAACAAAGGCCTTGGAAGAGGTACATGAAGGAATTTGTGGGACTCGCTCAAGTGGTCCTTCCTTAGCAAAAAAGATCATGCACTTTGGATACTATTGGTCATCCATGGAAAAAGACTCCTACTATTTTGTCAGAAAATGCAAGAAATGCCAAGTTCATGGAGACTTGATACATGCACCAGCATAGGAATTGCAACCAATCACAACACCATGGCCCTTTTGTCAATGGGGCCTTGACCTTGTAGGTAAGATCCATCCATCTTCATCCAACGGTCATAAGTTAATCATTACCACCACTGAATACTTCACAAAGTGGATTGAGGTTGTTCCACTTACCCAAGTCACCAGCAACCAGATCGCCTCATTCATTCTTAATTACATCATCTATCGATATGGTGTACCCATGTCCATCACCATAGATAACGAGCTTCCTTTCAAAAATCAGGATGTCCATGAACTCTGTGAGAAGTTTCACATTCAACACCGCTTTTCCACTCCCTTTTACCCACAAGGAAATGGTTAGGCCGAAGCATCAAACAAAAACATATTGAGAATCCTCAAGAAGATAGCCAAGGATGCCAACTGTGATTGGCATGTTCAATTAAATCTAGCACTATGGGCGTATCAAACTAGCATTCGAACCCCTACAAGCACAACTCCCTACTCACTGGTTTATGGTGCAGAAGTAATCCTTCCTATTGAGGTCGAGATACCATCTCTACGAGTTTCCTTGCATAATCTCATAGATGATGATGCATATAGAGTCTCATGTCTCCAATATTTAGAACTACTTGATGAGAAACAACAAGTTGCATACAACCACCTCAAAGCCTATCAACAATGCAGGAGCAGGAGCTATAATCATCGAGTTAGACCTCGTGCATTTGAGGTAGGTGATCTTGTTCTCAGAGAGAATC
Organism: Cryptomeria japonica; assembly: GCF_030272615.1. Taxonomy (NCBI): domain Eukaryota; kingdom Viridiplantae; phylum Streptophyta; class Pinopsida; order Cupressales; family Cupressaceae; genus Cryptomeria; species Cryptomeria japonica. The sequence continues at coordinate 576,577,367 of NC_081411.1, read as the reverse complement.
CTCATAACCAACCAAATAGAGAACATCGGGGAAAGTTTGAATCAAACTGGTTGGGTCCATATGTTATCACTGCTGTATTTGTGTCTGGGGCATATCAATTGGCTACTTCAGAAGGAGAACCGCTAGTAGATCTGATCAACATCATGCACCTCAAACGGTTTTATACATAAGCTGTATAGAGCATCAGGCTCCAATTTATATCAGAAAAACACCAAAAACATTCAGATAAATGTCTTGAAGAAAATACAAAAAAAAAATCAAAATAGTAAAGAAAAATCATGCATCCAAATGGTGAACAACCACTCTGGTGGCACCTTGGGTAAGTGCGATGGTGAAAACGTAGCAAATGGGAACCACTCGTAAAGGTTATGGCTCCATTGTCTTTCAGACTTGTTGCGATCAAATTCATTGCATCCACACATCCATCAGTCAAACCCATGGCTTGTTATTGATCTGCAATCAAGGATAATGCTTCATGCATCTTGCATCCTGCTTTTTCATAGTCATGTCTAAACTAGGGGCAATGCCATTAACCTATTTGATGGAAGTGGATTCTACATTACTTGTGATTCATTGGGTTCTTCATTCAAAACTGTTTTACAAAATACCAAAAACATTCAAAACTATCTCACAAAATCCAGAAAACATCAGAAAACATCAAAAATCAAGCAAAAACATGGCAACACTTTGTATATACACATCCATGTAGATACCGAACAAACATTTTTAGATACTCTTATAATGATCACTTATCACATTGACCAAACAATCAACATAGGTACGCACAACTGTCTTAAAAAGGATGCATCCTTCCTTACCAAAACAAAGACATGATGACATTTTTCTTTGACAAGAAAATTATGTTTAAGATATCGAGTACTTGGTCGATTTGATAAGTTATTTATTCATTTATATCAGGTTCCTATGCTACTCTGGGATATCCACAAGTGATTAGAGTAGTGGGGATGGTTCCTAAGTATCATTTTTGTTTGTGTATCTTTTGTGATTTGTTCCAATGAAGTTCTGGGGCATGTACTAATGGTGTCTACATGGGAAGTTTACTGAGCTACGTGATCTTATGCAAAATACAGTCATGAATCACTATGGCTTGCTGATTAGAGCGTATACCTTGACCATATGAGCATGAACCATTATGGAGGGTCAATACTCTTTATTCTTTATTTATGTTGCTTGTTTGCAGGTACAATTATCCATCCTTGGTTCCTACTGCCTCGCCCAAAATTGATACTACCATGCTCAATGATGAAAATAAAGCACTATGGATCATCAATCCATCTCATTTTTTTATATTGCATTCCATTGCATATCAGCCATCCATTTAATCATTCATTATTCATATGCATGGTTTTGTATGCAAGTGTGAACAAGTTTTTAAAATGAGACATTATTTGGTCTTCGATACAAACACGACAGAGTTTTCTGATACATCATCAGTGCATCATGTAAAGTCTAAACAACCTTGCATTCATCTATCATGAGCACATCGAATCATCATTTCATTACATTTAGTTGCATTTGAATCAACCTAGTTCCTTATCATATACATGCATATAGGTTTTATTAACTTCATTCTTAGATATTCATTAAAGGGCATTTCATATCATTTAGTTACATTTGCATACATAAAATTCATTCTCATTGGCTTGCATTAGTATCATTACATCATTTCATCATTACAAAAATCATGACATTTACATTCATTTGTATACATTTCTCATTAATACATATTATCATTATTATCCATTACTATGTATTCATTTAGTATCATTTAAACTCATCATTCACCATCATTTAAACTTGTTTACCACATTCGTTTAGATTTCCTTAGTTGCATACATTTATTTATCTATCCATTAGTTAAAAGTGCATTCATCTATCCATTTAGAATACCGAATATACTCATTCATTTTCATCTTACAACGATTTCATTTAGGATTCATTAAAATGCATTCATTATCCTTTTTAATTACATTACAGTGTAGTTGTTCATTACTCATGAGTTGCATTATCATCACACTATCATTTCACTTAAATCATGTTTTATCAACATTTTAGAATCATAACAAAAACCATTTGTCTCAACATTGGTTTATACATTTTACACATACATTCATTTAGAAATCATTACTTAAACATTGGTACTTTATCCATATTGCATTCATTTTAACCATCTAGATGCATTTATATAAATCATTCATACATTGCATCAAACATCACTGCATATCAGCATATCATCATCTCATCGACATAAAACACAAGTACTATCTATATCATCGTTAGTATCATTTCATTAGGCATACATCATCATCATGACATTACATACATAAAGCATTTCACCAACACATCATGCCAATGATAACTTTAAGAAAGCCCCGCTTAAAAAAAGATATTAAATATAGGCGAATTTTTATTTATTTTGGATAAAAATAATAATTTTTATTGGCGAATGTTTCAATTTTTTAAAAATAAAATATTAATTTTATTGGCAAATTTTTTTACTTCAAAATTTTTTGGTTGAAAATCTTGACAAATCTTAGAAAATAATACAAAAATGCATTAATTACAATTGTAAATAATTTTATTTAAAAAAACAAATTCTTATACAAAAGTAGATGCCTAAGGTGAAAATCATTAATGAGTTTTAAGGGTAGACACTACTTTATTTATTTAATGATATTAATTTAAATTAATCTAATAGAGCTGTTTGTATTTTTTCAAATAAAATGTACTTAAAATTTGCAATATTCATGGGGCCTAAAATTGTTTTTATACCATTGATTTCCATTGAGTTCAACAATTGAAAATAAATTCAACCCCCATGACCATTACAACTTGTAGGTACAATTTACCTCATGGAATGCAATGGTGGTCATTAGATTATATTTTGAATCAATGGTGGCAACTAAAGATTGCTGATAAAACCCTAAACTAACTAATAATATGATGTATTATTGGTGAATTAATTAATTTTTATATAATAAATTATAAAATTTGGGCGAATCTAATCCAATCATGTATCGAATATTTTGGCGAATCTTTGAGTTCAAAATTTTTTAAAAATAAATACTTTGACGATTTAAATAAGACTAATTTTTTTTTTGTAAAAACGTGGTGATTTAGGTCACTTTAAATTTTGAGCTATTAGCCAAATTTTGATTTCCAAACTTAAAAAATAGCCAATTGGCAAATATTAGCCACTAAAAAAATCACTGCCAGGGATAACTTTAGGAAACCACCCCCCGAGCAACTGTGTAAAATCCTAGCGAATCAGACATTATTTTCGGGGAGGAATTTTCATATTGATGGCAAATTTTTTTTCAAAAATAGGGCAAAAAATTATTTTGTATTGGCGATTTTTTTCTAGGGTACGAAAAATTCCATAAATTTCTAGCAAATAATACCTTGTTCTATGGGAAAAATATATATTATAGGAGGCGAATAATTTTTGTTAAAAGGAACAAATATATAATTGTATGGGTGAAAAATTTTACTCCGAAGGAAAAATTATTTAAATGTATTGGTGATTTTTATCCACCACTTGAAAATTGTTTAAATGTATTGGTGAATATTTTGTTATTTATGGAAAAATTTATAATTTATTGGCGATTTCATGAATTCATTGCCATTAATAGACAAGGCACATCACATCAAATCAGTACATCACATTGAGTTCGGACTCTGCACGATGTATAAATAAGCATGACCTCTTTGATATGTGAAAGGTGACACATACCTAAAATCCATCAATGATTTTATACCGTTTGATGATCATAGATCAATGGCTGAAGTTTTATTTCAGCCCAATTTTTTGAAGAGAACATAGCTCACCAGAAAGTGCTCGGAATGGAATTGGATTGACACGTATCAAATGTCATGAATCATGATCGATAATTTTGGTCATTTAATATATATCTATTCAATTACTGCAATCTACTATGTCCCCATGACTTCCAATGTGGTACTTGCCAACTTGGTACTGGATTATAGTTGTTTCCAATTTCGCACACTAGTGCATTTATGGGAAAGATTTGCAGAGATACGAAAGATTTAAAAAAATTTAAAGCAATTAATACGGCTAGAGAAGTAATTATTACAATCAAGAGCTTCAATTATTTATATACGATCTCTTCTTCTTTCATCTTCAATTTGTTGGCTTGATGATGATTATCATGTATTCATCACTTGTTGTCATTGATGAAACACTCTCACACACATATGATTACATTGACTACTAGTGTAACTTCATTGATTTAGACTATTAACCGGTATGTTTAAGGTCTATCTCTAACCAGTACTCTGTGTCAACTGGTATGTGCCTAAGAGATAACCTATGGTTACATTAATTCGGCATCAAAATGAAGATAAAGATGAAGATGAAAATCAAGCAAAAGATTCCAGGACAACGGTTCACATATTTTATTCCAACTGGTATTGACTATTCTAACCGGTATCCATTTTTTTGTGATGAGTTACCAGCACTGTTTGTTTGGCGGTCATTTTTGTGATGAGTTATGTTTAATTGTCTAGATACACTGCACCTAGGAAATTGTGTTTCTATGGCCGACATAAGATTTGTATGTCTATTTGAAGACATCTTAGTGAATCATTTAAAGAGAGAGAACTGATATAGAAGAGGAGATTTATGCAAATACTAATATGCATAAAGAGTGAAATCTTTTGTTGAAGAGCGATAAGTGTTTAGATGAAAAGCAGTGTTGAATGTACTTGGAATGATTTGATCAAGTAAGTCTTTTTCTACTCAGAATAGATCAAATATTTCTTGTTGTTTTCTAATCATTACAATAGAATCAAATCCCCTAACCGGGTAAGATTTAACAAGCTTCATTATACAAATCCTCTAACAAGGTGATCCATTAGTTTGGATTCTAAAATCCTCCAGCAAGGTTACTCTTAACAGGGTATAAGCTTCTAATCAAGCTTGGGATCTCTAACAAGATTCGCTCCTAGCAGAGCACTTTGTAAGACCTTAACTGGTCAGTTATCTATTACTGCAGATAGTTAACTTGTGAGTTTCATCTGACCGTGGTTTTTACCTATTTGGGTTTTCCACATATAAACACTTGTGTTATGGTGGATGTTATACTTTATGTGGATGTTGTTATTTCATTTTGGATAGCATGTATTTTGTTCAAATTCTTGGTTAAGTTCATCTACCAGTTAGTGTTTAAAGTTGTGCTTGTTTTGGTGTCATTGATTCACCCCCCCCCCCCTCTCAGTGCTTTTCAAGACCATCAATTGGTATCAGAGCCTAACTTATTTGAAGCCTAACCGCTTAGAAGGGAATCTTGAAACTACCATGGGGGACATAAGCTACTTCAAGATGGTTAGAGAGCTAGAAGCTAGCAGAAATGAAATTGAATCCCTTAGGGGCAAACTAAAAGTTTCTCAAGTCAAAAGGAGAGAGCTATCTGAAAAACTGCTAGAAATATCTGATAATAGTTCTTCAGATGAAGCCAATATTGAAGCTTTAGCTGATGAAGTTGAAAAGGTGGACGGTGAAAAACTGAATCTAAGAAGAGAGCTAGAAGGTCTCACTATCCGCATGAGTCAAGAACTGGAAGCCATAATAGCTGTTGAAGATCTTATCAAGGTAAGAGATCAAGAGATCATAAAGATCAAATAGGAAAAAGACACTATACATGAGGATTTGATTGCTAAAATAGAAGAAAAGGAGAACCTAAAGCTAGACCTTGAGTTGGCATCATCTCTGAAAGAGAACCTTCTAAGCATAATGAAGATCTTGTCAAAAATATTATTGAAGCCAATGAGAAATTGGAAAAGTTTGTCAAAAGTTTTACCATGCTGGAAGAACAAATTCAATCATAGAGAGTGAAGGGTGATATCTCTGGACTTGGTTTTCATACAACTAAAAAAGGTGAATCCTCTGGCACAAAGAACAAAACTACTTCTAAAGTCAATAAGACTACCAGTAAGAAGGTTTTTTAACCTGTCTACTTTGTTTGTCACAAACCTGGTCATATTGCAAATGTTTGTAGAAACAAACCTAATAGAAATGCAAATTACAATACTAATGCTAGGTATGTGTCTAGAAAGTTTGAAGGTCCTTGCTACACATGTGGAATGTATGGGTATAGACATATTGAGTGTAGATATGGATCAAACAATCCTATACCACACATGCATCCTAGACCAAATGGTGACCGGATAAGGAATTTTGATAACTGGGTAAACCAAAGCTGGCAAAGATCCTATGGCAACCGGTTTAGTCCATTCGAAATGGAAAAGTCAACAAATGTTGTTTGCACCTTTTGTAATAACTCTGGTCATGTGGCTATGAACTGAAAAAGAAGAATAAGAAGAGGAAATTTAGGACAGTAGAGATCATCTGGTATGGTCTATTACCACTGCAACAAACTAGGGCACTTAGCAAAGTTTTGCAGATCAAGAAATAACAGATCGGTCAACTCTTTCAAGGATCAAAAAGGCAAGTAGAAAGTTGATGTTGAGGAAACCAGAGAGGATATGAACCGGACTTGGAAGAAGAAAAGAAAAGATTTGCCTGTAGAGGAAACCGTTCCTTCACCAAGTGAAGAGAATCCAGCACCGGTGACTTAAGCCTATTTAACATGGCTAATGGGAGTGTAACAGTAAAACATCTCCGAACCCCTTGTAAAATGAGCAGGAAAGAATTTTTGAATGATTATTTTTTTGTAACTTTTTGTTAACGTGTTATGAACCGATATTTCACTTAAGAGGTAAATAAAAGTTAGGGTTTGTAGCCTAAAGTGAGAGCATTTATTACAGTTGGTAAAGAGGATAAAAACAAGTTTTACCTTATCATTTTTACCCTAACTCTTTCGAAAAATAAATTTGAAGTGATTGCAAAGTAGAACAAGATTGTCTTGGTGTAAATTGGTGAATTGCTTTGTGATTAGAGAAATCAAGCTAAATCGAAAGTTGCAGAGAGGCGAATGGGCGTGCATTTGAACATTTCAACCAGAAAATGGAGCGACGTGCAAGATAAAAGGTATTTCTTTGTATACCGCTTCAAAACTTGTTTATCTAGAATGACATCTACTTCTAAACCTATAGAGAGGTTGATGATCACTGTTGAGCTTGAGGAAGCTCTAAAGGCAGATGAAATTACATCTTATAATGCAATATTACAAGTCCCGAGTGGCTTTTTGGTCAAAGGTGACTTGTCTAGCTATATAGATTGCAAAATAGAAGATTTAGGAACTCTACACATCTATACTCAGCTAAAATCACTTTGTGATAAGAGCGGAAAGATTGAAACCAAATATGCTAGTGTTTTTTAAAAAGGGTTTCATAATGCCACATATTTTCTTGAAGATTTTGAGGATGAACACATAAGAATCATCTTGAGTCGAGTCCACGGAGAGAATATGTATTTGGAAAGGACCCATACAATAACTAAGGAGGCTATTAGGGGTATAACAGGTTATTACTCAACTGGTGAAATTCTTGTGTCAAGAAGAATTTTAAAGGACATTGTCTTCAAGATAACCGGTTCTACATCTGATAAGCGTGCTTTCTCTATCAACACTATTAGAGACCCTACGGTGAAACTTGCAGCAATGGTGATAGGCTACCGAGTATTCTACTCCAGTAGACTTAGCAGTGTTCCATCTGCAACAATTCATACAACACATAGAATGATTGTTGATAATGCAGACTATGATATTTGTGAAGCTATCAAAGACCAATTATTTCAAAATTTGAAATCCATTAAGAAGGACAACACAAAAGTTTAAATATGGTCAACTGTTAGCCGGGTTATGTTTTTTATTTTTAGAACTTCCTACCAGGTATTGGAGATATTGAATGGTCCAAGGAACAACTGGTCAATGCACAAATCAAGAACAACATTAAGGTTGTGAAGAATACTTTTTCAGTTGTTGTGAACAAATATTTAATAAATTTCAGAAAAAGATGAGCATGAGAATGAGGTTACTTGAAGATGTGGTAAAACACTTTGAAAAAGAGATAATCTTCACAGTTACCACTGACTTCTCCTTGATGCAAGCAATTGAACCTAGAGAGGAAGAGATGGAAGATATGAGCTATGACGTTAATCATGATTTACTGGTTGGCTATGCTAATACCTTGTTAGCATCGCCTAAAGATAAAAAGAAGGCAAAATTGGACATTGTGGTAGTCCAAGTTGCACCAACTGAAACTGATACTGCACCTGTAGCTAAAGGCAAAGGAAAGCAAAAGAAATTTGATGAAAAATCTCTCGTGAAAAAGACCACAAGGGTGACTCAGAGTGTCTTAACCAAGAAGGAACCAGCACCTAAAGTATATGAAAAGAAGGAGAATGCACCAAAGAAGAGAAATAGGAAACTGATTTTGCAACTAGAGTCTGAGGGTACAAATTCTGAAGAAGAACCAAAGAAGGAAAAAGCAACTAGCAGAACACCTAAGAAGGTAAAGGTAGTGCCAAAGGCAGCTACGCCTATAGATATTGCTACCTACAAACCTAACACAGTCTTTGAGAGGAAAATGAAGTCATTAGGAAGAAACAGGTTTGACAATGTCAAAGAACATTATGATTCTTTCACTAAAGATGAACAGAAGCAAGCAATCCAACAGGTAATAACTTATTTGGGTCATTACAATATATTTCCGCATGATTTGGAGAAAGATAATTCAATCTCTTTGTATAATACTTTGTTAGATAAATAGGAAGAAGCAATTCAATTGGAAGGAAGATTTTTGATGAAATACTTGTACAATATTTTCCCAATCTATCATCGGATGGAATTAGTGCTCTAATTGAGCAATACAAAACATATTTTGATTTTAAAGTGAGAAGATTGAAGCTTCTTAATGCAAAAAGGTTAGTTGTTGATTCTGAGACACATGAGCTAGCCTGTGTAATTAAAAAGAGGGAAGAAGTCATCCACTCTAGCAATAAGGATGATACTATAGATGATGTTCCTCGACCAGAAATGGATGAAGAGGAAATTGTTCAAGCTGACGTAGTCTATCCAACCAAGAAGAAGGATGATTCCATTATTCTTATTGATGAAGATGTTTAGGACATAATAGACCTATCTGGAGACATTACTGCACCAGATATGGATCCTCCTACAATCACTAAAGTACAAGTTACATCAGTTGAACAATCAGGAATTCAACTCATAGTGGACAATGAACCAGCAAAAGAACAACTGGAGAAACCCCAATCTCCATCGGTCATTGAGACTACTCAAAAGGAATCTACTGAGGAAGATATTACTCAACAAACTGAAGATACCACAGAGAAGAACACAAAAAGAGCCATCATTAAGAGTGTATCCCCTGAACCGGCAAAGCAGAAACTACTTGATGATGATGATGAAGATTCTTTAAGTATCTCAGGACCTATTGACATGATCACCTTGAGTGCATCAGAAATGATGAAGATTGCTAATGTTATGCAATCTTGAGCACACAAGAAGTGACTGAAAGAGCAAAGGATTGAAGCAGAGACAATCTAGAATGCAGTATAAATTTTGTCTAGTTTACTACTAGAAATAGTTGTTGCACATCTTCCCACTCCCATCAGCAAACTTGGTCAGTTAGTTGCAAATGCATCTGATCATATCAAATCGCTTGAAGATGCTGCTCAAATGTTTGCTAAGAAGAGCCACAAGAAGAAATATGGAGATAAACTGGCTAAGAACATTGAAAGTGGTAAAATGGATTTATCTCATAATGGAATTCTATTGAAGAAAGCTATTGAATCTGGAGGGAAGTATCTTGCCTCTACCTCCAATGTTACTTTCTTTTATTCTGATATTTATAAGAGTCAAGTTGAAACCAAGAAGGAAATAGAAAGGTTATGCAAGGCATATGTCCCACTCCAGGACTCCATTCATGCCTTTAACCGGTCTATAGATGATTTGCATGACAGACTGAACAAGAATGATAATGAGAAGGCTAAGAGATTTTGATCTCTACAAGAGCTCAAGAGTCAGCGCACCTCACAGGTTGACATTCTTCAGAGAGCCTACTCCAATACAGAAGCTATTCTTGCTACTCCTAAAACCTGCATGCTAGACTCAATGGAAGAATTCTATTCCTAATTGGTGTCTACCTCTAAGTATATGGATAACATACTGGAGTCATGGGCCAAATCTTTATCCCAAATGAAGCAGAATTTCAATGATATTTTTATGAGACTAGCTAATGCATGAACTTGTTTAAAATTGTTATATATGATGAACACTTTGATACAGATTTTCTATATATATGTATATATTTTACTTTATCATTTTGGCATTGTTGTCAAAGGGGGAGTAATAATATGTATATGTTTTTGAAAGTTTTGTATTTATGCATGCATTAAGGGGGAGTATTGCATTAAAAAAGAGGAATATGAGTACATATGTATATATGTTGTGTATGCACACCTAGCGGTATTGTATTACTAAAAAATTTCTAAGTGTTACCATCAATGCCAAAGGGGAAGATTGTTGGCTTGATGATGATTATCATGTATTCATCACTTGTTGTCATTGATGAAACACTCTCACACACATATGATTACATTGACTACCGGTGTAACTTCATTGATTTACACTATTAACCGATATGTTTAAGGTCTATCTCTAACTGGTACTCTGTGTCAACTGGTATGTGTCTAAGAGATAACCTGTGGTTACATTAAGTCGACATCAAAATGAAGATAAAGATGAAGATGAATATCAAGTGGAAGATTCAAGGACAACGGTTCACATATTTTGTTCCAACTGGTATTGACTGTTCTAACCAGTATCCATTTTTTTGTGATGAGTTATCAGCACCGTTTGTTTGGTGGTCATTTTTGCGATGATTTATGTTTAATTGTCTAGATACACTACACTTAGGAAATTGTGTTCCTATGACCGACAAAATATTTGTAGGTCTATTTAAAGACATCTTAGTGAATCATTTAAAGAGAGAGAACTGATATAGAAGAGGAGATTTATGTGAATACTGATATGCATAAAGAGTGAAATCTTTTGTTAAAGAGCGATAAGTGTTTAGATGAAGAGCAATGTGTAATGTACTTAGAATGATCTGATCAAGCAAGTCTTGTGCTACTCAGAACAAATAAAATATTTCTTGTTGTTTTCTAATCATTACAACATAATCAAATCCCCTAACTAGGTAAGCTTTAACAAGCTTCATTGTACAAATCCTCTAACAAGGTGATCCATTAGTTTGGATTCTAAAATCCTCCAGCAAGGTTACTCTTAATAGGGTAGTACTCTTAATAGGGTATAAGCTTCTAATCAAGCTTGGGATCTCTAACAAGATTCGCTCCTAGCAGAGCACTTCGTAAGACCTTAACCGGTCAGTTATCTATTACTGCAAATAGTTAACTTGTGAGTTCCATCTCACCATGGTTTCTACCTATTTGGGTTTTCCACATATAAACACTTGTGTTATGGTGGATGTTCTACTTTATGTGGATGTTGTTATTTCATTTTGGATAGCATGTATTTTGTTCAAATTCTTGGTTAAGTTCATCTATCGGTTAGTGTTTAAAGTTGTGCTTGTTTTGGTGTCACTGATTCACCCTCCCCTCTCAATGCTTTTCAAGACAATCACAATTAACCTTTTCCATTTGGTAGATAAATCATCGGAGCTCACGGTATTTAAATTCTTCCTCTGGTTTAGGTTTATAGGTTCAGGTTGTTTAGTTTGATAATCTGATTTCTCAAGATGGACACTCCCATCCACTTGAGAAGCACATTTCTGCAGAGGACTAGAGGGCCTTTCTAGGCTCCGTTAGAGACCCAACCCTCCAATCCGTCTACAAGGAGGTTGGTTCGTTTACCAATGAGGCTGTGTAGATGGTGTTGGGCAGAGAGTTTCTGCAAAACAAAAATAGATACCGTGTTAACACAGACATTACATCTCGGTTCTTAGTGTCTCTTCTGGACCTCGGAGGAGACAAGGTGGATATGCTGATGCTATTGAGGAAGGTTTTTAAGGAAGACTTCCTTAGAGATGATATTATTTTTTCCATCCTTGTAGAAGTAGGCGTGGGGATCCCTTGGGTGAGTGAATTATCCAAGCTTATCCTCCCTGACCAAACAGTGCCAGTGGTCAGGCAACCGTTTCTCCTAAACCTGAATGCGGAGCACTTGACGCGTCATAGGAAATGGGCGCAGATTGGTAGGGACTTCCTCCAAAAATGGTTTCTCCTAGATGAATTTACAAACTACATGTGGCTTGAAGAATTCTCTCAGCTTATGTTGTCTGAAGAATTCTACATGGAAGGAGGGCCAAATTCTTAGGGCAAAGTTGTAAATCATCCACTACCTATGCCCTAGCCCCGACCCCCTAGTAGTTTTGTTTTTGCCTATGTCCTCGAAACATCACAGGCTCAGTGGCTCACTCATTTTGGCTTTTAAGTTTTTGAGGGACTCAAGTCTCGGATGTAAAAATTGTAAATTTCCAAAGCATAAATATTAATGATAATTTTTCAAATTCCAGTTTGTTTCAGTTTGCCTCTTTTAGTCTTATGGATATAAAAATGCTTTCTATAATTCTATTTTATTTTTATTATTGAAAGTTTTTCAAATGCTTTTTGTCTATGAGCTACGTTATTTCAATATTTTGTTAAACAATGGAAATAAATTTAATACTGTGATCTTTTTTATGTAATGCTTCTTCCTCTATATTTAATATATATAAAAAAAAATCAATTCATTCCATTAATTATTTGTACATTGATTATGGTTGATTATAATTTTATAAATATATATTAAATAGAAGTTTATCTCATGAAAAACAAGTCAATTAAAACTAAAAGACCAACTTACTTGTTGTTGAAGTTTTGAACTAGTGCATGTGTGGGTTGGTACTGGGTACATGCTATGATTCATAGCTAATATTTTGTCATAATGAAGAAATCTGAGACATTTATGAAGGGTAGATGGGATCTCTTTCATGGAAGAGAACCAAGGGCAAGGATGTCCCAACTTCACACAAAATTGATCTGTAGTATGTTTTAGGAATGATAGCAAAAATGACATCGAAGCACTTAGTACCAACCTTGACGAGAAGAGTAATAGAACCTATAGTAAGACAAGAGAAACCATCTAAGATCTTAACCACTAAATCAAATTTATCATATCAATATGTTACTTCATGCAGTTGTAAAGTATAAAGATATTCTTAACTTATTACATTCACCATACATGTTGGATCAATCATCAATGAGAACCCCTCGTGAGAGTATGTCTTTGATCTTTGCAGGTGATATATAGACTTAGAGTGGGCCATCAAGTGTTTCAAATTTCAATAGTCTCACTAGGAATCCAGGATCAAAGGTAATGTATATTGCATAGGTCCTTAGGAGGTGCAGGTTTATCAATAAGATTCACCACATTATTTATCAATAAAATTATATTAATTTTAAATTTATATTAAACTAAATTTATGTTGAGCTTTTATATATATTTTTAGTCTTTATTCATTTATTAAATTAAATTAAATTAAAATTTATATTACACTAAATTAATGTTGAACTTATATATATATTTTTAAACTATTTTTTAAAATTATATATCGTAAACATATTTTTAAAGAATTTTGTTAAACTTTAAATTAATATTTTAGATTTAATATTGAATGTTTTCTTTTTTATATTAAACTTTTACCTTTCAAATTGTATATCAAAATTTATAATTTTTATTTAGTTATTTTTTTAATTCTAGAAACTAAGTTTCATGTTCTATACTATTTTTGAATTTCATATTTTTACAAACAATATTAACATTATATTTAATAGTTATCTCAAACTCTTGCACATCTTGACCCATGACATCTGATAATAGGTACCATCGTCCGTTGGATGAGCAAAGATCAATGACTTAGGGTGGATTTTGGCCCGAATGTGGGAAGTGAACACATTTGTGAGAACTTCGCTCAGAATTGAACGTTTTAAATTTAATTTAATATAATTAATTCTATAAAGCTCTTTTTCGGGCAGAAGTTTAAAATTTTAAATGATTAAACAAACTTAAAAAATAGTCCCAAAAAGTGACACGAGTATGGTGACGTGCCTGAAAAAATGGTAGAAGTTGTGGGACCCATGACATCTGACAACATGTACCATCGTCTGTTGGATGAGCAAAGATCAACAGCTTATGGTGGATTTCGGCCCGAATGTAGGAAGTGAACACATTTGTGAGAACTTTGCCTAGAATTGAATGTTTTAAATTTAATTAAATATAATTAAGTCTATAAAGCTCTTTTTCGGGCGAAAGTTTAAAATGATTAAATAGACTTAAAAAAAAGTCCCAACTCCCAAAAAGTGACTCGAGTGTGGTGACATGCCCAAAAACATGGCAGAAGTCATGGGGCCCATGCCATCTGACAATAGGTACCATCATCCGTTGGATGAGCAAAGATCAACAGCTTAGAGCGGATTTCGGCCCAAATGTGGGAAGTGAACACATTTGTGAGAACTTCACCCAGAATTGAACATTTTAAATTTAATTAAATATAACTTAGTCTATAAAGCTCTTTTTCGGACGGAAGTTTAAAATGATTAAACAGACTTAAAAAACAGTCCCGAAAAGTGACTCGAGTGTGCTGACGTGCCTAAAAAATGGCAGAAGTCATGGGACCAATGACATCTAACAATAGGTACCATCATCTATTGGATGAGAAAAGATCAATGGCTTGGGGTGGATTTCGGCCCAAATGCGGGAAGTGAACAGATTTGTGAGAACTTCACCCGGAATTGAATGTTTTACATTTAATGTCCTCACAATTTAGACTGAAAGTGAAGTAATGAATGTTTTGTCCTTTGACGACGAATAGATATTAATAATAATTAATAAAATTACAACATGATTCTAGATATTTTTCCCTAAGTATTACTTTTGTACCTTTCAGAGTTTTCAAAATAAGTGACTCATAAATCATAATCGTATTTCATTTCATGGACAAACCAACAAATCAAGGGAGAATCTAAAACAACTACTAGATTGAGGAATGCAAGTTGCAACAGAGACTGTCTGCGCCAATCTAGTGAAATAGAAATTTCAAGTAAAATCTAGAACACATCCCGCCTTTTTTAATTTTTTTAATCTCGTGGTTCAATTTGAGGGTTAGCATTTTTAGGTTTGTATCTAGCATCATTTTGAATTATTAACAATAACAGCGATGGGGAAAATGGGAAGTAGCAGTTCAACGGGAAGCCAAGTGAAAAAAAAATGTACCTAACGGAACTCGTTAAAACACCAGGTTTCACTGATGAATACCATGATATTTATGACCCTGCTATCCATGGTGAAAAGCATATCATAGATATTAGATATGCATTGTCTAATAAGGCGGCAGATCTATCCAGGGGAAAATTCACTATTTTCAACTCAATGTTAAAACTAAGAACAAATAAAATTGCATTGTGGGATGCTGGATTGGGAAGCATGGTGTTACCTAAAGTATTCCCTTGCCCTAATTGTGTCATGCTCTGTGCCAAAAATTATGATGAAGATAAAAAGCCAATTGTCAATAAAAATATAAAAGAGGAAATTATATCCATAAACGTGGGAGAATTTGCTCGTTTGTTGAACCTAGGGTTTGAAGCACCAAACTCAAACATCCAAATTGACCTAGGAAAGCTGGAAGGGAATTATGAGAGTCTCGATTCAAGTCGTGAAGATTCATTTATCAAAGCTCTAATAAAGCATGGTACTCAGTTGGATCAGAATCATAAGCCTCCTTATGATTCTAACATTTTTGTTCCATGGGTTGGGGATACTATTTCCTTGTTGTTGTTTTACCTAGGATTGGAAAATGATAGGGAAGTGGGTGCAAGCCTTCTTGAAATGATTTTTAGAATCCATTGTGTAGGTCAGCTAGTAAGATATAATTTTATTGAGCACATTGTTCAATCCATGCAAAAAAAATTACTAATGATTAAAAAAGGTTCCTGTAAGACATTTAGGTTCTCATCCTACTTGTGCTATCTCCTTCTATCCAAGTATCGTGCAATATTCAAGACCAACAATCTTCAAATTGTGAACTATAAGATTGATGAGAAGACTCGAAATAGAATAGAGTGTCCAATATATGAATGGACACCAAAGATAAGGATGCATGATAATAGAAAGAACTACAACCATTTTGTAGACTTCTTTTTGGCACCAATGTACAATGAAATTACAAGCACTCCAATGCTTAGATTGCCTATGTCTTATATAGATTGCATTCAACTCGGAAGTCAAATACAATTGGTTGACTGGTTCTTCATGGAAGAATTCACTGTGTTAAGGTTTTACAGATCAGCAGTAAAACCATACAGACTTCTAATACATGTGACAGATGTTGGAAATGTGCCTCTAATTCACTTGACCTTTGTTCATACTGATCGGGTTAACTCTAGCAGATGAAACAGTGTGAAGAAAATATGCGAGCTCTATTGGCACAACCTTTGCTGATGAACTCGACATATCAGAGTAGGTATCAGCTATTGGGAGTGGTCTTGGTCTGCTATACCGATACTCGATGAGTCCTTCTTCCTATGTCTCAAAGAGTAATGGAGCTCAGAGTAGCAGGTTTGAATTCATCCCGATGACCCAATGAAGTCATCTTCAGTCATCGAGGTAGCATCGTTTATCGAATACCTGAAAGGATAAAAGGCATGCAGGTTAGATCCAAATCCAACAGTCCTCGCTATACCGCTATGGAGAGATGCATGAAGATTATCCAATGTGGCTTGGCGACAAAGCATGTGCAAAAAAGAAGCGAGTTAATGACCATGTAGGTTGAAGGTGGATCAACGACTGTCGCTACACTGCATGACCAAGATGAACGTATGTTATCCATCACGGTTTGGCGACCAAGTAGTGGGGCCCGACAAGATAGCAGCTTAGGCGAGTTAACAAGTGAGTAAGTCCGGGATGATCAGACGACTGTCGCTATACCGCATGATGGAGATGCACAAATGTTATCCATCGCAGCTTGGTGACCAAGTGGTGGGGCCCGCCAAGGCAGGCCCACGTCTAGTGGAAGATTGAGATGACAGTCTAGGTGGTGGGTCTTGATGGATCTGCAAGAGAACCAAAAGCTGACACATGGCACAAATGGATGAAGAGATAAAGGGTGTGTAGGTTAGATGCAGATCCAATGGCTGTCGCTATACCGCAGTGGAAAACTGCTCGATAAATATCCATCCAGACTTGGCGACAAAGAAGGGCTAAGGCCTGAAGGTGGACTTGTTTGGTGTTACGTCGATACCTGATGAATTCTCCTTTGGCGATCGGGTCTGTCATCGGCCATTGAAGATGTAGTTTTGAAGTTACACCGATACCCGATGGAGTCAACTTATCTGAGCCGATGTATTTGAATATGAACCGGTTGGATTTCTAGATACAAGTGGGATAATTATTTTCTCACGAATGTAGACCGACGCAGACAATTAGATGTCTAACCGATTGGTGCAAACTAATAGTTGAACAGTCGACATGGAAAATGTATATGAAGCCAAGAGGAAACTCAAACATGGCTTCCATTCTGATGATAAGCCGTATACTATGGTGTGTAGCTGAAGTGATCAAAGTGAACATTTATGTTGTGAGAACAGACTTTATTGTAAACATTCTTTGTTGTGAATAAAGTCCTCTTATTGTCGGTGGTGGGTTTTTTCCCACGTAAATTCAGGGTGTTTATCTCTATGTGTGTTTGAATTCTGATATTGTTTATGTTCTGTATATGCTAATCTTAGTATTTTGTAAAGTTTTAAAACATACTAGTCTTATTTCCCTTGCAAATTGACATTAGGGAAGTGTTTTTCTGCACTGTACTTTCCTTACAAGTGGTATCAGAGCCTGGCCAGTTGTGTTATCCTTGTTGGGTAGGGTTGGTTTTTTGTGTTAATTTATTTCACTGGGAGTCTTTTAGTGTGTCTACTTGTTTACAAATTAAGATGGCAAGAACTTCTGGAAGAATGGATATTGAGAAGTTCAATGGCTCCAATTTTGAGTTATGGAAACTTAAAGTTGAGGACCTGCTGGTTGACCGAGATTTTTGGATTGCAGTGAGTTTTAGGAAACCTTCAGGCATGAAGCAAGAAGATTGGGACTTAGAAAACCAGAAAGCCAGAGGACTCATAAGACTAAGCATTGCAGACTCAGTTCGGTTGAACGTACATGAGGAGAAGACTGCGAGTGATTTGTGGAAGAAGTTAGGAGACATCTATCAGGGCAAATCCTTAGTGAATAAAATCTTCCTCGAGAAGAAGTTATATTCTCTAAAAATGGATGTAGGAACACCCTTGGCAGATCATTTGAATGTGTTCAACATGATTCTCGCTCAATTGACATTAGTTGGTGTGGCTATTTAAGAAGAAGAACGTTGCATGTTGCCGCTATGCTCATTGTGAGATTCTTGGGAACATTTGGTGATGGCCATTGGAAGCACTACTACCCAATTCAATATGGATATGGTAGTTGCTTCTTTATTGTCAAAAGAAATAAGGATGCAATCTTCTGAGACAACTAAAGAGGCACTCTTTGTTCGAGGAAGACCAAAGGACAAAGGTAAAAAGAAGGACAAGAAGTCCAAGTATCATGAGAGGTCCAAGTCTCCTAGAAAGAAGTCTAAGGTGAAATGCTGGAACTATGGACAAAAGGGTCATATTCGAAAGGACTACAAAGAGGAGAAGAAGAGAAAGAACTCTTCTGATAATGAATCTTCTCACAGTGATGCAGATGCCTTTGTAACAGCTCTGGCAGTCCCTTCTTCTGACAATGTGTGGTTGATTGACTCAGGGGCATCTTTCCATATGACATCTCACAAGGAGTGGTTCTCAAAGTATGAACCATATGCTAGTGGGAAGGTGTACTTAGCAAGTGACTCAATATTGGAGATTATTGGGAGAGGAAGAATTAAAATCCAATTTCCTGATGGGAGAATAAAGGGAATCAATGGAGTTCTACACATACCATGTTTGGCAAGAAACCTACTTTCTGTAAGCAAGTTGAATGATGTTGGAGTCCTAGTAACATTTGTGTCTGGTGGTTGTAAGATGACTAGAGGGTCTATTATTTTGGCTAAGGGTGAACGCATTGGTACATTGTATAGGTTAGATGCTGAACCTATGTGTTGTAATATAGTCACTAAGAAATATGATAGAACTAACGAGTTGACATATGATGTAAATTCTATGGAAGCTAAACTTCTTGTAGAAAAGACAATGCTTTGGCATTATAGGCTTGGTCACATTGGTGAAAAAGGTTTGAAAACTTTAAAGAGTAAAAATATGGTAGAAGGACTTACTGATTGTAATGTTGAGTTTGATTTTTGTGAACATTGCATATATGGAAAACAAAACCGTGTTGAATTTTATTCAAGTCCTCATAAATCTTCTGACATTCTGGACTATGTGCATTCTAATGTGTTTGGTCCAGTGGATGTACCTTCTTTGTCTAAATCAAAGTACTATGTATCTGTTGTTGATGATTATTCGAGAAGGAAATTTGTTTATTTTATGAACAATAAGTCAGAAGTATTCAGTCGGTTTAAGGAATTTAAAAACTTGGTTGAAAATCAAGCTGGAAGAAGAATAAAATGTTTAAGAATTGATAATGGCGGTGAGTATTGCAATACAGATTTTGACAAGTACTGTGTAGACCATGGAATCAAAATACATAGAACTATGCCTTATACTCCACAACAAAATGGAGTTGTTAAAAGGTTGAATCGGACTCTGATGGAGAAAGCAAGAAGCATGTTGAGTAGTGCTAGACTGGAACATAAGTTTTGGGCAGAAGCAGTTGCTACATCATGTTACCTCTTGAACCAGTCACCTACCGCAACATTAGTAGACAAGACACCTATGGAATCATGGTCTGGTAAGAAACCATCTCTAAGACACATACATGTTTTTAGTTTAGAGGCATATGCACATGTGCCTGATGTTAAAAGATCTAAATTGGATAACTAGCAATCAAATGTATTTTCATTGGATATGTAGTTGGAGTTAAAGTATACAAGCTTTGGAATCCTGAGACTGGAAAGGTTGTATACAGAAGAAGTGTCATCTTCCAAGAGCTGAAACCTATATCTATAGATAAACCAATAGAGAAGGAAAAATAGAAGGATGTGGTTGATGTTCCACTAGGAGAAGAAGTGAAAACTCCAGATGTACCTAAAGATGAGAATGAAGAGAGTTCAAGTAGCTCTGAAAGTTCAAAATAAGAACAAAATGAAGCCTTGCCATAAGTCTTAAGAAGATCCACATGAGAGAGGTGACAACCTAATAGGTTTACTCCAGATAGGTATAATTTTTCAATGTTGAATGTAAATTGTGCCTATGCTTTACTTGTTGATACTGATGAGCCTAGGAATGTAAAAGAATCTATGGATATGTCAGATTTAGATTCTTGGTTGGAAGCCATGAATGATGAAATAAAATCATTGGACAAGAATGGGACATGGGATCTGGTACCCTTGCCTAAAGGCAGAAAGCCTGTGGGCTGTAAATGGGTTTTCAAAAGAAAGTATGGTCTCGATGGCAGCATTGACAAGTACAAGGCCAGATTGGTTGTGAAGGGGCATTCTCAAAAGGAAGGTATTGACTATGGAGAAATCTTCTCTCTTGTAGCTAAGTTGACATCTATTAGATTTTTTTGTCACTTGCAGCTACATATTATTGGGAAGTCAAGCAAATGGATGTGAAAACAACATTTCTTCATGGGGACCTTGAAGAAGAAATCTATATGTCCTAGCCTCGGCATTTTGTGAAAAAAGGTAAAGAACATTTGGTATGCAAACTAAAGAAGTCTCTTTATGGTTTGAAACAGTCTCTCAGAATGTGGTATCAAAAATATGATATGTTTGTGTTGTCTTTGGGATTTGTGAGATCAAAAGTTGATCATTGTGTGTACTACAAGGTTGAAGATAATAAGATACTTATTATTGCTTTGTATGTTGACGACATGTTGTTCATTGGAAATAACAAAGGTATGATCTTAGACTTGAAGTCCCAATTATCCTTCAAGTTCAAAATGAAAGATTTGGGGTCAGCAAACTACATTCTGGGAATGGAAATCAAGAGTGACAAGTCTAAGAGAAAACTTTGGCTCAGCCTAAAAAAATGCATCACTGGTGTTCTTGATAAGTTTAATATGTCTGACTGTAAACAATGGGTTGTTCCTATTTTGCAAGGAACCAAACTATCTATGCATGACAGTCTGAAATCTCCATAAGAGATAGATGACATGAAGATTATACCTTATGCAAGTGCTATTGGCATCTTGATGTATGCAATGGTTTGTATAAGGCCAAACATTGCCCAACCAGTGGGAGTATTAAGCAAATTTATGTCAAACCCAAGAAGACCACATTGGGATGCTGTAAACAGAGTTTTCAGATATTTGAAGGGTACTTAGACTTTACATTATGTTATCATGGTAATATGAATGATTCAAAGAGAACTCTCAACATTTTTGGTTATGCGGATTCTGATTGGGCAGGGGACATTGACAGCAGAGATCCACCAATGGATATGTTTTTGTTTTGAATGGTGGAGCAATAAGTTGGATGAGAAAGCGACATTTTGTAGTTGCTTTGTCCATTACAGAGGCAGAATACATGGCAGCCACACATGCTTGTAAAGAATTTTTTTAGCTTAGGCATTTGAGTACAAATATTGGTTTTGATGCAGGGCAGGTTGAAGTGCGTAGTGACAGTCAGAGTGCTATATGTTTAATAAAGAATCCTACATACCATGCTAGGTCTAAACACATAGATGTGCAATTCCATTTTGTGTGTGACATGGTAGAAGATGGAAAGGTTAATCTGAACAAGGTATACACTTAGGAAAATGTTGTGGGCGCATTAACAAAACCGGTGAGCACTCACAAGTTCAGGTGGTGTTCTAACTTGATGGGTCTCAGTACCCATCCCTCTCTATAATGTTTGTAAAGTTCTCAAGTAGTCCAGTGAATTCCTCGTCAAGTGGGAGTTTGTTGGAAATGTGCCTCTAATTCACTTGACCTTTTTTCATACTGATCGAGTTAACTCTGGCTGATGAAATAGTGTGAAGAAAATCTGCGAGCTCTATTGGCACAACCTTTGCCGATGAACTTGACATATTAGAGTAGGTATCGGCTATCAGGAGTGGTCTCGGTGTGCTATACCGATACTTGATGAGTTCTCCTTCCTATGCTTGAAGTGTAATGGAGCTCGGAGTAGAAGGTTTGAATTCATCGGGGTAGCATCGGTTATCGGATAGCTGAAAGGATAAAAGGCATCCAGGTTAGATCCAGATCCAACGGTCGTCACTATATCACTATGGAGAGATGCACGAAGATTATCCCCTATGGCTTGGCAACAAAGAATGTGCAAAAAAGAAGCAAGTTAATGACCGTGCAGGTTGAAAGTGGATCAACGATTGTCGCTACACCGGATGATGAAGATGTACATATGTTATCCATCGCGGCTTGGTGACCAAGTGGTGGGGCCCGACAAGATAGAAGCTCAGGTGAGTTAACAAGTGAGAAATTCTAGGATGATCGAGTGACTATCACTATACCGCATGATGGAGATGCATGAACTTTATCCATCGCAGCTTGGCAACCAAGTGGTGGGGCCCAACAAGGCAGGTCCAAGTCCAGTGGCAAGTTGAGATGGCAGTCTAGGTGGTGGGTCCAGGTGGATCCGTGAGCAAACCAAAAGCTAACACTGATGAATACTAAGAGGGGGGGGGGGGTGAATTAGTATGCCAAAAATCTTTGCACTAAAACACTTACACAGTCTAAAGATAAACCGGTAAAGCAGTCTGACAATCAAACTGGTTATCACACATACAAACCAAAATGCGAATAAAACATTCACCCACAAAAGCAATACAACCATAACACAAGATATTTGACATGGAAACCCAACTGGGAAAAACCATGATGAGATGGAACTCACAAGTCACTATCTGTAGAATAGAAACCAAACCGGTTAAGGTCAGACCAGTTAAGGTCTTACAATGTTCTTCACTAGAATAGATCCTGTTAGGAATCTCAATCTCTGTTAGGAGATAAGTCCGATTAAAGACTACCTTGTTAGAGGATTTTAGATTCACATGTGTGAACCACCTTGTTAGAGGATTTTACAAAGGCTTTGAGGCCTATCCGGTTAAGGGCTACAAACTTGTCAAAGATGTGAGTAATCAACAAGTGTTTGATCTATCTACTAGCATAGATTGCTTGGTTAGATCCAGTTTAGCTCACAGCTAATGCATTCCAGCATTACTTCAATCTCCTCTATCTCTCTCAGTTACAAATCGATCTTCTCTAATAAGATCGCTCTCCACTTCCACCTTAAACCCTAGCTCAACATAAACCCTATTCGCAACTTCTTCAACAACTTAAAAACCCTAGACATGATGTCCTTTTAAAGGAATCTGATTTCATGTCGGTCCAATAGGATTACATTATAATTTCCTAGGTTCAATGAATCTACACATACTTAGTAACATGACACAAGAATCACCATCAATGTGTCGGCACTGTCAAACAATCGGCGGATTGGTAACTCATCACAAAATGCCAGTTGGTAACTCATCACAGAGTGTTACCGATTCATACAAAATGTCGGTTGTCGGTTTGACAAGAATGAAGACTGGTAAGAATGTGTTGTGCCACTTTGCTTCCTCATACCACTTGTGATTTGTGAACTACTTGGGGTTGACATGCCACTTCAGACCGAGAAACACATTCTGAAAAATCACCACTAGTCTAAAGACTAGAATACAACATACCAGTTGGAACAAATACCGGTTGAGCATGAGCTCGTACATATAAAGGGGATCTCAATACAAGTGTGTGTCCATCAATGAAAATCACAACATAAACATCAAAAATGCCAACAATCTCCCCCTTTGGCATTGATGGCAACACTTAGGAAAATAAAATTTTGACATCTAAGTGTTTTACAATAAAAACTTGCCATTAACAAAATTGCTCCCCCTAAGAATATACACTATCCCTTAATCAACAGAGTGTATAGCAATTTTGCATTTAGAGCATAATCATTAGAGCATATAGCATATATCACAGCATATATCAAAATTTCAAAACAGATACTTTTCCCTCTGATATACTTCTCCCCCTGATATATCAAAATTTCAAAATTTGAAGACCACCAAAATTTTAAAGCCATATACTTCTCCCCCTTTGCCAACAATGACAAAGTGTCACTGCAAAAACCTGTTTCCATATATATATAAAAGAGTTTATGACAATAATGAATAATACTTGTCAAAAACTGCTTTGTAGTCCTACAAAAATTGTTTCATGGAGAGAGACCAGGACTCTAGTAGGGAGGTTGCCACTTCCTTCTCTATCTACATTTGTGCTACCTGCTCCTCCATGGCATCGATTGTACTCAGTTCTTGGGTGAGTGTCAGTGCATCCAGGTTCAGATAGCATTTCTAAAGAATTTGCAGTCATGGAAGTAATACCAGTTGAAGTTCCTACAAATCCCTAGACCTTGTGCTGATCTCTTGCTCTATCTTGGCTGACTGGATCTGGAACCGGTGAATGGTTTGCCCATATGTTGCAAAGGATGTGTAAGGGGTCTTGAATGTGCTTAAGTAGGACTGTAAGTCTATTTGAAGCTATTGCTTCTTGGCTAGCACATCATCATAGAACAGATGAGGTTGACAGATTTTGCTGAGTAGTAAGTTTCCCTCATCCAAAGCACTCCTTATGTCCTTTTGATCCTTTGACAGTTCAGTCCTAAGCTCATTCAATTTCTTCACCAGAGCAACATTAATAGCCTTTTGGTGCTCTTTCTTCACATTGGCCTTAGCTACTTCTTCTAGGCTCTACACTTGATCATCCACTATAGTACACAAAAGTTTGAGTTGTGCTAGTGATGAATCAGTGTCAGGAAGATTAGTACCGAGGATTAAACCGGTAAGTGTGTCTACAGCTGCCTGAATGATGTCTTGTTCCTTTTTCCTCCGAATGATCTCAAGGCGTTGTTGAGCAACCTTGATGCTCTACAAAAGCTCTGACTCGCTTGTAGATTGGAGATCGATAGGACTAGAAAGATCAACCGGTGAGGGTTGAATTCCGGTTGCCTTCGGAGTCTCCAACTGAGAGCTTTTTGCTGCTTGACATTCCTTGGCTTCTTCAGCCTTTTCCTTCTCCTCTGCTCTCCTCTTCTGCTCTTCCTTTTCTTCTTCTTCCCTCTTCTTTTTCTCTTCCTCTTCCTTTTTCTTCTTTTCTTCCTCTTCCTTCTTTTCCTCCTCTTCCTTCTTCCTCTTTTCTTCTTCTTCCTTCTTCCTCTTTTCTTCTTCTTCTTCCTTCCCCTTTTCTTCTTCTTCTTTCTTCTTTTTTTCTTCCATGTCCTCTTCTTCTTTCTTTTTCCTTTCTTCTTCTTTCTTCTTCTTTTCTTCATCTTTTCTTTTCTCCTCTTCCTCTTTCTTTTTCTCTTCCTCCTTTCTTTGTCTCTCATCTTCATCCTTCTTCTTTTTCTCTTCTTCCTTGTCTTTTGCCGCTTGCTATGTGTCCACAGCTTGTTCACCACCCTTATCGGCCTGTTTCTCCTATTCAGTTCCCTTAGAAGGTATGTCCTGAGTGACATCTTCTATATCCAGGGAATCAACATCTATGGTGTCGATTGGTTCCTCCACCAGGTTTCCTTCCTCATCAAAAACTTCATCCAGTTTGGAAATAACCGGTTCCTTTTCCACTTGGACGTTGGCCATTCGAGCTTTGTGTGAGCTGATAGCATGGGCCATGTGTTGATGTGTATCCTTTTCTACATCATCAACCCTCCCTTCCAACAACCAGAGTCTTCTTCTCCTTATGAAGAAGAGACCTTTATTTTGATCTAATACATCAAATAATTCTGAATTTGAGAGTTCGGGGAAGTAATGTGCAAAAAATTTCTCCCTAATCTCTTGTTCCTTTTCAATGGCAATGCGCCATTTGTTATCCAATGCTTTATACAATGAATCCCGTGTCTGAGATTTAATATCTGATGGTGACCGGTCATTTTTGCATAAATAAAGAATGATTTCCTGCAGTACTTCATCTTTTTCTTCACTATTGAAATCATCATAATAATCAATTAAATCATGAAGTAACTTTCTCCTAATATTCTTTACTATTCTTTGATAATGTGTCAAAGGTTTGTAAGAGGAGATATCTATATTTACCGGTGCGGATGTTGTTGGTTCATTCTTCTTCACCTTCTTGGTCTGTCTAGCCTTCTTTGGCTGTTCATCAGACTCAGTTTCTTCGGAGTCCGGTTCATTTGCCTTAGTCTTCCTCTTTATTTTGAAGACTTTTGCCGGTGTTACCTCCGGTTTCTTCTTTGCCGATGACCGCTTGGTCACTCTTGGAGTCTCAGTGGTAGCTGGTGCTGATGCTGCATGCTTAGCTTTCTTGGCTGCCAATTCTTTTCCCTTTTTCACTGATGGTTCTTCAACCGGTGCGATCCTCTCCAAGTAGGTTCCAGTTTGTTTCGCCTTGGATCAAGAGGTGAGGAAATAAGGGTTGAAGCATACCCTTCCAGCATGTCAAACATGACCTCATAGCCCATAGGCTCCACTTCCTCCATTCTAGGTTCAACATCCTCCATTAGACATTTGTCCACCTGAATAGTGAAACAGATGTCATCTTCATACTTCTTCACTATGTCACCTGAGATTCTCATCCTCTGACTCATCTTTCTTCTGAACTCATCAAAGTATTTGTTCAGTATCTCAGGGTAGCCGGTTCCAATGGCTTGCACACTTTCCTTTATCTGCTTGGTTACCGGTTGGTCTGGGGACCACTGGACATCTCCTACACCTAGAAAGTAGCCTTGGAAATAGAAAAACAACCCTACCAGCAGTTGTCCGAATTTAAATCTCAGTGAATTGTCCTTCTTGATTGCCTTGAGATTTAACAGGAGTTGCCTTTGCATACTGGTGCATAAGTCAAATGATTTATCCTCTATAATCATCCGGTAAGCGGCATTTACCGCTATAGCAGATACAGAATTAATCATGATGGTCGAGAATGTCTTGTAGCCTATCACCATGCAGGTGTATTTTACTAGTTCATCCTTGATAGAATTAACTGTCATACCTCGTGAATCACTTGTTGAACCGGTGAGCTTGGTCATTTTTGTTTTGCTTACTGTTCTCAGGGCTGGCACTTCCCCTGTGTTGCAAAAACCAGTGACTGCATGAATTGCTTCAGGCGTGATATCATGCGTTCTCTCTAGGTACATCTTGTCACCATGGACTCTGCTCAAGATGATTCTGATGTGATCCTCTATGAAATCTTCCAGAAAATACACTGCATTATGGAGTTTCTTCTTCTCTAAGATACTAAACTCCAGTTTAATCCTTTTGTCCTTTCCGAAAAATAGACCTAATTGAGTATGAATGGCTAAGGACCCTAGGTCTTCTATCTTGCAATCAATATATTCTAAAATTCCTTCTTCGACTATGACTCTAGCTGGGACTTGTGACAAAGCATTATACTTGGACTTCCTCTGAATGAAATTTTCTGACTCAATGGATGTGCTTGAACTGGTATGAGATGTGGAAGCCATTGAAGAGTATTTCAAAAACACGAAAAATAACTTTCAAACGTGAATTTAGGGCTTCTTGATTCTTCTTTACTTCACTCTCCATTGGATGCCAAATCACCGCTTTGAGTTCTCCACTATCGATTGCAAACTATATTTGAATCTCTTTCAAATCTCTCCAATTCCTCAAAATCTAAGCTCAAATCGCCTTCTCTTCACTCTGCACTGGAAAACTTTCCTTCACTCAAAAATCAAATAGTGAGAAATGATTTGAAAATTTCATTTATACATGTCTCTCACCTACCATCATTAATGCTCCTATATTAGGGCGTAAACCCTAATTTGCCTCTTTACTATTTCTGGTCTTCTGCTAGGCGTCAAGTGTAGTAAACCAGTTAAGGTCTTTTACTGGTGTTAACTGGGGGTTCGAAAGCATTTTGCCATTTGCTCCCCCTAAGCCTTTGAGGCTTAGTTTGCCGGTTCCGGTAATTCCACACTAGGTGCAAGAACCGGTTCCTCCTCCAATAATACTGGTTTCTTCTTCCATATATTCTTCATGTCTTCTTGAACTTTTTCAACCTCTATTTCTCCTTCTTGAGTGACCGGTATATCATCAGATATACTTTTTCTGCTTCTGCAGAATCTTGCAATGTGACCGGATTTGTTGCAGTGATAGCAAACAAGTCTAGGTGCTTTCCAAGGTCCATTGTACATGTTTCCATTCTTCCTTTTGCATGTTGCAGCAGTGTGACCATGACCATGACAGATCATACAACTTTCTGTCCATCCAGTTGCTGCTTGATGACCACCGCTTCTTGACTAATGATTGAAGACATTAAACCAGTTGTGGTTCTGGTTCATAAAAGATTCAGGACCAGTTCCTTTGGTCCTTTGAGGATATCTTCCAGTGTTATCCATTACAGACCTACATTCAAATGCTCTATGCCCAAACTTTTTGCATGCATAACAATGACCATTGAACTTATTGGATCTAGGTACATTGTTGATAAAGTAAGGAAAATTATTGAAGGCCTTACTCCTACATACATTGGCAGTGTGTCCTTCTTTAAGACAGTTAAAGCAAACAGGTTTGAATTTTTGCTTACCTTTTCCTTTGAGTGCCAGTTTCTTCTTTGATGCTTCAGCATTTGTTCCCGAGGATTCTCCTTCCTCATGTCCATAAAAACCAAGACCATTGGAATTCTTTACCGGTCTAGATGACTCAAGCTTTTGCTCTAGCCTGACTATACTTTTTCCAAACTTAGCTAGTATTTCCTTTGATTCAAAGAGTTCTTTGGAAATAGCAGTGTTTGTCTCCATAAGACTTGCATTTTCAGAGATGGCAATGTTCAGTTCTCCTGGCATGTCTTCTTTCTCCATTCTTCTCTCATGAAGGCGAGCAGTTGGTGCACTAATCTCATGTTTTAACTTGGAGATCTCATGATCTCTATCTTTTACCAGATCTTCAGCTTTTCTCCGGTTCTCAAGCTCTTGGCTAAACCGAATAGTCAGTCCTTCCAACTCCTTTCTCAAATTGGAGTTTGAATCATTCAACTTATTCACTTCAGCAATCATAGCTTCCATGTTAGCTTCATCTTCAGAACTACTTTCAGATAGTTCCATCAGCCTCTCTGCATGTTCTCTTCTTTTTACTTGAGATGCCTTGTATTTGACCATAAGATCATCATAGGCTTGCTCAGACTTAGTGAGTCGTTGAGTAAGTTCCCTCAATGTGTATTCCCCCATATCTCTTTCCAAGTGGTTAAACTTATAGAAAGGTTGGCTCTGATACCAATTGATGAATACTAAGAGGGGGGGGTGAATTAGTATGCCAAAAATCTTTGCACTAAAACACTTACATAGTCTAAAGATAAACTGGTAAAGCAGTCTGACAATCAAACTGGTTATCACACATACAAACCAAAATGTGAATAAAACATTCACCCACAAAAGCAATACAACCATAACACAAGATATTTGATGTGGAAACCCAACTGGGAAAAACCACGGTGAGATGGAACTCACAAGTCACTATCTGTAGAATAGAAACTAGACCGGTTAAGATCAGACCGGTTAAGGTCTTACAATGTTCTTCACCAGAACAGATCCTGTTAGGAATCTCAATCTCTGTTAGGAGATAAGTCCGATTAAAGACTACCTTGTTAGAGGATTTTAGATTCACATGTGTGAACCACCTTGTTAGAGGATTTTACAAAGGCTTTGAGGCCTACCCGGTTAAGGGCTACAAACTTGTCAAAGATATGAGTAATCAACAAGTGTTTGATCTATCTACTAGCACAGATTGCTTGGTTAGATCCAGTTTAGCTCCTCCTCTATCTCTCTCAGTTACAACTCGATCTTCTCTGATAAGATCGCTCTCCACTTCCACCTTAAACCCTAGCTCAACATAAACCCTATTCGCAACTTCTTCAACAACTTAAAAACCCTAGACATGATGTCCTTTTAAAGGAATCTGATTTCATGTCGGTGCAATAGGATTACATTACAATTTCCTAGGTTCAGTGAATCTAGACATACTTAGTAACATGACACAAGAATCACCGTCAATGTGTTGGCACCGTCAAACAATCAGTGGATTGGTAACTCATCACAAAATCTCAGTTAGTAACTCATCATAGAGTGTTACCAATTCATACAAAATGCTAGTTGCCAGTTTCACAAGAATGAAGACTGGTAAGAATGTGTTGTGCTGCTTTGCTTCCTCATACCGCTTGTGATCTGCGAACCGTTTGGGGTCGACATGCCGCTTCAGACCGGGAAACACATTCTGCAAAATCACCACTAGTCTAAAGACTAGAATACAACATACCGGTTGGAATAAATACCGGTTGAGCATGAGCTCATACATATAAAGGGGATCTCAATACAAGTGTGTATCCATCACTGACAATCACAACATAAACATCAAAAATGCCAATAGACACGTGGCACAGATGGATGAAGAGATAAAGGGCGTGCAGGTTAGATGCAGATCCAATGGTTGTTGCTATACCATGATGGAAAACTGCTCAATCAATATCCATTCGGACTTGGTGACAAAGAAGGGCTAAAGCCTAAAGGTGGACTTGTTCGATGTTATGTCGATACTCGATGAATTTGCCTTCAGCGATTAGGTCTGTCATCGACCATCAGAGATGTAATTTTGAAGTTACGCCGATACCTGATGTAGTTGACTTATCTGAGCTGGTATATTTGAATATGAACTAGTTCGAGTCCTGGATGCATGTGGGATAATTGTTTTCTCACGAATGCAGACCGACGTAGACAGTTAGATGTCTAACCAATTGGTGCAAACTAACAGTTGAACGGTCGACATGGAAAATGTATATGAAGTGAAGAGGAAACTCGAAAATGGCTTCCATTTTGATGATAAGCTGTATAGTGTGGTGTGTAGCCGAAGTGATCAGAGTGAACATCTGTGTTGTGATAACAGACTTTATTGTAAAGATTCTTTACTATGAATAAAGTGCTCTTGTTGTCGGTGGTGGGTTTTTTCCTAAAAGTGTTTCTCACATAAATTCATGGTGTTTATCTCTATGTGTGTTTGAATTCTGATATTGTTTATGTTCTGTATATGCTAATCTTAGTATTCTGTAAAGTTTTAAAATATACTAGTCTTATTTCCCTTGCAAATTGACATTAGCGAAGTGTTTTTCCGCACTGTGCTTTCCTTACAACAAAGAGGGTACCTGCATTGGAATATGTACGATAGTTGGAGAGCACAGATAGGCACCTCCATGGTCAACAAAAGAAGAGCATATTTCCTTCCTTGCCTTTCTCATGTGGAGGATTCACATTTGAGAGAAAAGCATTCAATGTGGCACATGGTTTTTTGACACTTTTTAGCTTTGGTGATGAGGGTCTCTGGTAGTATGATCCAATCGGTCTAGTTCAAGAAAGGCTTAATAAAAATGGGAACTCTTTAGCATTATGTCAACATGAAAGTAAACCATTGCAAGAAAAGCTTAGAAACATGGACTCTTGGGATGAGGTAAAAAAAGAGATGGAGAAAATTATCACTGACAATAACATTTCAACAGTAGAAATATCATCACAAATTATGACATTTCACACACAAAGGAAAATAGAGGATGGCCAGGGCATCCAAAATAGGAGGTTCTACAATTTCTACCAAAAATATGCTAATCTATCTAACAAATTTATTCCCAAATCAATTCTGCAAGAATGTAAAGAGAGTTATTGGACTCAAACCAAAATAAATGATTTTTGGACTGAGGAAGAATCTTGGTGAACCAAAGACCAGTGCAAAATTTGAGACCATCAATGAGGATGAAGACTTTAGCAAATTGTGGAATATGGAGCATCCCACAACAACATATGACGGGAGTGAAGATGATGATGAGTATGAGGTTGAGCCCACTCCAACAATTAGTACAGTCCCTAAAATATTAGGTGGAGTCAATGAGTCCATGAGAGAAAAATATAGCAAAGGGGCAAACATTGTGGAAAAAAATGGGTTTTGAAGGTGGTGGTATAGGTCCTAGAGGAGAAGGCATTTGGTATCCACTTGAGGTACAACTTCCATCAGATTCAAAATCAAAAGCTCCTGTTAAACCAGTCATTGGACTTGATTCTTCAGATTCATGACGGAAAGGTACTACTCATTACCCTCAGGGTCCACCTACATTTGTTTCAGGTTCAAATCCACAACCACCACCACATCATGGTATTCCCACTGGTGGTAAATCAAGTGCCACTACCCCTAGTGGGGAATCTGGGGATAGTATTCCTATTATTTTTCAGTCAAGTGTCGTTGTGATTGGTGGGGTTGGCATGGGTACTACTACTGATACTAGTTGTCTTGGTGTTGGACAAGGGAAACAACAAAATATCTCTTGCAAGAGGCCACTAGTGGTAGATACTCAATCTCATACTATTGAGAATCCTATATCAAGTGCCACTGACACTATAAATCAATCATTTGCATCGTTAGATCACACACCTCAAAAGATTATGAAAACTACACATGAAAGTGTCAGTGGGACAAGATCAGGAAAGGTTGTTGGTAATCCTTGTAATACATTAGTTAAAACCATAGGCATAGGTGGAATTGGAGCCTCTACTATTCCTATGTCACCTTTCAAACATTCAATTGCTTTAGCAAGCCCAAATTTTCAATTTTGTGATTACTATGAAAAATTTGAACACTCAACAAATGCAAATAAAGAAAAAAAGAGAACATTTCATAGGGTTTCCCTGACTAAAGTTTTAGACGAACATCCTACAAGGAATAGGGTATTTCCAACATATGACCCACACAAAGATATGATAGAGTTCATGGTTGTTATGCCCCTAACTAAAGATAAAAATCCACCACACAGTTAGATAGATCCCTCTGAATTTCAAGTTAGCACCCTCCAAATGGATTTTTCCAAAGTACATAATGTGGAAAAAATTAGATTGTCAAAAAGGACTAATGAAGTGGCCTACAATTCACTGCTAAAGGTGGTGAGAGAAAAAATTAAACTGGAGAAACAAATAGAAAAGTTATAGGCAGACCTGGCAAACAAAAAAATCAAAGAGCAAAGAAGCAGATAACAAGTGCAATGATTTATAGAAAAGGATAAAAATTTGGGCGTTGTAGTAGAAATTGCAGAGCAGGAGACGATGGATGCATAATTGAAGGACCTGAGAGAAAAACTGGCTAAAAGCAATAAAAAAATTGATGAGGAAAGAGCCAGTTTTCAAAAATTATACAAAAGTTATGAGTCTGCTGCTGCTGAAATAAGAAAAACATAGGACCTATTGGATCATGAGAAGGCAAAAAAACATTTGCAAGAGGAAGTAGAGGAACAAAGAAAAAAATGTACACAAATGAAAGAAGACCCGCATAATGCAAATAATAAAATTAAAACTTTGGAGGATAGATTGAAAGATAAAATGAAAAATACAACAAAGTATATATAAGAAAACATTTGGCGGTAAATAATGTAGAGGAGTGACAAGTTGTGTGAATGTTTTGAATAGAATGAAAGTTTGAGAGTAATTTATATGAAAATCAAAGGGCACTTTGAGAAGAGCATACATGTTTATTCAAAAGAGGATATGGCAAAATAGATTCTGCAAGTAGTCTACAATACCAGTGACAGCTACTTGGCATCCAAGGGAATTAAGATCCGCATTGATGCCACAGTTAAGACATCATCTATCATTCAAAAATGCCAGGAACTAAGGGAAACATCAAAAGTTATGGAAAAATGTGGCAAAAAGATATTGGAGCTACAAGAAAAGAAAACTTGGTTTGCCTAAGACCGTTCACCCATCAAATAAATTCATTGGAAAAGAAGCTTACAAAAAAAGCATGGAGATAAAAATGAAGTTTGATTTAGACTTGCTTCCTAAGGACACAACTCCCCAAAGCTTTCTAGAATTCATCCAACCATTTACAACTCTGAATTCGGTATTGGATGAAACGGTGATGTCAAGTCACTCTTCTAAATATGGAATGTTGACGAAGTTGCAATTGACTTTCCATAGTTTACAGAATATTGACCTTCCATCAGATGAAGAGTGGAGCACCCTACAAAAACTGGCACAAAAATATTAAGAATAATAGTATGTATTGCATAGTTTTCTTCTTTTACTCTTAATTTCAAGGTTTTATGTTTTTTCTGTTTGGAATTTGGCATCACTTGAAATAACTCTGTTTTATAAATTGGAAAAAACCAGCACTCGCTATTGCTAAATTGCTAATCTAGCCTATGAATCTATGATGCATAGTGCAAAACTTCATCCTATAAATTTGTATTCTCAAATTCTCCCAAGCTTTAACATTTTTGCATTTCTCTATTTCTAATTACTAGGTTTTGGGCACGGCTATTATCTATATTTAATTTATCATGGCATGAATTAATATTTAATTTTGAACTCTATTTTTTTAACAGGAGAAATTAGACATGTAGCAGTTGTTAAATTGCTAATCCGGCCTTTGATGGCCATGTAAATCTGTGCTGAGTTTGTGATTTAGATGTTGAGTCTTCACATGTTTCAATTCGACCTAAAGCTATGTTTGCTCCCTTGTTTCTATTGTGGACAAGTCATTTAGCAATATTTTCACATATTGAGTTTTATCTGCCCACTTTTCCTACATACATCTATAAAAGGGAATTCAGGGTCATTTGCAAAGGGTTCTGAAACATTGTATTGACTTTTGTATGGAGAATCACACAGATTTGTGTATTACTATTGAATGAATTGTATCATATGGCTATATTTTGAAAGAATTAATAAAAATCTAAGTTCTCGACATGTTACATTACCAAGCATGGTTCTAAAATGTATTACTATTGAATGAATTGTATCATATGGCTATATTTTAAAAGAATTAATGAAAATCTAAGTTCTCGACATGTGTATTACTATTGAATGAATTGTATCATATGGTTCTAAAATGTATCACATAGATTTGAGACTCAAACATGTCTAAATAAACAATAAACATCTATGTATCAATAAACACATTATGGTCTTTTATTATGCTATTTTAAATCTAGAAATAGAAAGTTGAAATATACAATTACAAATCAATATTAAATTCTAATTGCAAAAGTAATATTCTTTTGTAATATGAATGATGAGATATAGTAATAAGATTAATAAATACCAATCTCTTACAATTTCCATTCATCCTCATCAAATTCAGAGCTTTCTTGATTCTTGTCTGTGGTTTCTTCACTTTGAGTCTGCATACCTTCGTTGAACTGCATCTCAATGCTACCACTAGGTCCAGTACATGAGTCAATAGTCCCACTAGCACTTTGGTTTGAAGTGTTGCCCAAACCTCTTCTTTCACAATTGGACCTCCAGATTTGCAATGCCCTATCATAAGGAAAAGTGTGGACATCATACCTAGATGTATAGAGCCTCAAGCAATTTTCCAAATTTTTATCTAGTTTGTTTCTTAGCTTTGATTTTAGGAACCCCAAAGCATTGAAAACTCTCTCATCTTCCACCGAACCCAATATCATGGTAAGACATAAATCAGCAAGCTTGAAATATTCTGGTATTCAATCACGCAACGCTGCGTTCTCAGCTATAATTTTCCAAAGCCTTGTTACTGATCCCTCTTTGCGGGGGTTATCCATTTTGCCATATTGCTCTCTCATAGTGTATGCAAAATGAGATGATTACTCTTGAAGACAAGTTTCATCTAATATTCCATTTATAGTTACTCCATTCAATTCTCTCGATATGCAAAATTGTTTTATCAAAATCAGTAGCATACTTCTAAAATCAGCTGCAATGTTGAGGCTCCAATAATGAGGAAACACAATAGACATGGCTTTGAGTAGGTTGTCAGGAGGGAATCTACTTCTAATTTGTGAGGAAAGATCATACTCAATTTTCTTCACAAAAGAAGTTACAGTCTCAACAATCTTGTCAAAATCTTCCCTTCTAACTCTTGCTAGTTGCTTTCTGGGGCGCTTTCCTGGTTCCTCGGGGTCGGCCATGGCATAGAAGTGCATTGGTATCTCAACTCCCCATACATTGGCACATACCTCCCTATCTGCACCATTTTATAAAAAGTTATTAGGATTGTTCAAATCTGTGAGTGTCTGCCACTCAACAAATTTTTCATCAGATAGTGTTGGTTGATTTCGATAGAGATTGTCGAGGGTCATGCATGTCATCTTACGCAGTGTAGCATATTCTGCAATATACAGAGCTCTTTTTTGGGCAGCCTTCATAATATTCCTCATTTCCTCTAGCATGGGCAGAAGAGCTGCTAAAGTTAAGAGTCTCTCTAAATTACTTAACCTCCGAAGAAGGTCAAGAAATTTTGGTTGATCTGATTCGTCGCGAGTTGTGTGAAATAGTCCAATCAAGGATAGATATTCTGAAAAAAATTGATGTGTTGGACCATCCAAAGAGATCCATCTAGTATCATTATCCTTGAGAAGCTTGTTCCCATTAGTTATTCCATCAGCAAAGTGTTGAAATTCCATAAATTGTTTGGGACTTCGACAAAAGTGTGAGTAGAGCTCTCTGATTAAAATTTCAAATTTTTTAACCGAAGCAAACTTGCTCACAATTCCGAAAGCTAGATTCATTCTGTGAACCATGCAGTGAAGTGCAATAAAGTATTGTGCAAATGAAGTTTCAATCTTTGTACAAAGACCATTCCTGTGACCTTGCATTACTGAAGCTCCATCTTCTCCAACACAAACCAATTTTTAGGCTACCATCATGTCATCCATACCTCCACATTCAATTAAACTTCTCTTTATTAGTTGAAAAAAAATTTCCACTGTCACACTCTCCTTCATTTTAGCAACAAATAGTAGATGAGGTTGGCGGGTATGATTCTCTACAGTGTAAACATGCATGCATACCCATGAAGTATTGTTTACTTCCATAACTTTGTCTAAAGAAAATGCAATAAAGTTTGACTCTCTTATTTTTTCCT
The DNA here is from genome assembly GCF_030272615.1 of Cryptomeria japonica. Taxonomy (NCBI): domain Eukaryota; kingdom Viridiplantae; phylum Streptophyta; class Pinopsida; order Cupressales; family Cupressaceae; genus Cryptomeria; species Cryptomeria japonica. The sequence continues at coordinate 576,540,370 of NC_081411.1, read as the reverse complement.
TTACATCTTCTTTTTCAACCTCAACAAGACAACTTGCCCATTCCCATCCACTATTTACTGACTAGTCTATTAGGATAGTTAGGAACTTTAAAAAATGTAATAAACCACTAATTGATGGGAAATCTGTCATAGCACGCCCTCTGCTCAAAATATAAAAAACAATGCTTAACTGAATAGCTTTTCCCAGTTGTTCTATTTGCATTGCTTTTCCAAAACTAGCTTCAATAGAACCTTTAACTTTAGCACGCTTCATCTATATTTTCTCATAAAAATAATACTCTTCGGCATTCCTCACATTCTTACATTCCTCCTTTGTTTTCCATCTTATCACTAATTTTTCAACCCCGTCTATCATTCATTTTTCATAAACTTTACCCATATGCTTTTCTATGGTGTCAAATTTTAGCTGCAACCTAATTTCCTTGTTATGTTTGCAAGTGCAAATCTTACACCTCCATTCTATTGGAGGCTTTCCTTCAATTGGATTCTCCACTAGTTCAATGAATGGATACTTTGATGCCTGATTAATTTGAAAATTCCTCATTGACATATCTCACTCCCGATCCTTTTTTATTGTGGTTCATCCTTTTTTGATTTGGCTTTTCTTTTCCCTTTCTGTGCATTATCATCAATGGCATTATCACCCAAGTTGATTATATCATTCTGGCTAACTTGGGCATCTACCAGATAATCTTCTTAAAGATCGTCCTGATCTGAGATATCAGGTTCACTGCCGTCTTCAACATGTGGTGTAGGTTGCAAATTTTGTACTTGTACTTGTGATGATATACCTTCCTGATTTTCACCACACTCTTTTCCAAAGCCAAAGTACAAAGACAATGTTCTTCTTTTTGTTGGCCTCTCATGGCCTTCCCCACATTCAAGTTTCCTACCCTTCTTCCTGGTTGACATCTCCAATGAAATAAAGGCTTCCAAAAGAATATCAATTTGTTGAAGAAGCAATAATAGACTATAAAGTATAATATATGTTTCATTGGCCCTATGACCTACAATCTAGATGTTTGAGGTCTGAATGTCCCGGCTGACCACTTGGCACTGACGGGTCACCACTGAATAATGAACTCAACAGTGCAAACAAATATAGATAAATTCAAAATAACATTATAACACTTCAAAAATATGATCGCTCACCTTTAGGTCACTAACAGTCAACAACAATGAATTTCCTTAGTCTGAAACTTCGCTATTGATCAGAATTCAGAGCCTAGAACCCACCAGATTATGTAGAGATAGATCTGATCTTTGCATGTATTTATGCCAATCCTTATATGGAAAATTCCGCGGGAATTTTATATGGTATACAAATATTTGGCGAATCCCGTGTAACTATAAAACAACTTATGTAATTTTTGAGGCGATTAAGAGTCGTCCAAATAATTGGCAAATATAATATAGTTGGAAAATTTTGGGGTGAATGGAGACACCGTCGGCAAAATGTCGAGCGAATTGTGTCCTCCTAGCGAACAAATCTTCACATGCCTATAGGTGAATTATAGTCGTCTATTAAGGCAACCTCGAAGAGTGTTGGCGAAAAAATTAAATTTACCGTGTGTCCAATGTATATTGTATTGGCGAAATCCTCACATAGAAACATTTAATTACATAAAACATATGGCAATCGAGCCATGAATTTGATGGAAATTGATAATGTTCTGGCGACATGGCCACTCCTAGTCAGTACAAAATATTCGCCATTTCCCAGGTCACCAATGTAAAAAATTCGCCATTGGAGAATATTCGCCACTAAAGTAAACTCTAACCCCGGGACTCCAGAACCCCGAATTCCCAAAGTCAACTTTTCTCATCCATCCCGAAACTACGAAACCCTAGAGTTTTGGACTCCATTTTTTTATCCACCTAGAACCCTAGAGCCCCGGAGTTCCGGACTTAGTTTTTTAAGCCTGTGCTAACCTCGGAACCCCAGAATTCTGAAGTCAGTTGTTTTAAAGGAAGATATCCACCCCGGTGTTAGGATTCCCATAGATACTGAGAGGGGGGGGTGAATTAGTATCTAACCGGTATACAAACTTTCTTAACTTAAAACATGCAGAACATATTATAACAGTGTATCAGTATGCAAGAAATAATGCAATAAACAGAATTAAGAACATCCACATGAAAAGAACACCATAACACAAAGATTTAATGAGGAAACCCGGTGTGGGAAAAACCTCGGTGGGATTTGTGACCCACAATATTCACTCACTGCCCAATAAGAGAATATTACTTACAATAGGGGCCTGCACATGTAGGAAGGCCAATTGCCTAGAGCTCACTGATCAAATAGGAAGTCTCACTAACTTACAATGTGGATTAAAAAAATCCAATATCTTGTACTGCTTTACAATAGCATCTATAATGCCTGATCCAGTACCGATTGCTGCTCTGCTTCTTACATAAACCCTTCAACCTATATTTCACACAATAGGTCTGCCTTAATATTTCGCATACATCATTTTCTTCACTTACTTCATTTCTTACTACATTGTTTTCAAATGTCTACAATGATCTCTTTTATATATAAGAGTCATTTTACAACATGCCAAGTTGGCTTACAAAGTTTTCCAATAATAAACAAAATATAATATAACAAAATCATGTTGGCCTCTATGCCGGTATAATTCCTTTCTTTGTGTCGATGCCGGTGTCCTAAGTGCCGGTGTAGAGTGTGATCTATTGATGTCGGTGCACTAACTTGTCATTGTAATGCCTTGCCGGAATAATGCTTTGTTGGTGCCATAGGTTTGCAAGGTTGCCATCAATGAAAAAACCTTCAATCACTTACAATGTCTCATTGGAGTGTGCATATGCCAACAATCTCCCCCTTTTGCATTGATGGCAACACTCATGAGAAATTTCAAAAGTGTATCAAAAAAATTTATCAAAAATGTTACCAAAAATGTGTGTGCTCCCCCTGAGCATATGATTCCTGTGATGTTGAATTTTCTCATCCCACTACTCCCCCTTTGGCATCAATGACAAAGGTTGTCAAGATGTCAGTAGAGTTTGTAGGTTCAACCTTGTAACTGGGTAGTTACAATTTGAAATAGATCCGCCAAAATCAAGTTTATACTCTCCATAAACTTTTTACTATATCTTATTGTTGTCTCTATTCTCTTAACTGTACCGGTGAAATGCTACAAATGCTTTGTCGGTGTTTTCTATCCCTGTATTAGTGCCTCAGATAAATCCTTCCGCAGTGATGCTAGATAGTCCAATCTTGGACTCAGTTTTAATCTTAGATGCTTTGCCTTATTCACTATTCTCTCCTTTTCTCTTTCCAATTTAAGTAAATCTTCCTCAAAAATTTTTATCTTCTCCTCAAAAACTGATAGTGTATCAGGTGAGTTAACAAAATTATCTGCAAGTTTATTGATTTCATCCTGTACCTTGCTCATCTTTTTATCTATATCTATAGTCAAAAAGTTTGTCTTACAGGTGTCTTTGTACAAAGTTTTGTACTCTTTCAATAAATTACACAATTCCGGTTGAAGTGTGTCAAAATCTCTATTACACTTCTTTATTTGCTCATCAAAGAATTTCTACTTTTCAATTTCTACTTTATCCGTCAATGTCTCTTCCTTTATTTTCTCAATATTTTCTGTGATATATTTACACAAGGTATCAAGTTGTCCTAAAGAATCTTTATTGTCTATATTACAATTAGGAGCAATTACCTTCAAAATTGGTATGGTATCATCTATTGCCTTGTGAGATGTAGTCTGTTATCTTTCTAATAGTACCTCAGTCACATTAGTTGATTTGTAGGTTGATGATGAACCTAGATTCTAAGTACCGTCAGTGGAAGTAACCAAGCTTGTATTGACCTCTAGTAGGTCTGTTTGTGTCTGCATTTCCTTAAGCAATGGTTTTTCTACTTCTCCAGTTGCTGAGGGCACTGTTTCCTTCTGTTCCTATTCTTGTTGTTGTTCTTGTTCAAGAGCCTTTTGCTCTGTTTGTTGCATTGTCTCAGTCTAAGTCTGAGTCTCTACCTTATGCTCTTTGTTATTTGTCAATTTCTCCTGTGTGTTATTAGTTTGCTCTACTACCGGAGGCTCACTAGCCATTTCAGTCTTATTAGCTGTATCTTTGTCTACCACAATGTTGATCTTTTGAGTATCAACATCCATAGTATATAAGACTTTAGGTTTAGGATTACCATCTTCTACATCCATACTTTCAGATATCAGTTGATCTTCTGTAGCTTTTGTTTTTACCGGTGGAGTAATCAAAGGAGGTGGGGGTAAGTTGTCTTTAACCTTAATACTAGGTGGTCCACCAACTTTACCTTTACCCTTGTCTCTTTCTTTCTGATATACCTTTATAGGTTTGGGGTTCCTGTATTCTTCCTATTTTTCTTTTTCAACTAGGAATATATCCCATCCATTTTCTGTCTCCTCAGTCACCTCATTAACTCTTCCAACCATTAAAGCAATGTGTCGATGTGCAGTAGAAAATACTGATTGGTTGGCTTGAACAATTAAGTCATCAATTTCTTTGGGTGAATTCACCAGATATACAGCAAGTAGCTTCTCTATCTTTATTTTCTTGTCTAGTTCTATTACTAGTTGTCTTCTTGCTTCCAGTCTCTTAAATAGTTCATCTGGAATTTCATTTACTACTTCCATCAAAAATTTCTTATACATATCCATATTTAATATAACACTGTTTTCTACTTGTTCTTTTCATCAGTTGTTAGAGTGTCATATATTTTCTCTATATTCTTCAATTTGCCTTCCTCTATAATTTCATTCAATAGTATATCAAGAGGGGCCAAGTCCTTGTTTGTTCTCTTCTTCTTTTTGGGTGTTAGTTTCTTCTTCTTTGGTGTAGCCTTTCTTATCAGAGATCTCACTGCTTGTTGTTTTTGTCTTGTCCTCCTAGGTGAGGGTGTGGTTGCCGGTGAGGGATCTCATTTCCTTACAACTCTTTTGAAAGTTGTAGGCATGTCACTCTCTGAAGAAGTACCTACCGGTGATAGGTGAGTTTTAGGTTGTGGAGCTACTAACTCATCCTCTGTTATACCGGTTTGTTTTAACACATCTTCTTTAATGGCCTTTGCCTATCTGGAACCTTTTCTTACAACTGCCTCAAAAAATTTCACTCTTTTCTTGGATTGTATTTGGCTTTCAATAGTTTCTGCACTACCAAATACTTCTTCCTTAGGTTCTTTAGTGGCTTTCAGAAGTGCTTTAGCATATGTTTCAATTATATGATCATTTGTTTCATAGCCCATATTTATTACCCAAACTGTCCTAGGGATGACTGCTTCCATCCAAATCTCATCCTTCTTGATTACAAAGCATATTTCATCTTTATGTTTGTCGAAAATCTTTTGTGATAACCAGACTATTTTCTTCATTTTGGCCTTTAGTGCTTGAAAGAAATCATGGATATTATTTTCCTTGTCTTCTCCCATGTTATTGAATAGTTTTGTTAACTGTTTACCTATCGGTATATCATATCCAAGTTCTTTGTAGCCTATACCAGGAACATGTTTGGTTATATGTAGCATCAAACATACTAGCATATTTCCAAACCTGAAAGTTCCTTTCTTGTCCTTCTTAATCTTGCCTAGGTTGTCAATTAATTTGTCCTTTAACCACTCACATACATCAATCTTTGCATTATCTGTGACCATATCATAAGCACTCTTAATGCATAAACTTGCAACTGAATTAAGTCTATTTGCATGAGTAGCGTTATACCCTAATATCATGCTGATAAATCTCACATTAATGTCTGTTACATTATTTACTCTTAAGGACCTTTTATCGGATGTGGCACCACTTAGGTTTGTAACTAGGTCATTGGATACCTTCTTAGTTTTGTCTGGTCTTTTATCGGTGGTCGGTAACCCTGTGATAGCTTTCACAGCTTCCTTAGTGATTTTGTGGATTGCATCTAGCCAGAAAAATTCACCATGTACCTTCTTAAGACTATCCTAATCACATCCTTGGGGAATTCAGGAATGCTAAGGATCTTTGTAAATCCTAGGGTTTCAATAATCTTGTGTTCATCTTTTACATTGTTGGATTCATCACATATCACAATTTTAAACGTGGTTTTAATCTCTTCATCTCCTAGTTCCTGAATGTTGCAGTGAATGTAAATTCTGGGGTCTTCAGCATAAACAACTCCCTTAGGAATTTGAGAAAAAGCACCTAAGGTATCATCTTTCTTTGCTACCTCAGGAACTAATTGAATACGGGCCTAGGTCTTTTTATAAATTCAACAATAGTAGGGTTTTCTATATATTCAATTGCAAAGGTGGATGCCATGATAAAATACCTTTTACTGCCTTTAGGATGGATGATTGCTTGGAGTGTTCTTGCCTCTTAGCTCGGAATGTCTTAACTCAGAATCTTCGCGCTCTTCATAAATTTGAAATCTCAGTGAAATGAAATGGAGCCAAAACCTTGAATTTATAGTGTCTTTTCACCATCTACCACATTAAATGCATGCCGGTTAAGTATTCACTTAACATTGTCTGGCGATAATAAGTAATTTCCAACTTCTTATCTCTAACCGAGGGAATAATAGCACATGTGTCATTAGATTGCCAAACCCTCAAGGAAACTTTCTTCAATTAGATGAAGAACTTCCTGCCAGTGGAGCATTGCTTTGTCCTATCAGTGAAGCATCACTCTATCCTACCAGTGGAGTATTGACTGGTTCTACCGGTGGAGGGGTATTCCCAATATTTAGATCAGCTTTTCTAATCCATTGTTTTGAGAATTCTTGCTTAACCTCTTCAACTTTTTCTTTACCTTTCAAGTTAGAAATTTTGTTGTCTACCGGTGATCCTTTACTTCTACAGAATTTAGCAATATGCCCAATCTTGTTACATGCATAACAAGTTACATTATTCTTCTGAATAGCTTTCCCATAACCTATGCTAGTTTGTGTTCTGCATTGATTAGATAAATGTCCAAATCTTCCACAAACATAACATCTTACATTCATTCTGCAATTTTCAGAGTTGTGACCAACTTTGTTGCATTTTGAACATTGACCGGTGGGTGTGTTGATATTCTGATAATTTCTAGATCTACATTCATTTGCTCTAGGACCATACTTATTACAGTTAAAGCATTTTCCATTGAATTTATAAGCATTAGGTTGTCTTACCGGTTTGTTGTGATCCTGAGTATTTGCAGTATCGGAGCTTTCACCAACTTCAAAGACAATTCCAGAAGTGTCACCTTTAGGTTTTTGATTCTTCAGTAAGGTGCCAAGTTCCTCTGAGCTTTTCTTGAATTTTTCTTTATGTTGATTTGCAGTTTCTAGTTCTCTTTCAAGGACCTCTTTCTGTCTCATTAGTTCATTGGAGTCATTCTGAGTGTGCATCAGATCTGTCTTCAACATGTCATTTTCATAGCTAAGTCTTGTGTTTTCATTTGCTGCATCACTTAGTCTTTTGTTCAATTCTTCTTCATTCTTCTTCCTATCCTCAATCTCTTTAAAAAATCTCATAGTCATATCCTGCATCTCATTCTTTGTTGTCATGTTCTCTTGTTTCAGCTTGCTTATCTGATCATTAAGTGATTCCTTTTCATCATTCTCATTTTGCAATTTTTCACAAAGTTCTCTTCTCTTATTTCTTGCAACAGTAAGATTTTCTTGAAGTGCTTGAACGATATCCTGAGTTGCCCTTAAATCATCTTCTAGTTTGATATTTTTCAATTTCTCTGCATCATAGTCTAAAAGAGCTCCTTCAAGTTGCTTCATCAAATTTTCCATCTTTACCGGTGTCAAGATCTTCCTCAAGCTGTTAGGCTTCTAAAATAGAGGACTAGGCTCTGATACCAATTGTTAGGATTCCCATAGATATTGAGAGGGGGGTGGCGAATCAGTATCTAACCGGTATACAAACTTTCTTAACTTAAAACATGCAGAACATATTATAACAGTGTACCGGTATGCAAGAAATAATGCAATAAATAGAATTAAGAACATCCACATTAAAAGCACACCATAACACAAGGATTTAATGAGGAAACCCAATGTGGGAAAAACCTCGGTGGGATTTGTGACCCGCAATATTCACTCACTGCCCTATAAGAGAATATTACTTACAATAGGAGCCTGCACATGCAGGAAGGCCAACTGCCTAGAGCTCGCTGCTTAAATAGGAAGTCTCACTGACTTAAAATGTGGATTATACAAATCCAATATCTTGTACTGCTTTACAATAGCATCTATAATGCCTGATCCAGTACCAGTTGTTGCTCTGCTTCTTACATAAACCCTTCAACCTATATTTCGCATAATAGGTCTACCTTAATATTTTGCATACATCATTTTCTTCACTTATTTCCTTTCTTACTACATTGTTTTCAAATGTCTACAATGATCTCTTTTATATATAAGAGTCAGTTTACAACATGCCAAGTCAGCTTACAAAGTTTTCCAATAATAAACAAAATATAATATAACAAAATCATGTCAGCCTCTATGCCGGTATAATTCCTTTCTTTGTGTCGGTGCCGGTGTCCTGAGTGTCGGTGTAGAGTGTGATCTGCTAATGCCGGTGCACTAACTTGTTGGTGTAATTCCTTACCGGTATAATGCTTTGTCGGTGCCATAGGTTTGCAAGGTTGCCATCAATGAAAAAACCTTCAATCACTTACAATGTCTCATTGGAGTGTGCATATGCCAACACCCAGAACCCCAGAGTCCCAAGGTGGATGATGTTATTGATATTTTTGAGTATGCAATGAAATAATTTGTGATTCTTCCTTACAGGTCAGAGAATTTAGATGGACCCAACCTCAAGCAAGAGAGGCAAGGAGTTAGACAAGCTTCCTATAACCATGAAATATCAATATAAAGGGTAGGTCTATGTTTCAAAGTAGGATGACCAGATCAAATGGGTGACAGATACAGAGGTGGGGCATATCGAGTTAGAAGTTATTAGAACACAATTGGATAGACCAAGGCCAAAGGCCCCTCTGAGGAGAATTAAAAGATGAGGTTTGGTGGAAGCAACCATTTTCCCACAATCAGTCCAAGCCCCTGAATTGATTATGACCATTACAAAATTCTATAATACAGAAACTAGAAAATGCATAGATAATCAGGGTAGAACTATGATTGATTTATCAACAAATATGATGGGATTCGCATTTGGCATCCTTGCGAGGGATGAAGTACTCCTGACTATAGAAGAAGAAGCCAGGGGATTATGGAATAAGAATATTGCTTCAAACAAAAGGCATATGAATGAGAATTCATTGGAAGAGGAGAGGAAGACAGGGCTAAAGGCCACAAAAATTTCAAGGGTAGATTTCAAGGAGCCACAATGAGACTTAATCATCATGCTAAGAAAGGCGTTTGGCAAGTCATATTGTCAGCACTTCCATCCTTGGATGTTCCATTTTATGACAACTATACTAATAGGGAAACAATACTTTGACTGGGCTCAAATTCTTTCTGACAACATACATAAGTAGATGAAGGAGGTGCATCAAATGAATAAATTATTCTTTACTTCCTATGTTATCTTTGTAGCTACCAGAGCAAGCAAATTCTTAGGGTTGCAAACATAGGGCCAGCTAGGCGATGAGGAAGGGTAGAAGAAGGTGTGGGATTATTACTTGCAACTTCCTCTAAACAATGCAAAGGTGCATTTTAAAATAATAAGCGACGCCTTTCTTTTCCCTAACATCATAAAACTCATAGGTGATACAGGTTATAGAATAAGCCCAGAAGTAATGTCAATCATCAGGGAGTGGGCATGTTAGTTCATTCAGAACCAATGCTCTACATTTATCAGGGTTAGTGGATTCACAGGGAACCCTATGTTGTTTCCATGATACTGCATTGATCACATTATATTGTTAGAATATGTCAGGAAGATGCTCGGCCTTCAATCACTTTTGTCTTCAAAACACAAGGCGGGTATAGATTTTTCAGTTTCTATTGGTTACTTCTCTTGTTCCAAGATTTAGGTAGCAAAGACAGTGGAGTAGGAACTTCAGGATTTAAATCTTAAAGAATTTAATTATGCAAGGGAGTACTATGATCCCTATGGCATGCTAAAGCAAATTATGCCAAAGGCATATAAGGGGCATAAGTGTAGATTGGAGGATTTTTGGGAAAACCTCCACTACAATTTTGAAGTTAGAGAAAATAATTATTATAGGTTGTCAATACCACAAATAAGAAATTTTTAAATAGAGACCAATCTCCCTAAAGAACTAAGGGATGATGGTGAATTATTAGATTCTATATATAAGGAGCAAGAAATTGACAAGAAGCCTCTCTCTCCAATAAGGTGTCCAACATAGGAGGATATAGATATAGACAAAGTAACTCAAACTATTATAGATATAACTAGGCAGTGGCTAAGTTTGAGGGTCATGCCAAGCGCTTCGAAAGTGAAGCAAACGGAATTGACTTTGGGTGTTCCCCAATCAAGGGGTTATAAGGAGTATGCCCGTAAGACAAGGTCCAACTATCGAAAGAACACATCAATTGATCCAAATGAAACTGCCGAACCTGAAGAAAGTACTGAGGAACTATTGAAGAAAGTCAAAGAACAAATGAGGAGGTCTAAACTTTTGAAAAAGGCTACAGATTTTGGAGTAAAAGAAGGGTTGGGAGTTGTGCCACTGGTAGAGGTACATCCTGTCAGGATGGAAATTGGACAAATTCCAGGAGAGGGCACTCAGGACAAAGATTAACAAGGGAAAGCAGATGAAAGTGCACAACCTCCTCCTCCTGAATCAAAAAGTGCATCCACTCAGCCTCCGTCTACCACCGCAACACAAGCTCCAATTTTGACCTCAACTGCTACCACCTCTATGCCACCACCAACTAATATTTTTCTTACAACAACAATACCTCCCATGACACAAGTGTTAAGACCTACCATAGAAATAGTAAGTGTCCATAACATCAAATCAGATTCTGATGAAGAGGACGAGCAACCTATGGAATAGCAACCACTTGGAGGAGAGAAGAAACAAAATGAGTCTAAAGATTTATAGGATGAAAGGTTGGTGTTAACTCCATAGTACAAAGAATATTTACTGAAAGAGATAGCATCCAAGAAAGGTATGGATGAAATTGATAAAGATGGCAAGACGTTTGAAGAAGAAATCAATGATAAGTTAGGAGAGTTACATAAGCAGCATTAGTTGAATGTTGATACTTCTCTCCAAGCTAGCGTGGCCCACCAAATTGCTTCACCCAAAGACCCTAAGCATATAGAAGAAGAGGAGAAAGATGAAGCAGAAGAGATGAATAGAAAAAATCATACCTCCCATACAGAGCTCAAGGCACAGCTAGAATGATATAAGTAACTGTTGGTAGAGATGGGAAAGCCCTTGGATACTTGTGTAAGTGATAATTTACCTTCAACCTTGTCACTCCCAGAGGGAGATATAAAAGCATTGGTTAAGGTAAGATAGGTGGCAGCCATGGCAAATTCATGGGCACAAATAAACGCCTCTAAAATTAGACTATTTTTGTAGAACACCATGAAGGAATATAGGAAGGCCATGCAAGTTGGAGGAGCATTAGCTTCTTATTCTCAGCAGTGGGAGCGGAAGCTCAACACTTTCGGCAAGTAGTTTTGGGTCTCCAATAAAGTTTTGAGTCTTGGGGAAGAAAATATAATAAGGGAGGACCTCTTGGGTGGAGACAATTGTAAGAATTTGTAATCCTACATATACATTTTGGATTTGAAGAATTAAATTCTTCAATAGTATGTGAAGGATATAACAAATATTCGGTCTCTCCTCCTCGAGGTAGTGGAAAAGTATGAGAATTTTGTAGGACAGTTATTAGGAGTTTTGGGGCTTGGAATAACCAATGCTGCAAGTATGGAGGAAGACTAGGTACTCCGCTAGTGGGATGCATATGAGGCACAACATTTTGCGGCTTCGGCTCAGTTTAGTGTTGCATCAATGGACAAGTATATAGATTTGATAACCCAGTGTCAACAGGCTACAAAGACAATAGAGTAGTTAGAAAGTGAAAGAAAGAATGTGGAGGAAATTTTGAAAAAGTATAAGTTCAAAATCAAACATGTTATTGATCCTCCTACTGAAGTGATTGCATGTATCATCAACAATTATAAAACCTATAAAAAGAAGTGAAAGATAAACGTATAGTTGGTAATGATAGCATGACTTTTAAAAGGATTTTTTGCATGACCACCCTACTGGGACTTCAACTGTGCCTCCAACTCACGCTTTAGTTTTGAGAAAAAATTTGTATGACTACAAAAGCCTGGCTCATGCAATACAGTCTTCATAGTGCTCACCCAGTCTTCATTTCGTAATAGTTAACCAAAGTCCAAGGAAGAGAATTTCATGTAAATTGTAACTCCGTTCTTTTTAGTTCTTGATTTAGATTAGGTTTATTTCCTAGAGAGTAGGGTGGGAAAATCTATAAATTGAGGGGTTTGATTCATTTGTAAGGGTCCACAAATTGATAATTTGAGGCCCACTCAGAGATTTTAGATTATTTTTGCAGATTGTTATGAGCTAGATTATTTTTGTGATAAATTCTTTGAAATTAATACAAGAAAAAGCTTGTAGATTTCCTGATCTATCTATGTGTGCTATCAATTTGTTCTTTGTAGTCTGGTAATGTCTATTGTTTGAAATCAACAACTTGTTCTGATCTTATGTTTATTGTTTTATGAATCATACTGCGCATGTAAGTGGTGTATGAGAATTAGTGGGATAGACGATATTGTGGTGATATTCTTTCCATGAATTTGTGAGGTTGCTGACTTTGCAAGTTTATTGGAGGTCCATTATTTAATGCTGATTTGGATGATATTGATAATTTTTGGATTGCAGGGTATTTACTAAGTAGCTCATTAAGTTGTTATTGAATTAGTTTCATTGTTATTTTCTTGTTTCCTTCTATTTGAAGTTTATTTCAAAAGATAATCTTAAATTATAAAATACACAAAAAAAGAGTAAACTTATTGGAAGTTATTGGGATTTGTTTAACTAGTAGGCCCCTTCACAGATACAATTGCATCAACTATTGAGCTACCCATCATTGTCAAAACCCGACTATAGAGACCTTTGACTAGTTAGTTTTTCGGAACTTTTTTCTTTTTTAGGAGAGGTGGTGAGTGTTTACACAAATTACCTAACTATTGGTGAGTGTGTGAAAACACCTGTCAACAAGACCCTTTTGCAGTAAAAAGATCTAAGTCATCCTTCAAACATCTGCACACTAAGAAAAACCTTCCACCATCCAATGATGAATATTTAGTCATTGCTAAAGCTCCCACTGATCCGTGGTATCGATCTCTCCAAGAATCATGACACCATCTCCCAAATCTGAAAATATTTCAAGTCCACACACACAGGTGTACTACTAGTCACACCAAGTGAAACCAAGATCTCCAAACCAAGGAAATACATCATTCTACAAGATCCCATAAATAATTATCTAGGTACTCACTCATCATCCATATTCTTATCTCAAAGCAATCATACCAATACACAAGTGACCATAGACAAGGCCAACTAGCGAGTCTCCATAAGCATTGAATCAGACCTTGAGGATATAGACAGTCCACATACAAGTTATCCCATTGCAACTGAATAGGTGATCAGCCCACACAACTGCATAACTCGTAGATCAAATCAGCTACACACAAACTCACTATCACATTAGTTACATGCATAATGAGATCTCAAAGAGGATATTCATGGAAAAAATCTTGACTTAAACACTAGATCAGACTTAAATCTGATTTGTCAGTCATGTCTACATTGAGTACCACAGTCTAGTAATCCATCAGGCACTACCACAAACATGTTGAGTGACTAATCACTATCAACATTCTCGTGCGGAGAAAGAATTTCACCTCCTCTCACCATGCACAAAGAATCCATGTAGAACTACAACTATCTCATCCAGTAAAAACCTAGAAAATAGCTCTTTAACCGAACCACAAGTCTCTTGGTATTTAAGAGCACCTTCATGATCAATCCATGCTATGCTCCAAAATGAAATACTACCCCTTCATGAAGCTCTCCAAGCAAATAACCAAAGTACTCAATACCAAGACTCGCCTCTATTGAGATGTCATGCTGCCAAGGTAGCACTAAAGGCACTAGCACCACTCTGAGAAGACTCAGTGTCTAAAGCATTCTTCTTTCCCTTCTCCTAACAATCCTTTTGGATATGGCCAATTTACCCACAATTCTAGCACCTCACCTTGGACTTATTTCTCAGAGCCTTTGATCCCCCTGTGACTTGGATTTGGACCTCGTGTCCTTCTGCTTTCCTTTCTCCTTTGTTCTACCCCTCATATTCAAAGCTTCTTTGACCATTTCAGAAGATTTCCTTTGTGCTTCCTCTGATAGTAGTGAGGCAACAATGTCTTCCATTTTGAAAGTGGTTGTTGTACTTCCAATGGCCATCACAAGATGATCCCATGTGTCAGGAAAGGAACATAACAAAAGAATACAACGATCCTCGTCACTAATTATTACACCAATAGAAATTAACTATGCAACAATCATGTTGAAAGTATTCAGATGATTTGCTACAAGTGTACCTTCATCCATCCTCAAGGAGTACAACTTTTTACTCGGGAATAACTTGTTTACTAGAGACTTTCCCTGCTAAATATCACCAAGTTTATTCCATAAAGAAGCTATTGTCTTCTCCTCATGAACATTCAACAAAACAATTTCTACAAGATAGAGTCTAATCAGCCCTTTGGCTTTCTTATCTGTTAGATCCCAATCTTCTTGTTTCATGCCTGATGGTTTAACTCCAGACACTGCAAACCAAAGGTATTTGTCCACTAACAGGTCTTCCATCTTGAGATTCCGTAACTCATAGTTTCTACCATTGAACTTCTCAACGTCTACTCTTCTTGATGTGCTCACTATCTCAATCTACAATTTCACAAAAACACAAGTTCTTTTGCAAAACTCCCACAATAGAATAACATAAACAAGTCATCCTACCCATAAGGATAACACACTATCCAAGCCTTGATACCACTTGTAAGGAAAGCACAACGCGGAAACACCTTCCACGGTGTAAAATTAAAAGAGAGGAGCAGAGGTGAATTTAAATTCTTGTTACAGTCATTATGATGCACATTAACAAGATAATAGAGAAAACAAAAGATTCACACAAGCACAGAGAGATCACAATTTATGTGTGATAACCCTTACGAGTAAAAAACCCACTTCCAAAGCTAATCTCTTGTATTACTATAAAATGTTTATTACATACAAGGTACAGACTAAGCTCTCAAGTGTATATTACATAGTCTCTATTCTGATAGAATTCAACCTACAGATAGAACTCTACCCACACACCACATAGGCAACAAGAATAATCATTCTACAATTCACCATCCAACACCAACCTCACAAACTAGCCACTAACTAATTATCACCCTCAGCATCTAACCATCAAAATTAGACTTTTCTAACTTCTAGTCTGCAAGGTAACCATTTCCAATCAGCAACTATTCCCATTTGGACCAATCACCAGCTTCCAACTCAAAAGGTGAAACCAATTTAGTTGTGGTCCCCACCAAGACCATTACAAGGCTTATTGGCATACACTTTAATACCCTTCTTTCTTCCTTGCTACCCTGCAAGTTCTTCTGCATGCCCTTCCTTTAGCCACGGGGTGATGAGGAAGACTAAGTCCCCTTCTCTCGCTATCCTGCATCGCTTATGACACTTCCTTCATTGGGTTGTGGCATGGAAGGGATGTCTGAGTCCCCTTCCTCTGCTATCCTGCATTGCTTACAACACTTCCTTCATTGAGCTGCGGGGTGGTGCACAAGAGTTTTCCTCTTCCCGCAACCATTTCCCCATATGCCTCAATGTCTCACGGGTTAGTGGGGAAGACCAAGGTATTCATTTCTTCTACTATCCCATGACTTCAGTTGCCTCAATCTTTTGTATGCATAGGGTATAAAAAGAGATAATTCCTTTCTTCCCTCGCTATCCCGCATGACTTTGGTTAAAAACAGGAGAAAGATACCAAAAGCAAATGACTTATATTATTATGTTTATACCACGAAAATTTTACGCTACCTTTTAGAGCTGGTCAATAACATGAAGGTTGGTAAATATTTGTCAATTACACAAATGTTATCCACAATGAACTGCTCACTACGCGAACAAAATGTCATTTGACCTGGATTTAAACCAGTGAGTTTGATACACCCATTCTCAACAAATTGTTGAACATCTAAAATACTTAGAGGGGAGGGGTGAATCAGTATTCTCTTAAATTTGTTAAAACTTGTGAACAACCATCCATATAATATAGCTTAGTTGCAGAAATAAAATGATCAATAAGCAGAAATACATAACACCACATAACACAAATATTTATACACGGAAAACCCAAGATGAGAAAAACCATGAAGAAGATTAGCTCTCAATATTATGTAACCAGTTACAGTAATACAGGATGGCTAACTACCAAATGAACTCACTATCCAAAATATAATGGATCATTTTTGGAGGATGGCTTATAGAAAATATTATAAAATATGAATTTTTAATATTGTATCTACCATATGCATGAGTTATAGTTTCATTAAGGTGCATAATCACTTTCAAATTTGTTGAACATACTCACTTTCACATTCACTATATACATTTGCTATAATCACTATATACATTCATGTACAACTATAAAAAAGATCATATGTTAATCCTTCACAAACCAATTATATATATATCAAGTTAAGTCTTCATGAAATTGGCTCCACCGGAGTAAAGGTTATCGCAAAATACTTTACACGCTACAACTTCAATGAGTCTTATCATATCGAAGAAGTTGGCCAAAGAAAAAAGGAACATCTCCATGCATCAAGGAATATACATGATTAATTAAAGCTAATAGACCATTGATGATTCTAAAGCAGACTGGAACAAAACCTTCTTTTCATATAAAGCAATGCTCA
Organism: Cryptomeria japonica; assembly: GCF_030272615.1. NCBI lineage: Eukaryota > Viridiplantae > Streptophyta > Pinopsida > Cupressales > Cupressaceae > Cryptomeria > Cryptomeria japonica. The sequence goes on along the minus strand of NC_081411.1, from coordinate 576,523,416 downwards.
TAAGCAGGGTATCCTACTACCAAACCCATAACTGTGCCGCAACAAAAACATTAACACCTGAAATCTTGGATATAGATGTTAAATCTCATACAAAACAAATTCCCAAAATAATACAAAGATATATGGTATTGCAAAGCAATACAAACCAAAAAGGAATATGTTGAACCCAAGTGAGTACTGGAGCTCGAGGGGCTCGAACCGAAATATGTCACTCATGTTGTCAGACCACAAAATCATTAATGACATCAATGACAATATTCTAACATAAAATTATAGAATACAATCCTCCTCCTTCTAGTGACCCTTGTCCTACATCTCAAGAGACAATACCTACTCCTATTAATGATCAAGATAAATTAGCTACTAAAATATTTTTGAGATTTAAGTAGGATAAAAATGTTGTTTTTTCTTTCATTACACTTAATCACAATTATAAGCATAAGGACATTGTCTTTTTTATTGTAGTCATTCGTATTCTCTTGGAAACTATAAAGCCTTTAAAACATTTGTTCAAACCCAATATGATTGAGCTCTAATAGCTCTTATAACCGTTCTTGCACTCTTTCTTGGTGAAGAGGTAGAGCCTTAGCACTCCATTCACCTTACCATTTTGCTCCTCACCCTGTGACACTAGTAGTTAACTTCATTGGGGGCTCTTTGTCATTAGTGGAATGATTCTTTTTTAATAACAATATGTTAAAAAATATGTCTTTATCTTGTCATTGATGTCAACCCCTTTGATCTAGAAGTAGACCAAAATCTGGAAGTAGACTGGAAGAGGAGTTTTGGGTCTAAAAGGTGTGTATCGGTCCAAAGTGTTCATTTTTTATCCTAAATATTTTAGGTATATAGATGTTGTGGTTGGAGTTTACCAAAAGACTCTTTTATTCATTGGTCAATGATCTAGGTCTTTCTTTTTGGTTTGGAGCTTCTTGGATGGTTTTGGTTTTGCTCTAGATTAAGATCCATACGTTTGATATTTTGGGTCCAGTTGTATATTTCGAGTCAAAGATATTCATACACATTACAATATCTTTGTTGGCAAGAGACACTGCTCAGGTCATCAAATATTGTCATTGATGGCAACTCAGGTCAGCATTCCCATCCACATTGATTTATTTGCTTATAACAGAAGTCTGAGTGAAGATTTGGTTAAGTCCAGTAAGTTAGAATAAGGCATCAAGTAGAGTACAATATATTGATTGGTACTCCATTTATGTTGAATATCTTATGTTGTGGAGTTAAGGGAAGCTTCATATATGTCTATAGTACCTTATTCCATGATTTTAGCCTCCGGTGATAATTGTTGTGCAAGGTAGTAGATCCGATATATCAATTTTTGAGTTGAACAATGTAGTGTGTCGAACATGTGTGATTGATCATTGTGCAAAATTAATGGAGAAGTTTTGGTGATTATTTTTTGTGTTCAAAGATGTTTAGCTGACATTTGGGAAGCGTGTGGACAATTATTTTTTCGTCCACTTATGCATTGGAGCAAATTTAGCTGATAGTTCATACACATTTGATGAATATGTTAAATGTTCTTGAGTCAACATGTAGCTGATATGATTACATGTTTTGAATATATAATGACGATGTAATTGATTATTTAGAGCATGGAAATGTTGGATATTATTGGGATAATGTGCAAATATGTGTTTGAGTGATGTGTCAACTGTCATTGCTATCAACATATTCCTCTTTGTGTTCCAGTGTTGCAGTCAGATTAATTAAGTTGGTTTGGCCAGTGTGTTGCAATTGAGTTGTTGTGGATTAAAAGGTTTTGAGATAAGTATCTCTAGTTGATTCAGTTGGAGTTTCAGTGGTCTGCATGGAGATTTGATCAAGCTATGAGATCCAGTAGTGTGGTTGGTTTTTTAGTTGTTTAGTATTAATTAGTATTCTAGATTTTGCTCCACATTGCTCCATGTTGCAATATCTTGGTTTACGGATTTGGCAGTGTTTGGGATGTTCTAGTGTGTCCTCAATTCAAGTGGTTCATGATTTGGAGGTCCATAAGTGAATCTTTCAGTTTTCCATTCAGTTTAGTTAGTGTTCTTGAAGATCAGTATAATGATGATGGAGATTCTAGTAAGTGGTGATGTTAGGGTTGTTTTTGTGGTAATTCATGATGCTTGTGTATGTTTCTAGATCATGTCCTATTTGCGTTGGTGGTTTGCATTGATCATTGTGTGCATTATTGATGATTTTCCCTATTTTGGTGATGTTCTTCATGTTCTTGGCTGACATGTTGATTGTAGCATGTTGCAAATGTTCGAGGTGTAATTATTGGAGGTGTTTCATGTTCAAGGTGGTGATTTAGGTCCATACTATGTTCTTAGCTGATATTGTTTTGGTCTGCATGTAATATTGTAGTGTGTGTGGTTATATTTTTTAATTTGTGATATGGGTTGTGCTGACCTTGAAACATGGGTTGATGATATGTATAAATTAATATAATATCATGTTGCAGATGTATCTAAAAATGTGTGTTATGTGCGAATGATGCTTTGATCTTTTGGTAGAAGAGAAGAAGTGTGAAGAAGTGTGAAAGATTAGTATATGTGCTTAACTGAATCTATAACCAAGCATTAGGATATTCTATTCTATCAGTTCATAATCTTCTGGATGTAATTCAAATGTTGTTGTAAGATAGTGAGTCTTCCCTAGGGTTATAGCCCTTATTATTGTTGTTTTTGAGTAGTGAGCTTTAGGCAGTGTGCCTAAATGCATGTGCATTCCCCATTTTAATATTTCATATATTTTTAATAGGGTATCATCATATTTTGGGTAGGTTCCCACCATGGTTTTTCCCTTAACCAGGTTTTCCACATCAAAAATCTTGGGGTTATGTGTGTTATTGATGTGGTGTTGATTTATGCTTTCACTGTTAATTATCAAATCTAAAATTGTGTTTGAGTTAAGTAAAGTTTTTGAGAAAACTAATTCACCCCCCCCTCTCCTCTCAGTTTTCTACCTTGTTTCCAACAATTGGTATCAGAGCTAGATCCTCTGAAAGAAGCTTGACCACTTGAGGTGATTTGGGATGGCAACCTATGCTCACAAAAAGGATAGTCTGAGATTTGATGGAATGAACTACTCTCTTTGGAAAAACTAGATGGAGTGTCACTTGAGATGTATTAGTGAATATTATTACAAGATTACTAAGAATGTGTATAATGTTCCTTTGAATGGTCCTACAACTCTGGATGAGATAAAAGAAGCTAAATATAATATTAGAACTAAGGAAGTATTATTGAGCGCCTTAACTGATTCTAAGATGACTAATGTGATGGATTTGTGGACTGCTCATGAGATATGGAAGAAGCTAGAGACTTTGTATGAAGGTGACAGCCATGTGAAATTTGCTAAGTTGTGGAGCCTAAAGGGAAAGTATGAGATGCTAAGAATGGGCCAAGATGAGAATATTACCTCCTTTATGTAGAAAGTGAATGAGCTTGTGCTAAATAGTAGATGTGTTGGTGGAGTGTTAGAAGAATTAGAGATTGTAGCTAAAGCATTGAGATCCTTGCCTCCTGCTTACACACATAAAGTTTGTACTATCGAGGAGATCCAAATGGTGACTAATGTGACTAGATACATGTTGATTGTTAAGCTTCCTTCCTTTGAGTTGAGAGAATTTGTGAAAGTCAGAATCTACATTCAAATCTATTGTTTCTGGGAAGCAAAAATATGATCAGTGAGAAAGTTCTACAAGGGTGTCCAAATATGAGAAAGAGATGAGAGAATTTGAAGAAGAAAAATAACATGAGGAGCTTTAAGCACTTATTGCCAAGAGATTTCCTAAAGGAGCTGGTAAGTATGAAGGTAAATTGCCTCTTAAATGCTTTTCATGTAACAAGATAGGACATTTTGCTTCAATGTGTCCAAAAAGAGTTCCTAAGAAGCCATTCAATCCATACAAGCCTAAATATCAGAAGAAATGTTATTATGATGTTGATGAAGGTGTGACAGATGATGAATCTAATAAGAGAAATTCAGGAGATGAATGGGTGTTTATTGCTATCAAGGAAAATAATTCGGTACCTACTGATTCTACTAGATACATTAATGAGGAGAAAGATGAATGCGTTATTAAAAGTGGCTTCTCTCATCATATGATGGGTGATAAGAGTAAGTTTGTGAGTATGGAAAAGTATGATGGTGGTGTAGTAAGATTTGGTGATGATAAAGATGGTATAATCCATGGTAGAGGTTCCATTTCTCTTGATGGTAAGCATAATACTGATGATGTCTTGTATGTAGAAGGTCTAAAACATAATTTTTTGAGTTTTGGATAGATGGTTGATAAGGGATATGATTTACAATTCAAGAATGGCAAGTGTAAAATCTTAAGTGGTTCCAGAATTGAGATTGCATCAAGGAAAAAGACTAAAGGTAATATCTTTCACTTGAATGTTGGTGGTAAAATTTGTTTGATTGCTTAGATTGATGAAAGTTAATTATGGCATAGAAGGATGTGTAATGTGAATTTTGATTGCATGGTTAAGATAATTTCTACTCAAGCAGTAAGAAATATTCCTAAGTTGGTAAAGCCTACTAATTCGGTATATAAGGTATATCAATTAGAGAAGCAAACAAGAGTTACTTTCAAAAGAAAAACAACATTATTCTAATTGATTATTGGATCTTGTGTATATTGATTTGTGTGGTCCTTCTAGAGTCAGAAGCTTGTAGGGAGATAGGTATTTCATGTTGTTGATTCATGACTATTCAATTATGATGTGCGTTACTTTCTTAAGAGATAAATCTGAAGCATTAGAGAAGTTCAAAATTTTAAAATTTATGGTTGATATTAAGACTAGACTAAATCTGAAGTGTCTGAGATCTGACAGAGGTGGTGAATTCACTTCCGGTGAGTTTAATGCATTTTGTGAAGAGCATGAAGTGAACAGACAATTATCTACACCTAGAACCCCTCAGTAGAATGGTGTTGTCAAAAGGAAGAATAGGACAATTTAGGAAGCTACTAGAACCATGATGATTGAAGGAAATGTTTCGCATATCTATTGGAGATAAGTTGTGACTATCATTTCATATACTCTTAACCGGGTACATATCAAAGGTGATACCGGTAATACTCCTTATGAGTTATGGTTTGGTCATATTCCTATAGTTAGATATTTTAGAATTTTTGAAAGTAAATGTTATATCAGAAGAGATGAAGATTTAGGGAAATTTGATGCTAGATGTGATGAAGGAATTTTTCTTTGTTATTCTACTAAGAGCAAGGCCTACCGGTGTTATAACAAGAGATTGCAATAGATAGTTAAAAGTGATAATGTGAAAGTTGATCAAAGTAATGTCAGACAGATCAGATCTTGCGGATATGATTTAAATGATCAAGATGTCATTTTAGATAAAGGAAAGTGAGTGCAGACCTAGAATCAAATTCAGATTGTTCTGAAAAAACTTGAGAATGAAGGAGAGGTACAAGTAATAGTGCAGAAGTATGAGCTCAAGAGTCTAGAAATCGAGAAAATCCTAAGACTTCCAAGTATGTAAGATTGAATCATTTAGAGAATCAGATCATAGGTAAAAAGAATAAAGGTATGATGACTAGAAGAACAATTGTTGAAGAGTATTGCTTGATTTCTAAAATTGAACCTAAAGATGTTGATGAAGCATGTAAAGATGAAAATTGGGTTAAAGAAATGGAAGAAGAATTGAACTAGATTGAAGAGAATAATACATGGATTCTTGTTCTCAAACCTAAGGATAAGAATGTAATTGGAACTAAATGGGTCTTCCAAAAAAAATTGAATGAACAAGGTGAAGTGGTTAGGAATAAAGTTGCACTTGTTTGTAAGGGATATTCTGAGATGGAAAGAATTGACTTTGAGGATACTTTTGCTCCAATGGAAAGAATTGAAGGTGTTAGATTATGTCTTGCTTATGCTTCTTACAAAAATTTCAAAGTTTATCAGATGGATGTCAAGTCAGCCTTTCTTAACAGTGAGTTGGAAGATGAAGTTTATATTGAGCAACCAAATGGATTTCAGTTGACAAATTAGGAAGATATTGTTTGCAGATTGAAGAAAGCACTATATGGACTAAAGCAAGCCCCCATAGCTTGGTATGCTAGATTGGATAAGTATTTGATGAAGCTTGAATTCAATAAAGGTATTGTTGATAGTAATTTGTATTTCAAGATTGATCATGATAACATTTTGATTGTTAAAGTATTTGTTGATGACATTATTTTTGGAGGGAATGATAGTTTGTGCAAGAAGTTTGCTGATGACATGCAAAATGAGTTTGAAATGTCTATCATTGGTGAGATGAAATTATTTTTGGGATTGTAAATTACATAGTTATATAAAGGTATTTTAATATCTTAGTCCAAGTATGTGAAAGAGTTGTTGAAGAAGTTAGGTTAGATGACTCAAATCCAGTTGGTACTCCTATGTTGACCAGAAGTAAGTTGACAAAGGATGATGAATCTCCAAAAGAAAATCAGACTACATACAGATCTATGATTGGTAGATTGCCATATTTGACAGACTAGACTGGATATCATGAATTTTATTTTTCTTGTTGCTATATTTCAAGTTGATCTTAAGAAATCTCATGTTGTTGTTGTGAAGATAATTTTTAGATATTTGAAAGGAACTGTTGATTTTATTTTGTGGTATCCTAAAGATGATGATTTTACTTTGAGTTCTTTTACTAATGATAATTGGGTAGGTGATGTTGATCACTGGAAGAGTACTAGTGGTGGTGCATTTTTCTTAGGAAAGAGATTGGTTTCTTGGATGAGTAAGAAGAAGAATGCTATTTCTCTATGTATTGCATAGGCTGAATGCATTGCTACTGCTAGCAATTGTACTAAGGTAATATGGATGAAACAAATGTTAAAGGATATCAGAGTTGTTTATGATGTTCTTACTACTATATACTATGATAATTCAAGTGCTATCAACATTTCTAAGAATCCAATGTTGCATTCAAAAACTAAGGATATATCAATCAAGTTTCATTTCTTAAGAGAGAAGGTGAATGAGAAGGAAGTTAGATTGGAGTATGAGTCTACAAAGGAACAAATTGTAGATATCTTTATGAACCCTTTTCCCAAGGATACTTTTGAGTATCTCAGGGAGAAGATAGGGGTGATTTCCCCTCCTAATAAGAACTAAGATGCATTGAGTTGCATCAATCTGGTGAATTTCATAGTCTTATCTTATGATCCAGATTCATGAGTGGTGGTTGCCACTCAGGGGGAGTAGTCTGTGTTGTGATTCAAATGTTTATTTTAGTGAGTTTTGTGGTTTACAAATATGCGTTTCTATATTGATGTCAAAGGGGGAGAGAATCATGTGAAAAACTATCATATCATATGCTTGATCTCAGGGGGAGATTGTTGTTTGTTGAGAGTTGTTCTTTTCTTTTCCATTGATTGTTTTTCACGTCATATGTTGCCATCAATGCCAAAGGGGAAGATTGTTGTAGATTGTTGGGATAATTTGCAAATATGTGTTTGAGTGATGTGTCATTGCTATCAACATATTCCTCTATGTGTTCTAGTGTTGCAGTCAACTTAAGTAAGTTGAGCTTTGGATCAATGTCCTCAGAAGCGAGGAGTATGCCCGCACGTTTAGGACGAGCAAGATGAATGATCAACTAAAGGTAGGGTTAGGAAGGGAATGGGGGGCAGGTCACTTGGCCAATAAGAATGTCCTTTCCTTCTTGCCCTATCACCACACAAGGTTCAGACCAGAGACCAGAGCTAGATGAACATGGAGTTCATGGGTGGGATGACCAACTAGATATGTTGGGATGGCTTGGCCAGTGTGTTGCAGTTGAGTTGTTCCAGATTAAAGGGTTTTGAGATAAGTATCTCTAGTTGATTTAGTCAGAGTTTTAGTGGTCCACATGGATATTTTATCGAGTTATGAGATCTGGTATTACGGTTGGTTTTTCAGTTGTTCAGTGTTGATCAATGTTCTTGATTTTGCTCCACATTGCAATATCTTGGTTTGTGGATTTGGTAGTGTTTGTTATATTCTGGTGTGTCCTCAATTTAGGTGGTTCATGATTTGGAGGTTTGCAAGTGAATGTTTTATTTTTTTAGTTAGTTCAATTAGTGTTCTTGAAGATCAATATAATGATGATGGAGATTCTAGTAGGTGGTGGCGTTGTGGTTGATGTTGTGGTAATTCATGATGCTTGTGGATGTTTCTAGATCATTTCTTATTTGTGTTGGTGGCCACATTGATCATTGTGTACGTCATTGATGATTTTCCTTATTCCGGTGGTGTTCTTCATTTTCTTCGCTGACATGATGATTGTAGCATGTTGCAGATGTTTGAGACGTAATTCTTGGAGGTGTTTCATGTTTGAGGTGGTGATTTAGGTCCATACTATGTCTTAGCCAACATTGTTTTGATCTACATGTAATATTGTAGTGTGTGTGGTTATATTTTGTAATTTGTGATATGGGTTGAGCCGACCTTGAAAGATAGGCTAATGATATGTATAAATTAATGTAATATCATGTTATAGATGTATCTGCAAATGTGTGTGATGTGAAAATAATGCTTTGATCTTTTGGTAGCAGAGAAGAAGGGTGAAGAAGGGTGAAGAAGTGTGAAGAAGTGTGAAAGAGCAGTATATGTGCTTAACCAGAACTGTAACTAGGCATTAGGAGATGTTATTCTATCAGTTCATGATCTTTCAGATGTAATGTGAATGTTGTTGTAAGATAGTGAGTCTTACCCAAAGTTGTAGCCCTTATTTTTGTTGTTTTTTAGTAGTGAGCTCTAGGCAGTGTGCCTGAATGCATGTGCATTCCCCATTGTAATACTTCATATACTTATAACAAAGTATCATCATATTGTGGGTAGGTTCCCACCATGATTTTTCCCCTTAACTGGGTTTTCCATGTTGAAAATATTGGAGTTATGTGTGTTATTGATGTGTTGTTAATTTATGCTTTCACTATTAATTATCAGATCTAAAATTGTGTTTGAGTTAAGTAAAGTGTTTGAGAAAATTGATTCACCCCCCTCTCAGTTTGCTACCTTGTTGTCAATAGGAAAAAGGTTGTGTGATAGATGGTGCATATTTTCACATGCACAATTCAGAGATTTGTGTTGTGTATTAATGCAAAGCAGTGAATCAAAGCAGTATAAGGTAGAGTGCAAAATCAGTGGACATTGTGCTTAACCAGAACTATTCCCATGCATTTGTAGATGTTGTTCTAGAGTTCAGATTCTCTTGTGATCATTTCTATTTCATTTCTAAGGTAGTGAACCTTCTCGAGGTTGTAGCCCTCTTTGTTTTGAGCAATGAGCTCTAGGCGGTGTGCCTGAATGCATGTGCATTCCCTATTTTTATATTTCTATACTTCTGCAGAGTATATTTATATTGTGAGTTCATCCCCACCATGGTTTTTCCCTTAACCAGGTTTTCTCGTATAAAAATCTTGGTGTTATGGTGTTGTGGATATTTGGTTTATGTTCTTACATCTTTCCTTTGTTCATATGCATTAAGTGGTTGAAAGTACAATTATCTAAAGTTAAAGATTGCAGAACATTGATTCACCACCCCTCTTAGAGTTCCTTGATTCCAACACTCTTTTGTGGCCAAATTGGTGAAAATGATAATTTAGGATTGGTATATATGTACAAATGCATGATAGATAATGTATTTGTGTGTATGTTTGAAAGTGCAATACAACTTAGTGATCGAATGTGCAAATTAATGTAAGGATGTCAATGTAAGTAATGTAGAGATATTACTTTGTATGAGGTAAGTGATCTATAAACTTTGTGGTCCAGATATTTTTGTCAAGTTTGGATTGTGTAGTACCCCTGCCCTAATCAGATTCTAATCTCAGTCTGACCTTGGTTAGTTATCATGTTATAGTCAGATGTTTTAATTAATGTGTGTACCTGTTAATGTGGTTGTCACATCAATTCGTATGTAAGTTTATTATTCTCCTAACTTGTGATATTAATCTCAGGCTAACACTCTTATTAAATATATATACATATATGCATGTGTGATGGTTGCAGGAGATTCCAGGTACAATACTGCATGGGTGTGAGGTTCGACTCCATCTGGGTTCACAGGTTTGAGTGCTCCTCATTAACCCCTAGAAATTGGATTAGGTGGTCGGGAGACCCTCATTTGACCCTAGTCGTGCTCAAGTGAGCGTTGTCAGTCCTCTGTCATTTCCTTTGGTTGGGTATGCAGGTCGTCTATTTGGTTGGCTTTCTTGGATTGCATGTTTTGTGTGTGTGGTTAAATTGAGTAATTAATCCTTTTTATTTGATTTGATTAAGTTGTGTTTACGCATTAAAAATTAAGGGATTAAATTAAATAGGTTCCCTTTATGCGATTAATCGTTATTTAGAACTGCTCAATTCAAATTGGTAGCTAGTTTAAATTAAATGGTAAATTTTAATGGATTAATTTACATAGTTATGTTTTTGGAAAGGAAATATTTAAATTAATTTGAAATAGAATTAATTTAATCTCTTGCCTTTTAAAAGTAGAAAGGTTAATTTCAATTATTTGGGAAAATTAATTTTAATTAGAAAAAAGCAAGTTTAATATATTGATTTGTTGAAAAGAATGATTTTTGAATTTTATTTAAAAGAAAGTATTTTAAATTCAAAAAATAAGAATTAATTTAATTTCTTTGCCCTTTTAAATAAAATAAAATAAAATAGAGTTAAAACTATTGCCTTAATTACTTTTAGAAAAGTTAATTAAATGTCATGAGAAAAGAGAAATAAAAGAAATGATTTTTACAAATAACTTTCCCATTTACTTTTTAGAAATTAGAAAAATAATTTCTTTTATTATTAAATATTATGATTTATTAGAAAACATTTAGAAAAATTTAGTATTCTCATGTCCCTTCAAATGCATTTGTTTAAAAAAAAAAGGGGGGGTATTTAATGCTTAAAAAAACAAAAAAAAAATGTAAATAAAGTTTATATATATATAATGTGGGTTTAACTAATATTTAATTTAATGAATATTAATTCATCAATGTGGTTTTAATTAATATTTTAGTTTAATGAATATTAATTAATAAATGTTGTTATTAATATTGTTTGGTGAATATAATATTATGTATATAACTATATATTCTTTCATTAGTGGATGTATTTATATTTATTTAAATTAGTGGATTACATAATATATTATTTGGGAACTTGGAAATTATATAATATATTATGTTAATTGGGGAATTTAAAAATGGAAAAGTACAAAACAATTAGATATAGTTGAAAATGAAATTATTTCCTTTTCACTGTTATATATGTGTGTGTGTGTGTGTGTGTGTGTGTGTGTGTGTGTTCATGTAAAATGTAAATTGGGTTTAATCATAGAAATAAAATGATTAAATTTGATTGCTTACAATCGTGAACTTTTTTGTGAAAATGGAGATTATATTTATGTTTAGTCGATATGACTTTTATTTAAAAAGGATTATTTTGATTTAAGTATCGAATTTAGTTTTCACATGTACTTTAAATATTATTTTCATTTATTTGAAATTCGAACTTAAATAATGTTTGTGATAACCGAATTGGTTTTAATTGAAATGAATTTATCATTGTTTTTAAATGATGGTTTATTTAAATGTATGTTTACTTAGATTGTCTTCATGTGCTATTCCTATTGTGGTATTGAATCTATCTTGTATGTTGATTTTCTGTTATTATTGTTTGAAAACTTAGATCCTTTAGAAAATTGGATTGATTGTTGTGTGAAAACAATAGGAAAGAAGATGGTCTTTTCCAATCTATGCCTATGCATGTTTAATTTTTTTGTATTCGCATTTTCTTAAGAAATGAAAAGTCCTTGTTTGTAATTTTGGTTATTGTCATTTGTCGATTTGGGTACCGGTTTATGTCCTTGATCCCAAATCTTGACTGTTTTCATGTGACGGTTTGTATTCGATCATGTCCTTTGTGCGAATGTTTAATATTGGTTTGTGGTAGACCAGAGCTCGTCAGGTCTCTAGTTAGAGTACCATCAGTCAGTGCACCCCATATGAAGTTTAGTTTGACCAAGTGGGTAACCCTACCTTATTGAACTCCATTTGCTTGACCTTGTGATTCCTGGATTTTAGGAGTTCGTTTGAGTATGTTCGCTAGTATGTTGTTGTGTTGCCTTTGATAGGAGCATGGTTGCGGATTCGTCCTCATGTTATTTCCCTCATGAGAACCTGATATTCATGTTAGACCATGGGATGATTATGATGGGTTGCGAAGATTTAATTTCGCAAATGCTCCAGTTGAACTATTATAATTGCTTTTTATTATGTTATGTTGGATCCTTTCCTATTAAGGGATCATTTATGTATTTATTGGACCAATGTGGTCATATGTTTTATTGGCTATGTTCACCTTGATGGAAGGATTGTAAATGATGCAAACCTTATGTATTCTTCACTATTGATTAACCATCAAAGGGGTCTTGCAGTTGAGCAGACCTGGAGATGTAGCCCACTAGGGGTGAACTTCGAGATCATTTCAGTGTTATGTGGTATTTTTCCATTCTTATGTTACCTTTTAATTTGTCATGTATGGATGCTTTAGGTTAAAATGTATAATGGGGATTAGATAAAATTAATCATAAATGCATGTATGTAGTCAATTTATTAAATGCAGTAATAGGGATCATAAAAGAATGTAGATTTGATTAATGGAATATATTCAGTATCGATAGCGCCATTAAGTATGCATGGAAAGTATTCATTAGTTTATGATGAAGTTAAAGTATGTTATGGAACTAGATGCATGGCATGTGTTTAATGTAAGATTGAACGTAATGAATGGTTAAAATTTATTGGATGAACTTAATCATGTTAACCATAGCTTTAACTCTAAATGATGAACTTCGTTAAGTTTTCTATATTTTAACTCTAATGAATGAACGTCCACATGTTATCTATGTTTTAACTTTAATTGGTAAACTTCTTCATGTTAGACTCATCTTCAACCATAATGGATGAATGCATCCTATTATCTATAATTCTAATTTATTGAACAAATTATATCCTGTATTTAGTAATAACATGTAGTTGAGTTAACTTGCTTATTTGGATCAAATGTTGTGAGTTGAGTTAGATGTTAAATTAAGTAATCATGTTGGGAAACTCCTTAGGTATTGTTTAGTCTTCCATTGTGTCATCTGAGCTTATGAAAACTCATTGTATCATTGTGTTATGTTTAATTTTTTTTTTTAAATTATGTGCACTCCGCTCATGTGTTTTAGCTTTATCCCTTCGGGGTTTCCTGGTGGGGCATTACATTTGGTATTAGCGCCAAGTTGCAAACACTGGGATCTCTGGTTTCGTTGTGCCCTTTGTTGGTGTGAGGTGTATAGACCTTGTGTTGTACGATTGTCTTCCTTTTATATGTGTGTCATTGAGGCATAGGATCTTTAAGATCTTAAGTCCTTGTGTCCTATTCTTTTGCGTATTATTTCGAGCAAAGCTAATGGTGTGTAACATGTGTGTTCACACCTTGCTTTCACCTTCTTGATGTTGGTGCTTTTTGAGTGATTATATGTGCTTGGTTTACTTATTGATTCCTTGGACTATGAATACTCTTATTTTGAAAGAGAGTCATATGCACCTTCCTTATTGATTGTTGTTCACTTTAGACTAATCCATTGGGTTGGTCGGCACTTGTTTTGAGTCTGAACATACGAAAGGTGATTGTTTTAAGATTATGATCTAGCTTAGTGTTGTCCACTTGAAGGATTTGTTTCGTAGATGTTTAATGCTTTTTTTATTTAGCGAATTAAAAGTTTATCATCCTTCCTCCTCTTTCTCTCTAGAAATTAAAATGCTTGTTATATGTGTAATTATCTCCTATGTGAATTTTCTTATTGCGAGAGAAAGGTTGTGACTTCTTGAACCCTTGGGTGAGCCTTATGATGCTTATGTGTTTTTCTTAGATAATAAAAGGGCTATGGGTTTGAAAGTTAATATTGTTTGTTGAGAGAAAATTGTATGTTTACATTAAGGATTCTCCATGTGTTTTGGAGGAGTGACATAATTAAATTCTATCTTAAGTAAGGTGCATTAATATGTGAAACTATTGTGTTTGTAAAATAAGTATAAAAAGGGAACATGTTATGGTAGCTTCAAGAGTGTATTAATGTGTTCCATGAAAGATTGTTTTATGTGTTTCATTAAACCAATTTGATTAAGGACCTATTTTATAATGCTACATCGAACTTGCTTTTGGACATATACCTAATTGACTTATTATGGTTAGAAAGTGCAAATGAAAGGCTTGTTTGATGTGCATGCAGCAATATGTATTATTTAGTTGATAAGTTCCTCGTTTACCTTCGTATCATACCCTAGATTTTCTAAGAAAGGTTGCAGATTATGATAGGCTTTGTAGAGAATTAAAAATAATGAGTGTTCGTAAGAGATCTTGTATTATCGAAAAGATTGTCTGTCTTGATCTCTGTTGTTTGGAAAACCAGAACATTCTATTGCAACCATAATAAATGGAAATGTCATGTTAGACCTATTGACAATTCGTCTAAATGGTAGTGAAACGAAAACCGTGCAATTAAGAGGATAGACTTATAGTGAGAAATTTTATAATGTAGTGTGACCTTGTTGATCTTGTGTCTATGTATGAAATAGTTTAGTTTTCAAACTCTCTTTCCATTCTCTTTCCCTAGATTATAAGGTGTTTAGAAATGCTACTAAAGAATGCATTGATTTAAATAGAATGTTTATAAAACATGTCAAATTGTATTGTTGCATTTTGGCTTCATACTGAAAAATGAAAGCCTTTCGCTTTGGAATAGAAATTTGCATAGTTAGTAATGTAGTTATGAATGCTTAGTGGAATTAGAGAAATATATAGGAATGATGTTATTTCCTTATGTAATTTAGAATTGTTTAGAATTTCAATACTTGTATCTAGAATAAACTTTATTCAGTTATTCATGTGAAAAGCATAATTAAAACCTTCCTTGAGTAGATGATAACGTACTGAAAAGTACTCCCCATAAATGTGACTAAACTAGTACTGGTGCTTTCTTTGTGTATTGTAAGAAACCCGTGCTTGCTTTTTGTGCCCATGGGATGGTGAAGTAATCAACCATGGAGGATATGTTTACTTATGAGTATGGGAAACCATACTATTTATGTGATGTTTCTTAATTGTTACCCTACTAAGTACCAAACCTCTGGTTGTTGGTAATTCAGTATGTTAAGGGGTAGTATTAGAAGTCACCATTCCTTGAATAGTATGGATTGGCGTATGAGTAATGTCGGCGCAAAGTGACTTTAGCTTCTCTATTTTGAGGAAAAATATCGTTAAATAATGAAACTGTATTATAGGTGTGCTCAATACTTTCCCTTTTGATGAACCAATTTATAAGGTTTATGTGTCCAAGCCTATTCCTATCCTTTATTTGAGCATATTGATGACAGTTCTTGAGCATAATGATGGTTTTTATTGGAGGATCTTTTGCCTTGTCATCATGAACGGTATGTTATTTTTCACATGAGCTGCCAATTGGCCTACATTGGTAGACATGTGGGTGGACCTTAGCCATGTATACCTCTAGCTTATGGCGAGTATCGTGAGAGGTACATTGCTATGCGGGGTGTGACCTACGCATGCCCTATTCTGTAAGGTACACTGCCATGCAGGATACGTCCATTGCATGCCTTTTCTGCTTGGAGTATAGCCATGCCGTGTTGAGACATGATGCAGGATGTAGTAGACATTGCCATGCAGCCTACCGACTGGTTTAGGGTAGAGCCATGCCACATGAAGACTCGATGCGGGGTGATGTTGAGGTGCACACTGCCATGCCATGCGAATGTGTGACTAGGGCATACCACATGATGAGCTACTACGATAGCTAGACAATTGTTCCCTCCTTCCTCGTTGGTGGCTAGATGCTAGTCACATAGTGATGTTATGTGCAGTTGTGATATTCTTATTTAATTATTTGTGGACCAGCAATTTATTCTATTTTGACTTTGAAGGTTTAGCCACGATCTTGTGATCTTTTGCTTACTTGATTTGGTGTTGTAAATTCCAGATTATTTTCTTGCCTTACTGTTGGAATTGATGATTTATTATCTTTATACATTTGTACTTTGGTGGCTAAACGGGTTTATCCTTGTAGATCAGGAATTTGATTAACATCAAAGCAAATAGATATTAGCTAACCACAAAGCCAAATTGCAATGAAATAAATCCTAATTACAATCAATAGAAGAATTGAAAATAAGACACTCAAAATAAATGGAAATCCATCACCAATGCCTCTTTCAATTGACCTCCATTGTTCTCCTTTCTCCTCCAAACAATGGATTTGTGTGGATCTCACCTACAAGTGCAAAAGCATGAAGAAAGATTGATTTTGATAGTGCGAGGATACTAGAAGCATGGTTGATTGATCTCATCCCCTTGATTGAAGAAACTCATCCAATTTATAGACAAATTGGAGAGAGGACAAGATTAGCATGAAATTGATATTAGAGGCAATTGATTTCAAAAATGGCAAAATTGAGTTGAAGAAAGAAGGTTATGACACCTTCTATGTCATGAATTATGACATATTGCCAATGCAAAGGTTAGAGGACTAAAAGCTTATGACATCTTGCTATGCCAACGGTACGACACATGAGAAATTCATGCTTCCACCGAAGCACAAAAATAGGGAGAGACTAGAGAGGAATTGATTAGGTGGAAATTGAATTTAGAAAATGAAGTGGAAATTAGGAATTAGGAAAATTAGAAATGAGGTGGAAATTAGGAATTAGGAAATTTGGAAATAAGGGGGAAATTAGGAATTAGGTGAATTAATTAATAGGTTTTCATCCATTAATTAATTCATGAAAGAGACCTAGGACTAAATAAATAGATTTATTTAACCCACAAAGAATAAGAAAAGGATTAAATGAACAAATCATAAAACCCTAGAAATAAGAGGACAAGGAATTAGGTCAAGATAACAAGAAATTAATGTAGGTTCGATCATGATTCTGATTGACAAAGGACCAATGTTGATAATGATTAAAATTGGTTGACAAAAATCAATGACAAATTGACCAAGATTGACAAGGAGATCAAATTGATAAGTGCCAACTGACAAGAAACAATGACTAATCGATCCAAATTGACATGATTGAAGAGGACAAGGATCGAAGACAAATCGATCACAAAATGACAAAATTGGCAAGGACAAGGATCGATGACGAATCGATCGCAAAAATGATGATATTTGACAAGGACAAGGATCGATGATGAATCGATCGCAAAATGACGAGATTGACAAGGACAAGGATCGATGACGAATCGATCGCAAAAATGACATGATTGACAAGGACAAGGATTGACCAAAATCATGACTAAAATTTGCTATCGACAAGACCTAATTCTAAAGCGAGAAAAATGAAAAATGCAGAAGAAGGATTCGATGCTTGCAAATGATAAAGACCAAGTGTGAAACATAGAAGAAATGTTAATGCGATGCAAGAACCCTAAAATAAGGCAATGCACAAATGTTAAAGTATGACTTTGCAAGCGTTGACCATTTTTAGACGTCTACAATCCTTATTGTTTTCGTATGTTGGTTTTGTGTTGTAATGTGAATTCCTCTCCAAGAATGAGGAGGCGGTCTTGGATGAGTGTATATGAGGAAGTAGATGTAGGGAACCTTGAGGATAGGGGTATGTGAGGCTGTGATGCAGCTAGGATCCAGTGCCTACCTATGTGTGGTGACTATCTCTTGGAGGCAGATGTTCACAAAGGTCTTGTATGGAAGGTAGCACCGCTATGGTGTGCCCTAGCACCATCAAGCCCTTGAGTGAGATGTGGGATATTTATGATTAGGTTATTGTTTTGAGATCAGGCATAGAGATGATGATCATGCATGTTATCTATGACCGAGAATTAGACATGCTCACATGTGGCCTTTTGAGTTATCCATTCCAGTTATGTGGATGCCTTTTATGTGTAATCATGGAGTAAAATTGTGTTATCTTGTCACTATGTTATGGGACATAGTCATCGGAAAGATTCTTATATGCCTGGAAAGTGTAAGCAATTGTGTTCTATATGTTGCTCTTATTTCATGAAATTTAACTTGGTTGTAGAATTTGAAATTTGAAGCTAGTTCTATGCGATTAAGTTTTATGAAAGGATGGATTGGTAAAAGAAATTGATCATGATGGCATTTTTCTTGCCATACTTGGTTGATGAGTATGGTAATTGTTGTCTATATATTTTAATGCTTTAATTTGGTGTAATGAAAGGAAGAAAATTATTAGTTCTCTGCTATGATTAAAGATAGTTCTTAGAATATTTTAGGAAATGTATGGATTTAGATGTATCTTGCCAATGGATAATGGCATTCGTAAAGGATTTAGCAATAATGTTTCAAAATATTTATTGAAAGATTCCTATGTGCAATTTGATATTTGTTGAATGACTTTCAGGGCTAATGCATGCGACATGTTCTTCGGCTAGCCTTACGACTTCCAAGAGTAAGTCAGAATCTAGGGGGAGAATGTAGTACCCCTGCCTTAATCGGATTCTAATCTCGGTTTGACCTTGGTTAGTTATCATGTTATAATTAGATGTTTTAATTAATGTGCATACCTGTTAATGTTGTTGTCACATCAATTCATATGTAAGTTTATTATTCTCCTGAATTGTGCTATTAATTTTGGGCTAACACTCTTATTAAATATATATATATACATATATGCATGTGTGATTCATGGTTGCAAGAGATTCCAAGTACAATACCACATGGGTGCAAGGTTCGACTCCATCTGGGTTCACAGGTTTAAGTGCCCCTCATTAACCCTTAAAAATTGGATTAGGTGGTCGAGAGACCCTCATTTGACCCTAGTCGTGCTCAATTAAGCATCGTCAGTCATCTGTCAGTATTCCTTTGGTTGGGTATGCAAGTCATCTATTTGGTTGGCTTTCTTAGATTTTGTGTTTTGTGTGTGTGGTTAAATTGAGTAATTAATCCTTTTTATTTTATTTGATTAAGTTGTGTTTATGCATTAAAAATTAAGGGACTAAATTAAATAGGTTCCCTTTATGCGATTAATCGTTATTTAGAATTACTCAATTCAAATTGGTAGCTTGTTTAAATTAAATGGTAAATTTTAATGGATTAATTTACATAGTTATGCTTTTGGAAAGGAAAGATTTAAATTAATTTGAAATAGAATTAATTTAATCTCTTGCCTTTTAAAAATAGAAAGGTTAATTTCAATTATTTGGGAAAATCAATTTTAATTTTTTTTTGTATTAAGTATCATAGAATTACAAAGCTCATTTTTGCTCATATGAGCATCCACGTTACAAACTTATTACAAATACTAGCTCCTTTCAAGCACCAAACTAGAAATAACAATTGGAAGACCAAGGGTCACAACTTAGAAATCCACTTTAAACAGCAATGGAAGACCAAGAGTCACAACTTATAATTCTACACAAAGGTGTCCCTCATGGGAGTTGAACATGGGTCTCCACATTGAGAACTCAATGCTTTAACCAACTAAGCTCAACCCCTTGGACTAAATCAATTTTAATTAGAAAAAAGCAAGTTTAATATATTGATTTGTTGAAAAGAATGATTTTTGAATTTTATTTAAAAGAAAGTATTTTAAATTCAAAAAATGAGAATTAATTTAATTTCTTTGCCCTTTTAAATAAAATAAAATAAAATAGAGTTAAAACTATTGCCTTAATTACTTTTAGAAAAGTTAATTAAATGTCATGAGAAAAGAGAAATAAAAGAAATGATTTTTACAAATAACTTTCCCATTTACTTTTTGGAAATTAGAAAAATAATTTCTTTTATTATTAAATATTATGATTTATTAGAAAACATTTTTCAACGTAAAAGTTTAGGTTGAATATTTTTCAAGATGATGCCTGTGAGTTCACGGGAAAGGGGAATGGATATTTTTGGAGAAATTTTGGAGGCTAGATTGGAAACCAGAACTGGAGCGTGGAGGTTTGATTCAGATTGCTTGTAGAGTATTCATCCAAGATTGCTATCACAAGTTGGGTGTTTGTCACTCTTCTTTTTGTTTTGAAATTTTAAAATTTAGTTTTAAAAAAATACTTCTCTGTATCTTGTTTTTTCTAAAAAATATCTATTTGGAGAGTTTTTAAAGTTGTTTAAATTTGAGAAAGGGTTTCCCAGTTTGGGAAAGGGCTTTGTTTTTCCTATTGTATGAATTTGCAAATTTGTGGTGAAAGGAAAAGTCATGCTGGTAAATTTTTTGGGGAATTTCTTCTTTCTGTGTATTTTTGTGTTCTTCCTGTGTATGGAGAAAATTAGAGATTTTGGTTTTTAATAAATTTCCCTTAAGGCTTTGTGAAAGAAAGATTTAGGAAACTTTATGTTTTTCTCAAATCTCTATTCTGTCACAGACATTTTTTTTGGTTCTTGGTATAAATCTTTTTTCAAAAAATAATTTTATGGATGGTTGTAGTTTATTAAACATTTTTATTTAAATAAAAATAAATTTGTCTGTGATTTTATTAAACTCTATTTTCTTAGAGTGCTGGGAAAAGAGATTATTTTTTTGTAATCTCTAGGAAAAGAGATTTTTAGAATCTCTAATTAAAAAATAAATAAAAGATGTGTTTTGCTGGGTCTATGAATACCTAGAGATTGGGTATTGTATTTATTAGTTTTAATAAAAAAAATTTAAAAATTAAGTGTTAATTCATAAAAGTTTATCAACTCAAAAATTTTGATTTTGCTTTGAACACTCAGAAAATTTTAGTATTCTCATGTCCCTGGAAATGCATTTGTTTAAAAAAAAGGGGGTATTTAATGCTATATATATATATATATATATATATATATATATATATATATATATATATATATATATATATATATATATATATATAAATATAAATAATAAATAAATAAAAAACATGTAAATAAAATATATATATATATATATAGTTAATGTGGTTTTAACTAATATTTAATTTAATGAATATTAATTCATCAATGTGGTTTTAATTAATATTTTAGTTTAATGGATATTAATTAATAAATGTTGTTATTAATATTGTTTAGTGAATATAATATTATATATATTTATATATTCTTTCATTAGTGGATGTATTTATATTTATTTAAATTAGTGGATTACATAATATATTATTTGGGAACTTGGAAATTATATAATATATTATGTTAATTGGAGAATTTCAAAATGGAAAAGTGGAAAACAACTAGATATAGTTGGAAATGAAATTATTTCCTTTTCGCTGTAATATATATATATATATATAATGTAAATTGGGTTTAATCATAGAAATAAAATGATTAAATTTGAATGGTTAAAATCGTGAATTTTTTGGTGAAAATGGAGATTATATTTACGTTTGGTCAATATGACTTATATTGAAAAAGGATTATTTTCATTTATTTGAAATTTGAACTTAAATAATGTTTGTGATAACCAAATTAGTATTAATTGAAATGAATTTATCATTGTCTTTAAATGATGGTTTATTTGAACGTATGTTTACTTAGACTGTCTTCATGTGCTATTCCTATTGTGGTATTAAATCTATCTTGTATGTTGATTTTTTGTTATTGGTTTTTGAAAACTTAGATCCTTTAGAAAACTGGATCGATTGTTATGTGAAAACAATAGGAAAGAAGATGGTCTTTTCCAATTTATGCCTATGCATGTTTAATTTTTTTGTATTCGCATTTGCTTAAGAAATGAAAAGTCCTTGTTTGTAATTTTGGTTATTGTCGTTTGTTGATTTGGGTACCGGTTTATGTCCTTGATCTTGAATCTTGACTGTTTTCATGTGATAGTTTGTATTCGATCATGTCCTTTGTGTGAATGTTTAATATTGGTTTGTGGTAGACCAGAGTTGGTCAGGTCTCTAGTTAGAGTACCGTCAGTCAGTGCACCCTGTATGAAGTTTAGTTTGACCAAGTGGGTAACCCTACCCTATTGAACTCTATTTGCTTGACCTTGTGTATTCTTGGGTTTTAGGAGTTCATTTGAGTATGTTCGCTAGTATGTTGTTGTGTTGCCTTTGATAGGAGCATGGTTGTGGAGTTGTCCTAATGTTATTGCCCTCATGAGAACCTGATATTCATGTTAGACCATGGGATGTTTATGATGGGTTGCGAAGATTTAATTTCATGGATGCTCCAGTTGAACTATTATAATTGCTTTTTATTATGTTATATTGGAGCCTTTCCTATTCAGGGATCATTTATGTATTTATTGGACCAATGTGGTCGTATGTTTTATTGGTTATGTTCGCCTTGATGGAAGGATTGTAAATGATGTAAGCCTTATGTATTCTTCACTATTGATTAAGTATCAGAGGGGTCTTGCAGTTGAGCAGACCCGGAGATGTAGCCCACTAGGGGTGAACTCCGAGATCATTTCAGTGTTATGTGGTATTTTTCCATTCTTATGTTACCTTTTAATTTGTCATGTATGGATGATTTAGGTTAAAATGTATAATGGGGATTAGATGAAATTAATCATAAATGCATGTATGTAGTCAATTTATTAAATGCAGTAATAGGGATCATAAAAGAATGTAGATTTGATTA
Organism: Cryptomeria japonica; assembly: GCF_030272615.1. Taxonomy (NCBI): domain Eukaryota; kingdom Viridiplantae; phylum Streptophyta; class Pinopsida; order Cupressales; family Cupressaceae; genus Cryptomeria; species Cryptomeria japonica. The sequence continues at coordinate 576,500,799 of NC_081411.1, read as the reverse complement.
ATGGAATATATTCAATATTGATAGCGCAATTAAGTATGCATGGAAAGTATTCATTAGTTTATGATGAAGTTGAAGTACGTTATGGAACTAGATGTATGGCATGTGTTTGACGTAAAATTGAACGTAATGAATGGTTAAAATTTATCGGATGAACTTAATCATGTTAACCATAGCTTTAACTCTAAATGATGAACTTCATTAAGTTTTCTATATTTTAACTCTAATGAATGAACATCCACATGTTATCTATGTTTTAACTTTAATGGGTAAACTTCCTCATGTTAGCCTCATCTTCAACCATAATGGATGAATGCGTCCTATTATCTATAATTCTAATTTACTGAACAAATTATATCCATGTTTTTAGTAATAACATGTAGTTGAGTTAACCTGCTTATTTGGATCAAATGTCATGAGTTGAGTTAGATGTTAAATTAAGTAATCACTTTGGGAAACTCCTTAGGTATTGTTTAGTCTTCTAATGTGTCATCTGAGCTTATGACAACTCATTGTATCATTATGTTATGTTTAATTTTTTTTTTAAAATTATGTGCACTCCTTTCGTGTGTTTTAGCTTTATCCCTTTGGGGTTTCCTGGTGGGGCATTACAGATTGGTATTGTAACACAAACTGTGATCACCATACAAAGATCCTTTTATTCAGACAGTTCTTTTTCTATAAATTGTAAAACTGTATCTTGCCATGTTGTAGTTAGCTTCAGTGCATGAGTCCCTTTCTATATCTTGCCCCAAGAGCAGTTATCCTTGGTTAGCAAGTCTATAGAAATGAGCTTCCTTCTATAATCATTTCTATATAGTGGATTAATTTTGTGATTTCACACCCACCGTGGTTTTTTCCAGTTCAATTTTTCCACGTATAAAATCTTGGTGTTCTTGTGTGAATGTTTTATGATGTCTATATATTTCTTCTCGATGTTCATATCTGGAAAGTATTGGTTAATGCAAGATTGAAGTTTGAAATTTTAGTTTATGTTGATTCACCTCCCCTCTCAGCATCCAATGTGTGTACAAAAATTGGTATTAGAATTTTGTTGCTCTTGAGTAAGCTTAACCACTTCAGGTACAGATCCAGAGCTCTGAACACTATGTTTGAAGAAGAACTAAATAATATGGATGTCATGAAGAAGAGTGATTATGAATGTGAAGGTATAGTTGACATGTAAGGAGAACTAAGATATGCTCTTGTAGATATGGATGAGAGTAAGTTTAAATTGAAGTTGAAGATAAGATTGAATACATGAGAAAGCTAATGGATGAAAGAAGAAAGCAAATGGATGATCTTGGTACAAAGATGAATAGAAAAAAAAAAGGATTGTACTAAACTTGAGAAAGAGGTGCATAAGATGAAAAAGGAATTGAAGGACGCCAAGGAACAAATTGATAAAAGTATAAAGATGAAAGGTGGAAGTGTAGTTCTTTATGTTATACTCGGTGCTTGAAACAAATCAAAGACAAGGAAGGTTTGGGATATGAAGAAGGAGAATTTTCTAAAGTGAAAGAGAAGAACAATGACCCTCCAATTCAGAACATGTGGAAGTCTCCTATGATTTCTAACAAGTACACTTTTAAGGATAATTGTTTTACTTGCAATAAATATGGACATAGAGCTAGTGAATTTAGAGGTTGGATAAGAAATCAGCCTATTGTGATAAGATGTTATTCATGCAACAATTTTTGACATAAAGTAAATGAGTGTAGGAATGGGATGATTTGGAATGGATACATGAATACAAATGTTGGACAATCATTTCATGGAATATGTTACTCTTATAATAGATATGGGCATAAAGCATTTGAATGCAGAGCATCTAATAGATCCAGAAGTAATGGAAGCTATGGAAATTATCATAAAAAAAGTTTGGTTTGTTACAATTGCAACAAAGTAGGGCATGTGACAAGAGATTGTAGAAATAAATCTAATATGTCTTTCAGTTATCAAAGAAAGTGGACATCAATATCGAAAAGGAAAAGATGAAAAGATGTGGGTTAAGAAATCTAATGGAAAGACAGAGTAGAATGCAGAAGTTGTGTTAGCACTCGTTGATGTTGTTGCTTCCTCTGGAAATTTAATTTTCTTGTTGGGATAAAGGGGAGAGTGGAAAGAAAAATATTATACCCCCCTCAAAATTTGGAGCAAAAGAACAAAAGATAGTTTTTTGATGCTTTAGAATGTTTTTGGGTGTTACTCGAGAAGGTCAAAAGGGAAAGTTATTTCTTGGAAAGTACTCTTGTAATTAATGCCTATTTGCTTGAAATAAAATATATTGTGAAGACACTTGATTATTTTGGTCATTTTCAAAAATGAAGCCTAAGAAATTTTAGTGCAAAGAGGAGCTCAGTTTCTTGCACAATGAAAACCCTAAGCTTGCGGTATGTCAATTCCAACTATTGATCTAGAATTGAAGCCTAGACTAGTGTTGAAACCATATCCATTCGTCACGATGTTTCCTAATAAGGATGGAGCATTTTCTAGGGTGTCTACTCACTATTTATATACTGAAGATGTACATGCTTGCATTCATGTTGAAATAGAAGAGGTGAGTCATTTGAAATTCAATGACCTATGGGAAAAAGTAATTGAGGGAGATGGTGTGACTTTGAAGAAAGAATACAAAAATATTGGAGATGTTGGATTAGATATCTGGAGAGTCTTTCCTGATTTTTCTGATGAGACTGAATGGACTAGAAAAATTTTGAGCCGCATTCATGGAGACACAATGTATCTTGACAAACCCTATCGGATTACAAAAGATGTTCTTCAAATCCTAACCAGTCTATGTCAATTGGGAGAAGTTTCAACTAAGTGATCTATGAAGAATGATACCATTCCCACTCTAATATGAGAAAAATATGATGGAAGAGAAATGATTGTTGAGAACAACAATAATCTTGGAGTGAAGCTTGCATCAAAATACTTTGCATACATGATATACTTCCAAAATCATGAGGATATGACTAGAAATTCATATGGCATTTAGAATTGTGCTATGTAATGAATCCTTTGATCTTTGTGAACTTTTTTTGGGAGAATTAATGGAGAACCTAAATAAAATAAAGAAGAGTAAGTACCCTTTCAAGTTTTGTTCATTAATAATTTGTCTAGCTTTCATGTTTTTGAATGAACTCCCCAAAAAAGGTAATGTTGTATAGGAGAAAACATCTCTATTGGGAATGCAAATAGGGAATTATGTAATAAAATGTTGGATGATAATAAATATCGAAGGGATTTATGTGGTTGGTTTAAGGAGTTCCAATCATCTATGCAACAAAGATATAGGTTTTCATCTCACTTGGTGAACCAATACAAAGACAAATTAACTTTTGTTGTTATTAGGGAAAATTGCTATATTATTATAGTGGAATCACATGTTGGGTGGATTCCAGAGCTTTCCTATGAAGTATCTAATAAAATGGCAGTAGGGAACATTGAGAAAGTGCATAATTTGGACAAGGATCCCAATGAGGATCGATTTGGAACTGTGGAAGAAATTGAAAAGAGTACGAGTAAGAAAAAATCTGCAAAAACCTTAAATAAGAGAATGTATGAGATATTCACCAAAATGGGGCTTGTAGAATTCACATAGAAATATGTGCCTTAAACATCAAAGTTCGCACTTTTATCATTTCCATCTAAGCCAGGTTCTTCAAACGTATTTGAAAGCATGTAAAGTGAAGATATATATGTCAAAAAGAAAAGGAACCCTAGGAGAAAAATAAAAGTGTAGAGAAAGGTAGGGGATTCAAATGAAAGTATCAATGAAGAGGCGGAAAAGGAAAGATTTATAATAGGTCCCTAGAAAGCGAAAACTAGAGAAACCCGTGTGCAATAACCTTCGATAAACAAGAATGAAAGAGGATCATCCTGATAATCCTAAAAATGACTGTGCAAAAAATATAATGCCCCTATGAAAATATCGGTCATTTTTAATTAATCTAGCTCTATGTTCTTTTTTATTTAAACCCTAAGACTTTTCTATTTCTGCATTACATTTTTTCATTAAGATGAGGGTCTAAGTTCGTTGGTGGGGTCGTGTGTTCTCTAGGTTTAAAGTTTTTAAATGTTAGACCCATATATTTTCCTATGTCCTCACTTTAATATTTCCCTATGGTCGAGCCCCCTTTATTATTTTTAGCCAACACCTTTATATTTTCCTAAGTCTAAGCTTTTAAATATTTTGGCTTTTATTAACGATCGAGCAAATCCTACATCCCACACTTCCCCATGGTTGAAGGAGCAAAGAAGATAAGGACCGTGGCATCACAATATGATGCCACGTGTGCAAGGCAAGTCAAGGTAGCTGATGGTTTGACCTTTCAAATGTTTGAGGTTACTGGTCACTTTTAGTTAAAGTTTGAGTTATTAAAGTCTCATAAATTTGCACGTGCTTGAATGGACATCGATATTTTAATCTATGAGAAAAGGTACTTGATGTTTAACTGGCTAAAGACTGGCAGTTTCCTTGGTAGTGGGGTAAAGATTAAACAGATCCAATGGCCCTCATAACCCCACGAAGGAAGATGCAAGGAGGATAAGGACCGCGACATCATGAGATGATGCCACATGTCCCAAGTAGACCGAGGTAAGCCAAAAGGTGGGGGTTGCTGACCAAGGTGAGGTGGTGGTGAGTTGGAGATGTCATGTCATACCTTTGATGGGTCCACTTGCCACATTGTAAGGTCAATGTCAGGTTGACTAGTATTGATCGTTCAATGCGCCAACACGAGGGAAGATCAACAGTTCAGATTTAAACTTCTTTCAAATGTAGTTTGGTGTCATTTCTTCGTGCGTGCGAGCAGGTAATGGTGAACAGTGTCTGGTCTACTAACAGAGGGATGGTAAAGAAGCATTTTCTGCACTTTTTCAAATTACAAGAGGTTTTCAATTGAGGGCAGAGACTGATTTGAGAACCAAAATGAGTTTGCCCAGGTTTTCAAAGCGCAGTGTTAGGGTTTTCTAGTGTGTGTGAAACATTTTAGCATCTTGCAATGATTATTTTCTTTGGGAAATGAACCTAGTCTATCATGAGCCCATATCATATTTTCAATTGACAACAACAAAAGGCAGAAAGAATATTAGAGAGGCAGTTAGGATATTTTGTAGCAGAGGAATATTTTGTAGCAGAATAATGTATGACCGATCATCTTTGAATGATAGGTGTCTCCTCTGGCCTATAGCTTGTTGGCTCCCTTATTTCTATAAAAGGGATTTCAAGGCCATGAGATAGGGGTTTGGATTTTGGTTCCTTTATGGTTCCTTTTCTGGTTCCTTTAGCAAGTTATAGATGCAAATGAGCAAAGTGTAGAGTCTTTTGCAAGCAAAATTAGAATGAGTCTTATGTCATATTTTATGCAGGTTTTGAAGGTTTGAATTGTAAATTGTTTTATGACAGAAATAGCAAATTTATTCAATAGAAATACAATTCTGATCTATTTCTCTCCAATGTATAATTCTATCATCTTTTGAATGAATTAAATAAAGGGTTTCTTTCATTTAGTGCATTGTTGTGATGTTTGTGATTTTTGTTTATGCTTTGATCCAAGGGATCAATTAAATGCTAAAACAAGATTGCAGAGTGGTAGGGCTTGTTAAGGGATTTGATAAGTAGTCTAGGTTGGGATTATAGATAAGAAATATTGTAAGGCAATACTTTCTTAGATCTAAATGCTATTAGATATAATTCTGCTATAAATCATTTCATATCTTATGAATTCAAGCACCCAATGGAATAAGGCATTAATCCTAGCTTGTTTTAAGTCTTTACAATCAATCTTATGCTCCATTCATCTATATTTGTTACAATTTGTTGATTATCAGAATAACTTTCAATTCATGTTTGTTATTGTGTGTTTTACCCATCTCATGCTCCAATTAGGTTGAGGACCATTGAAGGATTTGCCATCCTTGAGCATTCTCCCTATTGTTGAGCCTGCATATGAGATCATCTACTTTGTTTTAGTGAATCTTTGAGTGTGGTACAGAGATCATAATAATTCACTAAGGAAGCACCCTCCCGAGTTTTGCAAAGCCCAAAGTGTAGAAGGATTTGCAGAATCCTTGTCAGTTGGTCCAAGTTCTTGAGGATTTTAATTGTTGGAGTTGTCATCTCAATAGATATTTGAAGAATCAACTTGGTTTCTGCCTCTTGCAATGTAAACCTATTTGGGAACCAACAAAATGGTGACTCTGTTGGGGATATTGCAAAAGTTTTCCATGTCTTTCTGTGATTTGATGGTTGAGCTATGCTCCCACGTCATAGGACCCAAATATTTTGCCTCATAGAGTCATGAACTTGTTAAGTCCATCCCTTGCTAGTTGAGTCAATTCTCATAAATTTTTCCAGAGAATTTGTTGTAATTCATCTTTCAATGTAAGTTCTATCTAGATCTATCCATTTTTCATGATTACTACATAATACCTCACAAGTTGTGAGTGGCGACTCTCAGATCTCTGCATCAGTGTGCATTATTTGAAGAAGAAGTAAGAACAATCAAAGAATTTGCAATAGAGATGAAGCAAATTTGAGCTCTTACGATGAAGTACCCTGACAAGTTGAGGATGGAATCCATATGATGCCATATGATGATAAGGAGGTGTTGTAGTCATGGTTTTGGAACAAATTTGACCTGTGAAGAAATTCAAGTTGTTCAAATATTTGTCCTTTGTAAAGAGGTGGTGACTCTACCAAAGAACCTAATGGAGATGTGGAGGTAGCTCCAGATCTACCAATATTTCCAACCAAAAAGCTGATTTGCAGCCACTACAATATTTCCAAGTATTTTAAATTTCATGAGTTAAATGTATTTTCATGAAAGTCATTTGTATAAAAGAGTTACCTATTCAATGTTGTAGCACTAAGTAAAAGGGAAAGTGTTAGTTTTTAGATTTGCATACTTCTTAGTTTCATTTTTTAGTTATATTGTTATGTTAGGAGAAGTATGCAAATCTTTTATAGGTTCATTCAAAAGTCTTAAGTCCAATGTTTCAGTCTTATTTATGTTCTGCTTTTACTTAAGACTTTGTTGAAAAAGAGAGTCAATAAATGTGTAACTGTGAAGTTTGAATGAGAAGCTTTTAAAGACAAGCAAGATGTATGGTCATTATGTTGTCCCAGGCATAATGAGTGATCAACAACTTAAGGAAAGTCATCCTAGAAGGGTTTTCATTCCTAAGTAGTACAGACCTTTGAATTTCAACAACATTGAAGGGTACCCACAACCCTTCCCCATTGAGTTTAAGGATCAAGTTGTTGGTATTTTGCTATGGTTTTTTCATTGATGTCAACACTTATCAGCACTTGGAGATTTGGTTTTGTCCATCAGCAAGTCAGTGACTTATGCACATTCACCGGTATTTGGTTCACCGACAGGTTATATTGTTCACCGGCACATGGAATAACTTGGAGACTACTTGGTTATGTCAAAGACATTATTTGATCACATGGTTTTGGCGATTTGGTTATTGATCTATTTGGGTTTTCATATTTACTGTTACTGGCAAATAGGTCCATGTTATGCACTGGCAAGCATATCTATTCTAGATCAACATGGCACATTATGGAGATGATTTATTATTATTGTAAATGCATTAAGCCGACATGATGCATCGCATAATGATTTATATGTAATTTATTTTATTGTAATATTCTTTGTAAGCCAGCCTATACATTTGGTCTTAGCTTTCTTTCAGTATATATGTAAGATCTCATTTGTGAGATCGATATGCGATTGGGAAAAAGATTGTAATAAGGTATATGCAAAAATAAGTAGAGCTATACACACAAACATCATTTGAAGATTGAAGGAAGGTTTTGAGAAGATAATTAGAGCTTAATCAGTACTGAATCTAGCATATGAAGATGCTATTTTGAGCAGTACATTATCATTGGATTTAATCATCCAATTGTAGTCAGTGTGACTCCCATTTTGTGATTGAGTAGTGAGCTCTAGGCAGCTGGCCTTTCTGCATGTGCAGACTCCATATTGTACACACATACTATCTGCAATAGTATCATCTGATTGTGGGTAAGGATTCCCACTGTGGTTTTTCCCCTTACAGGGTTTCCACATACAAATATTTGTGTTATGTGTTGTCGATGTTATTGTCTTTCTATTTCATGCATTAATCTTTACTGGTACTGCAATTAACTGATAAAATTGTCTACCAGCATAAATTTTGGTTTGCCAGCATTAAGCATTAAGTTTTGGTTTGAATTTATTGGACAACTGATTCACCCCCCCCCCCCCCCCCTCTCAGTTGTCTCCGGGACCTAACATAATTGCCTTTGTTTCATGCACAAGATTCCAAGTTAGCACTCCATCATGTCAAGTTATTCAGTAAGTTTGTTGAAGATTATCAGCTTTGCAATTTTGCAATGAAGATATAGTCATGAAGTTCTTTGTGAGATCATTGAAAGATAGTGCAAAGGACTGGTATGAATGTTTAGTAGCATAATCTTCATGGGATTTCTTGAGGAGGTTGTTTTTGGAGAGATACAGCTATGATATAGTTAGTCATGAGAAACCTCCTAGTCCTTAGATTTTTCTGGCATGTGAGGATACAATGTGTGCACAAGAGCAACATGTGTCAAGTATTGAATGTGCATCTCAAAGAATGCGTGTCCCTGTTGTCCTAGCTTATACTTTTTAGTAGTATGAGCAATTTTATCAGCCCCAAATAGTGCAAGAACAAAGCTTCTATGTGGAGGACCCAATGATGTATGTCAATACTCAGTTGGATATAAAAACACAAGTGGGTGAGCACCCTTATGCATTGTTGTCCATATTTTTGAAGGAATTACAAAGTATTCCTGTGAGTTATATGCTTCAAGATTCTGAGTGGGTAGACTTATTTTTACAAGTCTATGAACCTGATGTTGTTCATTGGACAAGGAGAACAAAATTGGCTAATATAGATCAGATGGTTGCATGGATTGACATATTTGAAGTTGTCAAATCTAAGATGCAGCAAGATGGTGAAATTTTGCATGCTAATAATGATGAGGTTGAGCGAGAGTGTGATGACATTGCACAGGTTAACAATGATGCTCCCTATGAAATTGAATATCACTCACATGATCATCATGAAGAAGACAATGTGTATGAACATCAAATGGTTGAAGAGAATGAACCTGAAAATGAATGCCATGACAGCCTAAATGAAGATGGAAATAGACATCTACAAGGTCAGCATTCTCTTCTCGGTGGTAACTATAATTTTGAGAAGGTTGTTGGAGATGCAATCTCCCATAACATAAAAAATGCATGCTCTCATGAATCCAGTGGGTTTTTATTTGAGGAGGATAGTAGTATGGAACATTTTAGTGAGCAAGATAATATATGTTCTATCAGCAATGAAGGAATCTTAGACTTGCTAGCAGCAGAGTACTTGAGATATACATATGGAAAAAATAAAGACATTTTGCACCCTACTAATGTGATTTTTGATAGTGAGGTTGTCTCTCATGATGCATTAAGAACTACATTCATTAAAAAAAATCTTCCCATGATGGAACCAGCTGATATGCAAGAGGATAAGCAGCTTGAATGCATGGGATTTTTTGATCTCAACTTTGACATGTGTGTTGATAATTAGGATTTACATGCTGATATAAACTTAGTTGTTTCTTGTAGCAGCATGTGTATGGATACTAATAATGGCACTCTTTGTGAGAATGATGGTGCACATGAGGGGGAAGTGGCTCTTGGTGGCTATGATCAAAGTGGTGATGGGCTAGGAGAGTGTGATGATGATTCCAATTTACCAAGTAGATGCAAACCCCCAACCCAGTGTGTTGAACCCCTGGATAATGAGTTTTTATGTGAGTGGGAAGAAAAAATGCATGCATATGAAGGATCATGGAGAAGTGAATGTGATGATCCAACATGCATCCAAGTTGTTGATATAAACGACATCAAATGGGACTTGGAGCAAGAGGATGAAGTTTTTCTTCAGCTTAATGATTTGCAGTTACACGAGAGGATCAATTATGATCCTTTTCCTTCTCTTGACAATAGTTTTCTTATTGTGTACAATGGGAGGGTGGATTATTTTGAGAGTTCCTCTTTTGATGAGAAAACTAATGATTTGAATGAAACCTATATTCTCAGTTGTGTGCCGGATCATGAGTCTTTGTTTTCTCAGCTGAGTGATGTTTTTACAGAATGTGACATTAGTTTCAGTCAAGATATATGTTGTGTTCAGCACAACACATATATGTCACACAGTGATCAGTGTTTTCAATCATTGCACAAGTTTCAGAGTTTCAACAGTGAGTGCAATGATAATTTTAAGTAGGGTAGTTGGATAAAAAATACTAGCATGTTTGAATCATGGCATTTCATCTATACTTTCAAATTGGTTTTAGTGCAGTCAAAGGAAAACCATGTTTATGACAAAGGAAACCATTGCCTGACCTTTCCAGATGGCCTTGGGCCATCACATGTGCTTTGACCTTCAAGCCACAAGTAACTTGGGGTAGATTAAATCTTTTGACTCTGTGCCCAAATGGAATAGTTATCATGATATTCTTGAATTTCTTGTTCATGGACAATTCTTGAAGCTCTACTTTTCTTAAAGTAGCTATTTTCAATGAGCATTAGTTTAGGTCTTGTACATAAGTAGTATAGTTTCATTTTTGTTTGAGTTGCCTTGTCCAGGTAACTTCCTTTTGGTTTTCTCTGCAATGGTCTTCTCCACCAAAGATTCTGGATTTCTCGCTTCATTCCTAAGTAATGAATGTTCCCAACCAGAGCCACTCATAGTCCTAAAAATGACTATGCAAAAAATGTAATGTCCTTGTGAAAATATGGGTCATTTTTAATTAATATTTCTCTCAGCTCATGCCTTCAGGGTTTAGGGTTTAGGGTTTATGCATTTTGTTTAAGTCTTTTATTTTAACCCCAAGACTATTCTATTTCCACATTACCTTTTTTCATTAAGTTGAGGGTCTAAGTTTGTTGGCAGGGCCTTGTCCTCTCTAGGTTTAAAGTTATTAAATGTCGACCCCTTATATTTTCCTATGTCCTTTCTTTAATATTTCCCTATGGTTAGGCCCCCTTTATTATTTTTAGCCAGTGCCTTTATATTTTCCTAAGTCTAAACTTTTAAATATTTTGGCCTTTATATTAATGATCGAGAAGATCCTACAACCTGTGCTTCCCCGTGGTTGAAGGAGAAAGGAAGATAAGGACTGCAACATCACGAGATGATGCCACATGTCCAAGGTGGGTCGGGGTAGCCGACGGTTTGACCTTTAAAATGTTTGAGGTTACCAGTCACTTTTAGTTAAAGTCCAAGTTACTAAAGGCTCATAAATTTGCACGTGCTTGAATGGATGACGATGTTTTAATCTATGAAAAAAGGTACTCGATGTTTAACTGGCTAAAGACTGGTTGTTTCCATGGTAGTAGGGTAAGGATTGAACAGATCCAATGGCCCTCATAACCCAGCAAAGGCAGATGCATGGAGGATAATGACCGCGGCATCATGAGATAATGCCACATGTCCCAAGTGAACTGAGGTAAGCCAGAATGTGGGGGCCGCTAATTGAGGTGAGGTGGGGGTGAGTTGGAGCTGTCGTATCATACCTTTGGTAGGTCCACTTGCCACATTGGAAGGTCAATGTCAGATTGACCAGCATTGATCATTTGATGCGCCAACACGAGGGAAGATCAACGATTTAGATTTAAACTTCTTTCAAATGCAGTTTGGTGTTGTTTCTTCATGCATGCGAGCAGGTAATGGTGGACAAGGTCTGGTCTGCTAATAGAGGGATGGTAAAGGATTATTTTCTTCTCTTTTTCAAATTAAAAGAGGTTTTTAATTGAGGGAAGAGACTATTTTCAGAACCAAAATGAGTTTCTTTAGGTTTTCAAAGCATAGTATTAGGGTTTTGTGGTGCATGTGAAATGTTTCGGCATCTTGCAGTGGCTATTTTATTTGGTAAATGAGCCCAAACTATCATGAGCCCATATCATATTTTCAATCGACAACAACAAAAGGCATAAATAATATCAGAGAGGCAGTTGGGATATTTTGTAGCAGAGGAATATTTTGTAGCAGAATCATGTATGATCAATCATCTTTGAATGACAGGTGTCTCTGATGGCCTGTAGCTTGTTGGCTCCCTTGTTTCTATAAAAGGAATTTCAAGGCCATGAGACAGGGGTTCGGATTTTGGTTGTTTTAGGGTTCCTTTTCTGGTTCCTTTAACAGGTTTTAGATGCAAATGAGAAAAGTGTAAAGTCTTTTGCAGAGCAAATTAGAATGAGTCTTATGTCATATTTTATGTGGGTTTTGAAGGTTTGAATTGTAAAAATTTTTATGACAGAAATAGCAAATTTATTCAATAAAAATAAAATTCTTATCTATTTCTCTCCAGTGTACAATTTTATCATCTTTTGAATGAAGTAAATCAAGTGTTTCTTTCATTCAGTGCATTGTTGTGATGTATGTGATTTTTGTTTATGCTTTGATCCAAGGGATCAATTAATGCTAAAACAAGATTGCAGAGTGGTAGGGCTTGTTAAGGGATTTGATAAGTAGTCTAGGTTGGGATTACATATAAGAAATATTGTAAGGCAATACTTTCTTAGATCTAAATGCTATTAGATATAATTTTTCTATAAATTATTTCATATCTTATGAATTCAAGCACCCAATGGAATAAGGAACTAATCCTATCCTTTTTTAAGTCTTTATAGTAAATCTTATGCTCCATTCATCTATATTTGTTACAAGTTGTTGATTATCAAAATAACTTTCAATTCATGTCTGTTATTGTGTGTTCTACCCATCTCATGCTCCAATTAGGTTAAGGATCACTGATGGATTTTCCATCCTTGAGCATTCTCCCTGTTGTTGAGCCTGCATATGAGATCATCTTCTTTGTTTTAGTGAATCTTTGAGTGTGGTGCAGAGATCATAATAATTCACTAAGGGATCACCCTCCCAGGTTTTGCAAAGCCCAAAGTGTAGAAGGATTTGTAGAATCCTTGTCAGTTGGTCCAAGTTCTTGAGGAATTTAATTTTTGGAGTTGGTATATCCATAGATATTTGAATAATCAACTTGGTTTATGCCTCTCGTAGTGTAAACCCATTTGGGAACCAACACATCCTCTGGTCAAGGGAAGAAGAAGTCTACATAGGAAGAGGAGAGTTCGAAGGTAGCAGTTTTGAATTTAGAAAGTTTGGTTAATGCTTTAGTTGATAGCCAATCCTTGAGTTATGTTCTAGAAACATATGATGAATCTATACATGTGAATAAAGACACCTTTCAAAAATTTGTGAGTAGATACATGATTTTGTTTGACAAAACATTGAATGAAAAAAAAATTGAAATATCTTTTTGAAATCTTGGTAGAGAAAAGAAAGGATGCAATTACTAAAGAATTGAATTTTAGAATCGCTGCAATGTATATAATCTATAGTCCTCTGAGCAAGGAAACTTGATTAAAGGTTACACAAGTGCTAAACACTCATTTTCGTATTAAGGAAAGAGTGAATCTCGTCATGGTTGATGATCTAGAGAATATTAAGAGAACAAGGAGACAAATAGATGATATACTTGAGGAATTTTAAATATAGGTTACCATCTCACTATCTTCTCATCCAGAGAACATATCTAAGCCTTTTGATTTAGGTGAACCTAGTGGAAGCTATGTTTCTCTGGTATCTAGAGAAGATGTGCTTGTAAATGAACCAAAATTGGATCTGGTTATTGTAGATATTTTTGATGCACAGGAAAAGAAAGAAGAAGAGAAAGAGATTGAACGCGAGCCTAAGAATGTGTTTGAAAACCTAGAAGATTTACAAGCAGATAATGCCTTAGATTCTTTATTGTATTCATATGGAAGTGCTTCAGAAGGAAAGAATACAATAGAAGGAGAAGGGAGACCTGAGGAAGAAATGAAAGGGGTTGATTTTGAAAAGACTAGTAATATTGCTTGTTGTTGAATCTAATATTTCACCTAAGTTGTTGCATATTCCTATATCACAAGGTAAATTGGATATTTATATGTTATCTCCACAACAAATTATATTATTTGGTAAGTTTTTACTCTCTGAAGATAGAAAGAAAAGTTATATTTTAAGAAATTTAGTCAAGGATATGTTGAATTTTGTCAATGAGAAACTTCTGGAAGTAAAAGTAGAATCCTGGAATGACAAAGGAAAAATGAGAAATGCATTCAATAAGTTGAAAGATGGTGCAATGAATTTCAAAGAATGACTTGATAAATCTATTGAACAAAAGATGACAACTCATAGATTGCAGTCACTATAGATCAAGTGTTCAAAATCTCATGTCGGGTTGAAAGAAAAGATAGACTCTCTCGATGCCAACATAGATCATGCAATAGAGACATTTAGAGTTATTATGTCTTGGCCAAAGGCCACTACAGACATTAAGAAAGGGTTTTTGGATATAGAAAGAGAAATCCTAGATATCTCAAAGAGTTTTGATCCCTGAACAGATGAAGATGGTTCTAAAAGAATGAAAATTTTGTAATTGAAAAAGGATCTAGAATTATGGAATGTTCAGAAAGAATCAATTAAGAAACACTTTGACAAATTGTGAGACACAATTGAAATTCATATATATGGTATGTTGAAAATGGAAAAGAATGTGAAGAAGTTGTTTGTTGTCATGTCATTTCCACCGAGTTGTGAGGATGCTAAAAAATGCATTTTAGAAATGGAGAGCCAAATCAAATTTCTTGACTTGATAGATATAGATTGGAATGTTGTTCTATGGCAATTGCAGATAGTGCATGTTGGAGCCATCGCTCTGATTCTTTGAGGTGCTTAATGTCTTTTTGGCTATACATCTAATTTTTATGTATTATGATTATTTTTATGAGGGGGAGTCTCTTATATCCTTTTTCTTTGGTGGCAAAGGGGGAGAGAAAGAGTAGTTGTTTAGGAAGGAAGGATAAGATACAACGACAAAATAATTCATTTGATAAATAGATTAGAAAGCTATTTGGTGGGTATTTCCATCAATGAAAAAGGGGGAGATTATTCCAAATATGTCTTTATCTTATCATTGATGTCAAACCCTTTAATCTAGAAGTAGAAAAAAATTTGGAAGTAGACCAAAAGAGGATTTTTGGTTCTGAAAGTTGTGAATTGGTCCAAAGCATTCATGTTTTGATCCAAAAGAGTTTAGGTGTATAGATGTTGCAATTGGAGTTTACCAGAAGACTCTTTCATGTACTGGTCAATGATCTAGGTTTTTCTTTTTGGTCTGGAGCTTCTTGGATGGTTTTATTTTGGTCCAAATTAAAATCCATATGTTTTATATTTTTGGTTCGGTTGTCTTTGAGTTAGAGGCATGCATACATATTTCAATCTCTTTTGTAGCCTACTTGGTGAAAATTATCATTTTCGATTAGTATATACGCACAAGTGAAAAATAGATAATATATGTGTGTGTGTGTGTGTGAAAGCGCAATACAACAATGATCAAATGTGCGGCTTAATGTAAGGATGATGATGTAAGTAATGAAAATATATTAGTTTGAGTGAGGTCAGTGATCTAGAGACTTTGTAGTCCAGATATTTTTGTCAAGTCTAGATTTGTAATGTAACAAAAACTACGATTAGCATATAGAGATGCTTTTGTTCATGTAGTTCTTTTTCTATAAATTGTAAGACTATATCTTGTCCTGTTGTAGTTAGCTTCAAAGTGCAAGTCCCTTTTTTTATCTTGCCCCAAGAGAAGTTATCCTTGGTTAGCAAGTCAGGAGCAATGAGCTACCTTCTGTAATCATTTCTGTATAGTGGATTAATTTTATGAGTTCACACTCACCATGGTTTTTCCCAGTTTGGGTTTTCTATGTATAAAATATTGGTGCTTTTGTGTGAATGTTTTATGATGTCTTTATTTATTTCTTCTTGATGTGCATATCTAGAATGTAATGGTTAATGTAAGATTGAAGTCCAAAATTCTAGTTTATGTTAATTCACCCCCCCCCCTCTCAACATCCGGTGTGTGTTCAACACAATCATCTTTGGGAAGAAACATATTTATTTCTTGTTTCCTTTCTTAGAGGACAAGAATAATACATACATCCAATTCTCTCTTTCTCTTTGAAGATTAACTCTTCTTTAGAACTACATTTTTTCGTATCTTGATGTCTTTTCTTACATCAAATATTCCTACATGCAAGTACATGTGTGTTCCTTGTTTAGAACCTTTCTCTTCTTGAAGTAGTATATTTTATTATGTATAATCTCTCCTTAGAGGTTGTGTGATCCTTCTCATTGTCTGTACACTTGGGGGGCATTGATCTTTCTCTTATCCTTCCTAAGGCTCCACTTTTCCTTTGTTGAGTGGTGTTTTCTTACAATACGATGTCATTCCTTGTGTGAAGTTGATTGTTTTCTCAAGGATTCTCTCTAAATGAAGAGGTGTGTATCCTTGACTACAACATCTTCTTCACTTGGGAATGTATGTGTATTATAAAAAAACCCTTCACTTTGGGTCAAAAGTGTGTCATCCTTCATCAAGAATCCCTTTAACCTAGCAATAGGAGGAAGGTATGTATTCTTATTCTCCTTCCTCTCTTTTTGTTGATGATGTTAATTTTGTTCAAGAAATATCCTCCTGGAGGTATATGTCTTTGAGAAAAGATCTCTTCTCCTCCAAGGATTCCCTTTGCACTTGTTGCAAGGTATCTCTTTTTCAACTATTCTGTCCTTGCTTGTAAGAGTATTGCCTCTTTAGCTTTGATTTATGAACATTGTTGCCTAAAAATATATTTCCTTGGTGGTGAAGGTATGTATCCTTGTTTCTAGCTTCCTTAAGACATCAACATAAGGCTATGTTGACATCTTAAGGGGTGACATACATATCACCCTCTTTATAATATATTGTACTTTTTGCATGTCTTACACGAGGTGTTCATTTTCAAAACTAGATAAAACAAAGTCTTACATGAGATTATTCATTCCCTAAAATAGATGTAGCATTTATATATGTCTTATACGAGGTTACACATTCTCAAAACTAGACAAAACAAAGTCTTACACAAGATATTCTCGAAACCAGGCATATATTTTTCTTACACGGGATATTCAGTTTTGAAACTAGATAAAACAGTCTTACATAAGATGGTTCATGCCTAAAACCAAACACATTTGAATTTTCATTTCATGTCTAATACAAGTTGTTGCATGCTTGAAACCAGACAAAAAAAATTCTTAAATGAGATGCTTAACACCTAAAACCAAACAGTTGCATATGCAATAGGATGAGTGGAACTAGCAAAACACAGCTCGATTATTCTAGCTCTCCTCCCCAACATGGATCACCTAGAAAAATATGGCTAGTATGTGGTATCCATTTCCTCTCTTTATCTTCCTCTTATAGATCACCTAGAATAACATGAATTTCTAATTGATGACATTCATGTTTTTGGAAATGTGCCTCGAATTAACTTGACTTGTGTTCAAGCTGATTGGAGTAACCTATCTCGATGGAACATCTATCGGTGTGACTCTTGTCTATGGGCCGGTGGAACCCTCTTCTTGTGATCGTCTATTGAGTGTACAAGTCCGAGATGATCCAATGATTGTCGCTATACCGTGATGGGAAGATGATCGAAAGTTATTCCCCATGGCTTGGCGACAAAGCACGTGTAAAAAGAAGTGAGTTAAAGATCGTGTAGGTTGAAGGTGGATCAACGACTATCGCTATACTACTATGGCGAGATGCACGAACGTTATCCATCGTGGGTTGGCGACCAAGTGGTGGGGCCCGGCAAGAGAGAAGCTCAGGTGAGATAATGGTCGAGCAGATCAAGGTTGATCCAACGGTGGTCGCTAGGTCGCGATGGGAAACTACTCGTTAGAATATCCATCATGACCCAGCAACAAAGAAGAGCTTCATTCTGGGTGGTTAGTGAGGTCATGCTAAGATGGTAGGGCAGGGACTCTGGAGCCAATTAGGGAGTGACACGTGGCATAAGTGAGTGGCCCAGGTGAGATAAGGGTCATGCAAATCAAGAAGATCCAACTGCAGATCCGAGGAAGATCAACGGTGGAGTAAAATTTTGGGACTATCAGCGGCTATCACAATACACAGGTTGTGAGGTGCCCAAAATGTTATCCATGGCGACATGGAGACCAAGTGGTGGGACCCGGTAGGAGAGCAGCTAATGCAAGTTAAAGGCCGAGAAGATCGCAAATGATCGGACGGTGATCACAGAAGATCCAATGGTGGTTGCTAGGTCATGATGGGAAATTGCTCGTTAGACTTTCAATCACGACCTAGTGACAAAGAAGAGCTTCATTCTAGCGGTGAGTCTATGACAGACTAGCAAAGATGCAAGCTAGAGGTAGAGCAAGTGGAGTAGAGACCGACTATGGGTGTGCACTCGAACCAAAGTCCAAAAGAATAACACCTGGACATTGAAGATGGTCTTGTTGGTGTATATGAATATGAACTAACCCAACTCCTAGTGCATGTGGGATATTGTGTTTCTCATGAATGCAGACCAATGCAGACGGTTAGACTTCAAACCATTGGTGCAGTTGCTCAGATGAACTGTCTACAATCTGATATATGAAGCCATTGGATAACTATGGTGAATGTAACTAATTATCATATGCCGATTGTAGTGTCGAGTTCATGAGAATCTAAGAATGAATACCAGTAGTTGCAAACTGAAACTTTATTGTAAATTCATTTACTAGAAATAAAGTGTTCAACTGTTGGTGGTGAGTTTTTTCTCGAAACGGTTTTCCCATGTAATTCTTGGTGTTTTGTCTCTGTGTTGATTCTATTTGTTTGTCTATATAATTCTTAACATCCAGTAAAAGTTTTAAACTGCATTCTTGTATGATCTCCCCTACTAATTGACATTAGGAAGGTGTTTCCGCACTGTGATTTCCTTGCAAGTGGTATCAGAGCTTGGCCCATTTTTTTATCCTTGTTGGGTAGGGTTGGTTTTTTTGTGTCAGTTCTATTTCAATGGGAATCTTGCAAAGTGTCTACTTGTTTATTTTACAAGTTAAGATGGTGAGCACCTCAGTGTGCATAGACATGGAAAAATTTAATGGTTCCAGTTTTGAACTATGGAAACTCAAGATGGAAGACTTGTTGGTCAACCAAGACCTTTGGATTGCTATGTCTGGGCAGAAACCTATAGGCATGAAGCAAGAGGATTCAAAATTAGCCAACTAGAAGGCAAGGGGTCTAATCAGGCTATGTCTTTCTGATCCTATTTTGTTAAACGTCCATGAGGAGAAAACTGCACATCTTCTCTGGAATAAGTTGGGAGATATTTATCAAGGCAAATCCTTGGTGAATAAATTTTTCTTGAGGAAGAAGTTGTACTTTCTGAAGATGGATGCAAGAACACCATTGGCAGACCACTTGAATGCATTCAACATGGTTCTTGCATAGTAAAATTCTATTGGTATGACCATTCAGGAAGAAAAACATTGCATGTTGTTGTTATGTTCATTTCCTGACTCTTGGGATCACTTAGTGATGGCTATCGGTAGTACTATGACACAGTTCAAGATGGATATTGTGGTTAATACTCTTTTGTCAGAAGAAATAAGAAAGAAGTCTTCTAAGATGACAAAGGATGCACTCTCTATTCAAGGCAGACTGAAGGACAAAGACAAGAAGAAAGGAAAGAAGTCCAAGTCCAAGTCTCAAGAGAGATCAAAATCTCTAGGAAAGAAGTCAAGGGTGAAGTGTTGGAACTATGGGGAAAAAGGGCATATCTGAAAGGATTGCAAGGAGGAGAAGAAGAAGAAGAAGAAGAAGAAGTATTCTGACACTAAATCTTCTCAGAGTGATGCAGATGCATTTGTAGCAGCCCTGGCAGTGCCTACCTCAGATGACACTTGGTTAGTAGATTTTGGTGCATCTTTTCACATGACCTCCCACAAGGAGTGGTTCTCGAAGTATGAACCATATGTTGGTGGAAAGGTATACTTTGCTAGTGATTCTATGTTAGAGATTGTAGGGAGAAGCAGAATTAAAATTCAATTCCCAGATGGTAGAGTGAACGGGATCAATGGAGTTCTTCATATACGAGGTCCGGCAAGAAACCTTCTCTCTATAAGTAAACTTAATGATCCTAGAGTACAAGTTACATTTGTATCTGGTGGTTGAAAGATTACTAGGGGTTCCATTGTATTGGCAAGGGGTGATTGCATTGGTACACTGTATAAGTTAAATGTTGAACCTATATGTTGTAATGTAACCTCTAAAAAGTCTATTAAGACAATTGTAATGATGCATAATGCTAATTCATTGGAAGCTAAACTTCTTGCTGAGAAAACAATGCTCTGGCATAATAGGTTAGACCACATAGGTGAAAAAGTTTTAAAATATTTGAAGAATAAGAATTTGGTTGAAGGTCTGGATGATTGTAGTTTTGAGTTTGATTTCTGCGAACACTGCATATATTGAAAACATAACCGTGTTCATTTTTATTCTAGTTCTCATAAATCTTCTGACATTCCGGATTATGTTCACTCTGATGTGTTTGGTCCAGTAGAGGTTCCTTCTCTGTCTAAGTCTAAGTATTATGTATCTTTTGTAGATGATTATTCAAGAAGGGCATTTGTGTACTTTCTTAAAAGTAAATCAAGTGTTCAGTCGATTTAAGGAGTTTAAAAACCTTGTTGAAAATCAAACTGGGAGAAGGATTAAATATTTAAGAACAGACAACGGTGGTAAATACTGTAGTGCAGATTTCGACAAGTACTATGTTGATCATGGAATTAAGACACATAAGACCATACCTTACACTCCACAACAAAATGGAGTTACTGAAAGGTTGAATCAGTCTCTAATGGAGAAAGCAAGAAGCATGTTCAGCGGAGCTGGGCTGGAACAAAAATTCTGGGTTGAAGCAGTTGCTATAGTATGTTACCTACTGAATCGCTCTCCTACTTCAGCATTGGTTGACAAAACACCTATGGAAGCATGGTTTGGTAAGAAACTTTCTTTAAGGCACCTTCATGTTTTTGGTGCAAAGGCATATGCTCATGTGCCTGATGTTAATAGATCTAAGTTGGATAACAAAGCTGTGAAATGTATCTTCATTGGCTATGGAGTTGGTGTGAAAGGATACAAACTTTGGAATCCAGTGACTGGTAAGGTTATGAACAACAGAAGTGTGATTTTTCATGAGCTGAAACCTATGTCACTAGATCCCAACATAGGAAAGCAAGGAGAAGCTAAGGTTGAAATTCCTTCAGCTAAGGAAGAATCTCCAAAGATACCTAAAGATGAGGAGAGTTCAAGCAGTTCAAGTAGTTCTGAAGAAGAAAATGATGATGAGCCTCCTATTGAACCTCAAGAAGCCTCAACACCAGAGTTGAGAAGATCTACTTGAGAGAGGCGGAAACCTAATACGTATATAGCTAATAAGTATAGTCACTCTACGTTAAATGTTAATTGTACTTATGCTTTACTTGTAGATACCGATGAGCCTAGGACTGTCAAAGAAGCTATTAAAATGCCTGATTCAGGTTCCTGGTTGGAAGCCATGAATGATGAAATGTCATCATTGAATAAAAATGAAACTTGGGATTTGGTGCCATTGCCTAAAGGTAGAAAGCTAGTAGGCTGCAAGTGGGTATTCAAAAAGAAGTATGGTCCAAATGGTAGCATTGACAAGTAAAAAGCAAGATTGGTTGCAAAGGGGTATTCTCAAAAGGAAGGTATTGACTATGGAGAGATCTTTTCTCCTGTGACTAAGTTGACATCTATCAGATTTCTCTTGTCACTTGCAGTAGCATATGATTGGGAGATTGAGAAGATGGATGTGAAGACAATGTTTCTTCAAGGTGATCTTGAAGAAGAGATTTATAT
This sequence comes from Cryptomeria japonica, assembly GCF_030272615.1. Taxonomy (NCBI): domain Eukaryota; kingdom Viridiplantae; phylum Streptophyta; class Pinopsida; order Cupressales; family Cupressaceae; genus Cryptomeria; species Cryptomeria japonica. The sequence goes on along the minus strand of NC_081411.1, from coordinate 576,478,937 downwards.
GTCTCAACCTGAGCACTTTGTGGAAAAAGGTAAAGAACATTTGGTATGTAGACTCAAGAAGTCTCTGTATGGTTTGAAACAATCTCTTAGAATGTGGTATCAAAAGTATGATACATTTGTTTTGTCCTTGGGATTTGTGAGATCAAAAGCTGATCATTGTGTTTACTACAAAACTGAAGGTGACAGGATTCTTATCATAGCTTTGTATGTAGATGACATGTTGTTAATAGGAAATAAAAAAGGCATGATCTCAGATTTAAAATCTCAGTTATCTATGAAATTTGAAATGAAGGACTTAGGAGCAGCAAATTACATTCTGGGAATGGAGATCAAAAGGAATAGATCTAAGAGGAAACTTTGGCTCAGCTAGAGAAAGTATATAACCAATGTTCTTGACAAGTTTCATATGTCTGACTGTAAATCACAGGTTGTTCCCATCTTGCAGGGAACTAAGTTGTCTGTGCTTGATAGTCCAAAATCTCCAAAAGAGATATAAGACATGAAAAGTGTACCTTATGCAAGTGCTATTGGTAGCTTAATGTATGCTATGGTCTATACAAGACTAGACATTGCCCAACCAGTGGGAGTACTTAGCAATTTTATGTTGAATCCAAGAAGGCCGCATTGGGATGTTGTAAAGAGGGTGTTTAGATATCTGAAGGGAACTTCAGATTTTGCTATGTGCTATCATGGTCATTCTGATGATTCAAAGAAAACTCTCAATGTATATGTTTTTGTGGATTTTGATTGGGCAGGAGACATAGACAACAAAAGATCCACCAATGGATATGTTTTTGTCATGAATGGTGGAGAAATTAGTTGGATGAGAAAGTGGCAATCTGTAGTCACTTTGTCCACTATAGAGGTAGAATACATGGTGGCCACACATGCTTGTAAAGAAGCTATCTGGCTTAGGCATTTGAGTTCAGATATTGGTTTTGATGCAGGGTAGGTTGAAATTTGGAGTGATATTCAGAGTGTCATATGTTTGGTGAAGAATCCTACTTTCCATGCTAGATCGAAGCATATTGATGTTCAGTATCACTTTGTTCATGACATGGTGGAAGATGGAAAAGTTATTCTTAACAAGGTACACACTCTGGAAAATGTTGCAAATGCCTTGACGAAACCGGTGCACACTCACAAGTTTAGGTGGTGTTCTAATTCTATAGGTCTTGATACCCATGTTTCTCAGTAACATCTAGAATGGTAATTGATCCAATGAATTCCTCATCAAGTGGGAGTTTGTTGGAAATGTGCCTCGAATTAACTTGACTTGTGTTCAGACTGATCGGAGTAACCTATCCCGATAGAACAACTATCGGTGTGACTCTTGCCAATGGGCCGATGGAACCCTCTTCTTGTGATCGGCTATCAGGTGAGCAAGTCTGAGATGATCCAATGGTTGTCACTATACCACGATGGGAAGATGATCGAAAGTTATTCCGTGTGGCTTCACGACAAAGCTCATGCAAAAAGAAGCGAGTTAAAGACCGTGCAGGTTGAAGGTGGATCAACGACTATCATTATACCACTATGGCAAGATGCATGAACGTTATCCATCGTGACTTGTTGACCAAGTGGTGGGGCCCGGCAAGAGAGTAGCTCAGGTGAGATAACGGTCGAGTAGATCAAGGTTGATCCAACGGTGGTCACTAGGTCATAATGGGAAACTACTCGTTAGAATATCCATCATGACCCAATGAAAAAGAAGAGCTTCATTTTGGGTGATTAGTGAGGTCATGCTAAGGTGGCAGGGTAGGGACTCCAGAGCCAATCAAGGAGTGACACATGGCATAAGTGAGTGGCCCAGGAGAGATAAGGGTCATGCAAATCGAGAAGATCCAACGACAGATCCAAGGAAGATCAACGATGGAGTAAAATTCTGGGACTATCAGTGGCTGTCACTATATAGAGGTTGTGAGGTGCCCAAAATGTTATCCCTAGCGACATGGCAACCAAGTGGTGGGACCCAACAGGAGAGTGGCTAAGGCGAGTTAAAGGGTGAGCAGATTACAGATGATCAGATAGTGATCATAGAAGATCCGATGGTGGTCGCTAGGTCATGATGAGAAATTGCTCATTAGACTTTCCATCGCAACCCAACGACAAAGAAGAGCTTCATTCCAGAGGTCGAGCAAGTGGAGTAGAGAATAACTACGGGTGTGTGCTCGAACTGGAGTCCAAAAGATAAACACTTGGACATTGAAGATGGTCTTGTCGGAGTATATGAATACGAACTGACCTGACTTCTTGGTGCATTTGGGATATTGTGTTTCTCATGAATGCAGACTGACGTAGACGGTTAGACATGAAACCGTTGGTGCAGTTGCTTAGATGAACTGTCGACAATTTGATACATGAAGCCATTTGATAACTATGGTGAAAGTAACTAATTATCATATGCTAATTGTAGTGTCGAATTCGTGAGAATTTGAGAACGAATACCAGTAGTTGCAGACTGAAACTTTATTGTAAATTCATTTACTAGAAATAAATTGTTCAACTGTTGGTGGTGGGTTTTTTCCCGAAAGGGTTTTCCCACATAATTCTTGGTGTTATATCTCTATGATGATTCTATTTGTTTGTCTATATGATTCTTAACGTCCTATAAAAGTTTTAAACTGCATTCTTGTATGATCTCTTCTGCTAATTGACATTAGGAAGGCATTTCCGCACTGTGCTTTCCTTGCACATGTTCCCCCTTTCTTCTCCCCATGAGCTCATAGATTTTCTATTATGGTTCATGGTTTGATGCATGCTCTTGCTCTTTTTATGTGATCAATTGTTTCCTTGTGATGACATTTCAAGAATGATATTAGTATTTGAGACATTTTGATTATCAAGGTCTCTTTAACAAGTTGACTTGAGGTCTTGTTTTGGTTTTTTGTGTTTTGTGTCTTTTGTCTTTGTCTTTGCTTTCCTTTTGTCTTTGTCTTGTTTTGTGTGTCCTTGTATAGGATTGTGTGAATTAAGATCTTAATATTGGGGGCTTAGTTCCTCAAAATTAGAGATGTCTTATCTCCTTGTGAACTCACCCCTAATTGCTCCTCTTTCATCCTTCTACTTTACCATGATTATTTGCATAGGCTCATACTCCTGTTAAAGTGGGGACTAAATATAGTATCATAAATCACCAATCCAGTTTACACCTCATGTTTGTGCTCCCACATTAGCATGTCCTATCCTCATCCCCTCTCTAGGTTTGTTCAAGCTTGATTATCCAACTTTTATGTCATGTACACTCTTTCGTGGGTCCCACTGTGGGATGCCCTCCCCCTTGGCTGCTTGTTTTGGTCCTCTTTGTAGAAGGACCAAGGTGTGGAATGCCCTGATCTAGACCAGGGTACCTCGAAATTCCTTGGTTCCTCTCAAAGGGGCCCCAAATTAAAATGGGTTGGGTGTTATATCTCTCTAACAACATTTGATTCTTGGAGCTACACATGACCTTTGGAGGTCAGCCTAATTAGTAAATTATCCAGCAAACCCTATATAAACACATCCTATCAATTCATTTTGATATCCATTATCCATCCCTATTATTCATGCATCCATGAAGTATTCATTATCAAGCATATTCAGAGATTCAAAGTTGCATATTCATAATTAAATCACTGTGGAGAAAAGTTACATCAATGTTCATGCAAGCATGTGTGTGTGATTAGGGTTTTCCATGTTCATGTGTTTGTCATGCCATTACATTCAACATTTATGATTACATTCAAAGATCATTGCATCATCATTAGCAATTGCAAATCTAAAGGTATATCTCCTTAATATTTATTTTAGTATTTTCATTATTTTATTCATGGTTAATTCCAAAATTGGGGTTTGACCTAAGGCGAACCTTTATTTTGAACATCTTTCCATTTCTTTCTATGTGCAATAAATAGGTGTGGAGTTGTACATAGGAAATCTGGCAAGGTCAATAGTGATGAATAGGTCAAATTTCAATGACAGAAAATTCGGAGGACCAAGGCGGATCTATGCTACATGGTCCCAAGAAATTAGGCCGAACTTCAAAGGATTGACTTTAAACATCTTATTTTTTGTCCAAATCAAAGTTTGTGGCTCCATGGGACATTTGTAGCTTACTATTTCTATCAAATTAATTCAATTATCACTCATTTTACCCTAATTTCATAAATCACATTACAATTCAACTTAGAAATAAGGAGAGTCCACACACACAATTGGGTAAATCTGATTAGCATTCTTAGCCATTTTTCTAATCAAATTGTGGCTAGATCTATTATATTTACCCTTCTTTCAATGTAATTTGGTTAATTAGGCTAGTTCATAGTTTTACTTGTTGAAACCCTAATCCCTAATTTTCACCACATTACAACAGTTATCCCATAACATAATTGATCATCTATAAGCCAACCACACAAATTTTCTTCACCAAACATTTAGAAGGCTAGGTCTTAATTAGCTCAGATATAAATTAATACAAGGGAACACAACCACGCACTTCACAAGTTATCTTAAGATAGTCCTAAAGGTTGTCCACATGCAATATTTGGTAGTCACACGTGCTACACTTCATCCATAAGTTAGCCTCATCAAATATGTAATAAGTATAGCACAACAATCTTACACACTGTTCTACCCAAGGAAACACAACATGTATATCCTACTGAGGATCAATATAGTCTTTAAGAAAATCCACCCTTAATTTTTGGTAGCGCACACACAAAGAATTTTTGAGGTCGAAATCGAAATACGAGATCATTTTCCTAGTCAATCTCACAATCTGGACCACTTAGCGCTTTTTCATCACATGCTCATTCTCATATCATCTTTGCACTCAATTTCTCATCAATCAACACCAAATTTTCAAAAATTCCTTAGAATCAATTTGTGCTCAAATTATTATCATCGATAAACAATTGCCTAATCTTCATGTACCCTCGCTATCTTTCGATTTTGCTCCCGAGGGGGAATACTCATGACCTTATGACCTCACATCTTGAAAGTCGAGAAAATTTTCAAATCTTCAACAAAATCGAGCAAAAAAATATTTTTCAACTAAAGAAAATCAAATTCTTATTGCTAAGGGGCATCTTAGCTTCATCGCTTCACATCAAGTTGAGACTCTCGATCATCTGAACTGAATCAATTGCTAGGGGCATATCAGTTTCATCACTTCAAATCAAGCTGATTTTTTCTTCATCTGAATCAGCCTCTTAACATTAATCAGTTTCATCGCTTTTCATCAAGCTGATTATTCATTTAAACTCAATCAAGGGTTTAAGGAGTATCTTCGATCACACGCTCAATCTAAGTAGGTGTTCAGCTTCATCGCATCAAATCAAGCTGGACAGTTTATCTTCACTCATCGTATTTTGATCCATCAAGTTCAAGATTGATTGTATCTTCGCTCGCTGAGTCTAGTTCAATCAAGTTCTAGATCAGTAAGATCCGCTTCTTGATCAATCAAGTTCAACTTTGGTATCTTTTCTCTCTATCATTCCTAGTTCAATCAAGTTCGGGATCGGTATCACTTTAATCAACTCTGTTCAACTTCATCGCTTCAAATCAAGGATAACACCTTGCTCTTCATCTGGTTCGTGATCAATCAGGTTCAGAACTGGCATCTCCTAGACATTAACTATTCTTTGAACCAATGTGCTGCTCTCACATTAATTCAGAGAGGGGCAAATGTAATACCCTAAAATTGGTCATTTAAACCATGGGCCCCTAATCTCGACAATATCACCAAGGTCCTAACCAAAGGCTATTAAATCAATATTGAGCACATTAATTAATTCTTTAATCATCAAATATTGCATGGCAACTCAATTACTCAATATTAATTAAATATTCATTTAATTAATTGAATCATTCCAAGAATATCATTTTTGATCAATTATCCTATTTAATTTATAAAATATCCTAGCATATTTAATTAATTAATAAATTTGCCATGTAATCATGCAAAAAAGAAATTAATTTATTACAAAAGAGGAATTAATCACAAAGCAAGAGTTAAATTAAAAATAGAATAAAAGAATTGAGAGAGAAATCAAACTTGAGATATTATTTCTTTTTCTAAATTGAGAACTTGAAATCAGAAAAGCAATTATTAATTATTAATAATTCTCTAAAATTAGAACTTCAAGCTTTTGAGAAAAAGAAGTTCAGTTGCATTTAAAAGACTCTTTTCTTGAATAAATCAAAGAATTGTCTATTTTTATCACAAGTGCATGGAATTAATTAATTCTTATTTCTAATGCAACTTGAACTTCTTATCTAAATGCATTTCAATTAAACTATAATTGGAATCTATCTCAAGGTTAACTGAATCTAATTTCTCAATTATTTCAATTAGTTCTAAATTGTGCTTTTTCTTGATCTCTCTTGTGAATTATCTATTAATTCAACCTTCATCTCTCATTCAAATCACCCTAGAGATATTTGAGAAACACAGAGAAGTCGGTATGAACAGTCTAGTCAGTTATAGAAGAAAGCAGTCACAGAACGCAGTATTCACTGAGTTGTTTACCGAGTATCTTTTTACGGCTACCGAGCAGTAAAGTTAACACACCGAGTTGATATTCACCGAGTGAAACATGTTACTAGATACATTGAACCTAGACATGCACATGAAAACGTGTTACAAGATCGAGGCACATCTAACCGTTATTACATTGGAAATTGCACTAGAAGATTGTGTATGATTGCAAGGTCAATCTAACCAATGAAATACTTTGTTTAGTTATTCATTCGAGGAATCTTGTTTGTAAGATCGAAGCAATGAATTAGATCACCGCATTAAGAGATCTATTTATACAGCATGGGAAGAGAGTAAAATGAATGTGTGTGTGAAGGAAGACTGTTATAGAGACATAGAGAGGTCACCGAGAAGGTTATCAGAGAAAAGTCGAAGAACAGAGTAAACAGAAGGGTTTACCGAGTTACAATATGGGTTACCGAGGTATGCTATAAGCAAGGTAATCTTATTCTGAGCACATAGAATCTGCTATAACATTTCAAATGTAAAGTTACAGATATTTGTAATGATTTTATTGTAATATTGTGAAGTTGAAAAAGAAACCTTTAACAAGGTAAAAGACTCTAACCAGGTGTAGCATTCAGATTAATGTTGTAAAATCCTTTAGCAAGGTAGATCTAACAGATCTTGTTACTCCTAACAGGGTAAGCTATCAGAAATAGCTAAATGTAGCTCTAACCGAGCAATCTTTATTATTGTAGTAGTGAAGTTGTGGGTGCCATCCCCACCGCAGTTTTTCTCTCTAACCAAGAGTTTCTGCATAACCAAAATATGTGTTATGGAGTGAATCATGTATGATTGTTATCTGTTTGTTTTAACTTTATTTTATGTTACTGCACTATTCTGTTTATGCATAATAGTAAGGTTATTATTGAAGAAAGGTTTTGGAGTACTGATTCACCCCTCCCCTCTCAATACATTAGCTTTCCATATTGGGCCTAACAATTGGTATCAGAGCTTGAATCTTGGAAAAAGGTTTAACTACATAAAGAGAAAGATCTTATCAATGGAAGGCTATAAACAATCTCGAAGGATTGTATATCTACAAGAAGAGTTGGATCATGCAAATCAAGTGAATACAGACATGCAAAGGCAAATGCAAAAATCTCTGAAAGTAAGAAGAAGATTATCTGATGACTTGCAGGATTCTCAAGAGTTAGTGGAACAAATCGAGACATCATCTGAGAATAGTATATCTGAAGAGACTGAAGAAATGATTGGAATGTTGAAAGAAAAGAACAAAGCATTGGTTGATCAACTAAAAGCAATGAAAAGAGAACATGAACATTTCAGTACATAGATGACTGAAAATCTAGATGCATTAAGGATAGCTGAGGATAAAGCAAGAGATCTACAAAGAGAGAAACAACAACTTGAAGTCTTAGTATCTGATTAGAATGATGAAATCATAAGGCTAACTAGTATTCAACAAAATATGACAGATCAACTAGGTTATGCACATCATGAAGCTAATCTAAAGAATGATGAAAATCAAGCATTGAAACTTGAAGTATCAAGGTTGACTGGTGAACTTGAAACAGAGAAGAAATCCAAAGAAACATTGAAGAAGAGTTATGAAGCATCAAAGATGTTGGATGAGCAACTGAATACAAGAAGACCCAAAAAAAGATGCAGGACTCGGTTACAAAGGAAAAGAATCAACCAAGAAAGGAATTCATACCACCAAGAGAGGAGAATCATCAAAGCAAGATGGAAATAGGAATAACATCAAAAGGAAGAAGCCTATTTGCTACTACTATGGAAATCAAGGTCATACTGCCAACATATGCCAGATTAGAAAAGGTAAGCAACCAAATATCACTAAGTCCAATGGATATTGTTACAATTGCAATAAATATGGTCACACATCTAATCAATGTAGGACAAAGTCTGTTAACAACTATCAGAAGGAAAAATTCAAAGGGTTTTGTAGAAACTGCAATAGATATGGACATAGTACTGAGAAGTGCTGGTCTAAGCAAAAGAACTACATGCGGTATCCACACCGAGCAAACACTAGAGGTTACTGAACTCACACAAATCTTTACCAACAATATGCAGCAATACCATGGGATTACAATACAAGGATATGGTGCGAATGGTGTGGAAGATATGGACATATTAGTGCCAACTATTTTATAAGGTTTGGAATGAACAACCGAAGATCATGGAGAAATCTTGGTATGGCATGTTTTCATTGTCACAAAGTTGGACATTTAGCTGGAGATTGCAGAGATCAACCTAGAAGAGACACTGAAGAGATAAAAGAAAAATTCAAGATTATTTGGAAAAAGAAGGAAATCATGTTAGATGAAGAAAGCACCTTACCTACCGAGTTAGGTACACCTATTCCAAATTAGTCAGAAAAGGTATGAAGGGACTGCATTCTCTAAAGGTTAAATCATAACAGTTCCTATTCTATTATGTACAAAATTCAAAATCTGCATAGTTAAGATGTAATTAGTTAGTTTGAAATTCTATCAAAAGTACTTTACAAGAAACTTGTCAAGTCGGTGTATACAGGAAGCCTGTCAAGTCAGTTAATGAAGGAAATTTGGTTACTCGGTTAAAAAAGAAAAAGGAGTAAGTCAGTAAAAGGTGAACCGAGTGCATTTAATGTTTTGACCTAACTTGCACAGAGTCCGATAAGGTATTTTTGAGTACTTAAAGGTATTTTCGCGGTCAAATTCATTGACCAAGTTTTCAAGAGAATAGAGCAGAGCGAATCAAGGTGATCAAACTTCATTCAGAGCGAATTTCAAGGTATTTACATCAATCTATTCACACTGTTAAGCTGGTTTCTAATCTTATCAAATTGCTATTATCTACCAAGTGTGAAGCATCAATCATTTGTAAACCCTAAGGATAGTTTGCTAAATTTTACTTGAAACCTACAATGGCGCCGAAGATCCAAGATCCCATAGTTGTCAAAAATGTGGAGAAGCCCTCACTGAAATATTCTTTGACTCCCAAAGTCGCCTCTGAACCAGATGACAAAACTGCATTTTCACTCATCCCGGATTGAGTCTTGTTAGTTGAAGATGTTAAATTCTTCACAAAATGCCATGTTGAGGAACTCGGTCATGTTGAGATTAGTGACACATATGATGAACTCTGTACTGATGGCAAAATGGATAGCAAATTCGAGCATATCAAAATCAAGGGATTAACTAAAGCCCTAGCCTATCCCCATGTGTTCAAACCCCAATGGGTTAAGTTTGTCTTGAGCAGAGTACATGATGATTTTATGTGGCTAGAGGAGCAACCATTCAAAATCACTAAGGAAATCATTCATGTAATCACTGGGTATCCTATCTATGATCATGCACGAGCATAGAAAATGGTATCACAGAAGGAGCTAATCAGTCTAACTAGAGTAGAATCTGATTACCGAGGACTGAAATTGAACAATGTCACTGATGCAGAACTCAAGTTTGCAATTAGAGTAATTGGTTACTGTTTCTTCTAATCTGCAAGGGAAAACAGTGTACCATGTGCCGTAGTTGACTTGGCCTACAAAATAGTGAAGAAGGGAATGAAAGTAGATTTATGTGAAGTGCTAATAAAGAATTTGTTTGAGAACCTGAACACAATAAGGAAGCTGAAGAAGAACAACTCGGCAAATACACTGAAGTTTGGTTCACTTCTTGTATGCATGTTTTTCTACTTTGAGAAGTTATTTCCCTCAATCAGTAAAGTAGTTTGGGAGCTACACGGACCTATCACCCATCAAATCAATGATTTTATCAAGAAACTGGGAGATAACTTTAATGATATCATGGATGACTATTTTAGCAAATTTCAAGAGAAGATGCACAACAGGTACAGGATTCCACCACAGCTGGTAGAAAAATATAAGGATGATATATGTTTTGAGGTAGACACTGATTATTGTTAAATGAATGTTGTTGAACCAAGGACTCAATCTTTGCCACCAATGGGTTATGAGATTGACTATGATATAACACAATAGAAAATTGATGCCTATCTATCATTGCCAAGGTATGCTACTAAACTAAGATATGGAACATATGAAGAGGTGAAGGAAAAAGTAAAAATGAGCATTGTAGTACCTAAGGCTACAAGAAAAGCTACAAAAATGATAAAGGTTTTATCTGAGAAATTCGGAGAAGAATCCTCCTCTACACCTATCAAAGGCAATCTTGGTATTACCGAAGAGGAATCAGAAGCTCAAGAGGCGGCAATAACATTAATTATCGAGTTGCCTAAGGGTAAAGTTTTTAAAAGAAAGAATCAGGACATTTCAAAGGCCCTACCGACACCACCAACAAAGAGACCCAACACTAGAGCATCAGCTGCATCACCGAGTAAGAAACAAAAGAGTGTTACTGTACCCAAGGTAACCAAGACCTATAAGAAATCTACTCAGAGACTCATTTTGGAAAAAGAGTCTAATGATACAGAATCTGATGATGCGAACAAATTTCAGATTGTAAAAAGCAAAAAGGTAAATATTCATAGTGTTGAAAATTTTTGTGCCAATCTTAAAGAATATGGTGGATTTGCAAGATTTAGATATGTTAAGTATGAGACTAGGAATAATGATGAGAAGGGACAAATTGAAGAAGTTGTCATCTGCACACTTCTAAAGTTTCGGCTAGCTCCATTAGAACTAGTAAAGTCACTTCCGAGTGAATTATACTTACACATTGATAACAGATGGAAATATGCAATGGACTCAGAGAAACAAATAAGAGAAAGAAGTCTAGTCCATCTATTCCCTGATATGTCTGTAGCAGAAATCAAGGAGCATTTGACCACATACAATTCTAAATTTCTTGTCAAACAGAGAGCCTTTTTAAAATTGATGAATGGGCTATACATTGATGTGGAAAATGAGACAAAAGCCAAGTGGTAGGAGATCTTCAAACTAAAGGATGTCGGTGAACAATCTCAAATTGAAATTGTTGATATCACCGAGCAAGATCTTGATGTCACCGAGCAAGGTCCAGACCCGGCTGACACTATTCAAATTGATAAAGATGTTATGGATGAAGAAGCACCGGAGCAGGAAATGATTGAAGGCACTACCTATGCAAAACTTGTATCTATTGAATCTGTTTTAGAACAAGTTCAACCTTATCTACTGGTGAAGCCACCTATCTCAATCGAAGCTTCTAAGGACACAGATCAAGGCACCAAAGGTCACAAGTCTAAAGTAGTAGAAGATACAACCAAAGATTAGATGTCTCAAGCACCGTCAAGCACTGCAAATGTTACAGCTAAGACCCCTAGCACCGAGACACCCAAGGACACTACAACGGCTACAGGAATCGACCAAAGTGTTGCATCTACCGAGCAACCTACCGAAGGTCAGCAAGCCTCACAAGCACTTGTCTTAGTGCAACCGACCAAAGGAAAAGAGAAGAAGGTGAGAAAACATAGTTTCAAAATTGATTTGACTAAACCGATAGTGTTGCCCAATGTTGATATCTCAAAATTAAAAGGGCAAGCACTTATCGATTTTGGTGAACTATGCAAAGCAAAGGCTGAATAGGAAAAACAATTGGCTATTCAAAAGAAGAATAAAGTACTATAGAAGGTCAAGACACTACTAACATAAATGCTACCTTCAACAATAGTGTCAACCGATGCAGCCATCCACATTCAAATGGATGAACTCCTTACTCAAATAGAAACATCTGGAGTTGATGCATCTGAGTACTTAAGCAAGCTAAAAGATAAAGAGCTTATAGCAAAAATGATTGAAGAGGTACAAAAAGCTCTAGCTATAGGAAAAGTAAAGCTTGTCAAATTCATTGCTGAGTTGTCCCCTCAACTCAAGCATATTCTTTATTTATTTCAGAAACTTTGTAGATTTTCCTTATTCATTAAAGATATCAAGAATAAAACTGATGCAATTGAGAAAGAGATCACCGATCTCTCAACTAAGTTGACCACCAAGCGTAAATCAGTTCAGAATTTTTATACCAAGCTTCAACAGCTCATGCCTCAATAGTTAGAACTCAGGAATGAAGAGCATAAAATCAGGATGGATATAATGACCCTTCAGACATTATTCCTTCCTCATCTCTCATCAGTCCAGGAACAGATCAACAGAGCTACATGCCTATCAACTACACAAGAGGGAAGCACTCTTGATGGCTTAATATCACTATCAGCTGATATTCAAGCACAAAATTCATTAATGGAAAGTGTAAAGGATTCACTCTCAGTCGCCCTCACCAATGCCCAGAACAAGTATAAATCTATTTTTGATTAGTTACCAGACAAAGGGGGAGTAATACTATATTTGGAGAGTGATACAGTTTTGGTAACACGGTTTTGAGTATTGTATACTATATCGAGTAGAATATACAAAGCAATTAGAGCACACAAGAACATAACAGAACTGAGCATACAAAAATTTAGAGTTATGTACAGGATAATGATAAGGGGAGTATATCTGCATATACTATTTCATTGACTATTGTATATATTGTCAAGTGTAGTCATTTTGCAAAGTATTTAGATTTTTGAGTTATGACTTTGAAAGTAGTTTTTGTCAAACATCTCAACTAATGTCAAAAGGGGAGATTGTTACTACTTATCAAATTGCCATTAGTTTTTATATTCAAAGTCATACTATATATTCTAGTCGGTTAGCATTACCAAATCATGCAGTCATTACACATAGAGAATTCGATATGAACAGTCTAGTCGGTTACAGAAGAAAGCAGTCACAAAATGCAGTATTCACCGAGCTATTTACTGAGTATCTTTTTACGGCTACCGAGAAGTAAAGTTAACACACCAAGTTGATATTCACCAAGTGAAACGTGTTACTAGATACATTGAACCTAGACATGCACATGAAAACGTGTTACAAGATCGAGGCACATCTAACTGTTATTACATTGGAAATTGCACTAGAAGATTGTGTATGATTGCAAGGTCAATATAACCAATGAAATACTTTGTTTAGTTATTCATTCAAGGAATCTTGTTTGTAAGATCGAAGCAATGAATTAGATCACTGCTTTAAGAGATCTATTTATACAGCATGGGAAGAGAGTAAAATGAATGTGTGTGTGAAGGAAGACTGTTACAGAGACATAGAGAGGTCACTGAGAAGGTTATCAAAGAACAGTCGAAGAACAGAGTAAACAGAAGGGTTTACTGAGTTACAATATGGGTTACCGAGGTATGCTATAAGCAAGGTAATCTTATTCTAAGCACATAGAATCTGCTATAACATTTCAGATGTAAAGTTGCAAATATTTGTAATTATTTTATTGTAATATTATGAAGTTGAAAAAGAAACCTTTAACAGGGTAAAAAACTCTAACCAAGTCTATAAATTGTAAAGCCTCTAACCAGGTGTAGCATTTAGATTAATGTTGTAAAATCCTTTAGCAAGGTAGATCTAACAGATCTTGTTACTCCTAATAGGGTAAGCTATCAGAAATAGCTAAATGTAGCTCTAACCGAGCAATCTTTATTATTGCAGTAGTGAAGTTGTGGGTGCCATCCCCACTGTATTTTTTCTCTCTAATCAAGAGTTTTTGCGTAACCAAAATATATATGTTATGGACTGAATCATGTATGATTGTTATCTATTTGTTTTAACTTTATTTTATGTTACTGCACTATTCTATTTACGCATAACAGTAAGGTTATTATTGAAGAAAGGTTTTGGAGTACTGATTCACCCCTCCCCTCTCAGTACATTAGCTTTCCATATTGGGCCTAACATTGCATGTTGTGATTGGATTTATTATTCAAATTACTTGTTTTGTGTGTTTTTCATCCCTAAAACTGAAACTGAAATACCAAAACTAGAAAAAACAAGAAACAACTCAGTGATCAAAAACTCTATCCAAAACTATTCTATCCTAGTCGAAACTCTGTCCAAAACTAGTCTATCCCAGTCGAAACTCTATCCAAAAACTAGTCTATCCTAGTCAAAACTCTCTCCATGTCACAAACTAGTATACCTCAGCAATCAAGAACTCAGTCCACTGCTAAACAACTCATCGTCAGTCAGTGATCAAAACCCAGTCCATCTCAAATCTAGTTATACTCGGTCATTGAAAACTCAAAAATTTGCCTCTGTCCAGTAAACAGTCATATGATTCCTCTAATTTATTGTCTAGTTTCATATCCTGTGTTGTACGAGATTGTATCAGTCCTAACAGTCTATCATTCTATTTCAATCATGTGTCGTACAAATCTTGATTGTCAGTCATCCAGTTCTGAGAGTTGTCGTTTCACCTTACATCCTGTGTCGTACGATAAAACAATATATTGATCAGTCTGTCATTCTAGACATACCCATCTATCGTATGGTACAAGGCAACAACTTGTATGAAACATTGTTGTTGTCATCCTGAAGCTATTGAATTGTCATCTGGTCGTGAGACACCTGTCATACGAATCTCTGATTTTGTCAGTCCAGAATAATCAAACTTGCCTAAAACAGTCTACAACAAGCATAAAATTAGTTATCATCATCTTGAGCATAAACAGATCAAAACAGTGTACCTCTACCTTTTGTGTTGCATAATTTTGTCGATCATCTTTTAGCTAGTTCAATCAACTACATATCAAACCTAAGTCACTTAGATAAACATCTTATACTTCCTGAAACCAGACTGAGTCTTAGCCACTTCTCTGGGATCAACTTAGATAAGCGTCTTATATAGGATAGATTGTTCCTGAAACCAGACTAAATTTTAGTTGCTCCTCTCAAGCAATACGTTAACTGAACAACTAGCTTTGAATTTGATCTTGACTTCTGCATCACAAACAACTTTAGGTCACACCAATTAATAAAAATGCCTACTCAAACCAGGAGTTCTTGTAAGAAAGATGCCAAAGGAAAATGGCAACCCTTTTCATATAAAGAGAATCCATTTTTCAAAGAGGATCCCCTGACTGATAAACTTTCATCATTAGAGATACCAGTTTATGATGAACCTGTATCTCCCACTATACCTAGAACATAGCGAAATGATGAAGACAACCTCAGTATCCATGAAACCGATAATGATTCCTCATCAAGTGAAGTTTAAGATTCTGAACCTCCAGAAAAAGATATTCATAAATGTCAAAAGGATAAATATTTCTGAAAAATGATGAAGGCTATCATGGCTAGGGAAAAAGAAGACTATTTTCTAGAACTAGCAAAACAAGGTGCCAAACTTCCTACTAGATATGAAGTTCAAACTCTCGTCAATAAAAAGTAAGAATCATCTATAATAATGGTCCATAGACAATTGCTAGCTTTACGGACTGAGATCACATAACTGAAAAACAAGGATAAATCCCCAAAACAATATTCTCTGGAGGCAATATGCCTATTTCCATTTGACAAAAACGTATACATGCCTCCATTCCCTTTACGAGTTGAGATTCCAAAATTTGACAAATATGATGGTACATCAAATCCTTAAGATCATGTCAAAAAAATTTGTGTTACCTGCATGGATTTCATGCACAATCAAACATATCTCATGCGCCTTTTTCCGAGGAGTTTGGGAGAACAAGCTATGGAATGGTTCTCAAGTCTACCTAAGGGGATAAAAACTTTTGAATAACTAATCCAACTGTTTTTATAATAATACTCCTACAACATTCAACATCTTATTACTTTGATCAAACTTTGCTATACCAAATAGAAAACAGGGGAGCCTTTTCTCACTTTCCTCCAATGTTGAAGAAAGATGTTCTCTAGGTATTCACGGCCTATCCCAGATGCTGAGAAAATGGATATATTTGCCAATAATCTAGTCCCTGAATTGAAATATAGTATCCAAATGCAAGTACACCCATCATTTAATAAAATGGTAGATAATGCTATCTGAGTGGAAGATGTTCCTATAAAGAAAAGAGATATCACGCCTTGGAAAGAAACACAACCAGGATCTAGCTCTAAAGAGAAGAACAAGTATTGGAAGTATGGCAAAGACAACAATAAGAACATTGTTAATGACGAAGTAGTAGACACTATTAAAACCAACTCAAAGCTCATGATATTCAACTTGGCTACTGGCACACAAGCACTCAAAGCAACTGAAACCGCAGCAAAAAATCCTCCGAAGAAAGCAAAAGAGTGGTTCAAAGAGAAACCTTGGCTTTCGAAACCTAGACGCAAATTCACTCCTCTAGAAGAATCATACAAATCCACTTTCAAAACTTTATTGGCAAACAACCTGATAACATTACTAGATAATTCTAGGTCATATGATCCGGAAGTCAAACCAAAATGGTGCAGAGAAAATGAATAGTGTGACTACCATCAGAATAAAGGTCATAACACAAACAATCGCATGAAGCTCAAACATGAGATCCAAGATCTCATAAATGCTAGTAAAATTGTTGTCAGGAATCACTCGACAAATACTGATCATAAAACTTTTAAGGACCCCTTACCTGTTTACAAACGAGGTGATTCTTCAAAGACCAAAGGAGGTGCCAAAGTAAATTATACTTATACCAACAATGACAACGTCATCAACATGATTTAGCCTTCCCAATCTGAATATTGTGTAAAGCGGAAAAATCGAACCCTAGTTGTTCTCCCCTCCCCAACTCCAAGGAGAGAGAAGGGAGAGTCACTAGGGTTGATGGTTTTCACTTAGGAGAGACTTTACATTCAAAAGAGGGGTTGAAACCCACAAGATCCAATCCCACGCAATGCAAGATTGGATTCTATATGAGTTTCAAGGGTTGTGATAGCAAGGATACCCTCTTTTGTAAAGAATGTAGATAGAAAGATTGAACTAGGAATGCATGTAAAGTGGGAAATATTCGCTTATAAGCTGAGATAGGGATATGATATGAAGCTGCAGACCTGGAATTAGCAGTAAAATGTCGAGACGGCGCTGTCCTGCAAATTTGAGCAAAAGTTGACGGGACGATGGCACCCGACGTGCACACGGTCCTCCGAAAAATCCGCGAAACGAAGGGGGATCTGTTCGTCTCTGCACAATGATTCCAGATCTTCAATTTCAGCCACGTACCTGCAACCTACACACAGAATAGCGAAGACGATTGGGGGGTTAGGGATTAGGGGTTTGCCCTTAGGTCAAACCCCGGTTTTGGAATTAACCAAGAAATGAGAAATGCTGTAAATGTAATGTAAAACAAGTACTAATACCTTGTTGTAAGGATGTTTTTATCCTTATATGCGAAGGTATAGATGTTGTTGTATGTTGTAGTATGTGATCTCCTCTTCAATGGTTGAATCCTTGTCTTGAATGCAACACTTAGCCTTGAATGGAGACTTAGAAAGATCAATTGCTTGAAGGAATGCTTGAATGCTTGAATGCTTGAATGCTTGAATGTTTGAGTATCGTTTCCACGCCTTTTTCCCTCCTACCAAAATGAGAGAGGAAAAGTAGTTTATATACTTGTCAATTAGGGTTGATAGACTGATTTTTCTAACCTTGGGCCGACCAAGAAAGATTATTTTCCAAATTGCAAACATAAAGACCCGAAGCCCCATAGGAGACCGGGCCCAAAATAGGGCCAGGGACCAGGGCGCTGGGCGCCATGGTCCTAGGGGACCAGGGTGCTGGGGGCCCTAGTCCTAAAGGAACAGGGCACTGGGCACTCTGGTCCCACCTCCCAGGACAGCAGGGTGCAAGGAGGATTAGGCCAAGGTGCTGGAAAAATGCAGTTTTTGGTGTCATGAACAAGTTTCGGGGTCTCCATTCAGGTTCAGTGTTGCGTCACCATCGTGAAGACCCAAATGCAGTCGAAATTGCAAGTGTCACAATTTTAGGATGCTAAATTTAGCCCCCACTTTAGCGGGAGTATAAGCGTATGCTCATACTTCCGGTAAAGTACAAGGAAACAATATTGAAAGACTTTCACCACGTCAAGGAGGCAAGATACACCAAGCCCCCAGTGGACTAAGGATCTTACGATTTCGATTGACAAAGTAAAAGGGAAGATCACGAGGGAGAACCATGACTGTCAGTAGTAAGGTTCCCTCACTATGAGTCATGCAAGAAAGATATCAAAAATTTTCAAGACAAAGCTAAATTTGTCAAGAAATTTTCAAGTATCTTGAAAAGATATGAACGGGATGTATGCCCCCCTACGTTAAAGCGATCGCACATGCCTCACCAGGGGTGATTGCTTTAAGGTAGTGATACATATAAGAATGAGAAAGGAGCACGTTATCACAAGGATTTAGCCCCCAAGTGTGAGATAAGCCCAAGGATAATAGACACAAAACACAAAGCACAAGGTGACTTCGCTTTCCTCGGGGTCAGTATGCTGTATGATAATTCATGTTTATGTATGTATGCATAATTGTTCTTCATTCCCCAATCAAGGAAGGTCACCTAGAAGAAGGGAACACATGTGTCATTTGAGTCAACATGAGAGAGATCAAGAGATCTCAATGTTTTGCATCGTCCTCAAGTAGACAACACTAAGGACAACAAATAGAATAATGAGAATAACACATAGAAGAAGTAACAAAAGAGAGGAGGAGAGAATCTGCTATGCTAATGAAACTAGTCTAGCACATCATCTACCCCCCGATCTTGCTAATCAATGTTTCAGGAAGGTAGGGAACACACTAGAGGAGGAACATCCAACACAGCAGATGGAGCTATCACAAGATCCAAACAAGGGCTATGTTCATATCCCAAGCCACGGTGTTCTTGTCTAGGAGCTAGGATAAGTGCTTTAGAAAATTCATTAGATAAATGGTTATCAATATCAACAAGTTCATATTCACTATCAGAATGAACAGGAGTAACATTTTCATCATGAATAACATTTTCATCTATATCATCATCAAGATTTATAAAAATAGGATCTTTAACTCGCACAGGATCAAGACCATCATGCATCTTATGTTTAGGAGATTTTGGCTCAATTTCCGGCTGAGGAGAAAATGGAATAATACTAGTTGAAGGTGTTTTTGGGGATTGCAAGTTTGAGCTCTAAGACGACGCTTTCGTCGGCGTTCACGTGCAGAACGATTTCGTCTAGTCTTAGTAGGAAGTTGCGAAGATTGAGGAGGAGGAATGTTCTCATCCTTATCACTTGGGTGTTTAGGTTGTGGTTTCTTAGGCTGAAAAATAGGAGAAGAGGAAGGTCTCTTCTCTCCATAAGAGGAAGGAGGAGGAACTGCTCCATATAAGGGAGGAATATTTGGTTTAGGAAGGAGACCAAGTCCATCATGACGAGGAGGGATAGGTCTACTTTTGGGAAGTTTATTAGATATAGGCATAGTCACATCCATAGGGATGGGTTGGGAATCTTCTTGAGGAAAGACATTAGTTTTATCTTTCAAAGGAAGAACTTCCTTCTCAAGAATGATAGGAATATCAAGTTTGGGTGTTCTAGGTTCACTTAGAGATAGGATCATATCTTTTCTCCACTTTTGATAAGATTTGAAAAGATGATCACTTCACGGAGGAAGAGACTGGAATTGTTTAGGCCAAAAGTAATCAATAGGAACGCTAGAAGTTCTTTCAACTGGTTTAAAGAGACTATGATTGACAGTAACAACTTCACCATTATGGGGAAATTTCAAACACTTGTGAATAGGAGAAGCAATAGCTTTCATGGAAGATAGCCAAGGATAGCCAAGCTTCACACGAAATTGTTCGGAAGATGGAATAATAGCATAGTTCACATCAAGGGATTTGTTATGGACCTCAATAGGTAATGTAATAGAACCAATTGCAGGAGAAGAAAATGCATCAAATAATTTCACAACCACATCTATTTCATCATAGATTACTTGATTCAATTGCAAAGTAAAAAGAAATTCTTCAGTAATGATATTAACCATGCAAGAAGGATCAATAAGCACTCCACGGCAAGGTGTATTTTTGACTTTTGCAACTATATATAAAGGACCATCAGGTGCCCTAATAGTTTCACTAGAATCAAAGGTGATGGAAAGTTCTTTAGGGATTTTCTGCTGCTCTACAAAGTTAATCACATTCGGAGTCATAGACACAAGATCATCAGGTGAGATAGAGGAATCAGTAGTATCAATCGCATTAGAGGTATGAGAAGGTAATGGATCAGTAAAAATCTGAAGATTTTGGTTAGGAGGAGCTACAGATGTATTGCCTTTATCATTCACTCCAGAAACAGAGATAGTATTATTATCAATCAAATCTTGAATTTTCCCCTTTAAAGCAAAACATTTTTCAGTATCATGCCCAGGTTGACGATGAAATTGACAAAAAGATTTGTTATCAAAATAAGGTGAGTTAATCTTTGCAGGATCAATTTGCCTTATAGGAGGAAGAGTAAGCACATTTTGTTCCAATAACTTATTCATAATACTATGCAATGATTCATTCAAAGGAGTAAACTTTCTTTCTTTCTTGAAAAACTTAGAAATAGGAGACACACCTGATGCTGCATTCACATTGTTGTTGATGATGTGTTCATTGAATTTAATGGACTCTCTGTTCGGTTTAAACTTCCCAAATGGTTGTTGACTACTATCACCCTTATCACTCGGAGCCATAGGATGTGATTGTTCCATTTGACTCACAGTCAGTTGATAATTGTGAAGAGTTGCGCACAACTGTTGGAAAGAAGTAAACTCAGAAAACAGGAGTTTTTCTCTAATGTCTTTTTGTAAATTAGAAATAAAGATTCTTTGAATATCATTGTCAAGCACTGGAAAGGAAATTTGAGCATACAAATGCTTATATCTACCAATGAAATCAGTCACTTTTTCTTTAACACCTTGTTTACAATGCATTAAATCAATCAAAGTAACCTTAGGACTTATATTGTTTTGAAATTGTTGAATGAAAGCATTTGCAAGTTGTTCGAAAGAAGTAATAGAATAGGAAGGCAACGAGCAATACCATTGTAGGGCTTTGTCTCTTAATGTTCTAGTAAACAGTTTTGCAAGAAACCTTTGGTCATAAGCAAAATCAGTACATATTGTTTGAAAGGTCTTAACATGTGTTAGAGGATCACCCTTACCATTATAAAGTTCGAAGTGCGGAATTTCAACATGTTTAGGGGGAATAGCTCGAACAATATCAAGAGAAAGTGGGCTCGCAACATCAAATGTGGGCACACTAAACTTAGATTGCTTCATAGAGGCAATTTGTTGCTATAAAGAAGAGACAGTTTGTGCAAGATTGTTAATGGTCGCTTCAGTCGAAGAGTTCATATTAGACGTGTTAGATTGTGATGGAGGTGTTATGTTATTGAAAGAAGGTAGAGAGTAAGGTGGTGGGACACTATGATAGTTAGTCATAGGAGATGATTGGATAGGAGGAACACTACAAGGAGGAATGGAAGGGTTAAATGAATTGCCCCCTTGCGTCATGTTCATTTGTGGAGATATAATAGGAACACTCATTGAAGGAATGAATGAAGAAGTTGGATTGAATGAAGGAATAGGGTTAATTGAAGAAGAAGGATTGCCCCCATGATTAGTGATCATAGGAGGAATGTCTTGTATTGAAGTAGTCATTATGTTTGATGTAAAAGTAGGTATACTAGCAATAGGAGTTGTCAAAGGAATAGAATGATTAACTTGAATAGGAGGTTGTGTATACCCTAAGGTTTCGGCACAACTCTTCATAGGCATCACATTTGAATCCACAATGTGTGCAATACCACGCAAAATATCAATTCCATTCTTATCACTTTGAACCATACGTTTTAGACCCTCAATTAAAGGAAGAGCTTGGCTATCGGGCTATTCTTGAGACATCCATTGTCGAAAATCATCAAATTGGTTATCCAATTTTGAAAGTTGTTCTACAGAAACCTCATGGAGAGCTTCTTCATCATTAAGAGGATTAGAAGAATTACCCATGTCCTCGTTAAAAAGACCATTCAAATTAGGTTCCATCTCCTCGGTAATTACACCTTGGAAGGACTTAATTCTAAGGCTTCGTCTAACGGGAATAGTGTAAGTAGGGCTTATTGTTGTAAAACTCATGCACTAAAGAAAGAGAGAAGATTTTGAATTTTAGAGGTAGCAAATTTCAGTAAAATCAGCCAATCTTCTAGATTTAAGCTGTTAAATACAATCAGGACAATCTCCCGAAATTTCGGAAAAAATGTCCGGGACCGTGGCGCTCGGGGTGCACACAGTCCTCGCAACTTTTTCTGAAATTTGTAGGGATGAAAGTTATGATGATTTTACAGCTAACCTGAAAAAATTGAGTGATTTTACGATCTATAGATAGGCCAAATTAAAGTTGCAATCTCAAAATTGAACCCTACCCAGATTGTCGAAAAATGCAAAATTTGAATTTTGAAAAAGAGAGGGAAACTAAAATTTTGAATTTTATGATTTTAGAGGGAATACCAAAAGCAATGCAAGTTTTGAAATTTGAAAATTGACTCAATTTCACGCAAAATTCAATTTTGAAAGCGGAAATCAAAGTTGTTGTAATTAAGCACTTAATTTCAAAAGTCACAAATTGCAAAAATTTGAATAAATCACTGAAATTTCGAATGAATGATAACACACTTTTCAAATTTAGGACTGTAAGAAACACAATTTTGACACAAATTTCAATTTCAACAATTTTTGAATGATTAGAAGCCTCAATCCAAGCAATCGCTAGACCAACTTTGACTGTAATTTTTAAAGTGTTAGAATTGACGAAATCAGCCAAAATTCTGGATTTTAGCAGAAAAATACAGTAAGATCTAGCTCCCAAAATTTTGGACAAAATGTCAGGGACGATGGCGCTCGGAGTGCACATGGTCCTCGCAACTTTTTTTCAAATTTTCAGGGATGAAAGATATTATGATTTTATTGCGGAATCCAAAGTTACAGCTGATTTGGAGATGTTTTGATCAGTGAAATTATCGGACAAAGGTTGAATCAAGAGGGTTTCAAAAATTAGGGTTTTGACACTTAACCACTTAATTTTCAAAATTAAAGCACAAATATGGATTGATAATTTGTAATAGAAGGGCAGATCTGAAACAAGCATTAACAATTAAACATTTCACAAGTTTAATTACTTAAAAAGAAAATTTAGGGTTTTTATGCAATTAACCTCTAAAATTTTGCAAAAGATCAAACATGGAAATGTAATTAGGAAAGCAAAAATTTTCAGATCTAACCATGAATAATCAGAATGAGGATGTTCACATCGGGTTCACCAAAATGTAAAGCGGAAAAATTGAACCCTAGTTGTTCTCCCCTCCCCAACTCCAAGGAGAGAGAAGGGAGAGTCACTAGGGTTGATGGTTTTCACTTAGGAGAGACTTTACATTCAAAAGAGGGGTTGAAACCCACAAGATCCAATCCCACGCAATGCAAGATTGGATTCTATATGAGTTTCAAGGGTTGTGATAGCAAAGATACCCTCTTTTGTAAAGAATGTAGATAGAAAGATTGAACTAAGAATGCATGTAAAGTGGGAAATATTTGCTTATAAGCTGAGATAGGGATATGATATGAAGCTGCGGACCTGGAATTAGCAGTAAAATGTCGAGACGGCGCTGTCCTGCAAATTTGAGCAAAAGTTGACGGGACGATGGCGCCCGGCGTGCGCATGGTCCTCCGAAAAATCCGCGAAATGAAGGGGGATCTGTTCATCTCTGCACAAGGATTCCAGATCTTCAATTTCAGCCGCGTACCTGCAACCTACACACAGAAAAGTGAAGATGATTGGGGGGTTAGGGATTAGGGGTTTGCCCTTAGGTCAAACCCCAGTTTTGGAATTAACCAAGAAATGAGAAATGCTGTAAATGTAATGTAAAACAAGTACTAATACCTTGTTGTAAGGATGTTTGTATCCTTATATGCGAAGGTATAGATGTTGTTGTATGTTGTAGTATGTGATCTCCTCTTCAATGGTTGAATCCTTGTCTTGAATGCAACACTTAGCCTTGAATGGAGACTTAGAATGATCAATTGCTTGAAGGAATGCTTGAATGCTTGAATGCTTGAATGCTTGAATGTTTGAGTATCGTTTCCATGCCTTTTTCCCTCCTACCAAAATGAGAGAGGAAAAGTAGTTTATATACTTGTCAATTAGGGTTGATAGACTGATTTTTCCGACCTTGGGCCGACCAAGAAAGATTATTTTCCAAATTGCAAACATAAAGACCCGAAGCCCCATAGGAGACCGGGCCCAAAATAGGGCCAGGGACCAGGGCGCTGGGCGCCATGGTCCTGGGGGACCAGGGCGCTGGGGGCCCTAGTCCTGAAGGACCAGGGCGCTGGGCGCTCTGGTCCCACCTCCCGGGACAGCAGGGTGCAAGGAGGATCAGGCCAGGGTGCTGGAAAAATGCAGTTTTTGGTGTCATGAACAAGTTTCGGGGTCTCCATTCAGGTTCAGTGTTGCATCGCCATCGTGAAGACCCAAAAGCAGTCGAAATTGCAAGTGTCACAATTTTAGGACGCTACATATTGCAATGTGATTATAATCCAAGATAAACAAAATAAATCATGATATGCAAAGGCTATCACTCATTCTCAAAAGAAAGTAACCCTCCAAGGAGCTAGTTCTTCAACTTCTTCTCAAACAACATCAAACAAACAAAAAGAATCAACATTTGATAAATTTAAAAGGCTAACTTCATCATCATCCTTTGGATATAGCATTGTTGAACAGTTGAAAAAGACAAACGCTCAAATTTCCATCTTTGAATTACTAAAAATCTCTTCTGCTCACAAAGAGATCTTGGACAATGCCTTGCTCACCACTAATGTTCCAAAATATTTAGACATTGATCGGTTTCAATCCATGGTGGGTCATCTGACTTCACCTCACTATCTGACCTTCTTTGAAGAAGATGACAACTCGCTAAATCATCCACATAACCAGCCATTGCACATTGAAGCCATGATCAATAAACATAGATTGTTGAATATCTGTACTTACAGTCTGCTTACACAACTAGGATTTTCTGAAAATGTCATTGATCCAGTCAAGAAAATAACAATTAAAGTCTATGATGAAGAGGAAAGGACCTCTAAAGGTCTAGTATCATTACCAATCAGGGTGGGACTTGTAGAAAGAGATGTCATTTTCCAGGTTTTTGATCTTCCTCTATCATACAATATCTTACTGGGCAGGCCATGGATTCATGAAATGAAGGCAGTTCCATCTACATACCATCAATTCTTAAAATTTCCTTATTACAGAGTTGAGGTCAGTATTCCTACTGATACAAATGTCCCCTGTAATGCATTGACAAAAGGTGTTGATACCTTTGTGCCTCATAATGGAGTAGCCTCTACAAATGAAAGTTCAGAAGCCCTAATGAAAGACTTGGAAAAGAAATTGAAAATTACCAATACTAGCATGGATGGATACAAGATAGAACCAATACTTTCATTAGTCTCTCTTCCTCCATCGCCAAAATAGTTGGGAAAACCATCAGAGGCTATGAAAACATAGAAATTAACTCTGAATATCATATATGATGGTCTTTTTGTACAATCTACTTCCCTAGCAGATGAAATAGAAGAGGATGTTGTTCTAAAATGGCGTTTTAAGGAAGATAGTGAAAACAAAGAAGTACGACATTGTGAGATTTCCTCAACATAATATGGTCCAGGCTACAAAATGATTCAACGCATGGGATATTTAGGTACTGGTCCCCTGGGAAAACATCAAGAGGGTATTATTGAACTGATTCAGTTGCAAACAAAATCAACAAATGATAAGGTCGGACTGGGGTACAATCCAAAAAAGACATCAGACCAAAAACATGTTTCTAAGTCTAAGTGGCAGAAAAGGATATCACCTACAACATTATAGGAAACAAACACTCAACAAACTCAAGAAGAGTGTGTAAAAGAGAAAGAGGAATCAAAAATCAAGAAACAAGAAATAGTCAGCACTCAAGCTCCGACGGTGTTAGCTACAATAATACAAAGAGTTGAAGTCCTAGAGGTTATAAGAGATGAAGTAGAAATAATCAGAGAATTGTTTGCACCACTAAAAGTTCCAGTCACATACACTAGTAGGAAGCAAGTAGACGATTCAAAGACTAACTCAAATGAGTATGAATGGGGTCCAGACCACCTCTCAAATACATCCAGTACAGAAACTCCAGAAGAGTCTAGTGGTATCACAGATGATACTCAAGAGTTGATGTGCTTAAAGCTAGAAAAGGAGATACAAGAAATTAGACTAAAAAGACAAGAAGACTATGAATAAGGGTTCAAGGAAGGAAGAATACCAGAAAATTTTTCATCTATTATATACCCCTCTAATAAAATAGAACAAATTAGGTATGGGATTACATAAGAAGAATTAGAAGCTACAGAAGCAGAACCGATCATCAGTCCAAAGGAAGTTGAATGGAGTAGATGACAGGGGGTCACAGAATCATCAAGATCATGTCAACATGTGTGTTAGATACAAATGCTAAATGAGACAAATCTTGAAGGAACTTGCAGCATTAAAGATGTTGGTGTTGATACCATACATACATTCACTCAACCACTTGAATAAGACTCAGAAACTTCATCCAATGACTCTGAGGACTCTAACAATAGTCATGTTTGTAACAATATCTACTCAGCATCAAACTTTGAATCCTCTGATATAAATGGCAAGAATTTGTCTACTGATCTTGTTACTATCGAACCTCGATATGAAGTTAGGCCTGGCGTAGAGAACGATGCTACAAGTAGGTCTATTGGATTAGGTCAACTACATATTAACGTGCACTTTAATAATCATATTTTGACTATTCCTATTCTCGAGACATTTACGCAAGGTATCCTTCTGGAACTTGACTTTTCAATTCGTAATTGTGATGACAATACTATGAACTCCCTCGAACCTATCCACACTCTATCCTTGGTACATCCTGAATTAGTTGACTGTAGTCTACAAGACCAACCCATGAATGTACCTACTTTTGCCAATGACTACACACTAGCCTATTACCTAAATGCAGTTGAACCCATGTACTCTTCCACCAGCTAATAGAGTGAAAACATGACTGAAACAGATATCAAGTATCTTAGTCGCAAAAATAAAAAAAATAAAGAAAAAAGATCTGATGGCGAAAACCACATTGTGGTGGTGTCAGAATCTAAAAAAGAGAAAATAAAGGACATAGCTAAGGGTGAAAACCTCTCTGAGGCGCCTGAAGGTGAGATACTTGATATACTACCAAGTCACTTCAATGAGAGGTCTTCTATATTGATCAAGCCAACTGAGCCAGTGAACTTTGGGAGTCAAGAGATACCACACATCATTCATGTAGCTCAATCATTATCAGTGAAAGAATTGAAAGATTTCTCTCATCTATTTTTCAGAAAAGAAGATCAATTTTGCATGGACATACTCTGATATGCTAGGCTTGGATCCTGATCTTATCATGCATCATCTTTCTATCACACCAGGATTTAAACCAGTCAAGAAAAAACTCTGTAAGATGCACCCTCACGTGGAACTACTAGTCAAAGATTAGCTAGAAAAACTACTAAAAACTAGATTTATCAGAGCTATAGACTATGCGGAATGGATTTCAAACATAGTACCTATGTCAAAGGTAGACAAATCTATTAGGGTTTGCACAAAATTCAGAGATCTCAATAAAGCTTGTTTGAAGGATGACTTTCCATTACCAAACATTGATATGATAGTTGATATGACTGGTGGGTATGAGGTGTACTCACTAATGGATAGATTCTTCGGTTATAATCAGATCAAAATATCTCCCGGAGATTAGAAAAGATAGCTTTCACCTATGCATGGGGAACCTTTTGCTAGAATGTCATGCCATTCGGGCTGAAGAATGCGAGAGCAACTTATCAAAGAGCAGTAACTACTATATTTCATGACATGATGCATAAGATTATGGAAGATTATGTTGATGACACTTTAGTAAAGACTATGAAGAGATCCACGCATATTCAAGAGCTAGGCCCTATACTAGATAGAATGGAAAAATTCAAACTCTGGTTAAATCCCAAAAAGTGTGCATTCAGAGTGACATCTGGTAAACTACTTGGCTACATCATTTCAAAGAAGGGAATCGAGGTTGATCCTGAGAAGGTCCAAGCTATAATGGAAATGTTGCCTCCAAAGAACATCAGTCAAATGAGAAGTTTACAGGGACGTCTCCAATCAATCAGACACTTCATTTCTCAGCTAGCGAACAAAGCTCAACCTTTCACAAAAGTATTGAGGAAATGAGTAATATACAATTGGGATCAAGAATGTGAACACCACCTTCATCAAATCAAAGAGTACTTGTCCAATCCACCAATACCGATGCCACCAATTCAGGGAAAACCATTAATCTTATACATGTCAGCCACTGATTCATCATTGGGGGTACTTCTGGCACAACAGGATGAAAATACAAAAGAAAGAGCTATATATTACATCAGCGGAACATTGGTGTCTTATGAAATGAACTACACTATAATAGAAAAAGCATTCTTGGCATTAGTCTTTGCATCACAAAAATTGAGACACTACATGTTGGCACATTCCATCAAGCTAGTAGCTAAGATTGATCCACTCAAGTATCTTCTCAACAAAGCAACACTCACAGGAAGATTGGCAAAATGGGTCATGGTTCTTATAGAGTTTGATATTGAATATGTGGAATGCAAAGCCATCAAAGGATAGGTAATTGCAAATCAACTTATTGAAGCTCCACTTGAAGACACTCAACCGTTGTATATAGAGTTCCTAGATGAATCAATAATGCACCGTACTCAACAATCTTGGAAGATATTCTTTGATGGATCTTTCACCCAAAATGGTTCCGGTGTTGGAATACTATTTATCACTCCTCAAAAATATTCAATCCTAAAGGCTTAAAAGATTCTTTTCCCTTGCACAAACAATATTGTAGAGTATGAAGCTTTGGTAAATAGGATCAAGCTAGCTATTGAATGGAAGGTTCTAGAGATACATATCTATGGAGATTCCCAACTAATTATCAATCAAATCAATGATACATATCAGACTCGAGATGAGAAACTAATGCCTTATAAGAGAATGGTTGATGATCTTAAGAAGTATTTTACTTTTGTATCATTCTAGCAAATCCCTAGATTAGCAAACAGAGCAATAGATGCTATGGCCACCTTGGCATCTATACCTGAGTTACAAGAATCTAATTTTTGCTTTGAATTCCTGGTGGAAGAGTTACATTACCCTGCCTATGATTCTCCTGAGTCCTAGATAGTCTATTCTATTATTGGACATGACTCATCTTGATATAACCACATTTATTCTTATCTGTGTGACCAAATTATCCCAGAAAATCTTACCCGTAATGAGAAAAGGAACTTAACTCGAAACGCTTCAGGGTATGTCATCATTGCTAACGATTTGTTTAGATGAAGTTTGGACGGTACATTGCTTAGGTGTCTAGAAACTGAAGAGTCTAAACATGCATTATCGGAAGTCCATGAAGGTATTTGTAGATCTCATTCAAATGGTCTTACTTTAGCTTGGAAAATACTAAGGGCTAGCTACTACTGGCTAGACATGGAGAAGGACACTATAAATTTTTCTAAGACTTGTGAAAAATGTCAGCTACATGGAAATCTCATACATGCTTTAGCAAGGGATCTCATACCCTTCATCACACATTGGCCTTTCCAGCAATGGGCCTTTGATCTCATAGGTCAAATCTATCCTACATCATCCAATGGACACAAGTTTATTATAACTTCCACTGAGTACTTCACTAAGTGGGTAGAAGCGGTTTCGCTCATCAAAGAAACTAGTAAACAAGTTGCTTTGTTCATTCTAAACCATATCATTTGCAGGTATGAGATACCTTCATCCATCATGAGTGACAATAGAGGACAATTCAAAAATAAAGATCTGGATGAGCTCTATGAGAAATTCAAAATTAGACAACACTAGTCATCTGTATATTACCCTCAAGGTAATGGACAAGCTGAGGCATCTAACAAAAACCTGTTTACTATCTTACATAGAATAGTAAATAAATCTGGGAAGGATTGACATCTGCAGCTCAATCCTGCATTATGGGCTTACAGAACAAGTATCAAAACACCTATTGGGGCTACACCTTTTTCTTTGGTGTATGGGTCCGAAGCAGTATTACCTATTGAAGTAGAAATACCATCTCTAAGAGTTTCTTTGCAAGGTCTTGTTAGTGATGAAGGCTATAGAATATCTAGATTGCAAGAACTCGAATTGTTGGATGAACGTCGAAAAGTAGCGTTTGATCATCTTAGAGTGTATCAAAAGAGAATGTCCAGAGGATATAACAAGAAGGTTCGACAACAAGAATTTCAGGTTGGTGATCTAGTTCTGAGAGAAAATCCTAAAAATCAACAGTTTTGAGACAACAAAGGAAAGCTTGAACCCAACTGGCTAGGTCCCTACATCATTACTGTAGTATTTGGCTCTGGTGCCTATCAGCTCTCAACATCAAAAGGAGAACAGCTCCATGAACCAATTAACACCATCCATTTGAAGAAATTCTTCACTTTGCATTCTCTACTCCAAGCAACTTGTATAGCTGAAAAAGTCCTGAAATTTTTATTTTTTTTTAAATCATAAAAAGTCTTGAAAAAGAAAAAAAATGCCCTAGTGAAAACCTGGTAAACGGGTGCCTCTTGTACTCAACGCTCCATCTATCAAAGCAACGTTGGCATTTCCTACTTTCATATATCTTTATTGTCACTAGTACATATTTCAGTCACATTTGTGACATTCCGGTTCGTTGAAACCCCCATGGCTTGAAACTGATAAGCAATATCAACCAAGTCATATTTGCGTTAGTGAAACCTGGTCATCCACTTTGAGTCAGTCACCTATCTCCTAACTACCAAAGAGTTTTATCACTGAGTACACAAGCAAAACAACATTACTAAAAACAATCACTAAACAATTTGAGCTATGAATGAAAATTTTCTTTGTATGTTGGCTTTTATATTGGTTTTCAATTATTATCCCTCTGAGTAACTCAAGGAAGTCTATCTTGACTAAGAGAAGCAAGGATTGGGGGCATAATATTTTCTTTGTTTTCTGCTTGTAGGAATGATTCTGATGATTTGGAAACATCTAATAAGTTGGGTGTCTATGATAATAGCCTTCACATCAAGGTGAAATCACCACACATACCTTGACTCCACTTATTTGTATGTTATAGGGAGGTTCAAATCATTTCTTTGTCTATTTTGAGGGAATTTCTTTATCACGCAATCTGGGTCCGTACAAAATCTATCCAAGGATATGAACGAAAAAAGGGTCATTGCGGACAAGATAATTAATATTGCATATGAAAAGAAAGGAACTCTAATCTGTCTGTTATGTTTGTTATGCTCAGTTATGAAACTTGAGCATTTTAAATCCAATGACTAGGTTTAGGTTGCATCTCATTTTGCATCTCATTTTGCATTTCATTCTGTATTTTGTGAATTTAGAGTGATTTCGGTATGGTAATAATCTCTTTATCTTCTGAATGAGAGTTGGATGTATCATCATTTCTTAGCTAAGCGATCTCTTTTTCATCATTTCTCCGATCAAGTACTTGTGTATTGAGATGTTAGCTACATACATAAGCATCTTATATAGACTCATACATTTCATTACCATTCATTCGCATTCATCTTATTGCAAATATATATATATATATATATATATATATATATATATATATATATATATATTTGCGTTACTCATTACTCATTTTCATCATTTATTTGCATATGAAAAGAAACAAAAACAAACATTCATATTCATCTAAATTGCATACATCTATGAAAAAAAAATTATGCATACATACAGAATAAAGCATATAGAAGACATCCCATAATTGATCAACACAAGTACTATGAAGTCCAATCAGATCTCGTATATATATAATCATCAATGTCTCGAGGTATAAATAATGTCAACTAACATGTACAAACTCCCATCAGATCAAGAATCATAAGGGCTACAAAAAAGGGGTATGTCTACAAAAAAATCTCAGAGCTACAAAAAGAATATCTAGATCTCAGCCTCTCCCTCATCGCCTGGTGGAGGAAGTGGAGCCTACTGATCGGGATCCTGACGAGGTGCTCGAGCTCCCTCAAATCGAGCCATATACTATGAATATGGTACAACCTGTTGCGCTACTAGAATAGCTACACTATAAGCCACAACATATGCTGCTTGACTTGACTGATGGAGAACCTCCTATTGAAGAGTGTCTCACTCTACCCTCATTGTTGCAACCTAATGATTGCGCTCCACTCTAAGATCTACTAACTATCGATCTTGCTCTGCCAGCTAAGTCTATGCCACTATCAGCTGTGACTGTAACCTCTCTAGGCATGCTCTCATCGACTACGCTATGTTAGCCCCCTCATCCCTCATAGGCTCTCCACCTCCATCTCCTCCTCCATCTCTGCTTCTGGCTCCACCTGCTCCTCTCTCCTCTGATAGACCTATCTCAGCACTGCTCTCTCCTCCTCTCCTCCACCCTCTAACACTCTCACTCCACCAAGTCTCACTCCAACTGTACCTAGGGATCTTCCCTCTCCTCTCTATTGTCTACCACCAGCTGGTACCCCACTGCTACTAGCACCAGGATCACCACCTACCCACCTCGAAGCCTCAGCTCTCTATCCCTGTCTTTGTCCCTGTCCCTAACCCTGCGCGGGGGCATCATCCTCTATCTCCTCTATGCAAGGTACCTTCTCAACTAGATCCATAAATCTCAACAATGGATGTTGTTGGAACCAATCCCTATACTGGGGCAAGACCCTCGCATCTACAACATCATCCATATAGTCCCATCTGAGACGTTGTAATCTAGTCATCTCCTACATACTCAAGACATAAGATAATCTTGGAGCCCATTGCTACCTCTCCTCATCTGCATAATTCACATATGCAGTGTACTCCTACGAGATCCTCTGAGCTCTACCATACTACCTCATCACTCAGGAAACAATGAATTGCTCAAATACTGTCTGTGATCTACCGATGAGTGGGCAAGTCACAAACAAATCCCTGCGAACAACCCTCCAATCATCCCATGACTCTAGACCCCTGTACGGTCTCCATGTCATGGCCATCAAATCATCCAATTTTCATCTCCAAAAATTTGTCTTGCCCAGATGGGACTGAGTAACATATCCTGAATATCTATATACAATGGGCTGACCAGGATATTTGTCATCATTTACAATCGGCTTGCAAACTGGGAGGTGCTTCCAGGCCCATACCTGTAAAATCAAAACTCCTGCAGCCATACTCTTCCCCTCCCTAAATACAATCTCATGCATCTCATGATACATGTGTGCTAATATACAAGAGCCCTAGTCTAATCTCTGGGGGGTCTCAATAAGCCTCTCTAACATCCTGCCCCATCCACACAAAAAACCCTGTTGTCCCCTGTCTGACATCAGAAAACAGCCAATTAAACCTGCCAAGATGCAAGCAAGTGGAAATTCCTTACTGTACCTACCCATCATCATGTTCCAACTGATAGAACGTGTCAGAATATCAGGATCTCTGAAAACATGTCTAACAGCTACTAACCCAGGAAGCTGCGCTGCACCATAATCAACGTTATCCCCAGCAAAAGAGATACGGAGAATCTTGTATACATCCTTAAGAGTGATGGTCATCTCCCCAACTAGCAAGTGGAATGTGTTATGCTCATAATAGAATCTCTCTACAAGCACAGTTAGCATACCATGATTCACATGGATATCAAGTAAATCAAGAAGGTGGGTCAATCCGCACAAATCAATATGTGTTCAGTCAACATCTGACAACTGATGCACTAATGTCATCGTCGGTGGATATACACATCTAAATAAAACATGAGGCAATCAAACCTGCAAAAATTAAACAACAGATCATCAAAAAACATTTCAAATTAGCATATAAGAGAACCAAACATCATGCAAATTCAACTATGTCAATTGCAAAATCAAAATTTCAAGTTTGCACCTTTAAAAATGCTCATTGTTTTTCAAATGACAAAACATCACAGGGGCAGAAACTCGTACGAGTCAAAAATAGCCCTAGTATGACAAAAGACTCCCATACGACAAAAGACTAGCCCTAGGATGACAAAAGCGGCTCTTTTGAATGTTCTCGTACGATATAAGAGTAGGCCTAGAATGACAAAACTGATAGACTAAAACAAAAAAAGAGACTTAATCAGTTTGTCATACGAGACAGGATCTTGTTTCGCATGACAAAATGAGAAATCCCAACTTCAACATGCCAAAAATTGAAAAATTCAACAAAAAAATTCAAAATTGAAATGAATAACAGGCTTAAGATAGATCAGTTACCGCTGGCTCATAGTTTCGAGGTCGATTATATCGTCTCTAGCGCTTGAATCGATGCATATGAGTGGGAACCACCATTTTTCTTCATAGAAGGCTTTTCAAATTTTCAAACTTGGAGGGTTAAAATGAATTGAAAATGACAATTTTACCCCATATATAGTCAAAACCCTAATTTTTCAACTTGCTCCGAAGGACATGAAAATTGTACCCTTACCTAATTTGCTCATTCTGATTCCATTTTCAGGATCAAAATTGAAATATGAGATCAGTTTCCTAGTCAATTTCACAATCTGGACCACTTAGTGCTTTTTCATTACATGCTCATTCTCATATCAGCTTTGCGCTCAATTTCTCATCAATCAATGCCGAATTTTCAAAAATTCCTTAGAATCAATTTGTGCTCAAACTATTATCATCGATAAATAATTGCCTAATCATCATGTACCCTCGCTATCTTTCTATTTCGCTCCCAAGGGGGCATACTCATGACCTTATGACCTCACATCTTCAAAGTTGAGAAAATTTTCAAATCTTCATCAAAGTCGAGCAAAAAAATATTTTTCAACTAAAGAATATCAAATTCTTATTGCTAAGAGGCATCTCAGCTTCATCGCTTCACATCAAGTTGAGATCTCTCGATCATCTGAATCAAATCAATTGCTAGGGTCATATCAGTTTCATCGCTTCAAATCAAGTTGATTTTGTCTTCATCTGAATCAGTCTCTTAACGTTAATCAGCTTCATCACTTTTCATCAAGCTGATTATTCATTTAAACTCAATCAAGGGTTTAAAGAGTATCTTCGATCACACGCCCAATTTAAGCAGGTGTTCAGTTTCATTACATCAAATCAAGCTGTATAGTTTATCTTTTCTCATCGTATCTTGATCCATCAAGTTCAAGATCAATTTTATCTTCGCTCGCTGAGTCTAGTTCAATCAAGTTCTAGATCAGTAAGATCCACTTCTTGATCAATCAAGTCCAAGTTCGGTATCTTTGCTCTCTATCATTCCTAGTTCAATCAAGTTCAGGATTGATATCACTTTAATCAACTCTGTTCAACTTCATCGCTTCAAATCAAGCTAAACATCTTGCTCTTCATCTAGTTCATGATCAATCAAGTTCAAAACTGCCATCTCCTAAACATTAACTATTCTTTGAACCAACCCGCTGCTCTCACATTAATTCAAATAGGGGCAAATGTAATACCCTAAAATTAGTCATTTAAACCATGGGCCCCTAATCTTGACAATATCACCAAGGTCCTAACCAAAGGCAATTAAATCAATCTTGAGCACATTAATTAATTCTTTAATCATCAAATATTGCATGGCAACTCAATTACTCAATATTAATTAAATATTCATTTAATTAATTGAATCATTCCAAGAATATCATTTTTGATCAATTATCTTATTTAATTTATTAAATATTCTAGCATATTTAATTAATTAATAAATTTGCCATGTAATCATGCAAAAAAGGAATTAATTTATTACAAAAGAGGAATTAATCACAAAGCAAGAGTTAAATTGAAAATAGAATAAAAGAATTGAGAGAGAAATCGAACCTGAGATATTATTTATTTTTCTAAATTGAGAACTTAAATCAGAAAAGCAATTATTAATTATTAATCATTCTCTAAAATTAGAACTTCAAGCTTTTGAGAAAAAGAGGTTCAATTGCACTAAAAAGACTCTTTTCTTGAATAAATCAAAGAATTGTCTATTTTTATCACAAGTGCATGGAATTAATTAATTCTTATTTCTCATGCAACTTGAATGTCTTATCTGAATGCATTTCAATTAAACTATAATTGGAATCTATCTCAAGGTTAACTGAATCTAATTTCTCAATTATTTCAATTAGTTCTAAATTGTGCTTTTTTTAATTTCTCTTATGAATTCTCTATAAATTCAACCTTCATCTCTCATTCAAATCACCCCAGAGATATTTGAGAAACACCTTGGAGATTATTATTATGCTGATTTTGCTCTGAAGTCATTAAAGATCTTGTGCTTGCTTTTTTGAGATTATTGCATCTTAGTTTAGCTTCTTGCATATTTAGTTTATTCATTATTGCTTGAATTATTCATCCATCTTGCATCCATTGCTTAATATCATGCTCATATAGATTAAATCCTTCATCTTGGTGTAGCCTAGTCACTGGTATTGCTTATAAAAATCTAAGAGCAATCTTATACTCTCATCTTTTAGATGGCAATTAGTCGCTTTGTTATGGTTTATTATTTATTGATTACTGATTTACTAACCATACATGTAATGACTTAATTGAAGTGTTGTGCCTATAGCTATCAGACTCTTTTCACCTTTTCACACACATAGGTTATACACTGCAATCTCTCAAATATTGCTCCATTGCCAGCAAGCATCCATAGCCCTGATGGAGTTATATGCATGTTCCCTTAGTCAAGCTTTTATTGCAATTTTTTGCATGATATTTCAGTTATATAGCTTTCCTCTTTTGCCTTGATATTGATTTTGACATAGCACTTTTTCTTTTATTTTCTTGACTTGACTTGTAAGTAATGAAACCTACTTGGGTATGACAATTACAGCGATGCTAAAGTAGAATTTTGGATTTTTCACTAGCCACATGACCAACTAGGTATCTATAATGACTTAGAGCATGTGATTAATGTGTGAGATATAGCAATCAATAGATTTTGGGTAACAAGGCTTAATGGTGAAACCTCTACTCAACCATGGATAAAGTTGATTCATAAGGTGATGTTGAAGATAAATAACTAAAGACCTCCTAAAGACTTTAAGAACAAGTATCTAAGAAATGAGACCTCCTTATTTCATTGCAGTGCAGACAGATGAATGACTTAGACAATCACCTTGTTTTATTGATGCAACTATATGCAAGGAAAGATTATATGCTATGAAGATTGAAAATGTGATGCACTATATGAAATGCAATGCGTTAAGGAAAATGATATGCAAATGCAAAAAATAAATGGTAATATTAACCTAGCACTTAGATGTAATATCTTTTAGGTGCATGTTGTTCATCGGATTGGGAAGTGGATCTCCCTCCATTGTTGTTAGATGATAAGCACCATTTCCAACCACTTTTGTTATGACAAAAGGACCTAACTAGCTAGGTTCGAACTTTCCTAGTTTTTCGCATTCTATGAGGTTCCTTTGATTCTCCTTAAGGATGATATCCCCTACTTTGAAGCAACATGGGTTTACTCTTTTGTTATAGCTTCATCTCATTCAATTTTGATAGCCTTGCAAATGATTCAGAGCGCTTTGTCATTTTTCATCCAATAATTCAAGTTTTTGCAAATGTGCGACTTTGTAGTCTTCCTCTGATATGATGTGTTTCAAAGAGACTCTTAGCGATGGAAATTTTACATCGATAGGTAAAATTTCTTCTAAACCATATACTAAAGAATAAGGTGTAGCACCAGTAGTTGTACAGATACCAGTTCGATAAGCCCAGAGAGATGGATTTAGTTGAAGATGCCAGTCTCATCCAACATTGTTGACAGCTTTATTCAAAATTTTCAATATGGTTTTATTTGTTGCATCAGCTTGTCCCTTGCTTTGGGGATAATAAAGAGTTGCAAAATGTTGTTGAATGTGGAATTGGTCACAAAGTTCACTCACTTCTTGATTTTTAAAGGCTTTCCCATTGTCAATAACAATGCACACGGGTACTTCATATCTACAGATGATATAATTCAAGATGAACGTTTCTATCTGTTTCCCAATTGTGTAGGTCATAGGGATTGCCTTGACCCATTTGGTAAAGTAATCAATAGCTATGAGTATGAACTTGTTTCCGTTAGAGGAGGTAGGGTTTATCTTCCCAACAAAATCCAATCCCCATTGTGAGAACGACCATGGTGATGTAATCAGTTGAAGATCTTGAGTAGGTTCATGGATCAGGTCTCCATGTATTTGGTATTGTCTGCATCTTTGGATGTCCTTGTAAGTGTATTTTCCATTGTTGGCCAATAGTACCCTGTTCTCAATAGTTTTTTCACTAATATGGGACTAGAAGAGTGTGCCCCGCATATGCCATCATGAACTTTTTTCAGGTTGTTTTGTGCCTCCTCACCATTGAGGCGTCGAAGTAAAGTTCCATCTAGGCCTTTTTTGCACAAAGTATCAGTAATGATTATGTGTCTTGCAGCTTGACGTATAAGTGTCTGTCTTTGGTTGTGTGAGATATCAGGAGACACATATTGATCATGGAGATAGGCATATACATCTCTATACCAAGGAGAATCAAGTCCCACTATCATGCAAACATATTCAGAATATGGTATTTCATATGCTGGTACGATGAGTAGCTCCACTATGAACTCAAAGTGAGTTCCATTGTTAGGCACATCCAAGAGAGAGCCTATTGTTTCCATAGCATCGACCACCTTATTTTGTAATCTTGGGATCTTCTCAAAAGTTATCTTGGTGAAATGTTGCTTGTATTCTTCCACCAATTATTTGTAAGGTGTCATCTTGTCATCTTTTGTATTGTAATCATCATTGGCTTGATTGATGATAAACTATGAGTCTCCATAGACTTGTAACTTCATGATTTTCCATTGTATAGCAGTATGAAGTCCTATTATTAGGGCTTCATATTTAGCTATGTTATTGGTACAAGGAAAGTTGATCCTGAATGATTTAGGGATAGAATCCCCCTGAGGAGTTATGAAGAGAATTCCCTCTCCTACTCCATGATTTGTATAGGACCCATCAAAATACAATTTCCAGTTTGTAGGTGGTGAAAGTGTGAACACTGATTCATCAGGGAAATCTACCACCATTGGGTGACTATCTCATAGGGGTACCTCTGCAAGTTGGTCTACTATGATCTTCCCCTTCATGGCCTTTCTATTGACATACTCTAAGTCAAATTCACTTAGTATCATGACCCACTTAGTAAGTCTTCCGGTTAATGTTTCTCTATTCAAAAAGTACTTGAGTGGATCAAAATGTGCAATGAAATGGACTTTGTGACTCAACATATAGTGTCTTAGCTTCTGAGATGCAAAGATCACCACGAGACATGCTCATTCTATTGGTGTGTAGTTGAGTTTATATCCAATGAGTGTTCTACCAATGTATTAGATAGCTCCCTCTCTTCCTTGCTCATCATGTTGTGCGAGGAGAGCACCTAAGGAGGAATTTGTTGCTGATATGTACAAGAGTAATGGTTTCCCATGTACTGGTAGAAGCAGGACTGTTGTGGACAAAATATATTATTTTAGTGTTTGAAATACCTCTTGGCATTGTTCTATCCATTTTAATGTGACGCCTTTCTTCAAAAGATGTTGGAATGATTGGCACTTGTCTGCCAATTGTGTAATCAAGCATCTTATGGATTGTAGTCTCCCTTGCAGACTTCTTAGTTGCTTGAGTGTGGTGGGTGATGACATGTCTAGTATAGATTTCACCTTTTCTGGATCTATTTCAATGCCATAGTTTGATACAATGAACCCCAAGAGTTTACCAGATGGTACTCCAAATACACACTTTTTGGGGTTGAGACAAACATTGTATTTCTCAAGTCTATCAAATATTTTATCTAAGACATCCAGATGATCATCCCTTGTTTTGGATTCAGCCAATAAATCATCTACATGATCTTCCATCATTTTGTGTATCATGTCATGAAACAAGGTATTCATTGCCCTCTGATAAGTAGCATCGACATTCTTGAGGCTAAAAGGCATCACATTCCAGAAATATGTCCCCAAGGACAAGTGAAAGTTATTTTATGTTGATCTTTTGGTACGATCTTGATTTGGTTATAACTAGAAAAACCGTCCATGAGTGATAGCTCATTCCATGTCCAGTTGTTAGATCCACTATCATGTCTATGTGAGTGACAACATTTCATGTGCAGTTATTAGATCCACTATCATGTCTATGTTAGGAAGTGGAAAATCATCCTTTGGGTGGGCTTTATTTAAATCCTTAAAATCGGTGCAGATTTTTATACCTCTAGTGGGTTTGGTCACTGGTAGAATCCATTCTTCATAGTCTATGGGTCTAATGAAACCCATGTCTAACAATTTTTGTAATTCAACTTTGACTAACATGGCTATATGAGGATGCATCTTCTTGAGCTTCTGCTTGTATGGTTTTACACCTAGCAGCAATGGAAAATGATGTAATACCAACTCAGGATCTAACCCTGGCATATCAGCATACGACCATACAAACTTGATTGGTCACTGTGAAAAAAATTGAATAAACTTTTATTTTTCCATGGGGTTCAATGACTTAGCCAAGTGTATCTTACGTACATTCTTAACATCTGCAATATTGATCTCTTCTATTTCTTCAACTAGTAATGTTGATTGTTCTTTTTCTATGGGAAGGTTGTCCAAACTATTGTGGACCATATGTTCTGCTTCATTTTCATTATCTAGATTGAAAGAAGAGCTTGCTTCTCCAAAGTATGCATTTCTATCAAGATCTATGGCGAATCTAGCTTTGTGATCATCATAAGGAAGTCCATCCCTTGCACCCAAGAATTTAGCTATACCTTCATCATTTTGAAACCAATCTAATTGTGGTTGTCCTTCTTACCCCCAGTCATTAAATGGGGATACATGAGACAAAGATCTCTTTTTTCAACAAGAGAAGATGATGTTGAGATCATGTGGATTCTATTGTCAAAAACATACTTGGTTGATGGTGAATATATTGGCATATCCTTATATTCAATGTCATCATCCTCAATTGGTTGGTTGTCATAAGCTCTTAATGCTGAAAATGTGTTGCAACTGTGTAGAGATAGAAACTCATAATCATGTGAGTCAATTATAATCTCTATATATGTCACTCTATTGAATTCATATTCATCAATTTCTTCAATTGGAGGAAGAGGATTGTCAGTTGTATCGATGATGAATGGGAGAGTATCCTGATTGGCAGGCTCTTCTTCTGTGATAGAGGCTTCATTGAGTGCTTGAATAAGAGATAAGGGTAATATTGAATTACCATCTCTTGTTGATACTATCCGTGTTTCTATTCATGTGTTACTTGGTGATGAACGTGTGGAAGTATCTGATGCTGGTGAAATTCCTATCTCCATCATTGCATTGACATGAGATGTTGGCTAAAAAATTGTTGGTAATGCATTGTTTTGCCTTGGTGATTCTGGGTCATGATCTTCACTTGTCAATGGTGTGAAATTCCTTTTTGGTTCATTTATTATTGAAGGTCTTGGATTGCTTGACTAAGTTGCATTAGCATTTGCATTGTTATTTTGAGTTTGATTCTTATTAAAATAATCAATTGGTCCTTGAAGTGATACTACTAGTTGAGCTCTATTAACAACATAGGCATCTACAACTCCATCATTTGTAACATTCTTTTTCTTAGACCAAAACTTTGGCTTTTCATTTCTTGTATCCATGGCTGGTCCATTATCCTTGTGATGCTTTAGTATTCCTTGTTCTATCAAGCCCTTCTCACACTTTATGCCATTTTCTATGATTCCTTTAAAAGTGGATATACATTGTATTTATAATGGATATTTTATTTGAGGACCAAGGTTCTCAATAAAAATGTCTACCTGCTCAACTTCTGGAATGTGACTAAGACATCTGTGATATAGAGCTCTCCATATTTGTAAGAATGTGGCAAATGCTTCACCTTCCTTTTGTTTAGTTGCACATAGATCCATTAGGGTAACTGGATTGTCTATGTTGAATGAAAAAATTATGATGAATAGCTCATCCAACTCTCCCTATGAAGCAATCTTAGGTGGTAGATGTGAAAACCATTCTAATGTCATCCCTCCAAGACTTTTGGGGAACAGGCACATCAAGTATGTGTCTTTGTGGGCCACTTCTATACATGTTGTGAAGAATTCTCTAACATGATCCCGAGGATCACCTTTTCCTCTATACTTGTCAAATCTTGTATTCTCAAAATGTGGCGGGAAAGGTGGCATGTACAAAGTCCTTTCAAAAGGATAAGGACGGAGATCCTCCATAATATAGCTTTTCTTGTAATTAACTGTTTGCATGTTGGTCATCTGCTTTTGGAGATCCTCCACTTTTTGAGCCAAGATCTTTGTTTGGGTCAAGGGTGTGTTGACCCTATAAGCATTTCCCACAAAAGGAATAGTGTTTGAGTATCTTGGAGCTTGTTGAAATATTGACTGACCATATAATTGTGTGCCTTGAGTTCCACTAGGTGGTGTGAAATATGCAAGTCATGTGTTGACACTTGGCTAACTTGAGCTACTCATTCCTATTGATCCTTTGTTCACATTTTAACTATTGTATGTAGAACCAATGGCAACCGATGTTGTAGGTTGAGATGTACTTGTAGAAATAGAGTTTTGAGTCATGGTTGTTGTAGCTTGGGTTGAAGTATTCAGCATGCTCGACATTGTAACACTTGGTGTGGTTTGAGGTGTGAGACTAGTGCTTGAAGATGCCATCGCCGATTGAGCTAAAGTGGTTGCAGCTTGAATTTGGGCCACACTAGGTGCTTGAGTCACATTTCAGGTCAATGTTACTCCTAGTGGCAAGATTGTCATAATGTCAACATCTGGAGGCAACTTGGCCTCATTTTTAACTAAGAGTGTGAGATATCGATCTCTATCATTATGGATGAGTGCATTCAAAACCATGAGAAGCACTGGATCTTGTTGGGCTACCTCCAATTACTCTTATGTTAGATTATGTTGAATTTCATCTACGGAAGGTATCTTGTTGTTGTTTGTTAGTAACATTGCAGGTCTTCTACCTTGTGATTATTGATTTGTAGATAAATCCATATTCCAAGTGGGATTGATCAAGGGGTCATTGTTTGGATCCATCTTAGCTTTTTGTGATCTTGTTAATGGCATAAATGTATCTCCAAAGTAATCTTGACTCTCTAAAATGCAAATGGTAGATTTAAGATGGATGCAAGACTTATGCAAATGACTGACTATGCATGTATGCAATCTATGAATGATGATACTCTACTAAGGTTTGTGATGAGGAATTGGACTATCTGCCATAAGTTTTTTGACAAATTGTCAAAATTATTCTTGCTCTCTTTGTTCCTTGATTTGTTTTTCTAGTTTTGCATCAAGATGGACAGATTTCCAGATTTCATTATCTATGACAACTTTGACTTCTTCATATTGGGAAAGATCAATTCTTACTTCCCAAGCAAGATTATCCAAACCATCAATTATCTCTAATTGATCATTGTCTGGTCCAAGATTGGGTTGTTTGAATGGAAAATTGTTGTCTCCTTTTAGACCCATGCAAAGGATATTCTCTTATGACTTCTAATGGGTGATGAATCAAAATGTGGACTATGCAAGGGTTGATTTTGAAACTAAGATGATAGATACAAAATTCAATGAAATCTATTGTGATAAGAAAGACCAAGGTGAATCCTATAATTCGATGATTGAATGGATGAAGTTTTTGACTAATGATTGAAGCTATTTCTATGAG
Source organism: Cryptomeria japonica (assembly GCF_030272615.1). NCBI lineage: Eukaryota > Viridiplantae > Streptophyta > Pinopsida > Cupressales > Cupressaceae > Cryptomeria > Cryptomeria japonica. Next base: position 576,434,753 of record NC_081411.1, on the reverse strand, counting down.
GACATATGAAAGGAATTTTTGTAATATGAGGACACTAAAAAGATCATGTGTGGACTAAATGCCTAGGATCTAAGATCACTTGAAAGTACAATTTTCTCTGTTTTTTGAATGTTGCAATGTTTCACTTTGATTTTGATGTTGATGTTTTTGGGACAAAACCTGGTTGATATTCTTTTTTGTTTTTGGTATTTTAAAATATTTGAACTTTGTGAAATGTAGCAAAAGACATGGCAGACACATCAAGAAACAAAATGTGATAGAGAGAATGGTGTTTAAGGGAACTTTTTCAAATTCCCATGAATGCTGAAATATTTTTCAAGACCCCATTTTGTTTTCGATAAAGTTTTGATCATTCAATAGCACATCAAGAAGACTCTCTCCTAAGGTCAAAAGGTCACAAATGATACCATAGCCCACAAGTTGATACTTCATCGGCTTAAACAGCCCTGTCACACCCTAGAGTGCGCTCATTTTTTTGCCTTTGTCTAGAAATTAAACCAAAGAAGATTACTCCTCTATTGGCTTGTTATCCTGGGAGATATATGGTGAGTACTTAGGGGCAATTTCTTCCCCACCCTTGCACTATGATACCATAGTGTTTTTTTAATGACTCAATTTGACCTCTAAATCCTAAAGATATTAGTCAGGGTTCCGTTCATGTGGTCATAATCAGTAGTGTGTTACGCTTTGTTAAAGAGGTCTCCCAGTTTGAAGAGGTTACGCTCTTCAGGTTTTTGCGTACCATATAGGAACTAAGGGAGGCATAACGTCGTTATGACAACATGTATCACCTGTTTCTTACAATTTTCATTGCAAACACATTTATTTTATAGTGGCTCGGATTACTTGGCTTTAGTTGTAGCCACTTAGGTTGTTCCCTCTCACTTGGCCTTATGGGCTACTCAGGAGGCAATCCTTCTAAGGGTTTTATCCTAGTGAAAAATTGACAGAAAGCATGGAAAATATGGTTCTGGATTTCTGGTCACCCAATTAAGGGGAGATCATATGCCTACCACCTTGAAAACACAGAGAGCAATATTTTTTTTAACCTCAATTGCAAATTTTTCTAGTCTAAATGGAGATGTTGTTCCATGAAAACATGGTGTTGATTTTATCCTTCATAGCAATCGTGAAGCAAGAAGAAGATTGTTTGTGGTTTATTTTAAATGCACCAAAATGAAAGTTTCTAAGCTACCCCTACAAGAAAACCAGAAAAGATTAGGTGACACATGGTGGGCCCTCTAGCCTAACTTTCTTCTTGGTTACAACTTTATGTTTGTAGAAACAGAATGGAATTCTGACTAAAAATGACAAAGGAGACTAAACAGAAACATTATAACCTATTCTTTCAAATGTGAATTAACCTCTAATCAAATGAGAACTAATCTAATATCAAATGTGAACTAATATATGATCAATTGCAAATTTTTGTCAGATCAAATGCAAATTTCTGACCGATCAATTGCGCATCACATAAACTAAGTTCTTTTTAAGATAGTTAAATAGAGAAAGAAGGTAGAAGAGAGAGGCTATTCTATGGTAATATCACTCCAAATGATGTGATGCATTACTTTAATGTCACCATGGAATTCAAACTTGGCCAGAAATTAGTGTAATGTCATCCTGGATCTTCTTTACTACCTTCAAAAGTCTTTGGTATGCTCTTTGTTGTCTTGTATGGTCATTCCTCCTCCTGGCACTTGAAATCTTGAAAGTCACCTTACTTGCCATGGGGTTAGAGACATTTCATGTAGAAAAATCAAATTTCTCAGAATTGAAAAAGTTTGATGGGTTAATCTCGCAAATGCAAATAAAGCCAAAATGACAATTAAAATTGAAATTTTGGGCTATCTCTGCAATTGTGCATCAGTTAATACAATTGCAAATTAGGATTGCATCAATTGTGAATCAGAATGATAGCAATTGTGCATTAATATGTGCAATTGCAATTTTTTGTCAAGGCAAATGCGCACTCCATTTCCTGTACATCCCTGCAAATCACAAAAATCAAGAAAAGATAGTTAATAGGTGTAATTCACGTTAAGTTCACCATTGTTTTCATGCTTGAAATCATGTAAATTATGCTAATTAGGCTAAAAGGACGATCACAGGTCCTTAACTAATCTAGCTAAAATCAAACACAAATCAATGAAATAAGTGCATAAATAAGAGATTTAAAAAATTAAACTAATTGAAAACTCTCTTAGTTGCATCATGGCTTCCATTGTTCTTCTCCAAATTGCTGGTGTAGGTGGCTCTTAGGTATTGCATTGGGATTTACTGGATAAAAATGGCAATTATTTTGAAGAGTGTGATCTAGCTTGAATTGAGAAAATGATGTTGTTTTATATATTTTCATGAGAGATGGGAAGGGATTTTGAACTCAAGTTCTGATTGGGAGTGAACTGATTTAGATTGATCATTTAAACAAAATTGATTGATTTGTTAACTCAGATTGATTGACTAGTCAACTAAATAGATTGGATAGTGAACTGAATAGATTGAGTAGTCAACTGAATAGATTGTTCAGTTGACTAGATTGATTGAAGAGATGACTGATTGGATTGGGGAGATAAGTGAATTGATTGATTAGTTAGAAAAGGTAATTTGGAGTGAAAAGGGGCGATTGATGAGTTAACTGATTAGTTAATTGATTTGATCAATCAGTTAAGATTTTCAACATGTGTTGTAGAAGATTGAATTGAAATTCAATTTTATTTTTAATTTGGATTTGAATTTGGATTTTTGAATGCTGAAATGCACATGAAATTTAGACTTGGTGAAATATTAATTTGAAGAAATGAAAGTACGTGAAATTGATTGAAATGCGAATTTGGGGATTTGGAGGAATGAGTTAATTAATTTAAATAAGTTAAATTAAATTATTTAAACATTAGAAATATAATTAATTAAATAATAAAGATTACTTAATTAAGGGAATTAATCATAATTAATTAAATAATTTAATATTTAATTAATATTTGAGAAAATATTAAATGATTAATTAATTAAAGAATAGAAATAGACTGATTAGTAATATTGAAGGGTGATGATTGAGTTAGTTTAGAAGAATAATTAGCTTAATTAAAGAATTAAAGAATTAAAGAATTACTTAATTAATTAGGACGAATAGTTAGTGTGTGATTGATGAGACATTTTTAGGTGTCTACAGAATCTATTGAGTTCATTCTCCTTGTAATGTTTTGTACAGAAAGAAGTGTATTCATTTTTAAATTTGTGGATTCATATTTCCATACATCACAAGATCAAATTGAGATTCAATAATTTCATTTAAAAGAACTCTACCTTTTCCTTTTCTACCATTTTATTTTTTCCCTTTTCCTCTTTTAGCCATAATTTATTTTTTCTTGAGTCTTCAACCTATAATTTGGTTTATTCATATTTAAGAAACCTGGTTCTAACAACGGTATAATATTGTTTTGGAAAATTAAATTCAATAATAAATTATTTTAGCAAGAACTTGTAGAACCCAAATTTCTTCACAATCTTTTCATTAACATGTAAACCCAAAAATTTACAAATAGAACCAACAAATTTTATATATAATCCAAAAATTTCCTAGTTTATAATAAACTCATGAAATAAATCCAAATATTGTACATAAATAGTAGAAAAACAACAACAACAATTTAGATTGAAACTATTATTCTCAAACGCAAACAAAATGTAAATTTATACTAACTTGTAACAATATGTTATATCCTTTAAAAGCTTATTCACAACCTTTTAGTGAGATTTTCTTATAGGACCAAAGAGTTTATGTCCTTTTATCCTTGAATCCACATATTTTTCATCTTCTAATCTATGGTAAACCTAAGGTTATTCATCCCTAGACTTTATTACATGAACATAAGTCCTTATAATAATAATATTTAGTAAGAGATTTTTTGCATGAAATCAATGATACGAAAATGAATGTATTCACCCCTTCAAATAATTAAGATAAATGGTTCATAATGAATCCCACCTTGATGAGTAGTTTAGATCATGCATACACCAACTACATTAATTCTTACTAAATTTAAATATTGAGTTTTCCCTTTCTACATGGTCAATAATTTTTTTTCTTTTTCAATCTTGTTTCACTTTTGCATAGTTTGTAAAAAAATTGAAAAAAGGAACTTGTTAGCCTTAAAATTCTTTCCCTTGGTTAGATTCTTAACTTACAATTGATAAACTTCAAATAAACATGAAAATCAACTATTTCCTAAGTTTGAAGAGTATCATATTTTTCCTACACATGGAAAATGCTTTGGGGGGGACCCTTTCCCTTCTCCTCCTACACCTCCTGTCAATCCCAAAAATACTCCCATGTTGTGTTCTAAGGGTCCTACTTTGGAGGCTCCAGTTGTACTTGTTGGGGGCTCAGTAGATTCTTCCATAATCCCCATAGCTTCTTAAAAGGAAGGACATGAAAGTGCCTCTCAACTTGGTGGTAAACCTAAGAACAACAATGATGATAGTCATGTGGTGACTAAGAATCTGGAGCACAAGACTCCAAAGAGAATTTTGAAAACCAATCGGTGGGAAAATATGCTCACAGGGGATTTTGTGCTTCATAAAATTCCTGAAGTAATCCCAGGTTATCTACAAATAGTAGATGGAAAGGCAACCCTAAACCCTAACTCTATATTGGACTGTATTGTCTCAACCATGAGTTTAACTCTAGTGGGAAAGTTTTTCTCCTTCCATCCATCCATTAATATGGTTTGCAGCTAGGCTCCCACCAAATGGAAACTCAAGGGGAGTGTGATATCTAGTGTCATGCTTGGGAGGCTCTTTCTGTTTAAATTTACAACTAAATAAGATCTCATTGTGGTTCTTGTTCAAGGAACATGTTCTTATGGAAAACATCATTTTCCAATTTATAGATGGAAGTTATGTTTTGATCATGTTGTAGATCTAAATAAAATTGCACCTATGTGGGTTCGCCTCCTAGGTTTACCACTTGAATTTTGGAATGAACAAGTCTTTAAATGGATTAGAAACACCTTTGATCACTATGTGGCTAATTATGGGGTGACTAAAACTAAGACTAGGTTAGTATATTCATGCTTCTATGTGAATGTGGATAGTAACAAAACTCTCCCTAGCTTCATTTCAATGCAATCTAAGTTGGGAAGTTGGACTCAAGCTATTATTTATGAAAATGCTATAGTTTTATGCTAGAATTGGTCTAAGTGTGGTCATCTAATCTTTAAATGTAAATAAAATCCTAAGAAGCCTCAAAAAATGAAATAAAATGTGTTCCCGAAGGGGAAACTTCTTAGGAAGCAATGCATTCTCCCAAGGGGACATACCTATCAATAAGCCTCTAGGGGAGGATATTGGCAATGACTATTCTTTCAAAAAGGGGATTCTAAAAATTATGGAGACTCCAACTAAAGATATCAAGCCCCCAGAGGGGGGTAATATATGTACTCCTACCAGTGAGGTTCATCTTGAAGAGGGTGGAATCCCAACATGCTCTGGCTCTAGTTTGATGAGTAATTGTGTGCTATCCCCAAAGCATATGGATCATAAATAAGTGATCTCCCCAAAGTTACCAATTTCTCCCCTAGCCAATAAGGTCTACTTTTCAATAGGTTCCTCCTCTAGTGGGCTGATGTCACTAGCTAACATCTCAAGTACTCAACCTGAGGACAAAGATTGGACAACCTAAATGAGGAAAACAAGAAACAAGAATATAGATGTGGGGGTGGAATCAAAATATGGTTGACCATCTCAAAGATTGACAAGGAAAAAGGAAGTTGCAAGGGAGATTGCCAGTGGAAGATAGTGAACCCTATAATCTACATCCAAAATCTATAAATGAAGTTTCTAACCCGGAATATGAGAGGCCTTAATAACCCTCAAAAATAGTATTCCTTAAGGAATTGCCTTCTAGAGAATAAAAATGATATTTGTTACTTCAAGAAGTTAAAATGATCACCACTATCTTTCAAAACGTTGTTGACTATATTTGGTCAAGCTCTTGGTTCTTCAATAGTGATGCTACTAGAGCCTCCGGTGGTGTTGTCACCATGCACATGGGCTTCACTTAGTGAACCTAGGTTATATCACGTGTATTCATGGCATACTAAATAATCCCCATATTTTCAAAAATTATTGCCATAAACACCTTTTTTGTCACCCCCTCCCATTATAGACTAAATTAAAAACCCCATATTTTCACCAGATATTATATTTTTTCATTGCCTGAATTAACAACCCCCCTATTTTCACCAGATAGGAAATATATTGATCTCATTTTTTGGGATATTAAACCCCCCAATATGAATGTATGTGGTGTAATATTGCCTAGCCAATGAAGCCCCCATGTCACCATGTGGGACCCTCAAAATATTAGGGGGTCTCCTCTTAAGCTCTGCTAATAGTTTGTCTATAAGGCTTTACTTCTCCCCATGCCTCATGGTATTTGGTGAATGTTTATGCTCCAAACACCCGTTCTAGTAGGAAAATTGTTTGGGAGGATATTTTTACTCAAATTTTGAATGCTTCAAATGATCACTAGTTAATTGTGGGAGACTTTAATACCCCTCTATTCCCTTCAGAGAAACTAGGAGGGCTAGTAGACTACTCTGATAACATGTCAAATCTAGCCAATTTCATTAACTCTATGAGCCTTCTTGATAATTATGGGGGCAACTTTTCACATGGTCCAACCATAAGAAAGGGGACAATCTCATACAACTCAAGCTACACAAAATTTTGGCTTCATCCAATTGGGATTTAGGCTACAAATTTATCCTTAGGGTGTTTCCTAGAATGTGTTTTTATCACAACCCTCTTCTTTTAGAATGGGTGGATAAACCATTGAGAGGACCCATCTCATTATATTATGAAATTGTGTGGTCCTCACACCTAAACTTTAGGAATTGTATTCAAAGCTGGTGAAATACCCCTATCCAAGGTATTGTAATGTACATGGTGTCTTAGAGACTAAATATCGTAAGGAACAAAGTCAAACGTTGGAATAAATTCACATTTGGAGATATTTTCAAAAAGAAAAAGGAGATTGACACCAAATTAACAATGATACAATTAAAAATTGCAAATGGCAACTGGTCTAAAACCTCACATAAGGAGGAATCTATAAGAGGTGAAAGGAAAGAGAATTTGAAGGGGGAAGAAATTTATTGGAAATAGAATTCCTAGGTCAAATGGCTACAAGAAGGTGATAGGAATTATGCCTTCTTCCATAAATCAACTCTAAAACATAGAAAAAGGAACATAATTCAATCCCTAGTGGATGAGTTGAATGATATTGTCTTAGATGATCTTCAGTTGGGAAGTTGACCTCTAGGTACTTTTACAATGTATACAAAGATGGGTTAATTGATCACAATCTTGCTTTAGAGGATCAATTATTGCAATGTGTTCCTATGGCTCTGAGTTAGGATGACAATTCTCAAATAATGGCATGCATTACTATGAAGGAAGTCAAGTTTGATACATTCTCTATGGGTACTTTTAAGGCACTTTGATTGGATGTGTAGTGTCATAAAATTGTGACCCTAGCAATTTACAACTGCATTAGGGTCTAGAGAGTGCTCGGCTTGCAAAAACAGCTTCTTCCTTGGCCTCTGCATCACTCTATATGCACTCTACCCTAGAGAAAGGGGTAGGAAAGGGGCGTGGTGCCCCTATCCCCTCTTAGACAAGGGCATGGCACCCTTTTCCTCCTAGGACAAGGGCGTGGTGCCCCTATCCCTGCCCTATTTTGGGGCAGGACTTTCCTAGAGCATGCATTGTGGGTTGTGAAGTGAGCGGGAAAACTTCCTCGATGTCGGCCCGTAACGAAATTCAAAACCACCAACATGTATTTAAGGGGAATTCATCCTCTTATTTGCATAAGTGGAGATGACATAAGTTGGATAGGTTGAATTTGGAGAGATTCAAGTTGCATAAGCAATCAAGCATCTAAGCATTCAAGCATTCTTTTCCAGCATTGAGCATTCTCAAATCTCCCTTCAAGGCTAGGTGTTGCATTCAAGTCATGGATTCAACCATTGAAGAGGATATCCCTTTAAACATTCAATTCTATCAACATTTCTACTACAATCTCTCTTGAGGTGACTTACAATTCAGTCTTTCATTTACATCTACTTGCAAGTACTTTCTTTCATTACTTAGTTAATTCTAAAACTGGGGTTTGACCTAAAGGCAAACCCCCAATCCCAACACATGTCCCTCTCTTTTATGTGTGTAGGTTGCAGGTGCGCAGCTATACTTTTGGATTCGAGCTTCATTTGCAGAGGCGAAAAAACCCTTTTTCGTTTCGTGGATTTTTCGAAGGACCGTGTACATTCCCGCCACGGTCTGAACAACTTTTCCTCAAATTTGCAGGGTGACTTCGTCTCGACATTTTACTGCCAAATCCAGGTGCACATCTTCATCCCCTATTCCAATCTCAAGTTATAATCGATTCTTTGTCACTTTTGCATTACATAAGTCAATCAAATTCCTTTCCAAATCAAACAAAGGAAGAGGCGATCATCCTAACATTCTTAATTCATTCATAATTCAATCTATCATCTTTGTGTGGAGATTGAATCTAGTGAATTATCCCTTATCTTCCTAATGTAATGGTGAAAAGTGCTTGAAGGATAATCAATAGTGAAACTCTCATCTCTCTTTGAGGGAAAGGGTAGTTTTCCTCTTGATCTATCACTCATCATTTTTCCCACCATTACATTTTGGTGAACCCAACATCTTGCATGCTTTCCTTTGAACAAAATTGCATATTTTTCATTCACAAGTTTTAGATTTCTACAAACTTAGTGGTTAATTCATTAAAAACCCTAGTTTTTAAAATTAAAATTGAACTTGTGATTTGTAAAAATTGCTTGTGGTTATCTTAGATCTGAAAATTACTTTGTTTGTCAAATTCAATTTCCTTTGTCTTGTTCAATTTGCAATTAAAATTTACAAAATTGAGAGGTTACTTGTTAAAACCCTAATTTTCAAATATCATCAAACCCTAATTTTTAAAATTAATTGGATTTTATGTGAATTTTAAATCAATTTCAGTTACATTCAGATTTATAAACATTTTCCAAGGTGTCCCTATCCATTAGGTTTGACCCTTTTCAAAATTGCACTTCAATTCCTCTTTTTCTTCAAAACCCTAATAGGGTCCTATTTTCACATTTGTGCCTTAATTTCACCCATCTAAAGATCGTAAAATTTGCCAATTTTTTGGGGTTAGCTTTAAAATCATCGTAATATCCATCCCTGAAAATTTCAAAAAAAGTTGGTCGAACCATGTGTGTTCCCGCCACAATCTTCAGTTTTTTTCCCAAAATTTTGGGAGACTATTATGACTATATTTAATAGCCTAAATCCAAAAGATTGGCTGATTTTATCAATTTTTTATCCCTCTAGAATCAGATATACCTTCAAAATTCAACATTTCAACTTTCAAGAAGATTTTTAAAATTAAGTGGTATTCCCTTGGCCCTAATTTTAAAATTCTAGTTTCCTTTCATTTTTTTTGTAAATTGTGTCATTCCCTTTCTCCAACAAAGTTCAAATTCTGTAATCATTATTTTCTTAAATTTTGCATTACTCAATTTTGTAAGCTTTGTTCTACAATTCAAAATTTTAATTTTTCCTCTAGTGCATCAGTTTTACCTCTATTAGTCCTACCTATCCTATCCCTGTTAGACGAAGTATTAGAATTAAGGCTTCCCAATGTTTAATTCCTGAGGAGATGGAGCCTAATTTAAGTGACTTCTTTAATGAGGATCATGCTAATTCTTGTCATCCTAATCATGTGCCTATTCACCCCATTGATGGATCCCATGATGAAGAAGAACCTTTAACTAGGGTTTCTTTAGATCAAATTTCTACATTGGACAATCAATTTGACAGCTTTCAACAATGGATGTCCCAAGAATACCCTAATAGTGAAGCCCTTCCATTAATTGAAGGTCTTAAGTGCATGCTTCAAAGTGATAAGAATCGAATTGATATATTGTGTGGCATTGCACATATTGTTGATTCTAATGTCATGCCTATCAAGAGTTGTGTCGAAACCCTAGGTTACTCACAACCTTCAACACAAGTCAATTCCTCTATTCCTTTGACCAATCTTATGACTATTATTCCTACTTTCACATCTAACATCATGGCTACTTCAACTCAAACAGCCATTCCTACAACCATAGGTCATGGGGGCAATCCCTCTTCTTCACTTAATCCTCCATCGATACCTATGTCTTCCATGAGTATTCCTACTATTCCTCAACCAATTAGTGTGACATAAGGAGGCAATTCCTTTAACAACTTTATTCCTCCTTTTAGTGTCCCTTTTCCTACCCAATCATCACCGATGCCTACTTATCATAGTGTCCCACCACCTTATTCTCAGTCCATGCCTTCTTTCGACAACATTACACCACCTTCTCAATCACCTATGTTTAACATGAATTCTTCTACTGAAATGACAATTAACAATCTTGCTTAAATTGTGTCTTCCTTACAACAACAAATTACTTCTATGAGTCAATCCAAGTTTAGGGTGCTCACCTTTGATGTTGCGAGCCCACTTTCTCTTGATATTGTTAAAAGCGTGCCACCTAAACATGTTGAGATCCCACAATTAGAACTCTATAATGGAAAAGGTGATCCTCTTACACATGTCAAAACATTCCAAACCTTGTGTACCGATTTCGCTTATGATCAAAGATTGCTTCCAAAAATGTTTACAAAAACACTAAGGGATAAGGCCTTACAATGGTATTGCTCTCTTCCTTTTTATTCTATCACTTCTTTTAAATAATTAGCAAATTCTTTCATCCAACAATTTCAAAACAACATTGGTCCTAAAATCACTTTGACTGATTTAATGCATTGTAAACAACGTGTTAAAGAAAAAGTGACTTATTTCATTGTTAGATATAAGAATTTGTATGCTCAAATTTATTTTCATGTGTATGATAATGATATTCAAAGAATTTTTAATTTACAAAAAGATGTCAAGGAAAAGCTTCTTTTGTCTGAGTTTACTTCCTTTCCGCAGTTGTGCGCAACACTCTACAATTATCAATAGGTTATGAGTCAAATGGATCAATCCACTCCTATGGATCTGAGTGATAAGGGGGAGAGTGTTCAACAACCATTTGCGAAGTTCAAACCAACAAAAATCTTCATCAAGTTCAATGATCCAATCAACAACAACCATGTGAATGCTACAATAGGTGTGCCTCCTATTTTTAAATTTTTCCAAAGAGAAAGATAGTTTACTCCTTTGAATGAATCTTTGCATAGTATTATGTCTTTTTTATTGCATAGAAAGGTTATCAAACTTCCTCGTATAAAACAAGTTGATCCTTCCAAACTTGCATCTCCTTATTTTGAAAACAATTCCTTTTGCCAATTTCATCGTCATCCTAGTCATGATACTGAGAAATGTTTTGCATTGAAAAACAAGGTTCAAGACCTGATTGATAATAATACTATATATGTGGCAGGTGTGAATGATAAAGGAAATAAATCAGTTTCTCCTCCTAATTAGGATCTTAATATTTTCACTAATCCCTTGCCATCTCATACCTCTAACATTATTGAGATTGTGCATAATTCTCTCGCTTCTGAAGCATTCATCTATATGGCTCCAAATTTGGTTAATATGGTAGAAACACAAGATAGGCCTAAGGATCCTTGTATTACATTTGACCCTAGTGAGACCATTAGAGAACCTGATGGCCCTTTATACATAGTTGAAAAAGTTAAGGATATCCCTTGTCATGGTGCCCTTATTGATCCTTCTTGCATGGTTAATTTCATAACTGAAGAGTATCTTTTCACTTTGCAATTGCATAAACCCCTATATGATGCTTCTAATGTAGTTGTGAAGTTATTTTATGGCTTCTCTTGTCCTACTATTGGTTCTATCACCCTTCCTGTTGAAGTTCACAGTAGGTCCTTGGATGTTGACTTTGTTATCATACCTTCTTTTGAGCAATTCCATGTGAAGTTTGGCTTTCCTTGGCTATCTTCCATGAAGGCTACTTCTTCTCCGATACACAAGTGTCTTAAATTTCCTCACCATGGAGAAATCATAACCGTGAACCATGGCTTATTTTGTCCATCTGAAAGAAGCCCTAGTGTTCCTATTGATCTCTTTTGGCATAATCAATTTCAATCTCTTCCATCAAGGAGCGATGCTCTTTTGCAATCTTATCAAAAATGGAAGAATGATATGATCTTATCCTTACGTCAACCTAGATCTCCAACACTTAACATTCCTATTATTCTTCAAGATGAGGTTCTTCCCCTCTCGAATAGAACTAATCTCCCTCCTAAGGAAAATTGTCCACCTACTCCTATGGATGTGACTTTACCTTCTCTTAAGGAGAACAACAATTGTCCTCCTAAGGTTAGACCCATACCTCCTCCACATTATGGACTTGGTCTCCTTCCTACACCTAATATTCCTCATATCTATGGCATAGTTCCACCTCCTTCCTCTTATCAAGAGAAGAGGCCTGGCTCTCCTATTGTTCAACCAAAAAGACCTCAACCTAAGCCTTCCACTATAAAGGAGAGAACAATTCCTACTTCTTCAAATGTTCCTCCTCCTTCTCAACCTTCCACTAAGATTCGATGGAATTGTTGTATGAGAGAACACTAACGAAGATGTCATGTTCGAGCTTGTGAAGCTATCCCTCAAAATACTCAATCTCCTCAGACTCCAACAGTTGATATGATTTCCTTTTCTCCTAAGCAAGATGTTCAACCAACATCTCCAAATCATAAGTTGCATAAAACATGTGATGGTTTTACTCATATTCATGTTCTTGCTCCTCTTTCTTTAATCTTTGATGAAGAAATGGGTGAAAATGATTTTCATAATGGTAATACAACTCCTAATGCTTCTGATAGTGAGTATGAGTATGTTGATGTGGACAAACATTTATCGGATGAGTTTTCGCAAACCCTAATCCTAGCTCCTAGAATCGAACAAAGTGACTTACAACATGAGCATAGTCCTTGTTTGGGTCTTGTGATAGCTCCATCTGCTATGCTTGATATCACTCCTCTGGTATGTTGCTCGCCTTCCTAAAATAGTGACCAGCAAGATCAGGAAGAGGATGTTGTACTAGATTAGCAATACTAGCACTGTAGATCCTCTTTGTCTCTATTCTTTCTTTCTCTTTTGTGACCATTCTTCTATATTTATCCCTATTCTTCTATTGTTCCCTTAAATGTCTACTTAGGGATGATGCAAAGCATTGAGATCTTTTCTCGGTCTCTTTCATGTTGACTCAAAAGACATCCTTTCTTCCCTTTCTTCTAAGGTAGTGTCCTTCTTTGGGGAATCAATATTATTATATGCATATACATACATGATATACATGAGTTATGATACATCATACTAATCCCGAGGAAACTGACACTACCTCGTATTTTGTGTTCATTATCCTTGGGTTTATACCTTGATTGGGGGCTAAATATTTGTGATAACGTGCTCCCTCTCTTCTCTCTGTCTTGGGTGTATCCTACCTTAAATCCATCGATCCCAATAAGGCACATGTGATCACTTTAATGTGGGGGCATACACTCCATTCATACTTTCCTTCTTGTGGTAATTAGAATTACTTAGTGAACTTTGCTTTGCTTTGTAATCTTTTTATCCTTGCTTTCATGACTCATAGTGAAGGGAACTTTGCTACTTGAAATCATGGTTCTCCCCATCTTGATCTTCCCTTTTACTTTGTCAATCAAAGTCGTAAGATCCTAAGTCCATAGGGGGCTTGGTGCATCTTGCCTCCTTGACATAGTGAAATTCTTTCAATCTTGTTTCCTTGTACTTTACTGACAGTATTGGCATATGCTTATACTCCCGCTAAAGTGGGGGCTAAATGTAGTGTCATAAAATTATGACCCTATAAATTTATGACTACATTAGGTTCCTCACGCATGCGAACTCGAATCCTCTAGCCTGATCGAAGACTGGAGAGTGTTGGGTTTTCGAAAACAACTTCTTCCTTGGCCTTCGCATCACTTTGTGTGCACTCTTCCCTAGAGAAAGGGGTAGGATAGGGACGTGGTGCCCCTATCCCCTATTGGATAGGGGTGTGGCACCCTTGTCCTCCCAGGACAGGAGCATGGCACCCTTGTCCCTACCCTATTTTGGGGTAGGACTTTCCTAGAGCATGCATTGTGGGTTGTGTAGTGAGTGGGAAAACTTCCCCAATATCAGCCCGTAATGAAATTAAAAACCACCAACATGTATTTAAGGGGAATTCATCCTCTTATTTGTATAAGTGGAGATGGCATAAGTTGGATAGGTTGAAGTCGAAGAGATTCAAGTTGCATAAGCGATCAAGCATCCAAACATTCAAGCATTCTTTTCCAGCATTGAGCATTCTCAAGTCTCCCTTCAAGGCTAGGTGTTGCATTCAAGTCAAGGATTCAACCATTGAAGAGGAGATCCCTTTCAACATTCAATTCTACACAAGCATTTCTACCAACATTGCTACTACAACCTCCCTTGAGGTGACTTACAATTCAGTCTTTCATTTACATCTACTTGCAAGTTCTTTCTTTCATTACTTGGTTAATTCCAAAACTAGGGTTTGACCTAAAGGCAAACCCCCAATCCCACCACATTTCCCTCTCTTTTCTATGTGTAGGTTGGAGGTGCGCAAAGGTACTTTTGGATTCAGGCTTCATTTGTAGAGGAAAAAAAACCCTTTTCGTTTCGCAGATTTTTCGGAGGACCGTGTACATTCCCACCATGGTCTGGACAACTTTTTGTCAAATTTGCGAGGCGACTTCGTCTCGACATTTTTCTGCCAAATCTCAAGTTATAATCGATTCTTTGTCACTTTTGCATTACATAAGTCAATCAAATTCCTTTCCAAATCAAACAAAGGAAGAGGGGACCATCCTAACATTCTTAATTCATTCAAAATTCAAACTATCATCTTTGTGTGGAAATTGAATCTAGTGAATTATCCCTTATCTTCCTAATGTAATGGTGAAAATTTCTTGAAGGATAATCAATAGTAAAACTCTCATCTCTCTTTGAGGGAAAGGGTAGTTTTCCTCTTGATCTATCACTCATCATTTTCCCCACCATTACAGGTTGATTTTCCCATAGCTTTCTTCTAGGAATGTTGAGATATTGTGGTGTATGATTTAACTATGGCAACTAGGGGCTTCTTCCACATTGGTAAGATCTTTTAAAAAATGAATAATTCCTAAAGTCTCAGACCCCTTGCGACTTTTAGAATTTAGACCTATCAATCTGTGTAACATAGTTTATAAGATCTTTTTTAAAGTCTTGGTCAAAACAATTAAACCAATGATTGATATAATGATTAATAGGAGTTAGAAAGAGTTTGTCCCAAACAGACAAATCCTTGATGATGTGATTTCAATTCATGAGATAATTCAGTCAATGGATAGATGCCACTTTCTAAGAACGGTCCTTAAGCTTGACATTTCCAAGGCTTATGATGGGGTGAGGTGGGATTTTCTCATCTCAAATCCCTAAGCAATATGGGGTTTCAAATCAATCTATTAGATCTAATCAAGGAATGTGTAGCCTCTATGAAATACTCTATTCTAGTTAATGGAGTCCATAGGGGTTTCTTTGATGCTAAAAAAGGGCTTAAGCGAGAGGACCCACTTTCCCCTTACCTTATCATAATAGTGGTTGAAGTTTTGGGCAAAACTTTCTAAATATGGTGTAGAATGGATTTTGTGGGGTGTTAAGGAAACTTAAATCTATCCCACCTTTGGTTTTGCAACAATTAATGGATGATACCATCTTGTTTGGTGCAACTTTAATTATGGAGGCCAAAAGGTGGAAATTATTTCTGAACTAGTATGCCAAAACATTGGGACAACACAGTAATTATGATAAGAGAAACATATACTTATTCCATATAGGGGATGGAATTTAGTGAAAGATCATACATATTATAAGTTTTCATAGTGTGTCCCTCTTCAGGGTCTACTTAGGCCTACCCCTGATGGTAAAGGAGGTTACTCACTCATTTTGGAACTCTATCTTGGAAAGACTTCAACAAAAGCTTGCAGGGTGGAAAGGTAAGTTGTTAAGTAGTGTGAGGAAATTACAACTCTTGGTTGCATTCCTTTAGGGGATCCCTACCTACTTTCTCTCCCTCTTTAAAACCCAAGCATCCATTGCTGAGAAACTAGAGAGAAACCAAAAAAACTTCTTGTGGACAAGGATAGAGGAATAAAATCAAATGGATATGGTTAATTGGGAAAAGGTATGTTGCCCTAAGAAGTTTGGAGGACTTGGGTTGAGAAGAATCAACTTACTCAATAGGGCACTTTTATCCAAAATAGGATGGAATCTTTCATAGCACAAATCGGAATGGACTAGTTTTATGAGTGTTAAGTATCTCAAATCTAAAAAATTTTGCAAGGCCTTTTCCACTCCTAGATTCCCTAGTGGGTCTAGAATTTGGAATAATATCATCAAAAGTATAAATTTGATCGCTATAGACATAAAGTGGCAAATTGGTGATGGGAAGATGATCTACTTCTAAGAGGAAAAATGGTTGGGAGACATGCCCCTGGTTACGCATCCCAATTTCAGAGACAAAAAAAGGGCTCACACCCTTTTTGGATCTCGAGTGATATACTTAATTTCACCAACATAAAGCTTGGACAAACATTGTGCAATGTTGTCAGATCAACCACATTTACTTCAGTTAGCTTCCATGCTTCAATAGCTCTTACAACAAATCAAAATCCTACTCCTCATGAAGGAGGATAAGATTTTCTGAACCAAAAATCCAAAGGGCAATTTGTTAGTTAAATCAACTTACAATTTGTTGATAAAGGAGGGTACACATATGAGATTGTGGAGGAAATTTTGGAACCCTCAACTCCTACCTAAGATCAACTCTTTTTGGTGGATGATTATGTACAATAATATTCTCACTCTAGTTAATCTCATTAAACATAGATTTCAACTCCCTAATAGATGCATCCTTTGTAGGAAAGAGCAAGAATCCATCCCCCATATTCTTGTACATTGCTAATTTGCTCATGATCTATGGGGTTAGGTTTTGCAAAAATTGGATGTGTGTTGGTATATGAATATATCCCCCCCATCCCTTACTATGGATTGGATGCACCCTTCTCTACATCCCCTAGTGGTGGAACTCTGGAGACAAATCTCGCCTCACCTATGTTAGAGTATCTAGAAGTAAAGAAATAATAGGATTTTTAGAGAGTAGGAAAGATTTGTGGAAGAGGTGTTTATCAGCTTTGCCAGACTCCTAAAAGATATCATATTTGTCCATAGATGGAAGTGTCCTTATTACCCCCCCTCGCAATTTGATGATAAAATAGCCAGGAATTGGAGCTTTCCTAAATCCTATGCTAGATTTGAAAACTCTAAAAGGATTGAGAGAATGAATACTCATTGGCACCCTCCTAGGTCAAGATGGCACAATTTGAACTTTGATGGTAGTTGAGCAGGGCTTGATTGTTGCGGGAGGAGTAAATTAATCTAGCATAGGTGCCTTGGTGGCACCTTACATGGGTAGTCAAGAGGAGGGTACTAGAAACCAAGTTGAGGGAAAGGCTCTTCTTTGGGGGATAAAAAATTACCTCTCAATTGGCATATGGGTTTTGGATATTGAGAGTGATTCAAAGCTTATTGTAAATTCTATCAAAGGTGATAACATGGCAAGATGGACAATAGATGGGATTATCAGTGATGTTTGAAAACTACTTCTAGGGCTTAACACTTTTGAAATAAGACATAGATTCAAGGAAGGAAATAGTGTTGTGGATGCCATGGCAACTTTGGACTTGGGTATTACCAACCTTAGATGTTAGAGATTAAGGGAGTGTCTACCCACAAATGCTCAAAGACTCCTTATATAAGATAGAAAATCCAATCAATATGATTGAATAATGAAAAAATAGGCGGTTTAGATTCTAGGAGTCATTCTTTGTTTTCTCTTTTTGGCATAGAGGATGGGAAGTAAAGGTGGAAAATTTATATTATTTAGGTAGGAAAGAGATTTAAATTGCTTAAATGCTAGACGTAATAGTGGGGTTCCTAATAGGACTAGTGGTCAGGTGAGTGGCGTGGAGCTGAGGTGGTTGGGTAGCCTAAGGTGGACTAATAACCAGGTGTACAATAGGGTCAAGTGGAAAAAAGGATGGGACCCTCATGGTAGTGGGTTGGTCTACCAAGGGGTGGAAACTAATAGGCCGATGTGGATGCTCTTCTGATGGCCCACTTGGAAGAAAAGGTATCACCATGTGTGCAAGGAGCTAAGTGTTAGGTGGATGATGTCTACCGAGATGATGTGGAAACAAAATCCATGATACTGCATGCCAAGTTGGATAAATGGGTGGGGTCACCTTTTTATCAAAGGATTTATGATGCTAAGATGGTTGATTCATGTATGGGACGTTCATGTGGCCACCCTAGATGGCAACTTAATGAGTTTGAGATATTATCATCTTGCATGCCTTGAGGCAATTGAAATGACTATTAAGAGAAAATATAATGTCTTTTTAATGGTTGCCTTAAAGATTTCTATTCCCCATGATAGAAAATTTCATTGTAATATTCATGTTGATTCGAAAGGAAAGCATTAGCACATTTGGGTTTTATGGAAGGCGTCGTTTAATCATTACATCATGGTTGGCTTATTTTAACTAAGGCCTTTAATGTTAAGGCTATGAAGATTCTTTTAACAACTAACCCTAGACTTTGGGAAAAATAACAGGCTAAGTTTCTAGTTCTCTGTGTTACTATGGAAACTTTCACTATGGGTGGGGATAGGGTAAAGATTGAGCCCTGCGCTTGAGTTGAGTTCAAAGGGAATAACACTATTTCATGTATCTATAAAGGAGGGGTGGCTTCATTCATTGAAAGGATAAATGACT
This sequence comes from Cryptomeria japonica, assembly GCF_030272615.1. Lineage (NCBI taxonomy): Eukaryota > Viridiplantae > Streptophyta > Pinopsida > Cupressales > Cupressaceae > Cryptomeria > Cryptomeria japonica. The sequence goes on along the minus strand of NC_081411.1, from coordinate 576,415,826 downwards.
AATGAAAATTTATCTATTCAATTTTCTAAGCCTTGGGTTGATAGGAGGGTTACTATGGGGGGAGTTTCATTTGAATTCAATGAGGTCATTGAGAAAGCAATGAGGCTCTCCACAAGGGAGAGAAAATGCAAGAAATAAATTAGGGTTATGGATAGCGACAGATTATTCTCTTAAGCCAGAGAGAGGGAATCCTTCTTCTATGTGTATCATTTGACTTAGCCCAATTTTTTAGGAAGGATAAGTAATCGACCAAGCTTCATAGTGGATTTTCTTGTGCTAAATTGTTGGACCCTTGGAGCGTTGTTTGTCCAATGTTTATGCAATTATTTACCTTAGAAGGAAGATTCAAAGTTTATTACTATCACCATCTTCCTCTACTAAATCATTTTTAGAACCATGCCCTTCTTTCTCTTTCATTTTTTCTACTAAATTCTCTTGAAATTTCTATTCATGACACTTTATATTTTACCAAAAATCAAGGTAGGAAACCTATTCCCATCCATCAAGGCCTAATTGTTTTCCTGTACCACTTCCACTTGGCCCTTTTCCCACCAAGACAACTATCAGTTACTGAAGCCCCCAAAGCCCCTAAAGCTCCATGCTCTGACTCACTCCCCACTACTACAATTCTTGACTCCTCGAGGACTAGCAAAAGGAAATGCCTACAAATTCCTTCTATTGCTAAAGCCCTATATTTTCCTGGCCCCTGTCTACCCCCACCCTTGGCTTGGTGGCCAAAGATAAACTCTTAGCTTTATCTCTAACACAAAGAAGATAAGGAAACGCTAGAGACCCTCCGCCAAGCTAAAAAACACAAAATTACCATTCAAGAAGTGGTTAGTGATGTGGAGGAAGAGGGTGCCAAAGATGATAGTAAGAGGGAAAGCGCTAATCGCAAACAATTGGCTGATTGAGGAATAACCAGAGGAGGAGGAAGTAGCTAACAATGAGGATGTAGTTGAGGATGAAGATGAAGAGGAGGATGACACATGGAAGGTAGAAATTTTGGACAAACCAACTAGTGACAACTTTGAATAGAGTGGTAAGAACAAACCCTTGGACCTGACCAAATATTGAATGTTGTAAGAGGTTGACAACTAGCGGGGGGAGAGCAAGCATAATTGTGTCAATTCCAGGACCACAATAGAGGAATTAGAGGCCCTAAGGAAGAGGGTGATGGAGATAGAGTAGAAGATGATCAACATCCCCAAGTTTAGTATGAGGGTGGTGTACAACTCTGCCACTTCCTTGTGCTTGATGCAAAAAAAAAGTCTTAGGCAAAAATGCTTTCAATGAAGGGAATTACAAGGAACTTTTCAAGTTCCTTACTGATTAGACTGTATCCATGTGCACAAATAGCCACTAGTTGGATGGTTTTAGCTTTCTAGGTCTTTCGGTTTATGGTGTTAAGACTTTTATATCATTTAACTATATGGTTAAAGACTCTTTGTTGTTTTTATATTTGTTGTTAAGTTGTTGTCAATTTATGTGCTGTAAGTGTTAATCTTGTTGATGGGCTATTAGTGTAAAGAGTCAACACCCTTATTTTGTTGCTTTTAATATCAAATACTATTTCCTAAATTTTATGCCAAAAATGGGGAATGAGATGATAATATCTCCAACCTATGAATGGTCACATAGAGACACTATAGTAATATTAATTTAAAATTTTAATATATGTATGTATGTATGTATTTGCATGCATACATACATATAGATCAATTTTATTACTAATACCAATTTTAATTTTAATAAAGATATTGTATATGGTGAAAATGGATAACAACAATATTGAAAGGCTAAATGAATTCAACCACAAAACCCTAGCCTAACAACAACAAAGATCCACCATAACATATGAAGATTACCTAAGACAATGCAAATCAAATGAAATCACAAAGATTATACCATCACATGTCCAATAGGGTTTGGATCTCCATTTTTCCTATCTCCATTGATCTCGCTTGATATATTTGCTCTCAGATTTTATATGTGCACAAGAGCTCAACAAAGAACGGAAATGTGGTTGCAAGTAGGATCACATATGAAAGTTCAAATGCTAGGATGCTTGATTAGAATGTGTATGTCCAGGGGTTGAATGCCTAGGGTTGATAATGAAGGAAGCATCTCCTTATATAGAAGACACTATAAGAAATGGAGGGATAAGATTGAGAGGGTGTACAAGATAAATGGTCGGCTATGATTAGAGGGTAGGTAAAAGAAATAATAAAATAATGAGAAGGTAGGTAGTGTATGAATTAAGAGATGAATGACATGTGTCATGGGTGGAAAAGGTTAATGAATTAATTAAATAAATAAAGATTTATTTAATTAATAGAAGAACTGGGATCAATTAAATAAATAAGATATTTATTTAATTTAGGAAAAGGACAAATTAAATAAATAAAGGCATTTATTTAAATGAGAAATAAGGCTAGAAGAGGATAAATGAATTAAATAAATAAAGATTTATTCAATTAATAGAAGAATTAGGCTCAAATAATTAAATAAATAAAGATATTTATTTAATTAGACATGACAATTTTAGGTGTCTACATTTTACCCCTCTTTGAGACAATGCAGCTTGTCGCGTTGTTTCAAAGAAGATAATATGAACTGATACAAAGTTGCCCCAAGATGGGAATGATATGCCCCCTCAAGAGATTGGATGAAAATGTCTGGAAAGATCGTAGACAATCTCTCGATAAGAAAGGAAGGCTAGAATGGACTAGCCGAATAGAGTGACAGAGTCACGGGATAAACAAGACTGACTTGGGAAACGAGGGGTAGGGCTAGAGCAGGCTATAAGATAGACCACAAGGGGAAAACATCCTCATTGTCATCCACACATCCAAGAGATCAGAGTGCAGAGAGAGAATAGAGTAGCAGCAGTCAGCAACGATGGCATTGGTGCATAGATTCGATCGTGTTCGCCGATATCAGAGGCCAGCAGATGCAGGAGAGCCGGTGAGTACCACAAAACCTCCTTGTACTTTGTCACATTAAATGTTGTCATAAATGCATGTTAGGTATAGCAATAAATGCATGTTTAGGTATGTCCACCAAGGTCAAAAAAATGCCAAGGCACATCTGTGCTGGTGCCAAGCGCGTCTGGGTTAGCTAGGGGTGTCTGTGTTTGTGCCAGGCGAGTCTGTGCAGGAAAAGGCGTCTATGTCAAATGCGATCGTGTCTGCGTTGTGCAAGCACGTTTGTGCTATGTGGGCATGTCTGTGCAGAGCAGGCACATTTGTGCAATATGTAAGTGTGTTTATGTCATGAAGGTACGTTTGTGTCTTCTAGGCCAAATCGACAGTTTTGTGATGAACATACGTTGTCGATTGGATAAGGTGCTGAGAGGATACACTCAAGTAGGTCCTCTAGGGAAGACTAGAATAGCAGATAGGGCTAGGATTGACAATTCTCTGATAGAACATACGTTTCCAATTAGGAAACTACTCAAGAGGATACACTCAAGTATAGCCCTAGGTTAGGACAGATCGAGGCACTTTGTGATGAACAGTGAGTACCAAGACATAGTACTTTGTGATGAATAGGGAGTACTAATATGAGCAGCACTTTGTGATGAACAGGGAGTACCACTAGGATAAACAGCAACACTTTGTGATGAACAGTGAGTGTCACTAGGATAGATCGCCATATGATAGATATAAGCACTAGGATAATAAGCAGCGTTTTGTGATGAATAGTGAATGCCACTTTAACTGACACAGTTGATTTGCTTGACTGCAAGAGTACCTACCTATGCTGGAGTCACGGGAGAGATTCCCATAGACTCAGAGTTTACGACTAGAGCTGACATTTGAGGATAGAGCAGCTATTGAGGTTATGGGCTTGCGACATATTCCGTATGTTCCTGAGTTTCAAGCGAACATGGGGTTGTTGACTGCGCTAGCTGAGAGATGGTACTCAGAGACTTGTAGTTTCTATTTGCCGATGGGTGAGATGACAGTCACCTTAGAGGATGCTTACAGGATTTTAAGGATACCGATCGATGGGGAGTTGATTCCCTATGATCGAGACGGAGACAGGGATGCCCTGAGATGAGTGTTTCAGGATCCAGGATTGGAGATGAGAGCAGGACACGTGGCATGGGATACCATGACACAGGCATGATTGGCATTACCAGAAGTACTGGCAAGAGTGATCAGTGGGTTTCTGTGTCTAGATAGGGCAACATGAGGGTTGGTTGTGGGTTGGGGGAGCACATTGGAGACACTGGTGACATAGCATACCAGATATGCCTGGGGACTGTGCGTGCTGGCACATTTGTACTATGAGCTTCATCAGTTTGTATACCATGGATCCGTAGGATTGGGCTACGACGTGACATTATTGTAGGTATGGGCTTATGAGCATCTGCTGGTTACCCGACCAATTCATTTCAGAGGCAGGGGCCATGGGTGCAATTTTGTGCATTTATATGATATGATTACATCTTAGCCACGGATCGGGAGATTGGAGTATTGGCGTTCGGTCATCGATGAGATTGACATTGTGGTATGGAGACCATACTGAGAGTGTGAGGAGTGGGAGGATGACGCAGTGGAGCTGTCGTATACATTCAGGAGTAGGTATCTAATTGGGCGGAAGCCCTATGTACTCGAGAGGCAGTTGGTGGATAGGGTTGGCAGGCAGTTCGACAGGATTCAATGGATGCCATGGGGTTCCAGGATGTATGCTCGGATAGTGAGGGATCAGGCACACTTTGGGTCGTTATTGTCATATGATCAGGCAATGATGCAGCTGGTAAAGATGATTCCCTTGCCTTGGGATATGTGGCCAGAGATAGAGGATGCAGGGATGGATGCAGAGTATACTGCATATTAGGTTGAGCATCCATTTCCATGACTCGCAGACCTAGGGGAGCAGCTAAATGGAGATGGCGGGGGTGATGAGGATGATGATGGAGATGGCGGAGGTAGAGGCCGATGGAGGAGGTGGGGTATGATAGGAGAGAGGAGAGTGGCTCCGCAGAGAGAGGGTGGGGAGGAGAGACAGGCTCACATGGTGAGAGGCAGAGGTGGATTGCCTTTACAGGTGCTAGTAGCACAAGGTCCCAGATAGGTACAGGGACAAGGACAAGGGCAGGGGTAGCCACAAGAGCAGCCACAAGTATAGGGGGAGAGGAGGAGAATGAGCTATTGGAGTTGAGGGAGATCTTCTAGGGATAGGTAGATGAGATCTAGGATCTCAAGCGAGAGAGGGATAGGCTTAGGAGACAGCTGAGGGACACTGACCGGGAGAGGGATTAGGCTATCTAGCGCTATACAGATGCTGAGACAGCACTGAGGGTAGGGAGGCAGGTGACAAAGGACACAAGAGCTAGATATGCTTATGTTCTGCGAGTTGGGGTGGAGATAGGCTACTGGAGAGACCTATACTATGGAGTTGTGCCACCAGAGCAGCGGGCTAGGAGCTTTCATAGACCATCGCGGACCGCGATGACCATTGGAGGGAGGGACAGGAGACAGGCATCCAACGGTGGGGTCATGGGTCCTCCACCACCACTAGACAGAGGGGACGGGAGAGATGATCTTGGGGTGGGTCCTTCCAGGGCTCAGACTCTATCGAGGCCAGGCGGCTCCAAGGGAGGGAGTTCATCATAGCCTTAGAGAGCTCCCTATGTAGCAGTTTTGTACCATTTTGTATGATGATGTAGACACCTTCAGGTGATTGTAGCCATATTTATTTTGACATCATTGTATCATGACACTTTTGATTATATATATATGAGATTCATCTTTGTGGAAGCTATATGCATGTGTACCTATGTGATGAGATGTTTCATGATGTATGTTTCTATGTGATGGTTATGATATGGATACAAATATGTACAAAATGAAATGCAATATTTTTTATTTTTTATGTTTTTAATATGTTATGCATATGTGAATGTATGAAATGCAGATGATTATGATAATGCAAAGAACTATTTACATGGTGAGAATGTAAAATGTGCTAACATGTGTTGTGTGCAGGATGTGATGTAATTGTGATATCTATATGTATGTATGAAATGCTTAATATGTGGTAATGTAGGTGCAACTACATGAAATGCAAATGTTTTTGGTGTGTCATTATCCTCAGTCATGTGATAGCAGGCTACACGGACTCAAGAAGGATGATGAAAGTCAATCAAGAAAGGGGGATGGAAGATAGAAGATATGAAAGTGAAAGAGCTTCTTGTGCATTATCATCATTGAGCTTTATTATGGCAAGTAGGTTATGGCAATCGAGAAATATGTTCGACCCAGAAAGTCATTGTACCCGTTTGCATGGAAATCAGACAGTTGCAAACAAGGAATGTCCCAGTTCACACTAGACTCTTAGTGCCCTCATATCCTTGGACAAGTCATAGCATTACTAAGAGACAATCTACATACAGCAAAGAAAAATAGGTGATGATACCCCATCCTTGCCTTTCTAGTCAAAGACATCCTAGAGATAGAATCTCTAGTCAGAGACATCCTAGAAAAGCTAAAAGACATGTCACAAAAAGATAAAATCAAAATAAAACCAAGACTCGACACTAATGTCCACTGAAGTCCTCAAGTTTAGTGTCTCTTGTCACCTATATAAGTCTTATTTGATTGTGGTCACAATGTTTACTTTCACAAAAGGATAGATAGCACTGAACCATAATGTTGTCTGAGCCTGTTGAAATATTTGATTTATTGAAGCCCATTATTGTTGTTGTGTCTCATCTGAAACTGATTGAATCCATGAAATTGATACTTTATTGCGGATCGGCGATGCAAGTGTTTCTCTATTGTGGATTGTGTATGGATAGACTGAAGAAAACTAGAAGAAACTGTACTCCTCAGAATGTGTGATGTTCTCAGCTCCACACCCATCACTAGACGTAGGATTTGCCTTAGCCACAGATAGGAGCTGATTTATTATGGATGGAAAGGGGTGAAAAGGAAGGATTATTAAGAATGGCTAACCAATCTTGGGTAGATCAATCACAAGCCATGATGGGAATGTGTAAATTTTATTATGAATGGATAGGTTGTGAGTGTGTGCTAAGTGAAGAATGAAATGAAATCCTGAAGGAAGGAGGAGCAACGTCTCTACACATGGCGTCGATGACCCGATTTTCACCATGGTACTTGCCCAAGGCGCCACCAAAGTGGTTTTCACCGTTGGACAAAAATGTTTTTCTGTTTTCCAATTTTTTTTTGTGTCACAAGGCGCCTATTTGCCAGGTTTTCACCAAGTAACAATTTTTTATTTTTATGATTTTTTTGTATTTTTGAATTTATTTTTATTTTTTTGTATTTTTGAATTAGGATACTCTGAAGAGCTATGTGTAAAACCTGCGAAGGTGCATGTTGTTGATAGGATCCTCCAAAGTTTCACCCTCTGTGGTTGAGAGCTGATATGCACCAGATCCATATGTTGTTGTCATGATGTAAGGACCAAGCCAGTTTGGTTTGGACTTGCCCTTCTTCTCTCTGTCTTGCTGATTTTTGGGGTTTTCCTTGAGAACTAAGTCACCCACCTCGAATGTGTGAGGCTTTATCTTATGATTGTAGTTGCATTGTTCCTTGATTGAATGATGTGTAGCTTGAGTGACTGTCTTCCTTGATAAAAGAACTGAGATAGAATTACTAGTGTGTAGAGGACATAGGCCCGTATGCGTGTCACCTAAATAAGTTTTGGCATCCCTGATAACAAAGGATGTGCGGAACAAGTGGATGAGTTATGAAGGCTTATGATTGTGAAATGAAAAGAAGTGAAAGTAGGATAGCATGATGGAGACTTAGGATCAACAAGTGTTATTTTTGACTTAAAATTTTAGAACTTTTTCCCCCAGTTATTTTGATATTAGGGGAGATCAACTCTTGTTCTTTTTACCTCATAGGATTTTTATCCTTGACTTTGATTTTTGCAGAGTCCAATAGCTTTTGATTTTGATTTGGACTAAAGGCCTTTTCTTTATTTTTTACTTTTAGATTTTTCTTTTCAAAGCTTGATTTTTGATCCCCAATGAGTAAGGGCGTTTGTAATTCTTGTTGATCCAAGTCTGGAAGTGGAGTGGAATGAGTGAATGAAATGGTAAAGCTATGTGAGTTCTCAAGAGGGTTGGCAATACACTCAATAGATTCTTTGTTGGAACCATTCTTAGGAGTATTGATATCAAGAGTTTCTTGCATCACTAGAGGAGATTTGCATTCAGACTTAGTAGCCACAACACTAGGTGGTTCACACCCAATTCCATGCAAATTGTTTATAGAATGTTCCTGTCTACTGAATACCTTAGGAGATAGTGGGAGTTGATCAACATGAAAGATATACTCACCACATCCTAGGTCTTTAACCTTGAATTTTTCTTTGAGCTCTATTTGTTTTGATGTAGAAGCTTTCAAGGATTATGGATCAACGTATGCTGATGAAGGAACAACTTCTTGATTGACTAGCATTGTTATTTTTGATCTAGGTCATAGATTGTTGCAATATATGAATGGATTTGGGTCAGCTTTGATGGTCACTTCAACTCCATTGTGTGGAAACTTGATGCATCGATGATATGTAGATGGTACTGTGTTGATCTCATGAATCCATGGACATCCTAGCAATATGTTGTATGTGAGATCCAGGTCTAGTACTTGACAAACCACATCCTTTGTAACTAGCCCAACTCTGAGAGGTAAGGTGCCTGTGCCTTTGGATGAACGCTCTTTATCATCATATACTTTGATGGTAATTTTGTTTGTAGAATTCACAGCTTTATCAGAATATCCCAATTGTTTAATAGTGCTCAATGTACAAATGTTTAGACCTACTCCTCCATCTATCAAGACTTGTTTTATTCGATGTTTGTGTAGGAAGGCTTCGATGTGTAAAGGTGCATTATGTGGTTGGCTCATGAAGGTGTCGTCAGCTTCTGTGAATGTAAGGGAGTGTGGAATGGAAAGGTATCCCACCATGGCTTGAAACTGGTCCACGTTTAGATCAGTAAGGATAGAAGTGTCTCTCAAAGTTTTGTCAAGAATGGCTTTATGTGTAGGGAATATGCGTAAGAGATCAAGGATTGAGATAAGCACAGGTGTCTTCCCTAACTGTTCTACAAGGTCATACTCAGGCTTGGTTGATGAGGAAGCAGTGTTTTTAGTTGGAGCACCTTGCAAAGTGAATTTACCTCGATGAGTTGTAACATTACATTTAGAGGTAGGTTCGGAAGAAGATCCAATGCCTTTTAGGACAATCTTGGGTCTTTGGGTAGAAGTCTCAGGCGTTTTATCCTTGATGATAATGGTAGAGACATAATTGTCCATTGAAATGTGATTGATAGTTGAATCACAGTTATAAGATGCTCTGGTATAGTTGGATTTGTCATCTGTGGCTTTATCTTTTCCCTTGTCATGCTTTGGAAATGGTTCTTTAAATATTTCATGTTCTTGGTTGGGTGAGTGTCCTTCAATCTCAATGTCACCTCTATCAATAAGATCTTGTATGATGTTCTTCAGCCGATGATAGTTTCTTGTTTTATGGCCCTTGCTCTTATGAAATTCACAATACTCATCATCATTCCACCAATTTGGTTTAACCTTTGGCTCATATGGAGGCAGATCTGGAATCGTTATTATTTTGTTTGCCACTAGCTTCTTGAAAACTGACTCTAGTGGTTCTCCCAATGGGGTGTACTTCCTTTGTGATTTGAAAGTTGTTTGAGTATTCACCTGATTGTTTGTAGAGCTTGATCCAGAAAAAATGATTTTGTGTCGTACTGTATTGGCATCCACAACACCATCATAGACTGTGTTCTTGTTTTTATTCCAAAATCTTGGCTTGTCTTTTCCTTTAAAGTCCTCTTTGTTTTCTTTGAATATTTTTATGCCTCCTTGTTCAATTAGGACTTTCTCTATTGCTAATCCTTTTTCAATGTTGTCTTTGAAGGTGGACAAACAAGCTTTTCTTAGGTCAAAACCAATGTCTTTGTTAACATTCTGAGTGAACATTTCTACCATTTGTTTCTGTGGAATTTCGCAAGAGCATCTGCTGGCTAGATTTCTCCATCTTTGTAAAAACGATGAAAAAGATTCTCCATCCTTTTACTTGGTGTTGCACAAGGTAGTGACTGATATGTCCGTCTCTATGTTGTATGAGAAATGTTGGATAAAGGCCTCTGCTAATTCACCCCATGACTTAATTCCAGGTGGAAGTTGGGAGAACCATTCCATAGCTTGACCACCTAAGCTTTGTGGGAATAATCTCATCAAATATGTCTCTTCTGTTGCTACCTCAATACAAGCTGTGAAAAATTGTCTTATATGTGCCTTAGGATCTCCTTTTCCTCTATACTTATCAAACTTAGGTATCACAAAGTGTGTAGGAAATGGAGGCATTGGAATGCTTTTGTCAAATGGATAGGGACATATGTCTCTCATTGTGTAAGTTGGCTTCGGTGTGTTTATGTCCTCCATTTTCTTTTGTAAGTCCTTAATTTGTTGTTCCAAATTGTTCTTAGGTGGAGATCGACTTCTTGGACCAAACCCCATGCCTGAACCACCGGGTGGAGGAGGAGCATGTTGCATATATAGATGATATTGATCATACACATGTTCATATGGAGGAGGTCTATAATGATGTTGCATATATGGACCACTTGGTATAGAGTCATGATGAGGAGCAGAATATCTGCTTTGTCCTTGTATACCATACTCTATAGGAATGTCATGAGTTTGTTCTAGTGTGTTGCCCCCAAATTTGACACGGGGTTTCCTTGTGTCCAAATTTTGAACATGCCTTTGGATATCCCATTGCTTTGGTGGTAGGTCTTTAGCATTAGCATGTGATTGAGTATATTTTTCTGCATAAGACTTCCATAATGGTCTGCAAAGGTGAGTATCATATGCTTGACCATGTATATGTGGGACCTCTGGTTTTTGAAACAAATATGATGGTGATTCAGGCACAAGGTGGTCCTCTATTTCCTCCACTAGTAGGCCTCCTTTGATCCATGTTGAGGTGAGGTTGTTGCAAAGGTCGATTTTCCATTATTTGAGACATGTCAAAATCATGAGGGATCTTGGCTCCACTTTGTGCCATCACTTGTAAGAAATATTGTCTATCTCTCCTCATTATTTCCTCAACCAATCGATTGAAATGGGGATCCATAATGGAGTCTTCCACTTCTACTGAATGTACTGAAAAGTTGTCCATATTGTCATTGTGTGTATCATTATTGTTTGTAGTGTCTATGTTCTCAACATTTGGAATGTTTCTATAATCATCCATGTCAGGTAATGTAGTATGATCAAAATTGAAAAAGATATCATTGTCAAATTCATAGAAACTCATGTTTGTGGACTCTTGAGCCTCTTTAGCTTCTCTCCTAGATTTTTGGGAACGGGTTTCAACCATGAACTAGGTATTGACCAAGATGTGTGAGACTAGATGAAAAATGGAAAGAGTATGGAAGACCAAGAGTTGGATGGAATGTAAATGAATCTGAGGTTTACTTGCAATGTCCAGAGTGTAAGACCAAGTATGTATGTAGTAGAGTAGGTGTGACTTCCGAAGAGATGATAGTTTCTCTTGATGAGGTAAGTTGACCTTGACTCTAAGTAAGACCAAATGAGACCCAAAGGTGATAGACCTTGATGAGGGACCACTTAGCAAAATGTTGTTGTATGTAATGTGTTGACAAAGTATGATGAGGACAAGCAAGTGACCTTTTGACTCAATTTTAGAAAAATGTGAATGTAATGCAAGGTGTAAAGCAATGATGGACTTTGTGAGACCCAAAGACAGGTTGAGTGTTAGATGAAAACCCAAAGAGATACCTAGGAAGCTCAATAAGTCTGAAATTGACTGTTTCTTGTTTGCTGGATTATGAAAGTTTTCAATTTTGAACACAGGCGTGCCTGTATACTTCACAGACGCGCTTAAATGACACAGACGTGGTTCTATCAGACACAGACACGTTTCTGAGATGTTGTAAGTGCAATGCTGCTCAAGAGAACACAGACGTGTTTCTGCCCTTCATAGACGTGGTTCTGTCAGACACAGACGCGTTTCTGAAAACTGAGTGCAATTTTTCCAATCTGTGAAGTGACTTGTTGTGACCAAATCTGAATGTTTGACTATTTTTCATGACAAGAGGACACAATGTTGATGAAGACTCAATGTTTGCAAGTGTTTAGACTCAAAATGACTCAAAAAAAAGTATGTTGTTTGATGTAAAATTGTTTTGCATACACTTGAAGACACAAAAGACACAATGTTTTGATGTTTGGTCTTGAATGTTTGATTGTTCAAAATAAGACAAACACAATTCTTATGGCTGGCCAGGACAATAGTTGTTGATCCCACATGAGGCTACGCTATTCAGAGCGGATACTTAGATGCTTGACCCCACTAGCTCCACCCTCAGCACTCACTTCTCGGGGTAGTCAAGCATCAGTCCCCACGAAAACTCCTCATGGCAAACTTTGTATCTCTACTAAGAACCGTATGGGTGTGGGCCGCTCCAGAGGTTTGACCTCCAACTAGAAGGATTTTGGCTTCTAAAACAAAAAGGTGCTAGTAAGGTCATCCACTCATGTGGCCATACATGCGGCACTTTCAGCTCTGTAAATACAGAAGGCTCCCAGCCGGTAGGGGTTACGCCCTACAATTGATCAAATAAATTTGATCAAACGGGTTTATGCAGAGACATAGTGTCGGTATGAACTAATCAACACACGTTATCCATAGTTTTCACTATGAATACAGTTGTTTATAGTGGTTCGGAAGAGGTGGGTTTTCCTCGCTACCACTTGGGTCGTTCTCTCCTCACTAGTAGTCCTAATGACCACACGGGGAGATAGGTCCTCTAAAGATGAAACAAAAAGAGCCTATTGCCCAAGACACAAAAGACACTGGTTCAATTTTAGTGCACTAGTTGAAGTGTTTGCTAGTCTATGAAAACAGGACACACAATAAAGGTCAAAAACCCTTAACAAAATTCTACAACAAAGATCTATTAATAGTTTGGATTGTTTCAAATGATCACCCCTTCCTGCAAGCACACAAGTTAGGTAAATTTTAGATCCAAAAGACTTTGTGAACTAGGGGCCTTCGACAAAACGATTTTGCTTTCAAGACAAGCTGCACCAATTCTGTTAGCTAGATCTAAAGAATTTAGCTCAATATAAACCAGATCTGAAATCCAAATGATGAAAAACTGAATCAAAGAAACCAACATGCAAAAATTGAACACAGACGCGGTTATCAATAACACAAATGCTAGATAAATACGCAAATGCGGTTAGATCTGACACAGACACAGTTCCTGAACATGGACGTGGTTCCTGAACACAGACGTGTCTGTAGGCCTCACAGACGTGAATAGGGAACACAGACACGCTTCCTGGAATCTGCAAAAAAATAAAATAATGTCGAAGGCACAGACGTGATTCCAAATATCACAAACGTGACAGAAAATCAAAAACGCGATCCGAAGGTACGCAGACGCGAAAATGCCAAAATGTTGTCGGAAATGTCAGATCTGCAACCTCAAAAACACAAAATCTGCAACAAAAGATGTTAAATGCAAAAGGAACAAGGGTCCCACCGGGAGTGCCAAAATGTATACGGTGAAAATGGATAACAACAATATGGAAAGGCTAAATGAATTCAACCACAAAACCCTAGCCTAACAACAACAAGATCCACCATAACCTATGAATATTACCTAAGACAATGCAAATCAAATGAAATCACAAAGATTATACCATCACATGTCTAATAGGGTTTGGATCTCCATTTTTCCTATCTCCATTGATCTCGTTTGATATATTTGCTCTCAGATTTTATATGTGCACAAGAGCTCAACAAAGAACGGAAATGTGGTTGCAAGTAGGATCGCATATGAAAGTTCGAATGCTAGGATGCTTGATTAGAATGTGTATGTCCAGGGGTTGAATGCCTAAGGTTGATAATGAAGGAAGCATCTCCTTATATAGAAGACACTATAATAAATGGAAGGATAAGATTGAGAGGTGTAAAAGATAAATGGTCGGCTATGATTAGAGGGTAGGTAAAAGAAATAATAAAATAATGAGAAGGTAGGTAGTGTATGAATTAAGAGATGAATGACATGTGTCATGGGTGGAAAAGGTTAATGAATTAATTAAATAAATAAAGATTTATTTAATTAATAGAAGAAGTGGGATCAATTAAATAAATAAGATATTTATTTAATTTAGGAAATTGACAATTTAAATAAATAAAGGTATTTATTTAAATGAGAAATAAGGCTAGAAGAGGATAAATGAATTAATTAAATAAATAAAGATTTATTCAATTAATAGAAGAATTAGGCTCAAATAATTAAATAAATAAAGATATTTATTTAATTAGACATGACAATTTTAGGTGTCTACAGATATAATTTGATATTAATTCTGATTTCAATTTCAATTTTGATATCAAATTTGATATTGATACCAATTAATATTAATTTCAATTTATCAGTTTAAATTTTGATATCAAAATTGATGTTAATACCAATTGATATCAAAGAGACAAATTAACTACATAAATTTATATTAGTTTTAATTTTCATAGAAATTCATGATATCAATCTTGATAAATAAAAAATTTCAATATTCGTACAAATTGAAGATATTAAATTCAATTTTAAAGATAAACAATTTCAATATCAATTTCAATTTTGATATCAAATTGGATAGATATCTCAATTGTTATCAATTTCAATTTTATTATCAATACGAATTTAAATTTTGATATCAAATTTAAATTAAATCTTGTTGTTTTCTTAGTAAGAAAAACCATGTAATAAAAAATACATTTACAATCTACATAAAAAATATCAAAAATCACAAGTTCGCATTATCATTAAAAAAAATTAAATGGAATAGTTTCTATGGGTGATACAAAAGTGTAAATTTGATTAAAAATATCAATTTTAATGTCCCACTTTAGCCAAAAGGCGGGACACAGTATTGTCAATTGATCTTAACTTGATTTCATGAGTAATATGATTATAGTATTTCAGAAATGCCTACACAAGATTGATATATTATACAATAATTGGAAATTTGGTAGTATGAGCTATCCAACTTTCAAAAAATATTTTTAGTCATAGAAGACCTCTTATCTTCTTGCATTCTATTTCATAATTTTTGGAAGCTCACAATGCCTTGGTTTTAGAAGGCTATTTTCTAACATAGACATATACATTTGTATTCTTCATATCTGAACTTCATTTTTGGTGGCTTTGCTAGAGAAAAATTGCTTGCAATAATATTTCTAATTGTATTTAGAAAAATAAATCCAAATCAAACCTACATTTGGGCAATTCATGGTTGCTCTGGGTAGTTCTCATAAAGTTCATAAAGGGCTTAGGGTTTATTTAGTGATGAAATTAGAGAAATTTATGGCACTATATATTTGCAAGATATGGCTATGATAATATATTAAAGTGCATAGAAAATCTAAATTTCATATTATTTTAAGGGCTAGTAGATATAATTTAGAGCAATTTCAACAAAGAGGAAAAATGACTTGTGTTTGTGTGTTGTTATAGTATTTTGAAAGGAAATATGGCAATATTCAACAAGTGTGAAGAGATTCACTATGATGGTTGGCTTCAATGAGTCATAGAGGTGGTAGGATCTTCTTGAGAATTTTGTTAGCTTTGTGTTTTGAAAATGGATCATGAATTCACTATAGATTTTTTTATTTAAATTTTTAGAGGATGTAATGGTTCTAGAAGCCATATCATCTTTTGACATGGTTGTGACAATCTTATCAAGTGCCAATATACTCTTTAAAACTTCCTTTGTTTCCATCTTTATAGAATACTATTTTCATGTTTATCAAGAACTTACATGCTTGTAGGAATCTTTTTGGGTGTTGATGAGGTTTTCAAATCTTCTTGAATTGTTGAAGAGGTTTTCAAGACTTCTTGAATTACCAAAAAGGTTTCCACTACTTCTTAAATTGTCAAAACAAGGCGAGTGATAATGAAAATATTTGAACTAACATATCTTCTTTTATCAAAGATCCATGAGGTTATGAGAACCTTGTCAAGGGTTGATGAGGTTTCAGAAACCATGTTGAATGTCAAAAAAAGGTTGTGTGGATAGCTCTTTGAGTTGCTAGATCTTTTTCCTCCAACAATCTAAGAAAGCTAAAAAGGAGCTTCTTTCTAAAAAATTCCAAGATTTTGACTTCCTTTCACATGCTTGCATAGTAAAATTAGATAGTGTTGCATAATTTTTTTGAGAGTATACTTCACAAAGTGAGAGTAACATGACTATATTTTGAAAAAAAATGAAAAGAAAAGAAAAAAATATATAGAATTGTCAAAAAAGAGTGAAAGAACAAATTTGCTCAAGAAAATTGATATTTATATAGAAAAATAAAATAATTCTTAAAGTAAATAATTTGATTTCCTTCAATATTTTTAAAACTTGTACATGTTTGTGATGATTCATTGTATTACTACTGAAAACTAAAATAATTCTTCAATAAAAGGTAAAGTAAATATAGAGTAAAATAGTTCTTAAGTAAAAATTAAAATAAATAATGTTTATATGTATCTTCTTCTTTTTTTATTATTTATGTGTTTATGCGTGCATGTAATAAATTGAATATGTTAGAGCCAACGAAACATTCATAGGAGATCCCTACATTTAGTCAAATAACATTGTACAAGAGAGATGAAGCAAAGAAAGCTAGAATCACAATACTCATGCAAATGTGTGTAAAATATACATAGAAATTATAGTATAAAAAGGAAAGAGTGAGGAAAAGAGGTAGTTGAGATAAGTGGCCACCTCACATGTAAATAAAAAATGTGGAAACATGTATCATGTACAAATGATTTGGGACCAAAAAGAAATTCTCTAAATAAGTATAATTAACTAGATGTATGAAAAAGTAATAAAGTGGCTACATTACTAAAGATACTTTTCCCACCAACAAGATATGCATATACATATTATCAAAAGAGAATATTGAAATGATATATAATAATAATATCATAACTCATACAATATAGAAAGGCAAGAGTGAGAAAACAAGGTGGTTGATGTATGTGACCACCCTATGTCTAAATGACAAATGTGGAGATATTTGTCATGTATATGATACGAGACAAAAAAAATTATAAATAAACTTAATCAATTAGATGTGAGTAGGAGCCATAGGTAGCTACATGACTAAATATACTTTTTACATCTATAAAATATATTAAAAATGATATTGATATTAATATTTAAATGATGAAATGATATAATAATATGTATATTTGAAACTAAAATAGATATCTAAATATATCTTGCATAAAATTGAGATACTTATCTATCATATATACCACTTTCAATATAGACAATTCAAAATTAATAATCAAATAAATTTTTATAAGAGAAACAAAACAAACATATATAAAAAAAAATATTGACTTAAACATTACAAAATAAAATATATAAATAATTAAATGATATACAATAATATGCATATTCTAAAGTAGAATAGATATCTAAATATAACTTTCAAAAATTGAGATGCATATCTATCATAAATAATAATAACAATTTTAATAGAGACCTTCTATGAGAGAAATAAAGAAAAAAGACAAGGGTGAAGGAAGATAGTTGAAGTAAACAACCACCCCACTATAAATGACATGTGAGGAAACATGTGTCATATACACATGATTTGAGACAAAAATAGTCTCTAAATAAGCTTAATAAACTAGATGTGAAATAAGAGTCCTAAAGTAATTATATGACTAAAGACACTTTTCACAACAAGAAGATATTTTTAAAAAGTAATATTCATAAAATATCATAAATAATATATTTAAATAATAAAGTGATATAGAATAATATATATTTTCAATTAAAAAAATATTTTAGTTGTGTCTTTAAAAAAAATGAGATACTTATGTATGTATGTATGTATGTTGATAGATTTTTATACCAATCTAGATAGGCTAAAACCTTTTCCACTGAGAGTCGGGGATTGAAGGACATCCATTATGTCAAAATCATTCGACCCATGATTCCAACAAAATCCCTTATGATGTTAGGGCCTTGTACTCAACAAGACTTGATACCCAACGAACTCAATCTAAATCATTCAACTTCACCAACAAACCAAAGACCCATTGACCGTAAATAGAATTTTAATACAAACACTTTAAAACTAATATCATTTATCATCTTTAAAACATATACATTTAAAATACCCATACTAATTACTTAACACCTATGTGTTTTTTTTTAAGATGGTTAATGCTTTTAACTTGGAGCTATGAATTGGTGATGGTTTTTTTTAAGATGGTTAATGCTTTTAACTTGGAGCTATGAATTGGTGATGGGACCTCATGCTCAACATTAATACTCATCAATAACACTCTGAAGAGGTCTGAACTTTGGTGGCAAGAACACAACTAGGAGACTTCATCTCCAATGTAAACAATAACGCTCTAAGAGATTTGAACTTAAGTGGCAAGAACAATGTTGGTAGGAAATAGGGTTGTGAGGCACCACATATGTCATTTGAGTCATTTCTAGACCTATATATCCATTTTATACTCCTTAAATAGCCTTAAAACGCCTCTAATATATCTAAATAAGCTATAAAAGAGTAAAATATTATAGAATAAAAGACCAATTCATGGGAGTAAGATAATTAAGAATTATTATGAAAGGAAATAGTGAAAAGATAACACGAAGAGGCATTAAGAGGCTATTTAAGGGGTATATCATGGATATATGGGTCTAGAAATGACCCAAACATGTGGTGCCTCACAACCCTATTTCTTGTCAACAAACACAAATTGGGGGCATCGTCCTCAATGTAAACACTAAACAATAACACTCCAAAGGGATTTGAACTTCAATGATAGGAACATGAATGGGAGTCCTCATCCCCAATGTAAACACTCAACTATAACACCACATTAAAATTTGAACTTATCATAATGACAAAAACAACACCACTACAATTAAACCAATCCCAACTTGATACTTAACATATATGTTTTTAATTAAGATAAGAAACAAAACAAGGGCACTAACCCATTACACAACAACCTGAAGGCAACAAAAGGAGAGAAAATAAAACATGGGTGCAAACCCAAAACAAAACAAGGTCAAACATGCCTTTGATAGCAAGGCAAGAGACCACTGTAAAAACCCTGTCAAACCTGCAACAACCTAAAACCCAACTCAAGAATGGTAAGATTCACCCAAAACTTGACAATGAGGAGTTTTGGCAAGGGGAGAAGACTTTCCCTTCTGCTCGTGACAAACAACACTCCAACCAATACTGTCATTAGGAACATCCAAAGAAGGATCAAGCAGGGAGGACCCCGCAAAGTTTCTGTCAACAACAACAAGAAGTTGTTGCTACAGAACAACAACAAACTATTGCTACTAAACATCATCAGGAGTAGATTCACCGGGAGTAGATTGGAGTTGCAGAGCAAGAGCAACAGGCGTGGGAACCTCGGGGATGGAAGAGACCACAACAATAGTAAGGAGAGGGTCAACATAGGCTTCAGCAATAGTAAGGGGCACAACCTCATCTTGGGAGGAGACATCATCCTCCTGAAAGGAGTCAACAAAATCAAAATCAGAAGCATTGACAACCAAGTGATCAACAGTAGCATCCTTCCACCAAGTAGTAGCACCTCTGTGGTGTGAGAGAGAACAATCTGAAGCTAAGTGAGTCGTTGAGAAGCATCTTCGACAACGAAAGGGGAGGCCCTCATAATCCAACGATTGAGTCCATGGCCTATCCCCAACCATAAGAACCACATCCCTAGGGAGATGCGAAGAGATGTCAATATTGATTAACAAGCGAGCAAAGGTAGAATGACCGATGGAAGATGAGGCATCATCAACCTTCAAGAACCAACCAATATAGTTACCAATGGCCTCATAACAAGAATGCTCCCAAAAGTGAAGGGGAAGATTAGGAAGGTGAACCCATACCGGACGCGCATTAAGTGGTTTAGTTAGAGGGTTAAAAGAAGTTGTCCAGGGCTTAACAGAGAGAGAGTGAACTCCTCAAGCCCACAACTTGCCCAACACCAAGTCACGATCATAAGAGGAAGCAAAGGATGCAATGAAAAAGCCTTTAGCACATGGAAAAAGCTCAATGCTATGAGCAACTAAAGGCTTCCAAGAATCACTCACACAAAGATGGAGATCCGAGAGAGAAGGCCAAAACCCAGCAAATGTGCAAACCTACGCACAACGTTGGTAGAAATCGACATTGTCCACAACATCCTGTCCACAAACCACCACAAGAGAGGTTTTGGCACAAGGAAGAAGATGAACCCCCTTGGGGGGTTGAGCAACAAATCTGGCCACATGAGCAAAGCTGCTCCTACCAACAAAAAAAGAAGGTCTGGAAGAGACCTTAGCACCCACAACAAGGTCACCATCAATACCCACTGTGACACCAACCACAACGACACCCGTGAGAGGGAGAGGGGAACCCAAACCTCCAAGCGCAGAAGCAAGCTCAACACCAGGAGACAAAAGAGCATCCTTGATAGAAGTGGCATGAGCATTCAAACTTCTTTGGGCAGGAGAGCCGTTAGCAAGAGTGTGAGTTACTCTCCAATGTTGCACCCCTACTTAACACCTATGTTTAAACTATTATCAGGTAGTGATTAAAAATTGGATCATCCTCGAGAAGCCCAAGATTCAAGTATCGTACATAGGAATAAAGCAGATCACGTTAGTGAAAGAATTGAAAAATGAGATGGATGTACTCGTAGACCATGCGAGACATAGGCATACGTTAGAGAGGCCCCTCCGTATTGGATGGATATACACTTGATACGGTCCAATACTTTACAGATCCACATCAAGTTAACGGTGAAGCTGTTAAGCAAGGCATCAAAGAATTTATTAACTGGAAAGATCAATCCACGTCATGTCACGCAATGCCCTAGTCTAGTCAATTTTGGAAAAGATGAGATTCCTTCCTTTCCAAGCCTGATTTGTCACTCATCTCTCTCTCGTCTATCTAGAATTTACAACCCTTTTCAATCTGCATATTTTTTAATTATTCCGAATTAGGGCAAAAATCATCCTCCTCCTCCTCCCCCTCCTCCCGGTGCCACTTTCCTTGTGTCTTACGGAGAACACAAGCGTCAACCCCACGCACTGCATTTATCACATTAACAACCCCCAACATATATAACCTTCTCACTTTATTTAGTACCCCATTAAGCGTGGGTCCACTCAGCCTCCGCGCTCATACGCTGGATTCTTCTCATTCCCCCGATTTAAAAGGGAACAGTCCCAACACCATTTATTATGCATTGATTTTGAAGAGAGTCTTAGAAAAATAAAATAGAATATTAGAAAAGAATATGCACACATCCATGATATAAACGTTTGTCGAGACTTTTCAATCTAGGTCAAAAAAACTGGTGTAAGGGGTCAGACTTTAGGAGGGTGGAAGGTTCACTCTCAACGGTGTATATTTAAGTGCATAGATAGAGATAAACTCTATAAATAGTGCATTAGGTATTGAAAGTGAATCTAGGGGAATGGATATACTAATCTCAATTTAATTCTTTTTTATATTTATTCAAAAATTAATCATACCTGAAAAAGCACATGACAGGAAGGATCGACCGTCAAATTTAAGATAGAGATTGGCGCCGGAGCTTTGCTTTTAAGTCTCATTCATCCTTGGACGTCGTAACGAGGAGAATGTGGTAAGGCGGCCGCTAAGGCAGACTTAAATGTGTTCTCTCTCCAACCTGGAATTTCGGGGGTGCTCGTTCATCCGACCAGCCGTTTAAGAGGAGGGAAGATCGCCTTGTTTTTCGACGGAAAATAAGGGGGGCTTGATTTTGGAGGGCCCCGCCATTAACATGGGTGGTGTGCCCAAGTCAGCGGGCTCGAGAGTTTCATCATGTGACCGGCTCCTGATTTTTCTGACATCTGAGGCTCGCGCCGACACAGTCCGCCGGACGGAATGATGACGTGTCCAACGTGAATGAAAAGGATCCACGGACTGAGATGACACGGTGCCGGTTGAGGCGCCACACAAGACCCCGAATTTTGCGTGGCAAAGCGTCCACGTTGTACTTTTGACCGGGAGAGGCGGTAAGGGTAACAAAATATAGTGGGCTGCTGAGCATGATGATGTGGTCACCGACCGTCTGACGATGCGGCAGGCAATGACTGGCCAATAACATGCGAAGCCCGGTGTGACCTGACCAGACCGGTCCGGACGTGAACTGAACTTTGGACTGCAAAACTTTGAACTAACTCGTGTTAAAGTTGGGGCTTCGTCTTGTTTACTTAACCGGGTTCTCCCGGTTTTTAATTTGGACGTCAGTTTTTCTTATCGCTTTTACTTTTTCTTGTGTGGCGTGCAAAGGCCTTGCGAGGCTACAAATTGGAGCGCCCATTCTTTGTAATCTGTGGGAGGCGTAGCATTCAGAATTACCCCTGCCTTGAAGAAGAAGAAGAATTAAAACCAGCCAGCTACTCGCCGTCTGGTATTTTAATTCAACTTCTTCTTCCAATTTGAGATTGAGATTGAGATCGCGTTGTGCAGTGCGTGTGATTCAAGATTAGATCGATAGGAAGGAAGAATCTATCTTGAGCTTGCAACTCTTTGACCTTACTCAAAATATTATTAGATTAGATTAGATTAGCCGTGTTTGTTAGCACCTGCCAAAGCCTTTTGTTTGTTTTTTCACTGATTTTCCTCCCCTTTTATTTAAATTCGGGTTCCTTAGCTTGCTGCGTGCGGTAAGCCTTGGGCCGCTTGCTTTCTGTGCTTTTCCGCGTACATATTTTCAGTCCTGCTGTTGTTGTTGGTCGTGATAAGAATGAGGCTCCAGGTTCCAACCCCTGTAGTCATGGAGACTGAGGATTATTTGAAGGAAAAAGAAGAAAATGAAGTGAGTCAGGATATGTGGAGTTTGATGAAACCAGAGCCCCGGGGCGATGCTTTTGCTTCGCTTCTGGCAGGCGATGGCGGAAAAGATTATAAATTTGATGCAAAGTTTGCTGCCCCTTGGGATTTGGTGGCTCCCAAGCCTTATGTTCCTCTTGCCAGAAGCCGCAGCTCGTTGAGTAATGACAGTCTTCAGCTTTGTACCGAAGGTCTCGGATGCGAGAGCTGCGACTGCTTGTCTGAAATTGCGGACAAAAATTTGCCTCAAGATGAGGAGATCGAAGTCCCCTTCGAGGAAGAGGAAAATGAAGAGGAAGAGGAAGAGGAAGTTGAAGAACTTGAAGAGAAGAATCATCCTGCAAGATCATTTCCACCGCCTCTTCATTCACTTTGCGCCAGCAGCGCAGCACACTTGCGATCTTTCAAGAAAGACGGCCGTTTCGTGTTGCAGTCTGTAAAGGCACCGTTGCTGAATTTTCTGCACTCGCATCGTGAAGGCGGCCGTCTTCAAATGCATCTCGTCAGCACAACGGAAGATGACGATCTTGCCCTGCCTTTGGTACCAAAGCCTCAGAATGGAGTGCTTCCAGAAGAAGATATAGAAGGAGGATTTGGCGAGGATCAAGCACCGCAAATCTTTTCGAATCCTGTATCGTCCGATATTCCAGCAGTCCATCAATCGAAGCCGCTTCCGGAGCCGGAGGATTCCTCAGGCAATCATTGCGATTCCAGCATGGAATGCAACAAAAGTACCGCCCTGGAATTCAAAGTCACCTGCAACAGGCCGCCGGAGAAATGCAAAGCCGTCGACAACGAATCTTCAAATGGAAAGCGCGAGATTCAGGAGGGCAAATCTTCTCCAAAACATTCTGCATCCTGTCAAAATATTTATAGCGGCTGGAGGACCGAGATAGCGGAGCAAAACAGTGCTGTCTTTTGCCAAAACTGGCAGAAAGCACAGGGTTTGCCAAATTATCCTCTATACAAACTCAAATATTTGGAAGCCGTTAGCATGATCAATGTCCATGTCAATAATGTTAATGATCATGCGCAGTTTGCGAAGTTCCGGGTGACCGATCTGGGATTGGGAAGGTGTCATGACGCAAATTCCTTGTGCGTCTGGGGAAAATATCCGTGCATCGCTACCAGCTCGTAGGGAAAACTGTATTCGCAGACTCCTGTCGGAAATTCCGAGGGTACTGTCTCGTCTGACAGAGAGGGGAAGGTGATTATTTGAGCTGCTTTTCTGCATCATCTGGCAAATAATTTCAGTGATTCCACGGTGCAGGCAGTGGTGACTGGCATTCCTATATTAATTCATGTTTTTGTTAATATTACTACTACTCCGCTTAATGCAAGCTTGTTTTTTGGTTAAAAATGATTCTCTGCACTTGACCTTTTAATTGGAACCCTTTCTTCTTCGCCATATTTACCATGCACAATTCTCTGTAAATATGCCCTGTCCGAAGAACAGGAACAGATAAAATTTTAAATGCATTTTAATGTTTTAAATGCACCGACTCTTCTTCCTCTACAACTGATTGTGCTTATTGACACGAGAAAAAAATCAGAGTTGCATTCGATAACGCAAAGGAATTTCTTTCCTCTGCTGATGTCAATCTTTCGTGCACTGTTCTGAGGAGACAAAATATGTTCAAATATCACCATAAATTATCTTATTTGTGAAATCAAATCACTTTCCCTTTTTCAGAAAAAAAAATAAAAAAAATGGAATACTCGGAATGATCTGGTGGTGTAAGAGCAATCTTATCACTGGCAAACCAAGGCAATCATATTCGCCAGATAAACAAAGACAATCTTGGTGGGTTATCACTTCTTCGTGGAATTCAGTTCACAATCTAATGGGGGACCCTTTCTTCCTTTATTTACGCCTTGTTAATCTTGCAAATCGGATTAGGTAATCGGTCGTCGACATTTCGAAGGAATTGTCTGTCTGTCTTCCAAACATTAGAGCAACTTGTGGAAAGACCTAATTGGATGTTTAAGAGCCCTTTAAATGTACAAAGATTCACTGATTTACCAAGGCTATATAATCAAGCAACATCACGTTAACGAAATGTCAAGTCCATAGGAGAGGACAAAAGTTCTTGGCTACCTAGCTTCCGTTGGTGGGTTAGTTGTGTTTATGAGAAATCATCAATATATTAGTTTGTGCTTATGAGAAATCATCAATATATTAGTTTTTTATTATTTAATGATGAATACTATATATTTTGATTATGATTATAAATATTTTGTAAGAAGAATTTAAATAGTGAGAGTTAAAAGCATTCTTAATTTATTGAAATTAAATGGTTTTGAGGTTGAGATGATGATTTTGGTATTGTTAAAAGGGATGTATTAAAGTTTTTAAAATATAAGAAAAATTTAGTCAATATTTTTTTACATTAAATCATAATTTATGGGTACAAACATACGTCAGAATAAGATTATTTATTTTTTTAAATATTTTTTTATAATTTTTTTGTTTGGTCAAAAATATAAAAATATGCCACATTCTTGAGACATAAGAGAAAATATGGCTAAATTTTATGTCCAAACATATTAAGTTTATGAGAAAGGAGTGTATGCACAAATTTTACATAGCACCACATGTTAGGGGGTGTTTGGGCAATGAGTGTTGTTCGCATGAACAACACCTTTAGTCATCTAAATAGACGAGTTTCATATGATTTTGGAAGAAGGAATGCATAAAACTTTTCATTACATATATGAAAAAAGTTAATCAATATTTTATGCATTAATCATAATTTTTGGGTACAGGTCTATGTCACAATATAATTTATTGGTTTTAAAGATGTCTCCTTCAATAAGATTTTTTTGGTTTGGTCAAAAGCATAATAATGTGTTACATTTTTGGGATACAAGATAAATTGTGTTAAAATTCTATGTCCAAACATGCTAAGTTTATGAGAAAGGGGTGTTTGCAGAAATTTTACATGGCATCACATATTAGCGAGTGTTTGGGCAATGACGAGTGTTCACATGAACAACATCTTTAGTCATCTAAATATGAGATGAGTCTCATATGATTTTGGAAGAAGGGACGCATAAAACTGTCATTACGTATATGAAAAAAGTTACTCAATATTTTATGCATTAATCATAATTTTTGGGTACATGTATATGTCACAATATAATTTATTGGTTTTAAAGATGTCTTCTTCAATAAGATTTTTGTTTGTTTGGCCAAAAGCATAATAATGTGTCACGTTCTTGGGATGCAAGATAAATTGTGGTTACATTTCTATTTCCAAAGATGCTAAGTTTATGAGAAAGGGGTGTTTGCACAACTTTTGCATGTCATCGCATGTTAGGGGGTGTTTGGGCAATGAGGGGTGTTCACATGAACACCTTTAGTCATCTAAATAAAGGTGGCATCACTCATTTAGTCGACGCTTATTTTGTAGGCATTTCTATGAAGGAGTCTGGGCTTAAAAAAGAAAATACTTTAAATATTAATTAATAGTGTATTGGTGAAAATTACATATCCATGCCCTTATTGCTTATGTTGTAGGCCTACTTTGACTAAGGTGTTGCAAATGTAATAACTAGTTGACAAGTGACATATTCTTCCTTAAATTTAGTTTATGAGATCACATATACTTATCTCCTTTAACATTGGTCCACGGGTTTTCATTCATGGTCTCTAGACCTTTTATTCATCCCTAGATTAGATTTGTAAGTGTAGACTTGACTGGAGTCACTTTTGTACTCACAAATTTAAATCTTGAAATTTTAAAATTTAAATTTACATGTCACTAATCCTTTTACTAGTCACTCTGAACCAACTTGATGCACATTATATTGATTTAAGTTCTTAGAATTATTGTATTTAAGGAAATTCATTCACTCATTTGAAATAAGGAATGTTGGAGTTTGAGAAGAACATTTAGATCTAAGGGCTTAAAAGAGAATCTATTCTACATGTATTTTCGAGTAATTTAAGTTTGGAATTGTGTCACTCTTTAATAAAGGAAACAACCAACATAAATACAATTTTGCATTCATGTTTCAACTTTTAAAATGATATAAACTAATAAAATGTAGGATTGTTAATATTATTTATCATTATAATTTTAAGTATTCTAAAAATAAATTGGATATATTTTCTTATAAATTTAACAAAAGAATTTTAAATGCTATTTTTTTTTTTAATTGAGGTCAATGGAATGCCACAAGAAAACTAAGTAATGAGACCATTTTGATTGAAACCACCACTACTAATTTTTTTAATATACTTTTTAAGCTAATTTTTTATAGCAAAGTTTAAAAAAGCATAAGAATTTTTTTTTATTGAAAAATTGCAAATTTTAAAATAGATATAATTTATTTATTTTTAACAAATGTGATATGTTTTTCAATTTTTTAGATTTGATATAATTATAATTTTATATTTCATTTTTTTTATTTTCTAGGGTTTGAATTCATTTTGTTTACATATAGTTTGATTAGGGTTTAGGTTCATAGTATGCTATTTTCTAGATTTGGTTTCTTTAAAGCTAACTCTTTTGGACTAACTAGTGGTGTAGCTTGTCTTTCAGTTGTCCAAAGTTGAAAATACAAACTACTAACATATTTATTGGATACAAATTGGAGTTTTCTTTTAGTGTGTTTGTGTTTTTATAGTTTAGATCACATTTCATTTTCTAAAGATCAATGAACAATTGTATTTCATGTTTGGTGTGCTTGCACATTCATTGGGTGGACCCAAACTATTATACGTGTATCATCTCCCCTCACCTTTGTGGATCTTGGGTGTAAGAGAAACGTATAAGGACACCCATTATTTTGTTTAGTAGGAGGCCTTCTTGGAGATTTCATCACCTCAAGGTTCGACCTCAAGCACGTACCTACAATGAGATATATAAAGGGATGAGAGTGAAAACTAAAGTCCAATCCTATTAGGTTGTGGACAAGCATGTGCAAGTGTTCCCTAGTGATGCAAGACACTTAGTGGTGAGAATATAGGTTTAGTCATGAAAGCTTGAATGACACATACTAGGTCTCCATGTTCTAGCCTTACGTGCGTGTTATTGGAGACCTTACTATGAACCTTTTTGTGTTTAGAGGTCAGCCTATTGACATCACTTGATTGGTGCAAGGGATGCAGATCATACCCTGAAAATCACTCCAAATGTACCTCTCACATTAAGATAGAAATCCCTATGTTATAAGTTTTCTTTTGAACCTTTTGGGTTAAGGGGAAAAGTGAGACAAATATTAGTTGAGCTTACGCTACTGAGCCTATGTCGTTAAACCTGTAGCTATCGACTCTTGAGTCTTGATAGGTATTTTGTCATTGAGGCTTGACGAAGTGATATTATTTTGACCTTAGGTTACACTTTCTTAAGAGTGTTTTTATATGTCGTAAGACCCATTTATCCAATTTTCCTTGGGTCCCATTCCAGGGCCCCATTTTTATTACCATTTTAGAGTTCAAAGAGTCTCATACAACCAAGACAAGTGTATTCTCTTGTTTGATGTATTTTCTTGTCACATTTATCACAAAACAAGTCATAGTCAAACAAAAATTTTAAGATTTTAGATAGATTTAGGCAAGCATTCACCAAACCTATGTTTCTGAGAGTACTTGCATATCTGAAAGATTATATTGCATTTATGTGAGGTTTTCCTACATTTGTGTAGGGTTTCATTACATTTTTACAAAATGTTCTTATAGTTCTATAAGGTATACTTGTGTATCTAAGAGGTCTTACTGTGTTTTTGATTGGCAGAAAATATCAACTCAAACAATGAGTTAGACCTATACTCTAGATATTGGTTTTTAGCCTTAGATTGGACATTTTCTGAGTCCATCATAGTCTTGCTACCATTTATTCAAACATATATGATATTAGAAAAAATTGTCCTCCTAAGTTGGCACCTTGACAACCTTTCTTGCATTTGGTCATCCTCCAAATTAGGGTTCTTTGGTTCCAAATTTTCAAAGGTGCTTGTGACACAGTCTGTTGCATGGAATTAGTTTTCTAAGGTAGTGGATTAGTATTTTGGTGCATTTGGGTAGGTTGAGCACAATTATTATTGTTTCTACATATTTGTTGCTCCTTCCTGCATTTTTGTCACCTATTATTGTGTTTATGCTTTAGGAAGCTGCGTTTTTGCAATGTTTTGCCTTGTTTTTTACCTATGCTATTGGATTTTTAATTCAGTTGAACTTCAATATATTTTGAGTCTCTCAACCATATCATCTTGGGTTCATAGAATTTTTTATCAGGGGACATCAATATCATTCCAATCCTTGCTTCATCTTCTAGTCATTCCTAAAGTTCTCATTTCACCTTCTTCACCATACCAAAATCTTGTCAAAACCAATTCATCATCAAGAACTAAAAATCAAAAGTTGTGGATTTCATAGGATTGCCCATGCCTTTCACACCACATTTGCCTACACTAGTCCTTCATGATTGTTTATTGCAAAGCATGTATTGTTGTTGATGAAAGATAATCTAATTATTAGATCTTGCTACTAGGAGTATTTTTTAATATAAAATATATCTTATTTATGTCATTTTTTAAACTACCTTTTAGAATTTTTGCATTTTATTGGTATAATTATATTTCCAAACTATTTTGGAAATTATTCATATTAGTGAAACTTTCAAAACCCTTTATTTCTCTAGTTTACTTCACGTTTTCTAAGAATTTAGTTGGATGTCTCACTATATAAGTATAAATATAAAGAGTCTATGATGAATTTGGTGTTCATGTCATTGAAAATGTATTGAATGTAAGTATACCCTATGGAGTTAGTTTGAATATTTTTATCTCATTATTTTGAAATATTTCATGAGACTATTTATAATGAACTCATTTAAAGATAACACTTTTCTTGTGATAGTATGAATCATTTTGTTAAATAAAAAATAAAAAATAATTTATCTATTTTTGTCCATCCATGAATTATAATGAAAATTCAAAAATTAGGATCACTCTAAACCCTTCCCCATCTCCTCCTTTCTTTTTCTTTTTTAATAACCAACGTTAGCTTAAAAAATTACATCGCCAATATTACACATCTGATAACAAGAATTATTTTTAATCATAAAATCATTCTCCAATTTATAATATTATGAAATAGTTTCCATGTTAGGAAGTGTATGAAATCCTTTATCTTTTGAATCTAACCTTTATTTTAGGATTTTTGTAAAACAATTATGTAAGTCCCTTTGTGTTAGCAATACAAGACATGGAATAATTGATCTATCTCATTGGTCAAGAATTGGTCATAAGGGACCCTAGGGAAGTCATTTTCCATCTTGGTATATGATTTCCTTCTCGAGAGGTTAGATCCCTATTATTTTATTTTATTTGGTTAATGTTCCAAAAAAATATCAACAAATTTGTCCTAAAAGGATGACCCACACCAAAAAATAGAATCTTTGTATATTTTGAATGAGTTCAATATTGAGGAGATTTAGCTCCGATGGGTATTCCTTTATGTATAACTATGTGTTTCCATTAGATTCTCAAGAATGCAAATAGGTAGCTTCCCACGTCCTTTCCCCATAATTGACAAAGAAAATTAAAAAATCAAATAACCAACTCCAACCACTAAACATGTGGTTGTTTTTAGAAATTAAAGCTCACAAAAACCAAGTTGTAAAGTACCATGTGCCTCAAAACTATTTACCCCAACATTTACTTGTTGATACTAAGTTTTCCAAAAAAATCATTTTTCCAAGTGCAACCCACAAAATATCTAACCAATTTCACACACAACTTTACAAATGGATCTAAATAAATATTTAATGTGGCTGAACATATCTCCTAAGATGCACCACACATATACATTTATTTTACATATTAGAACAATTCTTTTCTTGTGTAAGGCATTAAATACCCTTTTCTTAACAATGAGGAAGGTCCAAGTTATTTTATTGATACTATAAATTATCATACACTACCTTAATATGAGCCACAAGCTACAACATGGCGAGGTATTTAGAATACAAAATGGAAGTTTATTTAGACTTTAGACGATGTTTCTTTATTATGTATAATTGATATTTTCAAGACAAATTTGTACATGTAATGTTTTAATTATTCTAAACCTACTAACGTGTCTAGTGATGAGGATTACCATTTGAGTACTGCCAATGTAATTTAGATAATAATTTTCTCTTTGAAGATGAAGGAATAATAATCACGCAAATTGATGATCATAGTTGTATTTCTCATGAATTTGAGTGAGACATTGTGTTCAATAATTGTTATGTTGACTCATGTACTATGAAGGATGAGTGCATTGTAGATTTTAATGATTCACCTTTTTCTAATTGTTGTAGTGATTCTCTAATTGGTGAACTTGATTGTGCTTCACATGTGCCTAATGCAAGTTTGAAATGATCCATCATGATTTGAGACCTCCTAAGGTGAAATAATATTGTATAAGAGGTCAAGTGATGATGACCATACACTTTAAAGTAATAGTACTTCAAGATTCGTGGCACTCTCTGTTTTATCACCTAATTTGAAAACTATCATTTTATTATGTAGATGAGGGATAAGAAAATATGCATATGGATTTTTCATGACTATGGTGAGTTACCATTGTATTGCATGCAAATGTATTAAATGGAATATGATTATGAACTTACCTTATTCAAACAACTACATGTAAACCTCAAAATGATATGTTGATATATTGATGGAGGATATGTGGTTTCTCATTGATCCAAGAACATGATGACATGATGAAGATAATTGAATGATTAAATGTACATCATAAATGGAGAGATGATTAAAATGAGAGAAGATGATTGTAAATATATAGTTATTTAATGAAGAAAATCAATGGCTAAGATTCAATGTCAAATGGA
Organism: Cryptomeria japonica; assembly: GCF_030272615.1. Taxonomy (NCBI): domain Eukaryota; kingdom Viridiplantae; phylum Streptophyta; class Pinopsida; order Cupressales; family Cupressaceae; genus Cryptomeria; species Cryptomeria japonica. The sequence goes on along the minus strand of NC_081411.1, from coordinate 576,384,036 downwards.
TGGCTAGGATTGAATAGTGGTGTGGGCCTAGATTGGAGGCTTAGCTTTATGACAAATGCCAGAAGGATAAAGGATGTGTAAGGGCTAAGTGTTATCACACATAGGGAATCTCATGAAAGAGACGTGTATATGACATGTGTAAGAGATAGGGTGGCTTGTGAAAGTGACATGTGTATGACACATGTAAGAGATAGGGTGGCTTGTGAAAGAGACATGTGTATGACACATGTAAGAGGTAGGGTGGCTATAATGTGATATTTCAAGCTCACACATGTGTGAGCAAGAGGATGGTAGGGACACTTGTCCCATGATGACAATTTTAGATCTCAATCCATGTAGATGGATTCAAGTGCTAGGATTTAGTGGACAAAGATTGAAGGTGATATGGGATTAAATAATAGGGAAAGTGGTAATGAGGGTTAGATAGCTTAAATCAATTAATTAAGTATGAATTAATTAATTGATTTAGTTAGAAGGTATGTGGGATAAAGTTAGGCATAAATAAATAAATATAAATTTATTTAATTGATGGTGAAGGATAAAGACAAATGATAAATTGAATAAACAATAAATATTTATTCAATTGGCTATGATGGATTGAAGTTAAGTGTGGTAAGGTATGGGGAAATTTATGTGTCTATGTAGCATCCTAAATTGTACTCCCTTACAATTTGGTCCACATTTGGGCCCTCATCTCAGTGTTCATGTCCCTAAGCTAGACTAGGACCTAATTTTTCTCATACCATTCAAATCTAGGCTCCTTTTCTCTTTTCACATCACATGGCCTCCTTGTTCTGGCCCTTAAATAGGGTAGGACCAAGGTGTCGCACCATGGTCCTCAATAGGGATAGGGAGTGGTTCCTTGGTCCTTTAAAAAGGGACCTTAATTTGGTCCCTCTTAATGGTCACAATGAGTTGGCGGGAATGTGATCTCCATGTCGGCCTATGTCAGAAATTAAGGTGTTTTTCAATAGGCAAGTATAAAAGGAGGTCCATCCCTCTGATTTCATGATAACAAGAGAATCATAAGGCGTTCAATCAATCCGTATTCAAGAATTGAAGCATTCATCATCAAGCATTTCTAGAGATCTTCAAGGCTATATATTCTTCATTTATCCATTATGGAGCAGCATTACGTCATTCAAATGCAAGCATGTGTGCATGATTAGGGTTTTGTCATGTTCATGCCATTTCATTCAACATATATGGTTACATTCAAGAAGAAAAACATCATTATCAGTCATTGCAGGTCTGAGGTATATCTTTCCATCATTTATTTCAATATTTGCAATATTTAATTCGAGCTTAATTCCTAAATCGAGGTTTTACTTAGGCAAGCCCCTATTACCAACCTATTTCCCCTTCTTTTTGTGTGTAGGAAACATGTATGGAGCTACGATATTTAGAATAAGCATTATTTATAGCGACGGATTGATCCCCCATTGGAGTGTGAAAATTTTGGAGAACCAGGGCAACGGGCACCAAGGTCCTGACATTTTAGGAGCTCTTTCTAGGAATATGTTTGAATATACTTACATTGCTCAGATCTAGGTTCATGTCTCAATCTCACAACTATAGCTTGTTGTTTATTCATTTCTACTTCAATTTCTAGCACTTTTACCCTAAATTTAGCAACTCAACTCACAAAAGAGGGTTTATTAATTCACCTCATAAAAACCCCCCTAATCCAATCGTAATTCTTGGTCTTAATCCTTGCTGGTTTGTGACTAGATCTATTGGATTGGAACCCTCTTTTGAATGTAATGGTCCTTAAAGTCATAAATTAGCATTTTTTCTTCCTTCTATGGTGAAAACCCTAATTTTCCACCATTATAGTCTACAACTCTAGCTACTAGTTCTACACTAATTATATCCTAAATAAGAAATTAATTTTACCATACAATACATTTTAGAATATAAAAACATGTGTTCTAGACTTAGGACCATGACCATCAACTTAATACTCTTAAACACAATGTCAAATTATTTGAGAGTGTAGCGTCGTAAATTGTACACCCTTAATTAGGGTTGTACAATTTCACACTTAGGTTAGCACCCACCTTAGTGTGTTGTATTTTGCATTTTTAAGATTCCTTTAGGCATTTAATTATTAATTTAATTAAACCTAAAGTTCTCTCTTATCATTCCACACATTATAAAATTGGGCCCTTAACCCTAAGTGTGCCCCTTTTTATTTCTTCTTTAATTAATTAATCAATTAAACCCTAATAAGGTCCTATTTTGACCTTCAAGGCCCGATTTCGCATATATAAACACCTTGGATTGTCACACCAAGGTAGGATTGACTTTCTAATCATGATACCTTGCATCCATAAAAACTTGGAAAAAATTTGATCGAACCATGGTGATTCGCCTTGATCCTGACTTTTTCTCCCTGAATTTCGAGATCGTGTTTTGGCAGTATTATAAGGTTTAAATCTTTCTTTGTGCAAAATTATATCAATTCTAGGTTAGCTTATGATTAAAATTAAATTTTGGGTTTCATATATATAACCCTTTCTTTCCTCATTTGAAGGATCCATCTACAAGCAATTGAAGGAGACCTCTTATGAAGTGAAAGTGCAGGTTTATGTGAAGTCTACAATCAACAAATTCATCGACAATCAAGTCTTCATCAATATTTTTCATCAATCATGGAATCTCAAGAGATATTAAAGAATAATGAGGAGATCACCAACTGTTGATTGGCTTGTACCTCTCCCTTAGGGTTTGGTAATATGATTTCATGTTATTTTCATATCTCTATGTGATTTTTTAGATCTACACATCATTCATTTTAGATTTACATCATTGCTTTAGATCCATATTACATTTGTGATTTGAAGCATTTACATTATGTTCATTTAGGGTTTTTAATCCAAACATAGGGTAGAACTCTAGTTTTGCATTCTAGCTCATAAGAATCTTACAAACAAATGAGATTCTAGGGCACACACACTTTTCAATACATTATTGACTATTTGTGGAGGTGGAAATCACCAAAACAAGGGGTTTGACTAAGAGAGGGATGAAATCCAACTCGACTTGGCAAAACCCTATATAGTCACCCATACACCATTTTTTAGATCGTAGGTGTAGGTATAAGATTTTGACAGAGCTATGAACTTTTGGGAAGTAGAATTTGTAGGTTCAAGTTCGAATTTAGGGGAAGGCCCCAGATCCCTGGGACTGCCCAAGCTGCCCATTTGCAAATTCCAGACTTTCAGTTCAACACAGTAATAGGGACCAAAGCGCCCAACACCCTGGTCTGACTAAATCATGCTCAATTTTTGGTGATAGGTGCACATCAGATTTCATTACTTGTTCTGTAATCTATACCTTAGTTTCATTTTTGTATCTTTCTATTATTGCATTTAACATAGTTGCTTTCATACATTCCACTAGCTTAGTTTGTTTGCACTCTACATCTGATCCATTTCACTTTCATAACAAAAAAGGAATAGAAACCCTAAGAGTATTCCTTGACTCTCTTTTACAAGAGTTAGTCAAAGAGAATCACTTTCTTAGGAGCTTTCATATTCCAATTCATGAATGAGTGGGATTAGGTCTTGGCTTACCCGATTCCATTTTCACCCTACACAGAGAGAAAGTGTTGATACACTTTGTCTAGAGCCTTTGTACATAATAAAATTAGGTTCCTTTGTGCGTTGTTTTCTTTTTCTCTAATTTTTTGTTTGAATTTTTTTTTTTTAATGTTTTTTTTGGTCTTTGAAGCTCTCTTTTGTCAATGTTCTTGAATAAGGTGGCTATATGTAAATGATATCAATAAGAATTTTCTAAGTAAATGATGTTCTGAATTATTCTTTTGGTAAATAATGGATAAGATTCAAGTTTTAGATTTAAATATTAGTTTTGGATTACATGGTTGTACGGGTATCCCTATGAAATTATATTATTATATTGTATACTTCTTTAAAAAATTTCTAAAATCTTATTTATATCTAATGCACCTTAATTCTCTTGAGTTGTTGGGCTTGGTTGTTGCAACCAAACATTTTGTAAGAGAAAAATAAAGTTCTACCTTTTCTAACATTGTGATTCCTATCTGAACAACAAGCTTCATTACTTGAAAGTTGATATAAGATCCTCAAATATGCTTGAAATGAATATTAAAAAGGTAAAAAATGAGAAAAGAAAAAATATTATAAAACTCAACTACTTGGAGGGTTTGAGTAAATCTACTAGGGTTATGGATGCCTAGCTAGTACTATAGATATGCTTTGAATGAAACCACAACAACAACTCATTGTGGCTATAGATGATTGATTCTAATCCTCTTACAAACTTTAGAAATAAATATCAACATCTTTACTTGAATTACTTCATCCTCTTTTGGATCTTCCATAACTTGTTTGGCTATTTGTGCATTCTCTCTTCTTTTGGTTTCTTCACCATCACTTTAATAATTTTTAGGGTTATGACCTCTTCTTGTATCCTCTTTTACATCATCCAACTAGATATACACATTTCTAATCATTGCAAACATTTTTTTTTTCTATTCTTCTAGCAATATAAGTAATACTTTGGCCTCTACCGACTATTTGTGAAAGGATATCAATTTTAGATTTGTTATAAACTACCTAAAACTTAGTGTTCCCTTTACACATTTCTTTTGTAGACTACATTAATTCAATGATCTATTTACAACTAGGGCCTTCTTTCATCACTCCCACAAATTTTAAGATTCCAAACCTTAGTTCTTGATAATCTAATTCCTATTTTCAAGATTTAAAACATGCTTTAATAAACTCTAATTCAATCATGATGGAAAGATCTAATCAAAAAATATCCAACCATATGTGAGACTGCTCTAACACATTGAATAACCACAAAATAAGATTAAAAATTCAAATTTCAAATTATGACTACTAAAAATTAATATAAAAATAAAAGATACATTTGATTGTTAAATATGCAATTATGTAAAACCAAAACTCTTGCAACTTTCATTTTTCATATGTTCAAATTCGTATTGAGTTTCCTATAGTTATGTTTGCATAGATGCTAGTGTTGGTGTGAAGAAGATAGTTTCTTGTTCTTGTTTCTTGTAGCTTGTTGTAGGTTGTGAGGAATTTGTTGCTAGTTCATTTCAATAAAATGATGTGATTTTACCTACAAGTATTGGTGGTTTTGTTTTTTATTTTCATTTAAATACTAGAAGTTAATTGTAAAGAGTTATTTATGGTAAAATATTTCTTTTTCGGATGCAATAATTGATACCCATCAAGAGTCCTTAAAGGTTGATCTGTATCAAAGACGTGTTGAACCCAAGTCACGATTGAGAGGGAGGGGGGTGAATTAGTTCAAAACAGAAATTAATACAACACACAAATAATTAAACAACAACACACATTCAACACAACAACACCAAGAATTTCTATGTGGAAAACCCAAAAAGGGAAAAACCACGATGAGCACCTGCCCATAAAAACATATTCACTATGTATATCATATTACAAAAAGAGCTCATTGCTCCGGACTTGCAAACCAAGGCTAATTGGTCATGGAGAAAGATACAATCGAGGAATTGCAAACCCGAAGCTAACTACAATAGGGCAAGATATAAAAAAGATATGAAAAGAATGATCTCTTGATTATGAAGCTATCCTTGAACTCTACATCAAGCAACCAAAATAAGCACACACAACTTAGACCTTAATTGCCAACACTCTGTCTCAAATCTCTGTCACAGTCCCAACACAACTTGCATATCATTTGAACACAACTCTTCTTCATTTCTCTTCACCAAACCTCATAGACTATCTTTGTATCATACATCTACACTCCAAACCTCATCATCATACACTTAACTCAATCACACTCATCCTTATATATAAGATAGACCATCAAAGATTGAACCAAGTCAACCTAAACCAAAATATACTTCTTAGACCAAAAACACACATGTTGATCCACTCTAGGAGAAAGAGGGGACCAAAATACATCTTCCAAATATCAATTCACTAATCTGTAATTATTAGAACATAACTAAAAACATATCCACATGCTACACATCCATATAAGCAATTAATGGTCAAAACATACTCTCCAATCCAAATAACTTAAATTGGGATCTCCACAGTACACTACGGTGAGACCTATAACACATCAAACAATCTCCTACAAATCATATCTGGACCTAAGGATAGGTCTAACATAGAATATCACGATCGACAATGATTAATGCCACAACACCCAAAGAACACAAAGATATTTCCGGACCATGGAAGTATCATATCCATGATACCAAAACTATATCCAACAAAGATAACCATGATAAACAACATCAACAACACTTTCCAAACCCGAACACTTCTGGAACAACCAATAGAACAACTGCAACATCAACGTAGCAAAATAACTCTACACCACCAATATTCCAGGCCAATCTGCAACAAGAAGTTTGGCATCAATGACAACCACAACAACACATACTTCCAATAGAGATGAAAGATAAATAATCGTATAAATTGATGATGATAGGTGTGATTCTCATGAGTTTGAGTGAGATACTATTTTGAGTAATTGTTATGTTGACTCATGTACTATGAAGGATGAGTGCATTATAGATTTTAATGATTTACCTTTTTCTAAGTGTTGTGGTGATTCTCTAATTGGTGAATTTGATTTTTTTTTGCATGTGCCTAATGCACTTGAAATGATGCATCATGAGTTGATACCTCCCAATGGTAAATTGATATTGGGCGAGAGGTCAAGTGATGATGATAATACACTTCAACTAATAGTTGTTCAACATTTATGGTATTGCCCCTTTATCACCCAATTTTAATAACTATAGGTTTAATTACGAAGATGTGGGTATAAAGAAGGCATGTATATGGATTTGTCACAACTATGGTGAGTTACCCCAACTACTTATTCTACATGAATTATATCCTAAATATGATATTTATTTTGGACTATACCATACTTTTTAGAATATAGAGATATTTTCTAAGCTTAAGATCATGGCTATAAACTTATTACTCTTAACCCATTGCCAAATCATTCAAGATATGGTTTTGATATCCATTGTCTTGAGCCTTTTTACATAAGTAGTTAGTTTACCTTTTATAAAGTTAGGTGCCTTTGTGTGTTTTTTATTTCTTTTTGTCTTATTCTATGTTTGGTAAAAAAAAATTGTCCATTTTTTGTTTTTTTTCTAATGCACCTTAATGCTCTTGAGTTGTTGGGCTTGGTTGTTGCAACTAAGCATTGAGTGAATAATTTAAAGGTCTATCTTTTCTACCATTGTGGTTCTTAGCCCAACAACAAACTTTATTACTTGAAAGTTGAGACATGCTCCTCAAATACGCTTGAAAAGAATATCAAAAAGTAAAAGGAAATGAGAAAAAAAAAAGAATATCATAAAACTCAACTAATTGGAGAGTTCAAGTAACTCTACTAGGGTTATGGATGCCTAGCTAATAGTAGAGCTATGTCTTGAATGAAATCACAACAAAAACCTCATTGGGGCTATTGACACTTGATTCTAAGTCTCTTCCAAACTTTAGAAATAACTCTCAACATCATGATTCGCTTCCTCCTCCTTTGTATCTCTCATAACTTGTTCGAGTATTTGTACATTCTCTCTTCTTCTTTCAATTTCATCATCATCACTTTCACCATTGCTAGGCTTCTATCCTCGTTTACATCATCCAAACATATCTACAGATTTCTCATCATCTCAAACATTTTTTCTGTTCTTATAGAAATATAAGCAATCCCTTGGTCTCTACCCACTATTTGTGGAGGTATCTTGACTATAGATTTTCTATAAACTACCTAAAAATTAATGTTCTTTTCACAAGCTTCCTTTGTAGACTACATCAATTCAACGATCTATTTAAAACTAAGGTCTTCTTTCATCATTCTTCATTCTGACAATTTCTAGAATCCCAAACCTTATGTCTTCATAATCTAATACCCATTCTCAAAATTCAAAACATACTTTAATACAATCTAAATTAAAAAGTCTAATTAAAAATTATCCAACCATGTAAAGCTATTCTTACACCTTGAATAACCATAAAATAAAATAAAATTTCAATTTTCAACTTTCAATTTTCAAATTATGACTGCTAAAAATTAATATTAAACTAAAAGGTACATTTGACCGTTAAATATGCAATTATGTAAACCTAAAACTCTCCTCCCGAATTTCCTCCTAATTATGTAAATCCACATTATTTGAAAAACAAAAAAATTCAAAGCACTTTATATTAATATTTAAGCACAAAGTTTGAAAAACAAATGGCATCATTCCGACCATGACGATCTTCTTTGAATTCAACGAAGTAATTGTGTTCGTTCATAATAAGGAACTTGTTTTTGACCCGAATAAATAAGAACGTTGAAAATATCCTTGTCCATTAATAAATTTGGTCCACATAATTGTTTATATATTAATGTTTATTAACCATCCAATATGCTATTATTTATAATAAATATATTCATCCAATATTTTGCTTTGATTTTTAATAAGGTTATTAAAATGTGTTTAACAAATTGACGGTGGATGTATATATGTGTTTTTTTTGTTTTAATTTTAATGTCCTTACATTGATTTTATGCATGCACTATCATTGATTTTATTCAACGTTTGGGAAAATGATTAAACATGCGTGTCTAAAGGAGTTGTATGTGTCGTGAAGATGGGGTACAACATAAAGGTGGTGTTGATTAAAATCCTTTTGCAATGAAATTTGGGTGATTTTTTCAATGTATTGCCATGTCACCACTTTTGATTCATCCTTTTTGCCGACCTTTTCTTATTAATTTTATGAAAAATTAATCAAATTCATTAGAAGCTTCTTTTGGACTGAATGGAATGATAAGAGTGGTATGTTGACCTCTTTGTGTATGTATTGTTGGATTTATGGAGTCTTTTATGGAATTGTTTCTTAAAATGTTTGAGTTCGATATTATATTTCTTTTGTCGGGACTTAGCATTTAATAAGCTTAAAGATTAAATGTAATCTACAACTTTCTTCAAAGTTCACACTTCTTCAATCTTCAAGAAAATATGAAAGATGTGGCTTGTGTTAGGCTTGTCTTTTTTTTTTTTACTGGTTGTTCTTGGTGATGTAATGTTGGATCTAGTCTAGGTAGTTATGGCCAAGTTCTGTTGCTTTTGTTCTATGGGATTAAAGCCCTTCCACGCTTATATAATAAAAAAATTGATTTGACCAATCTTTGTAGCATAGTCTTAGCTTCAATGTCTCTGTTTGGTGGAATCCTATCATTTAATGCAATAAAAAAACTCTTTCTCTCTATAAATAATTTAAAGGATATTGGTTACACCACAAAAATTCTCATACACTTTGAGACTTATGGGATCTTACTAACCTTTGATGGAAGCCATGTAACATCTTTATCAACAATTCCAACTATGTCTTGCTAATAGAACTTGGCTATATAAATAATCATTTTTGCGGTATCATAGCTTCTTATTATCAAAATGTTCACTTTTTGGCCCCAATAATTTTCTAAAGGTTAGAAGTAGCCAAATGGATGTAGATTTTTCTCTTCCCTCCTACACTCTATCTCTAGAATCCTTCTTCCCAAGATCTAGCATAAACAACATCTTGATTTTAAATGGCATTACTCATTTTCCAATTCAACATGGATGAAACTATCTCTTCCCTCTTTTCTTGAAAGTTGACTTGCAACTCAAACTCATTGCTTGAAAACTTGTCTATTTTCTTTAAATTGACACACATGTCTAGGAATGCCAAATATATTAGGTTTAGTGGGCAAGTAGTCTTGGATGCTCATATGAACAACTTCAAACAATGAGATGTCATGTCCATTTTTTCAAAAAATAGAACTTACTAAATATAGTAAGTCCCTTTGGCCAAAATTAGTAAGTTGACTCTAATGGGATATGATGGGGAGGGGTCCTCCAAGAGAGTCTAACCTTGCTCAATAGGAAGTTGGGTGATATGTTGGTGGGCTCCTTTCACTCTACACTGATCATTCAATAACCCAAAACATTCAAACTCTCTAGGAGTGCTCCCAATCAAATTGTGCTCAATGGCTGCTCAAGCATGGTTGAGATTCACAAGGGTAAATCCAACCTTAAAGTAGCAATCTTCTAACATATGCTTGCAAGGATTGTAACAGGTGTTCTTAAGGTATTTCCATGCCAATCAATTGGTTTTGCAATTGGTTTTCATTCATTTCTTCATCGCTCCCTCTTTTTCCTATTTTCTAGGCCTAGTAGCCCTAGAGCCCCAATTAGCCCTACCTAACCGGTTTTTTGTGGAATTACTCAAAAATGTCTCAAAGACCCTGGAAAAATCTTTTATGGTTTGAGTACCCTTTTGGATGAACTTTTAGATTCATCAGGTGAGAAAATCAGGTATGTCCGTACAGGTACGAAACTTGAAAATGGCACTTTTGAAAGGTTTTGGGACTTTGTGGTCTTCTTCAAAGGGTTTAATGTCTTCCCTGGTCTGTCACACCTCCAACCTTCCACATAGGATCTTCCACAACTTTCTCACTCGTGCAAAACACTTGGCATCTACATAATTGATCATCCCTGCAAGCATATGCAACTTTTCAATCATTTTCCTAACTGGGCTATGACTGAGCTCGCCTAGGAAATGATTTCAAATGGCCTTTCAATGACTACCAAAACAAAACAAAGCTTATTTAAACTGTAGAAAGGTTCCATGACTTGAGTCCCAAGGGTTATTGAGCAAAACTCAAAGGACTTCAAGCTGGAACCATGTTTGGGCTCTAAAACCCTTGCTCAGGCCGAGAGCAATGTAAAATCAAATAATCACTTCAAACCTGCACTAGAAACTAACTCAAATACCTTCTAAGCGCTACAAAGACATGTACAAATAAAATATCAAAGAAAAATAATGAAATCAATCCATGAAGTACGGACTGCTGCTCAAAATCTGAGAAAATGCAAAGTAAATCTGGAAAAAGGTCTTCACAATGTATTCCAACTTGCTCAAGGCGTTCACCAAACTGTTTACATTCATTCTCAGAGCATTTTATATGCCATATATATCCTAATCAACTCTCCATTAGTTTCTTAACCACTGATCTGCTCACACTTTCAAAAAGTTTCTCAAAAGTTGTAAAATGTTGTCGATCAACATTGACAACTTTTGCCAAAAAGTGCATTTTTGCATTTTATGCATTGTCACTTATTCTAAAACTCCTAGAATGACTTAAAAAAACTAAAATGACATGTCTCAATTCCAAATGAGGCTTTCCAAGACATTTGACACCAAAATGCAAGTTTATGGCATTTTAGGCTTACAAGGACTCATAGGCCAAAATTGAGCAAACAAGTAACCTAGATGATAATCAACCTTCAAATGCATATCCAACACACATGTGGACCTTTGATTAGTCCATTATTCACAAACCTAATAAAGACTATCACACCAAAATCTAGGAAATGCACTCAAGACTAGGTGCTCATGCACCATACTCTCCCAATGAGAAAGAAATCAAGTGACTCCTTTAGGCAACAAATAAAGGGGAACTCCAAACTTAGAAAAGTATGCCTTAGGTATCCAAGTAGCCTCAGATGCTGGAAGGTGATTCCATTTGATCAAGTGCTCCATATAGATGGTATGCCTTGTCTTCTTGAGAACTCTAGATTCTAACACCTTCTCGGTTTGTGGCATGGGTGTAGGTGGTAGGGGTAGGTCTGAAAGTGCTTGAGAGACTTCTGAGACTCTACTTCCTTCCTCTGGAAGTGTGTCCTTATACTGCACCAAATCTGCAACATTGAAGATGGGAGATAAATCCATATCTCTGGGTGGGTCTAGTTTGTAAGCATTGCTGCCATACTTTGTAAAGATTTTACAAGGACCAATCCTCCTGGTGCAGGAGCACCTAGTTGAGTAAAACTCCCATTTTTGGGTATTTAATGTTTTTATGTTTGTAAAGTCTTTTGTTAGGTTTATTTTGTTGTTTTAGGTTGTTTTGGGTCATGTTTAGTGGTTTGGATCTCATTTTGGGCTCTAGAGATCAAGTTTTGCCTTTTAGGCCTTGAGTTGACAATTTTTGGCAAAAATGTGAAAAATTGCCAAAAAGGTCTCCTAGTGTCTTCAAGAGCATTGAAACATGTTTGTTTAGTGTTTTTAAGCATGTCTAAGTTGTTTAGGCAAGTTGATAAGGCTAGGTTGTCAAAAATGCCTTTGTGAGCAAGAAAAGTTGTCATTTGGCTTAAGAAAGTTGTCAAAATTGTCATTTTCTTGAAATATGTAATTATTGAAGCCTCTTGTCCATACAAGGGCGTGAAAACCAACTAGAGAAACTATATAAGGCCTCCCTTTTCCTTGGAAAGGGTTGGTGATTGTACTTACAAGTGAAACTTAATAGAAATCAAGTTTTTTTGGCTTTTATGACTGTTTTTCTTTCTTTTTGAAGGGTAGTCCATACTGTAGCTGTACAAATCCATATTGTACCTTTTTGGAAGTTGAGATGTTGATGTAATAAGGCTTCTCATGTAATTTTTTCATTGGTTTTTCATTTGCAAGGTGTTTGGTGCAGGAGCACCTAACCCAAATGTACACCAGGAAGTTAAAGATCATGCCATTAATCATTTCACTCATATTTGATTTTATATGGTCATTTTAATGTATTTTGAGTCATTTTGTGAAGCATTGTAAGACATTTGCTCAAGATGTGTATTTGAGTCCTAATATGGTCTAGGAGGTCATATTGTGCAAATATGCCCATGGAAGGGTAAAATAGGATGTAAAAGTTTGTTTTGAGTCCATCTAAATGTATTTCAAGTGCACAAGCAAAGATTAGGGGTCATATTTATCAAAATGTCAAAATTGTCAATTGTGTCAAAATGTTGTCAAGCACAAATTGCATTATAAAGTTGCAAACCAAGGATTTAATTAGTCTTGGGTAGTTGTAACTACCATATGGATGTGTGGAGGTTATAAAAACCATAATTTGGTCAAATCCAATGGGTGTGTGTAAGATTTGAGGAAGGAAATGAATAACATTTGAAGTTTTTACACACTCCACATTATTTTCTGGTCAAACCAGTCTTGGTGCAGAGAAAATAACTCTTAAATACACCGTTGGATTTTTCTAAAATTTTAATATGGTTTTAGAAACCTAGTTTTCTACAACCACAGCGAAGCGATCTTCAAACTATTGTTGGGTTTGAAAGTTATTAATAACAAAAAATGGGTCTATCAGATTGTCATTAACTGGGACAACATGATGCATTGTTTGGGTCTTTTATAATGTTTAAAGGGTTATAAATTATATGAAAGTTTTGATATTGGATTGGTTGGTTACTAATAATCTTGTTAGATGCCTCAAACATATCAAGGTTGCAAATTAATGATTATTTTGGGTCATTGAGCACCCTAGGATTGGGACTCCATGGTTGATTTGGGGTTCTTGGTTGGTTCTTCATGATGCTCTGCATCAAATTGGTATCAGAGCCCAGCAAAAGATATGGGCTAGGAAAGTTGTTTATGTTGTGTTTGGTTGCAGGTGTTGGATCCAACTAACTACAGAGGAACACGTTGAGGAGAGAACTTGGTTGTGGTTGCCAAAAGACTAGGGAGAGAGGAAAAAGCGACTCCTAGGTGAGGCAAAGGAAGTGTGAGTTTGTGTGGATGCCTGAGGAACACCTTGAGTTACAGCCATTGGATACTCCATGGATGTGATTAGTTGAGAGGATGATTACCTTTTTGAAGTTGGTAGCAACAACATGAGGATAATGAGAGAATGATGAAAGGAAGAGGCAGAGATAAAGATGAAGACAAAGACAAAGTTTCAGTCCAAGACACAAAATTTTCTTGTAGGTTGTTTCCAAGGGACTTGGAAAGCTTTCAAGGTCGGTAGTATGGTGCAGGAGCACCTAACCCAAATTTACACCAGGAGGTTAAAGATCATGTCATGAATCATTTCACTCATATTTGATTTTATATGGTCATTTTAATGTATTTTGAGTCATTTTGTGAAGCATTGTAAGACATTTGCTCAAGATGTGTATTTGAGTCCTAATATGGTCTAGGTGGTCATATTGTGCAAATATGCCCATGGAAGGGTAAAATAGGATGTAAAAGTTTGTTTTGAGTCCATCTAAATGTATTTCAAGTGCACAAGCAAAGATTAGGGGTCATATTTATCAAAATGTCAAAATTGTCAATTGTGTCAAAATGTTGTCAAGCACAAATTACATTATAAAGTTGCAAACCAAGGATTTAATTAGTCTTGGGTAGTTGTAACTACCATATGGATGTGTGGAGGTTATGAAAACCATAATTTGGTCGAATCCAATGGGTGTGTGTAAGATTTGAGGAAGGAAATGAATAACATTTGAAGTTTTTACACACTCCACATTATTTTCTGGTCAAACCGGTCTCGGTGTAGAGACAATAACTCTTAAATCCACCATTGGATTGTTATAAAATTTTAATATGGTTTTAGAAACCTAGTTTTCTACAACCACACCGAAGTGATCTTCAAACTATTGTCGGGTTTGAAAGTTATTAATAACAAAAAATGGGTCTATCCAGATTGTCATTAACTGGGACAACATGATGCATTGTTTGGGTCTTGAATAATGTTAAAAGGGTTATAAATGATATGAAAGTTTTGATATTGGATTGGTTGGTTGATAATAATCTTGTTAGATGCCTCAAACATATCAAGGTTGTAGATTAATGATTATTTTGGGCCATTGAGCACCCTAGGATTGGGACTCCATGGTTGATTTGGGGTTCTTGGTTGGTTTTTCATGATGCTCTACATTAGTGTTTATACAAAAATATTTGTAAACTATGTATCTGCTACCCTGCCAGGGGTTTGGAGTTGTAAAATGTGTCCATTTGGTTGATCCAGGTCTACGATCCCTCCAATGGATTCTTCCAAGTTGATCCATGTGTATATAATGTACATTCCTTTCTTTTTGTGCCAGAAAAGTGGTTTGAAGATGCATTTGAGTGTGAATTAGGCAAGTTGGAGCAACTAGGCTAGTTCATGGTTAAAACTCAAGATTGTCATCCAAAAGCAATTTGGAATGAACTAATCAATGAGGCAGTGTTATGGAAGTATGGTCCAGAGTGTTGATCATCACCTTGGTTTGTTGGATTAAGCTTGTTTTGTCAAACATTCCTATTTTTGTAAACAAACATTATGCTCACTGTTTTGTGAATGGTAATTTGTAAAATGCCCATTGGGATGCTTCTAAAAGCGTTATCCATGCCTTGTATCTTGAAGGAAATGTAATAGGAGGAGTGTTATATGTTTTAAGACCTAATTGAGGTACCTTCCCACTTCTAAACTCTTCATTCTTGCAGGTTCCAAAGAGCAAATGTTGCTAATTGGTAAAAGGCAGAAAAAGGACAGTGACAGGGCAGTTTACTATTTTCCCACTTGCTTGCCAAGTGTTTGACATTTTTATTGCAGGGAAAAAATAGAGGAAGGTTCCTTGTGATGGGGTAGAGGTCCTAAGCCATTGAGGAGGATTGAAGAGTAGTGTTAGAGTGACTTTCCAAATTACTTGCTCCAAACCCTACCAAACCCTCCAAATATGCCACAAAAGGTGAACACTCCTAAACCTGCAAAAACAGTGGGTTAATCCTTGAAAATCTTCAAGCTTAGACCTCATAAACACCATCCAAAACAATTTTATTGGTTGAAATTCCCATCATTGGGCTAGGTGAGGAAAAATGAGCCAATTAGGCCTCCACGGGCTAGTAGCCCTATTGCATAACACACAAAAAAATGTCAGTTTTTGTAGAATGCATGAACCCGATGGAAAAATGAAACTTGGGGCTTATGAAACATAATGAAAACATTCCAAATAGTCCAATAAGTGTACTTGGGACTCTTAGACAGTGTGCAACCTCATTTGGGGGTAGGTGAGCCTTGTTAAGGAATTTGAGCAAGTTAAGGGTTATAGACCTCAAAACAAGTTTATGAGCATCCAAAGGTGAACAATATTTTACTGCCCCTGCATTTTCTTGTGGAAGACCCCTAGTACACATTGAAACCTAGGGTTGAAGGCCCCAAGAGCCAAGCATGAGAAAGTGTAGTTGGAAGGATTAAGTATTTTGAGTAGATCTGTGCATGGGCAAGAGTCATCACCAAAAAGGGAGTTTGTTAGGCAAGAAAACCATGGAGTAATTGGCATTATAACAACAAGATAGAATGAGTAGTCATACACAACATACTCTACAAGTCTTTGGTCAATAAATTGATCCTTTTGAGCAAACTAGCTTTGTGAGTGCTTACCTATCAAGCTCCCTATAATAGTGGTATCAGAGCCAACAAAAGATTCAGGAGAAAGACACATTAGGAAAACATGGTGACCAATGCAGAATTGGCTAAGAAGGTTGAGGACCAAGAAGAGGAAAATTGGGCACTCAAAGAGAGATTGGACCAACTAGCAATGAAACTAGCTGAAGTAGTAGTCAAAACTGAAGAAGTCCAGGATAAGGTTGGAGATCAGGGTAAGATGATGGCAATAGAGGATGAAGTCCCCATGCCCGACACTGTCATTGAGCAAGAAACATTCTTGAAAGCTTTGAGAGCTATGAGTGGTAAGACCTTAGAAGGAGTGGCTCTTTTCAGTGGGAAGATGGATCTAGATGCTCTAATAGAGTGGATTGAAGGGTTAGAAAACCATTTTGAGTGTGATGGAGTGACTGAAGCACAAAAAGTCAAGGTGGAAAATAAAAGGCTGAGAGGGGTAGCCTTAACATGGTGGAAATTCATCCAAGAGGAAAGGGTGAAAGAAGGTAAGCAACCACTAGCCACCTGGAAAGAAATGGTAGCCAAAATCAAAGAGACCTACCTTCCTGAAGACTATGAGATACAACTTCATAAGAAAAGACAAAAATTGAGACAAAAAGACCTAGATATTAGTAGCTACACTGAAGAGTTTTAGAAATTGTGCATGAGATCCAGAGTAGTAGAGGATGAGAGTACCAAAGTGGCAAGGTATTTGAATGGGTTAACATGGAACATCCAGGAAGAGATGAGCTTGTTGTGCCCACAAATCATACACAAGTGCTATCAATTGGCACTTAAGGTGGAAGAGAAAGGTAGGAGAAAGCAAGAACAAAACAATAGAGGAAGAGGTAGGGGAAGAGATGGTAGAGGCCATAGAGGCAGTTTTGGGGGAAGAAACATAGATCAACGGTCCCAGGTAGAGTCTAAGCTTATTGAGCAAAGTGGGGATTCTCAGCACAAACCCAACTATAGGGGTAAGGGATCAAGCAACCTGAGTAGGGGTAGATCTAATGGACCAGGGAAAGGGTCCTACTTCTCAACCATGAAATGCTACAACTGCCAAAAGTTAGGCCACCCTGCCTATAGATGCCTAGAGAAGCCTAGTTCATCCTATGGAGGTGAAAAGAGGGTAAATTATGTTCAAGAAGATGGATGTAGTACCAGAACTTCAGTATTGAACCACCTAGATTTAGAAGATGGTGAGAGTTTGATGATCAAGAGAGTGTTAATGAAGAAGCCACATAGTACAGAGGCATCACAAAGAAGAGCATTGTTTAGGATTAAGTGTAAAATCATGGGAAAGGTATGTAAGGTGATCATAGATTCAAGATCCACATATAACATCATATCAGAAGAAGTAGTAAGCAAATTGAAACTACCTAGGATACAACACAAGGAGCCATATAAAGTCACCTAGTTGAATAAGGGACAACATGTGTTGGTAAATGAGCAAGCCTGGGTAGATTTCCACATTGGGGGATACGTAGATAGGATCCTATGTGACATCCTTCCTATGGATGCTTGCCATGTGCTGTTGGGTAGACCATGACAGTTTGATCGAAAAGAACAACATGATGGGGAAAGAAACTCCTATTCTTTTTTGAAAGATGGAGTAAGCTATTAGATTCAATCCCTCATTGAAGAAGGAGAGAACAACAACAAAGTACCTAACATCTTGTTAGTGAATGAGAAAGAGTTCATAAAAACACTAGAAGAGGTTGAAGGAGTAGGATTTGCACTCATAGTGAAGCCTAAGGAAGAAAAGGTAGAAAAGAAAGTTGAGATACCATATGAGGTGCAGCAAATCCTTGATAACTTCAAACAAATAATCAGTGATGGTACACCTGCAGCCTTACCACCTCCTAGAGCCATTAGCCATCAAATTGACTTCATACCTGGAGCCTCTTTGCCAAATAAGGCAGCCTACAAGATGACCCCTGAACAAAACAAAGAGGTAGCAAGACAAATACAAGAACTCTTAGACCAAGGGCTGATTAGGAAAAGCATTAGTCCTTGTGCAATACCTACAATGTTGGCACCTAAGAAGGGTGGAACATGGAGGATTTGTATGGAATCCAAAGCCATAAAGAAGATCACCATCAGATATAGATTTCCCATACCCAGGATAGAGGATTTGATGGATTGTTTGGGGGGTGCACATTATTTCAATAAGATTGATTTGAAGAGTGGCTACCATCAGATAAGAATCAAAGAGGGGGATGAGTGGAAGACAACTTTCAAAACAAATGAGGGACTCTATGAGTGTCTAGTCATGCTTTTTGGACTCTCTAATGCTCCCAGCACATTCATGAGGCTCATGAATGAAGTTTTACATGATTTCATTGGAAAATTTGTTGTAGTTTATTTAGATGATATTCTTATTTTTAGCAAGACTAAGGAAGAGCACTTACAACATTTAGCTAATGTTTTGAAATAGTTATGTAATGAACAACTAACCATTAATCTTGAGAAATCTGATTTTATGAAGCAAGAATTGGTCTATCTTGGTTTTGTTGTATCAGGAGGCAATCTGAAAATGGATCACTCAAAATTTGCAGCAATAACTAGTTGGCCAACTCCTAAGACAACCAGTGATGTCAGAAGCTTCCATGGTTTGGCATAGTTTTACAGGAAATTCATCAGGGGATTCAGTGAGATTTGTGCTCCAATGTTGGACACCATAAAAGGGGGTGTAAAGGTAAAGTTTCAATGGACAAGTGCAGCCAATAAGGGGTTTGAATTACTAAAAACTAAAGTAGCTACTCAACCAGTGCTCATTTTACCTAGTTTTGATAAGCTTTTTACTATTGAATGTGATGCTAGTAATATTGCAGTAGGAGTTGTTTTAAGTCAAGAAAATAGACCAGTTACATTCTTTAGTGAGAAATTGAATTATGCAAAGAAAAAGTACTCATCCTATGATTTAGAACTTTATGCATTAGTATAAGCACTTAGGAAATAGAGACACTATCTTCTTCCTAAAGAGTTTGTTATATACATAGATAATCAGGCACTCAGTTTCTTAAACTCATAGGATAAACTGAATCATAGGCATGTTAAATGGGTAGAATACTTACAAGCTTACACTTTTACTCTTAAGCATAAGAAGGGTCAGTTGAATAAAGTAGCATATGCTTTGAGTAGAAGGTTGTTAACTATTCATGAAATTCAAGTTCAGAGCATTGGTATTGATAGTTTCAAAGACATGTATCCTACTGATAATGATTTTGCTGAAGCTTATAAAGTTTGTAAAGATTTTGAGAATAACTTCCATGGTGCATATGCTGATTTCACTTTACAGGATGGTTTGTTATTCAGGGGTGGATAGTTGTGTGTTCCAAAGGGTTCTATGAGAGAGAACCTCATTCAAGAGAAGCACAATGGGTGCTTAAGTGGACATTTCGATCTCAATAAGACCTTAGAGCTGGTTCAAAGGTTCTATTATTGGCCTAAGATACAAAGAGACATTAGGAGGTATGTTGAGCAGTGCTTGGTATGCCAGAAAGCAAAAGGTAATTTCGCTAATGCTGGTTTGTATCATCCTCTTCCCATTCCACATAGGCCTTGGGTTTGCATTAGCATGGATTTTGTAGTAGGATTACCTAGAACTCAAGTAGGATTTGATAGCATCTTTGTAGTAGTTGATAGATTCAGCAAGATGGCTCACTTCATTCCTTGCAAAACAAAACATGATACAAGTCATATTGCCTATTTATTTTTCAAAGAAGTTGTTAGAATTCATGGTTTGCCTACTAGCATTGTTTCAGATAGGGATGTTAAGTTTCTTGGTCATTTCTGGAAAATATTGTGGAAGAGATTGGGTACTAATCTCTCTTTTGGTTCAACTTATCATCCACAAATTGATGGCCAAACCGAAGTTGTGAACAGGTCTCTTGGAAACATGCTTAGGTGCTTGACAAAGGACTATGGACAGAGATGGGATCAACTCATTCATCAAGCAGAATATGCCTATAATGATAGTGTTAACCGGTCTACAGGTAAAAGTCCATTTGAAGTTGTTTATGGTATACATCCAAGGGGTATAATGGAGTTGAGGGATATCACTAAATTGCAGCATAAGAGTGGGATAGTAGATGACATGGCTCACTCCATGAAGGAGGTTCATTAGCAAGTGAGACAAGATCTCCAAGACACCTCTCAAAAAGTCAAGGCAAGAGTGGATGCTACAAAGAGAGATGTTTAGTTTGCCATAGGTGATTATGTGATGGTTCATTTGAATAAGGAAAGGCTAAAAAAGGGAGTTCCAAGAAAGCTTCAGATGAGGAGGATAGGCCCTTGCAAGATCTTGGCTAAGTATGGGTCTAATGCTTATAAAGTTGATTTTCCTACTAATGTTTCTTTGTCCCCCATTTTTAATGTTGCAAATCTGATTTCTTTCAAAGGGTAGCCACCTAAGGAGGTTCAAAGAGTTTTAGATGTTTCTCAATCCCTTTCTGATCTATTTCTCCCTTCTCTTTCTTTTCCCCAAGCTGAACAGGTTCTAGACTCCAGAGTTCTAAAAAAGACAAGGCATCACACCTACATGGAGCATCTGATCAAGTGGAAGGATCAGCCTATCTCAGAGGCCACTTGGATACCTGAAGCTGACTTTTAGAAATTTGGCATTTCTTCTTCTTTTCTGCCTCAAGGAGTCACATGACTTCTTTGTTTTGGGGGAATATGGTGTAGGAACACCTAGTTGAGTAAATCTCCCATTTTTGGGTATTTAATGTTTTTATGTTTGTAAAGTCTTGTGTTACATTTATTTTGTTGTTTTAGGTTTTTTTGGGTCATGTTTAGTGGTTTTGATCTCATTTTGGGATCTAGAGATCAAGTTTTGCCTTTTAGGCCTTGAGTTGACAATTTTTGGCAAAAATGTGAAAAATTGCCAAAAAGGTTTCCTAGTGTCTTCAAGAGCATTGAAACATGTTTGTTTAGTTTTTTTAAGCATTTATAAGTTGTTTAGGCAAGTTGATAAGGCTAGGTTGTCAAAAATGCCTTTGTGAGCAAGAAAAGTTGTCATTTGGCTTAAGAAAGTTGTCAAAATTGTCATTTTCTTGAAAAATGTAATTATTGAAGCTTCTTGTCTATACAAGGGCATGAAAACCAATTGGAGAAACTATATAAGGCCTCCCTTTTCCTTTTAAAGGGTTGGTGATTGTACTTACAAGTGAAACTTAATAGAAATCAAGTTTTTTTGGCTTTTATGACTATTTTTCTTTCCTTTTGAAGGGCAGTCCATACTGTAGCTATACAAATCCATACTGTACCTTTTTGGAATTTGAGATGTTGATGTAACAAGGCTTCTCATGTAATTGTTTCATTGGTTTTTCATTTTCAAGGTGTTTATACAAAAATATTTGTAAACTGTGTATCTGCTGCCCTGCCAGGGGTTTGGAGTTGTAAAATGTGTCAACTTGGTTGATCCAGGTCTAGGATCCCTCCAATGGATTCTTCCAAGTTGATCCATGTGTATATAATGTACACTCCTTTCTTTTTGTGCCACAAAAGTGGTTTGAAGATGCATTTGAGTTTGAACTAGGCAAGTTGGAGCAACTAGGCTAGTTCATGGTTAAAACTCAAGATTGTCATCCAAAAGCAATTTGGTATGAACTAATCAATGAGGCAGTGTTATGGAAGTATGGTCCAAAGTGTTGATCATCACCTTGGTTTGTTGGATTAAGCTTGTTTTGTCAAATATTCCTATTTTTGTAAACAAATAGTATGCTCATTGTTTTGTGAATGGTAATTTGTAAAATGCTCATTGGGATGCTTCTAAAAGCGTTATCCATGCCTTGTATCTTGAAGGAAATCTAATAGGAGGAGTGTAATATCTCCCACTTCCAAACTCTTCATTCTTGCAAGTTCCAAAGAGCAAATGTTGCTAACTGGTAAAAGGCAAAAAAAGGATAGTGATAGGGTAGTTTACTATTTTCCCACTTGCTTGCCAAGTGTTTGACATTTTGATTGCAGGGAAAAAATAGAGGAAGGTTCCTTGTGATGGGGCAAAGGTCCTAAGCCATTGAGGAGGCTTGAAGAGTAGTTTTAGAGTGACTTTCCAAATTACTTGCTCCAAACCCTACCAAATCCTCCAAATATGCCACAAAAGGTGGACAATCCTAAACCTGCAAAATAGTGGGTTAATCCTTGAGAATATTCAAGCTTAGACCTCATAAACACCATCCAAAACAAGTTTCTTGGTTGAAATGCCCATCATTGGGCTAGGTGAGGAAAAAGGTGCCAATTAGGCCTCCACGGGCTAGTAGCCCTGTTGCATAACACACAAAAAAATGTCAGTTTTTGTAGAATGCATGAACCCGATGGAAAAATGAAACTTGGGGCTTATGAAACATAATGAAAAAATTCCAAACAGTCCAACAAGTGTACTTGGGACTCCTAGACAGTGTGCAGCCTCATTTGGGGGTAGGTGAGCCTTGTTAAGGAATTTGAGCAAGTTAAGGGTTATAGACCTCAAAACAAGTTTATGAGCATCCAAAGGTGAACAATACCTTACTACCCCTACATTTCCTTGTGGAAGACCCCTAGTACAGATTGAAACCTAGGGTTGAAGGCCACAAGAGCCAAGCATGAGAAAGTGTAGTTGGAAGGATTAAGTATTTTGAGTAGATCTGTGCATGGGCAAGAGTCAACACCAAAAAGGGAGTTTGTTAGGAAGGAAAACCATGGAGTACTTTGCATTATAACAACAAGACAAATTGAGTAGTCATACACAACAGACTCTACAAGTCTTTGGTCAATAAATTGATCCTTTTGAGCAAACTAGCTTTGTGAGTGCTTACCTATCAAGCTCCCTATCACCTCCTCATCTGAAGTTTACTAGGGACACCTTTCTGAAGCCTTTCTTTGTTCAAGTGAACCATGACCATGTCCCCAATTGCAAATTGTATATCCTTTCTTTTCTCATCTACTTTTTCCTTGATCCTTTGAGAGGTGTCTAGTAGGGTTGTCCTAACCTGCTCATGAATCTCTTGCATGGATTGAGCCATGTCCAAAGTATGCCCACTCTGTTGTCCCATCCTTCCAACATCACTGAGCTCCAAAATACCTCTAGGATAAAGGCCATACACAATCTCAAAAGGGATTTTGCCGGTTGATCTATTCACACTGTCATTGTAGGCAAACTTAGCTTGATGGATGATCTGATCCTAGGCTTGTCCATACTCTTTTGTCAGACATCTAAGAAGGTTTCCAAGTGTTCTATTGACCACCTCTATTTGGCCATCCATTTGGAGATGATAGGCTGAATTGAAAGACAAGTTAGTACCCAATCTCTACCATAAAGTCTTCCAAAAATGACCAATAAACTTTGCATCTTTATATGATACAATGCTGATAGGTAAACCATGAATTCTAATAACCTCATTGAAAAAAAAAAGAGCAATGTGACTAGAATCATGAGTGACCTTACATAGAATAAAATGGGCCATCTTACTAAACCTATCTACCACCACATAGATGCTATCAAAACCTAATTTGGTTTTAGGCAAACCAACAACAAAGTCCATACTTACACACTCCCATGGCCGGTTTGGGATAGGTAAAGGCTAATAAAGACCAACATTGGAAGAGATACCTTTAGCTCTTTGGCAAACCACACATTGTTCCACATATTTCCTGATATCTCTCTGCATCTTAGGCCAATATTAGAATCTTTGGACAAGTTCCAAAGTCTTGTTCAAACCAAAATGTCCACTTAGGAATCCATTGTGCTTCTCTTGCATCAAATTTTCTCTCATAGACCCTTTAGGTACACATAGGTCTCCTCCCTAAAATAAAATTCCATCTTGTAAGGTGTAATCTGCATATTCACTATGAAAATGGTTTCCAAACTCTTGACAAACCTTGTAGGCAACAACAAAGTCTTCATCATCTTGATATAAATCCTTGAAACTATCCACTCCAATACTTTTGAGATGCACTTCTTGCACTGTTAGCATTCTTCTACTTAATGAATCAACTACTTTATTACACTATCCTTTATTGTGTTTAATGGTAAAGGTATATGACTACAAATACTCTACCCATTTAATATGCCTATGATTCAACTTTTCTTGTGAATTGAGAAAGCTAAGAGCTTGATTATCAATATAAACCACAAATTCCTTAGGAAACAAATAATGCCTCCATTTTCTAAGAGATTGAACAAGTGCATACAACTCCAAATCATAAGAGGAATACCTTTTCTTTGCATCATTAACTTCTCATTGAAAAATGCATCCGGTCTATTGTCTTGGCTTAAAACTGCTCCAACCACTATGTTGCTTGCATCACATTCAATGGTGAAGAGATTGTCAAAGCTTGGAAGAATGAGTACCGGTTGAGTAGCCACCTTTGTATTGAAGAGATTAAATCCTCTTTGTGCTTCTTTTGTCCATTGAAACTTGGTTTTCATACCTCCTTTGATTGTATCAAGCATGGGTGCACATATCTCACTAAATCCTTTGATGAAATTTCTATAGAATTGTGCCAAGCCATGAAAACTTATTACTTCACTTGTTGTCTTAGGTGTAAGCCAACTGATTATGGCTTCCACTTTAGAGGTATCCATATTTAAATAACCTCTTGAGATTACAAACCCAAGATATATCAATTCCTATTTCATAAACTCACATTTCTCCCAATTGATGGTTAGTTGCTCATCACATAGTTTCCTTAATACAATCTCTATATGATTAAGATGTTCATCTTTAAACTTCCTAAAACTCAAGATGTCATCTAAGTAAATAACAATAAATTTACCAATATAGTCTTTGAGTACTTCATTCATGAGTCTCATGAATGTCCTAGGAGCATTTGTGAGTCCAAATGGCATAACAAGCCATTCATAAAGTCCTCTGTGGTCTTGAAGATTGTCTTCCATTCATCACCCTCCTTGATTTTGATTTGGTGGTAACCACTCTTTAGGTCTATCTTGGTGAAGTATTCAACACCTCCTTAACAATCCATCAAATCTTCAATCCTTGGAATGGGAAACCTATACCTGATTGTAATTTGGTTTATGGCTCTAGAGTCAGTGCAAAGTCTCCACGTACCTCCTTTCTTTGGGGCCCAAATGGTGGGTCCTGCACATGGGCTGATGCTCTTCCTTATTAGTCCATTTTCTAAGAGTTCTTTTATTTGCTTGGCTACCTCCTTGTTCTGATTCGATGTCATTTTATAGGCTGCCTTATTGGGCAATGAAGCTCTGGGTATGAAGTCAATATGGTGACTTATGGCACATTGAGGAGGAAAGGTTGCTGGTGTTCCATCACTGATAATGTCCTTAAACGGATTTAGGACCTACTACACTTCCTTGGGAATGCATACTTTCTTCTCCTTGTTGTCTTATTTTGGTTTTACAACAATTGTAAACCCCACTCCTTCTCCTTCCTTGAGTGTGTTAATGAACTCCTTCTCACCAACTAGTAGCACATTAGAACCCTTTGATCTGCCCTCTTCTTGGTCTCCTATGGACTGAATTTTATAGGTGATTCCATCCTTTTAAAAAGTATAGGCATTCTTCTCCCCATGGTGTATTGATTTTCTGTCAAACTGCCATGCCCTACCTAGGAGTAGGTGGCAAGAATCCATTGGCAAGATGTCACACAATATTATGTCCTTGTAGCCTCCTATAGTGAACTCCACCCAAGTTTGTTCATTCACAAGAACATGCTACCCCTTGTTGAGCCAAGTAACCCTATAAGGATCACTATGTGGTATTCTTTGTAGGTTCAGCTTACTCACTGATTCCTCTGACACTATGTTATCTATGGATCCTGAATCCACCACAACTCTACATACCTTTCCCATGATCTTTCATTTTATCCTAACAAGGATCTCCTTTGGCTAGGTTCCTCCTTAACTAGTTCTTTAATCAAGACTCTTCTTATCATAAGATTCTCTCCAACCTCTGTATCTAAACTTACTTCTGATGCCTTCATGTTTGTTGCATCTTCTTGAGCATAATTTATTCTCCTCTCACCTCCTAGGGATGAAGAAGACTTCTCAGGACATCTATAGGCCATGTGTCCAAGTTGATGGTAGTTGTAGCACTTAATTGTGGTGAAATAGGACCCTCTTCCTGATCCACTAGACCTTCCTCTACTAGAGTTGCTAGACCCCCTTCCTCTATAGATGCTCTTTCTATTGGAATCCCCACTTTTCTCTACCAACTTGGATTCCCCTTGGGATCTTTGGTCTACACTTCTTCCACCAAAGCTACCTCTCTAACCTCTGCCATCTCTTCCTCTAGCTTTGTCTTTGTTGCTTTTCTCTTATTTCTTTTTGCTCTTTTCTTCCACCTTGAGTGCCAATTGATAGCACTTATGAAGGGTACTAAGACATAACAAACTCAACTCTTCTTGAATATTCCATCTCAAGCCATTCAAGTATCTAGCTACCTTGATGCTTTCATCTTCTGCCACCTTGGATCTTAGACACAACTTCTAAAATTCCTCAATGTAGCTGCTCACATCTAAGTCTCTTTGTCTCAAGTTTTGTCTCCTCTTGTGCAATTGGATTTCATAATATTAAGGGATATATGCTTCTTTCACCTTGGCTGGCATTCCTTTCCAAGTGGCTATTGGGTTCTTACCCTCCTTTTGCCTCTCCTCTTGGATGAATTTACACCAAGTCAAGGCTGCTCCTCTCAATCTAGATTTGGCTACCTTCACCTTTTGTGCCTCACTGATCCCATCACATTCAAAGTGATTCTCCAATCCTTCAATCCATTCCATGACTACTTCTGGTTCCATTTTTCCACAAAAAAGTTGCACTCCTTCCAATGATTTTTCTCCTAAGGCTTTGATGGATCTAAGGAAAGGCTCTTCAGGTAGAATAGGATCTGGTTCAGGTGTGCTATCCTCTTCTACAACTTCCTTACCCTTCCCTTCATTGACCTTGATTGTCACTTTCTCAGTCTTGTCTTCAACTGCGTCTAGTTTTCTCTCCAACTTTTGTAATCTTACCCTAAGGAGTCTATTATCTTCCTCTTGATCTTCTACCTTCTTGGCTAACTCTACATTGGTCACCATCCTTAGACTATTTTCTCCTACTAAATTAGTGTCTGACATGAACTAGCTTCTTCCCAAATATTAGTTGCTCTGATACCACTATGACGGGGAGGGGTCCTCCAAGAGAGTCTAACCTTGCTCAATAGGAAGTTGGGTGATATGTTGGTGGGATCCTTTCACTCTACACTGATCATTCAATAACCTAAAACATTCAAACTCTCTAGGAGTACTCCCAATCAAATTGTGCTCAATGGCTACTCAGGCATGGTTGAGATTCACAAGGGTAAATCCAACCTTAAATTAGCAATCTTGTAGCATATGCTTGAAGGGGTTGTAACAGGTTTTCTTAAAGTATTTACATGCCAATCAACTGGTTTTGCAATTGGTTTTCATTCATTTCTTCATTTCTCCCTCTTTTTCCTATTTTCTAGTCCTAGTAGCCCTAGAGCCCCAATTAGCCCTACCTAACCGATTTTTGTTGAATTACTCAAAAATGTCTCAAAGACCCTGGAAAAATATTTTATGATCTGAGTACCCTTTTGGATGAAATTTTAGATTCATTAGGTGAGAAAATCAGGTCTGTCTGTACAGGTACGAAACCTGAAAATGGCATTTTTGAAGGGTTTTATGGTCTTCTTCAAAGGGTTTAATGTCTTCCTTGGTCTGTCAAACCTCCAACCTTCCACATAGGCTCTACCACACCTTTCTCACTCATTCCAAACACTTGGCATCTGCATAATTGATCATCCCTGCAAGTACATGCAACTTTTCAATCATTTTCCTAACCGGGTTATGACTGAGGTCACCTAGGAAATGATTTCAAATGGCCTTTCAATGAATACCAAACCAAAAAAATATTATTTACATTATACAAAGGTTCCATGGCTCAATTCCCAAGGGTTATTGAGCAAAAATCGAAGGACTTCAAGCTAGAACCATGTTTGGGCTCTAAAACCCTTGCTCAGGTCGAGAGCAATGTAAAATAAAATACTCACTTCAAACCTGCACTAGAAACTAACTCAAATACCTTTTGAGCACTACAAATACATGTACAAATCAAACATCAAATAATAGTAATGAAATCAATCCATGAAGTATGGACTGCTGCTCAAAATTTGAGAAAATGCAAGGTAAATCTGGAAAAAGGTCTTCACAATGTATTCCAACTTGCTCAAGGAATTCACCAACCTATTTACATTCATTCTTAGAGAATTTTATATTCCATATACATACTAACCAACTCTCCATTGGTTTCCTAACCACCAATGTGCTCACACTTTCCAAAAGTTGTAAAATGTCGTCGAGCAACATTGACAACTTTTGCCAAAAAGTGCATTTTTGCATTTTATGCATTGTCACTTATCCTAAACCTCCTAGAATGAATTAAAAACACTAAAATGACATGTCTCAATTCCAAATGAGGCTTTCCAAGACATTTGACACCAAAATGCAACTTTATACCATTTTAGGCTTACAAGGGCTCACAGGCCAAAATTGAGCAAACAAGTAACCTAGATGATAATCAACCTTCAAACGCATATGCAAAACACATGTGGACCTCTGAGTAGTACATTATTTACAAACCTAATAAAATATTAAGACTATCACACCAAAATTTAGGAAATGTACTCAAGACTAGGTGCTCCTGCACTAGGATACACTACGAAAAAATATTTATTTTCTCCAATCATTTGCAATATCAAGAGGGCAACTAAATATTAAATTTCATATTTATAAGAATTAATTTGGGTATTGGAATTTGTAAATTTTGGATTTATGTAGTAATAATTGTGAAAAAAAAATTGACAATTATAAATGGAAGGGGTTTTGAGGTAGCTCAATGGTTGGCAACGCGGTAGTCATAATGAGAGCCTATTTTTTGAGGGAAGATAATAATTTTTATATTATTTATCTATTTTTATAAGAGGAGGTCGTTTGGGTTTTATCCTCTATACATTTGGAGATGATTTCACATTTTGGGCATTCTTGTTGCATATTTTGACAAAGCTTTGGCTTGTTTCATTAGTGGTTGATAAACTAGTGGAGAAGGAGACTTTTGGATGGGTTGTTCAAGGTTTCCAAGGCGGTATGTGAAAAACACAAGTGATCACTGAGAGTGGGGGTGAATCAATGATATTCTAAAATTTAAAATCAAAGTGTGCAAATACAAATAGACCAAAAACACACACACACACACAAAGACAAATCTCACAACACAAGAATTTATGAGGAAAACCCAATGTGGCAAAAACCTTGGTGAGAAGAGCAGGTAGAGTCTATTGCTCCAATCCAACCTCACAATGAAATGTTTGATTACAAAGTATTTTAAGGAACCAACCCAAGGAGCACCAACCCCTAGAATTTTGACCATCTACTCAAGGAGCACCTACTCTTGCTCTTAGCACCCACTCAGAGAGTTACAAAGACTTGATGATTAACATCAATACAATAAGTAGCTCTATTACAAATTAGTTTTGTAACCCTGAATGGTTGATGGAATACAATCACTGCAACTCTAAAATGATGTCCCCTTTATTGTATGTTTTCTGCCTTTGAGTCCCTACAAAACATCAATATCTTATTTTTGTGATCTTCTATCTCTTCATCAAATAAAACCTTCTTCTTTCACACAAGCACCTCTCTCTTCCACTTTTCTCTGCCTTCAACCTCTTCTTTTCTGCACTCTTTCTCTATTCTTTTGCAACTCTAATTTTTCTCTTTTATTACGCACACCTTTTTTTCTCACATGAGTCTTCTCTCGGCCAACACTACAATAATTTCCACACAGTCACATCTCATCAAAAAAATATCTGCATTGGTCATACTGTACGCACTTGACTTTCCCTCCTCGTGATGAGTTTTAAAAATTAATTCTTTTGGACCTCTATGAGATCATGTCTGAATGCTGATTTGATTCTCAGTACATTCTTGTTGTCATTTATCCACCATTATTAAATGCTTCTTCTTGGTCTTCTTCTATGTGCAGATCATTTTCTATGATTGGATTACTATACTTAGCAGTATTCGGTCTGGTATGATGTTTCTCAAGCTTCTCAATGGACTACAAATCAATCTCCATTAAATGTAGCTAGCTTCATTATTGACCTACTTGAATTGCTCTGATTGGACTATGAAACTACTTCATTTAATGAGAGAATACTTTTCAAGCAATGTCTTTTGTCATTTGGATATGCTTACATCTGTCATGTATCTGCCACATCAAAAAACATCATATTTATCATCTGGTCAAACACCATCAAATTCCCACATGGACTAGTCTATGACCGAGTTGCATTTGTGGCATCAAAAATATTTCATTTGGTCAAATTCTGTAGTTGGGCGGGTTTCGCCAAGACCCCTCATCCATCGCAATGAAGTGGGTATCTTATTGCTATAGCTTCCAAAGGTTTGCAAGAGGGCAATTTGAGTCATGGCAAACTGCCATTTTACACTGACATGCAAGACGGTGTCAGAAGGACTTCACACTCTTATTGAAAATAATAATTTCAGTGTAG
The DNA here is from genome assembly GCF_030272615.1 of Cryptomeria japonica. Lineage (NCBI taxonomy): Eukaryota > Viridiplantae > Streptophyta > Pinopsida > Cupressales > Cupressaceae > Cryptomeria > Cryptomeria japonica. The sequence continues at coordinate 576,353,243 of NC_081411.1, read as the reverse complement.
GTCAAGCGGGCGGCTAAAGGCAAAGCGAGTCTTGCCAAAAGGGAAGGTCTTGTTGAAAGGAGTTTTTCTGCCACTACATAAGGGGGTCCCACATAGACCGGTCACATCTCGAGAGAAACAATCCATGGCTACCATATGGTGTTACTACTTATCAAGTTGACATTAGTTTTTAGATTCAAAGTCATACTATATACTCTAGTCAGTTAGCACTACCGAATCATGCAGTCGGTATACACAGAGAAGTCGGTATGCATAGTCTAATTGGTTACAGAGGAAAGCAGTCACAGAACGTAGTATACACTGAGCTGTCTACCGAGTATCTTTTTATGTCTACCGAGAAGCAAAGATGATACACCGAGTGAAACGTGTTACCAGATACATTGAACCTGGACATGCATATGAAAACATGTTACAAGATCGTGGCACATCTAACCGTTATTACATTGGAAATTGCACTAAAAGATTGTGTATGATTTTGAGATCGATCTAACTAATGAAATATTTTGTATAGTTATTCATTCGAGGAAACTTGTTTGTAAGATCGAAGCAATGAATTAGATCACCATTTTAAGAGATCTATTTATATAGCATGAGTTAAGGGTATAAATATGTGTAAGAAGACTGTTACAGAGACACAGAGGTCACTGAGAAGGTTTTAAGAGAACACTCAAAGAATAGAGTAAACAAAAGGGTTTAACGAGTTACTATATGGGTTACCGAGGTATGCTATAAGAAAGGTAATCTATTTTGAGCACATAGAATCTGCTATAACATTTCAGATGTAAAGTTGTAGATATTTGTAATGATTTTATTGTAATATTGTGAAGTTGAAAGAGAAACCTTTAACAGGGTAAAAGACTCTAATCAAGTCTATAAATTGTAAAGCCTCTAACCAAGTGCAACATTCAGAATAAATGTTGTAAAATCCTTTAGCAAGGTAGATCTAACAGATCTTGTTACCCCTAACAGGGTAAGCTATTAGAAATAGCTAAAATGTAGCTCTAACTGAACACTCTTTATTATTGCAGTAGTGAAGTTGTGGGTGCCATCGCCACCTCAGTTTTTCTCTCTAACCAAGAGTTTCTACGTAACCAAAATATATGTGTTATGGAGTGAATCATGTATGATTGTTATCTATTTGCTTTAACTTTATTTTATGTTACTGCACTATTCTGTTTATGCATAACAAAAAAGTTATTATTCAAGAAAAGTTTTGGAGTACTGATTCACCCCTCCCCTCTTAGTACATTAGCTTTCCATATTGGGCCTAACAATTGGTATTAGAGCTTGAATCTTGGAAAAGGGTTTAACTACCTAAAGAGAAAGATCTTATCAATGGAAGGCTATAAACAATCTTGGAGGATTGTATATCTGTAAGAAGAGCTGGATCATACTAATCAAGTGATTGCAAACATGCAAAGGCAAATGCAAAAATCTCTAAAAGTAAGAAGAAGATAATCTAATGACTTGTAGGATTCTCAAGAGTTAGTGGAACAAATTGAGACATTATCTGATAACAGTATATCTGAAGAGACTGAAGAAATGATTGGAGTATTGAAAGAAAAGAACAAAGCATTGGCTGATCAAATAAAAGCAATGAAAAGAGAACAAGAACATTTCAGTACACAGATGACTCAACATTTAGATGCATTGAGGATAGCCGAGGATAAAGAAAGAGATCTACAGAGAGAGAAACAACAACTTGAAGTCCTAGTATCTGATAAAAATGATGAAATATTAAGGTTGACTGAGACTCAATAAAATATGACAGATCAACTAGGTTATGCACATCATGAAGCAATTATGAAGAATGATGAAAATCAAGCATTGAAACTTGAAGTATCAAGGTTGACCGATGAACTTGAAATAGAGAAGAAATCCAAAGAAACACTAAAGAAGAGTTATGAAGCATCAAAGATGTTGGATGAGCAATTGAATACAAGAAGACCCAACAAAGATGTAGGACTCGGTTACAAAGGAATTCATACTACCGAGAGAGGAGAATCATCAAAGCAAGTTGGAAACAGGAATAACATCAAAAGAAAGAAGCCTATTTGCTACTACTATGGAAATCAAGGTCATATTGCCAACATGCCAAATCAGAAAAGGTAAGCAACCGAATATCACTAAGTCCAATGGTTATTGTTACAATTGCAATAAATATGGTCACACATCTAATCAATGTAGGATAGAGTCTGTTAACAACTATCAGAAGGCAAAATACAAAGGGTTTTGTAGAAACTGCAATAGATATGGACATAGTACTAAGAAGTGTTGGCTTAAGCAAAAGAACTACATGTGGTCTGCACACCGAGAAAACACTAGAGGTTACCGAACTCACACAGATCCTTACGGACAATATGCAGCAGTACCATGGGATTACAGTACAAGGATATGGTGTGAATGTTGTGTAAGATATGGACATATTAGTGCCAACTGTTTTATAAGGTTTGGAATGAATAACCGAAGATCATGGAGAAATCCTAGTATGGCATGTTTTCATTGTCACAAAGTTGGACATTTAAAGATGATTTAGAAAAAGAAGGAAATCATGTCAAATGAAGAAAGCACCTTACCTACCAAGTTAGGTGCACCTATTCCAAATTAATTAGAAAAGTTATGAAGGGACTGCATTCTCCGAAGGTTAAAATCATAACAGTTCCTATTCTATTTGTACTAAATTCAAAATCTACATAGTTAAGATGCATTAGTAAGGTTGAAATTCTAGTAAAAGTACTTTATAGAAAACCTGTCAAGTCGGTGAATACAGGAAGCCTATCAAGTCGGTAAATGAAGGAAATTTGGTTACTTGGTTAAAACAAAAAAAAGGAGAGTAAATCGGTTAAAGGTAAACCGAGTGCATTTAATGTTTTGACCTAACCCGCACGGAGCCCGATAAGGTATTTTGTGTACTTAAAAGCATTTTCGCGGTCATTTACATTCACCAAGTTTTCGAAAGAGCAGAGTAGAGCGAATGAAGGTGATCAAACTTCATTTAAAGCGAATCCAAGGTATTTACATCAAATCTTATCACATTGTCAAGCTAGTTTACTGATCTTATCAAATTGCTATTATCTGCTGAGTGTGAAGCATCTATCGTTTGTAAACCATCAAACCCTAAGGATAGTTTGCTAAGTTTTTACCTCAAATCTACAATGGCGCCCAAGATCCAAGATCCCATAGTTGTCAAGAATGTAGAGAAGCCCTCACTGAAATACACTTTGACTCCTAAAGTCACCTCTGAATTAGATGACAAAACTGCCTTTTCACTCATCCCGGATCAAGTCTTGTTAGTTGAAGATGTGAGATTCTTCACCAAATGCCATGTTGAAGAACTTGGTCATGTTGAGATTAGAGACACCTATGATGAATTATGTACCAATGGTGTATTAAACAACAAGTATGAACACATCAGAATCAAGGGATTGACTAAAGCCCTAACCTACCCTTGTGTGTTCAAGCCCCAATGGGTTAAGTTTGTTCTAAGTAGAGTTCATGATGATTTCATGTGGCTAGAAGAGAAACCATTCAAAATCACCAAGGAAATCATTCATGTGATCACCGGTTATCCTATCTATGATCATGCACAAGCTCAGAAGATGATATCACAAAAGGAGTTAATCAGTTTAACCGGAGTAGAATTTGATTACAAAGGACTGAAACTGAACAATGTCACTGATGTAGAACTTAAGTTTGCCATTAGAGTAATTGGTTACTGTTTCTTCCAATCAGCAAGGGAAAACAGTGTACCCTGTGCCGCAGTTGACTTAGCCTATAAAATTGTGAAAAAGGGAATGAAAGTTGACTTATGTGAAGTGTTATTGAAGAACTTGTTTGAGAATTTGAGCACAATAAGGAAGTCGAAGAAAAACAACTCAGCAAATACACTGAAGTTTGGTTCACTTCTTGTATGCATGTTTTTCTACTTTGAGAAATTCTTTCCATTAGTCGGTAAAGTAGTTTGGGAGCTACATCGACCAGTCACCCATCGGATTAATGATTTTATCAAGAAGTTGGGAGATAATTTCAATGATATAATGGATGACTACTTCAGCAAATTTCAAGAGAAAATGCACAACAGGTACCGGATTCCACCCCAGCTAGTAGAGAAATATAAGGATGATATATGCTTTGAGGTAGATACTGATTATTGTTATGTGAATGCTGTGGAACCAAGGACTCAATCTTTACCACCAATGGGTTACGAGATTGACTTTGATATCACACAACAACAAATTGATGCATATATTTCATTACCAAGGCATGCTACTGAGCTAAGATATGGAACCTATGAAGAGGTCAAGGGAAAAGTAAAAATGAGCATTGTAGGACCCAAGGCTACAAGAAAAGCAACAAAGATGGTAAAGGTTTCAACGGAGAAATTTGGAGAAGAATCTTCCTCCACACCTATCAAAGGCACTCTTGCCATCATCGAAGAGGAATCAGAAGCTCAAGAGGCAACAATAACATTGAGCACCGAACTGCCTAAGGGTAAAGTGTTGAAGAGAGAGAAACAAGACACTTCAAAGCCCCTACCGACTCCTCCAACAAAGAGACCTAACACTAGAGAATCAGCTGCATCACCGAGTAAGAGACAAAAGAGTGTTACTGCTCCCAAGGTAACCAAGACCTACAAGAAATCTACTCGGAGACTCATTCTGGCAAAAGAGTCTAGTGATACAGAATCCGAAGATGCAAACAAATTCCAGATTGTAAAGAGCAAGAAGGTAAATATTCATAGTGTTGAAAACTTTTGTGCCAATCTAAAAGAATATGGTGGATTTGCAGGATTTAGATATGTCAAGTATGAGACTAGGAATAATGATGAGAAGAGACAAATTGAAGAAGCTGTCATTTGCACACTTCTAAAGTTTCGGCTAGCTCCATTAGAACTAGTAAAGTCACTTCCAAATGAACTTTACTTGCATATTGATAATAGGTGGAAATATGCAATGGACTCAGAGAAACAAATTAGAGAAAGAAGTCTAGTCCATCTATTTCCTGATATGTCTGTAGCAAAAATAAAGGAACATTTGACAACCTACAATTCAAAATTTCTTATCAAACAGAGAACCTTAAAACTGATGAATGGGCTATATATTGATGTAGAAAATGAGACAAAAGCAAAATGGCAGGAAATCTTCAAAACTAAGGATGTTGGTGAACAATCTAAAGTTGAAATTGTTGATGTCACCGAACACGATCCTGATGTCACTGAGCACGGTCCTGATGCTACCAAGCAAGACCCGACTAACACTATTCAAATTGATGAAGATGTCATGGATGCAGAAGCACCGAAGCAGGAAATGATAGAAGGCACTACATATGCAAAACTTGTATCTAGTGAATCCATTTTAGAACAAGTTTAGCCTTACCCACCGATCAATCAACCTGTCTCTATCGAAGCTCCTCAGGATACAACACCAGACATTGAAGGTCACTAGTCTGAAGCAGCAGAAGAGACTACTCAAGAAAAGACCTCTGAAGCACCATCGAGCACCGAAAATGTAGCAGTTGAGACACCCAGTACCGAGACATCGAAAGACACCACAACAGCTACAGGAACTGACCAAAGTGTTGCCTCTACCGAGCAACCTACCGAGGGTCAACAAGCCTCTCAAGCTATTGTCTTGGTCCAACCAACCAAAGGTAAAGAGAAGAAGGTGAAAAAGCATAGTTTCAAAGTTGATTTATCTAAACCAATAGTGTTGCCCAATGTGGATATCTCAAAATTAAAGGGGCAAGCACTTATTAATTTCGGTGAACTATGCAAAGCAAAGGCCGAACAAGAAAAACAGATGGCCATTCAAAAGAAGAATAAAGTACTTCAGAAGGTGAAGACATTGCTGACAGATATGCTACCTTCAGGTATAGTGTCAACCAATGCAGCCATCCACATTCACCTGGATGAACTCCTTAATCAAATAGAAACATCTAGAGTAGATGCATCTGAATACTTGAGCAAGCTAAAAGATAAGGAGCTTACTACAAAAATGATAGAAGTACAAAAAGCTCTAGCTATTGGGAAAGTCAAGCTTGTCAAATTCATTGCTGAGTTGTCCCCTCAACTCAAGCATATTCTTTATTTATTTCAGAAACTTTGTACATTTTCTATATTCATTAAAGATATCAAGAATAAAACTGATGCAATTGAGAAAGAGATCACCGATCTCTCAAATAAGTTGACCACTGAGCCCAATTTAGTTCATAATTTTTATACAAAGCTTCAACAACTCATGGCTCAACAATTGGAACTAAGAAATGAAGAACACAAGATCAGGATGGATATAATGACACTCCAGACATTATTCCTTCCTCATCTTTCATCAGTTCAAGAACAGATTAACCGAGCTACACGCCTATCTACTACATAAGAGGGAAGCACTCTTGATGGCTTAATATCCCTATTGGCTGATATTCAAGCACAAACTTCTTTAATGGAAAGTGTAAAGGATGCACTCTCTGTCGCTCTCACCGACACCTAGAAAAAGTATAAATCTATTTTTGATCAGTTACCACCCCCGGATGGAAATTAAGTTTTTGATGTTTGTCAAAAAGGGGGAGTGATACTATATAAGGGGAGTAATATAATATATTGAGGGAGTGATACAATTTTGATATAGTATTCAGAGTATTGTATACAGGGGGAGTATACTGAGCAGAGTATGTAGAGTAACCAAGGATAGTAAGCAGAGAACACAAGCACAGAACTGAGCATGCAAAAATCAAAGTTATGTATAGTATAATGATAAGGGGAGTATATCTAAATATACTATTTCATTGACTATTGTATATATTGTCAAGTATAGTCATTTTGCAAAGTATATAGATTTTTGAGTTATGATTTGAAAGTAGTTTTGTCAAACATCTCAACTAATGTCAAAAGGGGAGATTGTTACTACTTATCAAGTTGCCATTAGTTTTTAGATTCAAAGTCATACTATATACTCTAGTCAGTTAGCACTACCAAATCATGCAGTCGGTATACACAGAGAAGTCGGTACGCATAGTCTAGTCAGTTACAGAGGAAAGCAGTCACAGAATGTAGTATACACCAAGTTGTCTACCGAGTATCTTTTTATGTCTACTGAGCAGCAAAGATGACACACCAAGTTAATATACACTGAGTGAAATGTGTTACCAGATACATTGAACTTGGACATGCATATGAAAACATGTTACAAGATTGAGGTACATCTAACCATTATTACATTGGAAATTGCACTAAAAGATTGTGTATGATTTTGAGACCGATCTAACCAATGAAATATTTTGTATAGTTATTCATTCGAGGAATCTTGTTTGTAAGATTGAAGCAAGAGATCTATTTATACAACATGAGTTAAGGGTATACATATGTGTAAGAAGATTGTTACAGAGACACAGAGGTCACCGAGAAGGTTTTCAAAGAACAGTCGAAGAACAGAGTAGACAAAAGGGTTTACCGAGTTACTATATGGGTTACCGAGGTATGCTATAAGCAAGGTAATCTATTATGAGCACATAGAATCTACTATAACATTTCAGATGTAAAGTTGTAGATATTTGTAATGATTTTATTGTAATATTGTGAAGTTGAAAGAGAAACCTTTAACATGGTAAAAGACTCTAATCAAGTATATAAATTGTAAAGCCTCTAACCAGGTGCAACATTCAGAATAAATGTTGTAAAATCTTTAGCAAGGTAGATCTAACAGATCTTGTTACTCCTAACAAGGTAAGCTATCAGAAATAGCTAAAATGTAGCTCTAACTGAGCACTCTTTATTATTGCAGTAGTGAAGTTGTGGGTGCCATCCCCACCGCATTTTTTCTCTCTAACCAAGAGTTTTTGCATAACCAAAATATATGTGTTATGGAGTGAATCATGTATGATTATTATCTTTTTGCTTTAATTTATTTTATGTTACTGCACTATTCTGTTTATGCATAACAGAAAAGTTATTATTCAAGAAAAGTTTAGGAGTATTGATTCACCCCTCCCCTCTTAGTACATTAGCTTTCCATATTGGGCCTAACACATGGCACCACCAAACACAAAGGTGAAGGGGTCCACTCGAACACACTACATCTTGAGTAGACCAAAAAGACACTATCACATGGACACATGTGAACACCTGGATGAGGCCCCATTGATGAGGGAGAACACATCGCCAAGACACCAAGGGCCACCAAAGCAAGAAGTGAGTCTTGTCAAAAGGTAAGGTCTCATCGAAACATAAAGAATGTTGCCTAGATCGAAGCCTTATCTCACCAAAAAGAAAGATGCTGCCAAAAGGAGATAGTGGTCATACCAAAGAGGAGTATATCGGTATGATACATAAAGACTGCACAACTCAATGAAGGTCTTGCCGAACTACTTGATCGGACCGAAATACACCATATCACCTAGACCATTTGACTGTCACACCGAAAACTGCCAAGCCCCTTGATTCAATCATTTTTCAATCTACAACTTAGATCAAATCCAATGAATGAAGCACACTGTGAGACCAATGTAGAACATGAATCCACACAATTTACACCTCTACAATTCATTCCACTTCATCTACATCTTGCAAGATGACAAAGTTTACTTTAAGGTTGACATCAATGACAACATGTGCCAACAATCTCCCCCTTTGGCATTGATGTCAACATACAAATTCCATTCTCCCCCTTTAACAACAATGAAAAAGGGACAATATATCATCTCAAACTTCTTCTACATTGAGAAATGTTGCCCCTCATACCGTATATCACAATAGGTGAATGTTCAAGCTTTGTAACATGAGATTTATCTCTTGAAAATGCATTCATTTAAGCTAGAAACATTCAATACCGCAGATAACACTTGACTTGTAATAAATTTACATTTGTAAATGAACCACTTCTCCCCCTTGAATATAGACCTCATTTTATCTCTATTCAAGAACTATTCTTGTGTATATATTCTTAGTTGAACCTATAATCTATGGTTGGGGCTAAGAAGACATGCTTTGATACCTCTATTTGACAATGATTTTCTCATCCTAATTGATTACATGCCAACAAATTGTGTATATACCTATCATTAGCCCTATTAGAGATATATACATTCATGTCACTGCTAGAGGTAGTCCCCCTAGGGTATATATCTCCACATGTGACACTATAGACCTGAGTAAGATGAACCATTATTACAAGTATAAAAAGAAGTGCCAATATTGCTTACAAAAATTTCAAATCCCCCCCTGAGAAAAAGCATGAGGTTTAAGGATAAAAACTGTAAGACAATATGCTCTCCCTAAACCACAAACCTCATAAAACACTTAAGTTCTGAAGGGTGAAGGAGGGATAACTCCTAGACTGAGTCTAAGGTACTCAAATGTATCTTTAGGAAATGGCTTGATGAATATATCCACAACCTGCTCACTTGTGCATACATATTCAACCTTGACCTCCTTCTCAGCTACCTTTTCTATCAAAAAATAATAATTTATGGCAATGTGCTTAGTTCTTGAGTGCATGACTAGATTATTTAAAATATCGATTGCACTTGAGTTGTCACACATAATGGGAATGGGGTCTGAAAATTCTACTTGGATATCTTTTTGTCTTTTTTTCATCCATAGGACCTGAGAACAACATGTGGTAGCTACAATGTACTTAGCTTCAATAGTTGACAAAGAAATGGAATCTTGCTTCTTGTTGTACCATGATACTAACCTATCTCTAAGGAAGAAAGCCCCACCACTGGTGCTCTTCCTATCATCTACACATCCTGCCTAATCAGCATTAGTGTAAGGTTGTAGAGTAAAATAACCTTTCTTTGGATACCATAGGCCATAGTCAAGAGTCCCTTGCAATTATTTAAATATTCTCCTTACTGCATTCACATGTGATTGTTTTGGAGATGCTTGGAAACTTGCCACCATGCACATTACTTGAACTATATCCGTGTTGGAAATTTGGAGGATTTGATTATGTGTTGCATTGATGTTTTGTCATTGATGTCAACAGTAGTTGTTTTTTTGTCTATCGGCTTCCGGTAGAGTGGTTGGACTATGATATCGATCTGAAGACCATCTCCGGTATTCTTTGATTTGGTCCAACTTGTGGTATTGGTTTGGATTAGTTATTCATGTGTTCCTGGTGCATGTCACATTCAGTTGTTTCAGGATTTGATGATTTGGATGCTATCATTTGTTCTAGTAATCCTTTTGGTCACCGGTAAGGGTTTTACCGATAACGCTTTGATGAAGATCTTTTGATGAATCTGATAAGTGGTGCTGGTGCAACTTCTAGAAGGTTATCAGGATGTTGATGGTTGTCTTGTTCATGTTCCGGTTGTTCATGGTGTTTCATTTGGATTATGGCGACCTACTTTAGGTCTGGTGGTTATTCTGCTAGGTTATGGACCGGTTTGTGTAACATGTTGGTTGATGCTCCCGATGCATCACCGGTTGGATTTATTGTTTGGATTATGTTGTTTCAGTCTTAGGACAACTTGGTTTATAATTGGTTTGCGAGATTATGTAACACATCTATTGTATTATCTTTTAGGTGGCTGACCTAATTGTTTAGGTCCCAGGATGGTATAAATATGATGTAAGATCTCTTTGTAGATTGTGGGTTTATGGGATATAGGATTATTTGTGTACGAATAATGCTGTAATCATATGTAGAGGTTTTGGTCAATCATAGGTGATCAAATTAGGTTTGTGAAAGGGGTTTAAGACCTCTGATATTGAGCTTAACAAGAATTATACTTAGGCATAGGAGATGCTATTCTTCCAGTTCACTCATCTTTCCAGATTGCAGTCTGGATTTCTTTGTAGCTAGTGAGGCTCCTTTTGTGATGAGCAATGTGCCTTCTTGCATGTGTAGGCCCCTCTTATTGTAATCACATACTTGCTGTAGAAGTATTATTTGACTGTGGGCAGGCTTCCCACCGTGGTTTTTCCTTTTACCAAGTTTTCCACGTAAAAATCTTGGTGTTATGTGTTATGGATGGTTGGTTAATTGTTCTGCAATTTATGCTTATGATTAACTGTTACATCTGCCATTCTAGTATTTGGTTTATGCATTCTGTTAGAAGGTTTTGTGAGCTTAAAGTTTTATAATCTATTGACACTTGATTCACGCCCCCCTCTCAGTTGTCCACTAGTTATCCTAACAATTGGTATCAAAGCTTGGTCCTCTTTTGCAGAAGGTTAACCGCTTGAGGAAGATCCTATGGCAACTAATAATTCAACTGCATCTATTTCTAGAGAGAAATCCCTAAGCTTGATTTGACAAATTACAAAGTATGGAAGATTCAGATGGAGACTCATTTGAGATGTATTGGGAAAGAATTTTGGGAGATTGTGGAGAAAGGCTATACTCCTCATAATCTGACATCTGGAAGTCCTCCTCCGACAAGGCTGGATAAGGACATTGAAAATGATTGTAGAGCTAGAGAAGCACTCTTGAGAGCACTATCTGATCAACAAATTATGGGATTAATCGACCAATCTAATGTGGAGGCTATATGGGATAAGTTGGAAGATCTGAATGAAGGTGACCCTACTATTAAAATTGATAAACTTGATGGTTACCGGGTAAGGTATGAGAGCCTCAAGATGGAAGAAGATGAAAGGATTACTACTTTCATGGAAAGAGTTAATGAAATTGTTATGAGAATTCAGTGATGTGGTGGATCTCTAAGAAAAGATGAGATTGTTTCTAAAGTTTTGAGAGCTTTGCCACTGGCTTATAAGATGAAGGCTACTGCAATTAATGAGCTGAGAACAATGGCTAACACTTTTGTTTTGATTAAGTAAAAAAAGGTTTTTGAAAGGAACCCAAACCTTTTACATGACAGGAGAAAGAAGAAGCATTAAAGTAGAAAAGATCCATGCCTGATCACCCCAACAAAAAATTAGATCCCATCCAAACCAAAAACGGATCTTAAAACACATAGGGCCACACTAAGACAACAAAACAACAAAAGACAACAAAAAGATAGCAAAAGGGCAACACAAAGACAAAGACAGAGACCAAGAAAACTAGATAATTTTCATAATATCTTCTGCATTAACCACCATCTGCTTCATGTTGTCCGCAGAGTTCTTCAAATCATCCATCTCACGTCCCTTGATGTCACCCTGATTCATGGTGTTGGCTCTAGTTCTCTTCTCATGACCTCTTTTCTCTGTCTGGTCCTTGTCACCCTCTTTGTCTTTAAACTTATCAAATCTGTTAATAAGAATGTTCATATTATCCACAGAGGCTTTAAGAATCTTGAAATTCTGTTCAGCTATCCTCTTCACGGTTTGTTCCATCTTGTCGAATCTATTGCCTAGATTTTTCATGGTAATTTCCAGCCCATTCACCTCTCTATTCTCTTCCATTTCCTTAACCTTCTTCTCAGTTTCAAGAATTTTACCAACCATGTTTTCAATAGCTTCAACATTGTTGATAGCCACCGCCAGTTCCTTAACATTTTCAGAAAGAGGTTTGTCGCCTATCGTGGCCTTTTTGGTAACATTCATATCATTCTTCAGGTTACCAATATCTTTCACAATTATGTTGATAGTATCACAAAATCCCTTAATACTATCATTATCCCTATGACAGTCACTAGGATTTCCCCTTTTATCCTCTTGGCTATCATTCTGCAATCCTTGAGTATTCAAATCCTTATCACAACCCACATCCGTAATCTCATCCCCCTCCTTACCCTTCACATTGTCATTTTTTTCCTCCTTTGCATCCTCATCAAAAGCTATCAAAATATGTTTTTTGTCTTTGTTAACTCCCCTACTGATGTTCTTATTCCTCTAGGTTTGTTTCCCCATTCCTTTACCTTTCTTGCTTTTGATGAATTTTTCCTTAAAGGACTCATCCTCGGAGTCTGAGATATCAGAATCAACCACAATACTCTTTCTCTTCCCCTTATTCCTCCCCTTTTTTCTAAGCTCCTCCAACTCACCTTCGGTTTCTGAGTCATAGTTAAAACCACTATACTCACTTTCTATTTCTTCAGCCCTGGTATTTTTACCTCTAATTGGTTTCTCTATACATTTCCCTTTCAGCAGTTTATACACTAAAACCACGTCCCTGATGAAGAGCATGGTTGCTCTGAGGGTCTTTCTGCATTTCTTTAATTGTGTGATCCATGGAACAACCAAGATAATAGGGAAAGCTTACCTTTTCACCATGGCGGAAGTGGTTGAGCAACACAAAATGGTGCCTGTAAGCTCTTGTAAATCTCCCATCTAGCGTAATGTAGGTTATGGTAGCAAACAACATGAATCTCCATGGCCTATAGATGCATTTTGGGAAGTGATAGGAGTTATCCACCTTCAACATCTTCTTCTTTTTGCCATTCGTGATGGGAAATCTGTCCACTACCTTATCAGAGATGCTACAATCTCCATAGAACTTAATGCCCTCTGTCACCATCCCCATGGTTTCTGCTATAATATCTTCATCCATAGTCATCATTTGAGTTCCCACCAAAACTTTGCCACTTTTCCAATTCTTTATAAAGAGCTTGGTGATTGTTGGGTCTTTACCACAGAGCCTCTCCATGAACACACTTAATCCCGCCTCCTGAAGAATCTCCCAAACCTCTCTGTTCTTCTTCCAATATGAACATGAGGTTGGTTCAAACCTTTTTTTGTTCCCTCCCATTTTTCCTTCACAATCCTTGGAATTCCTAATATCTGCTCTGATTTTTCTTCTCTGGTTTCTATTATTGCTTTGAAAAACAACCTAGAGTCTGTGCCTTGGTGATATGATAAGACAATTACATAAATGCTCATCACCGCCATTGTAATCCTTCATCAAAAATAGTGGGAAAAGCATTAGGAATTATGATTGATGATGCCATGTTGCCTCATCTAGATACAATCCAACTCAAACAAGGATTTCACCTCACACGCAAGTTTACTCTCCCCATTAATAGAAATGATTTCCTCAGTTCGGTAGGCCAGGGCTGCCTAATCAACACATGAGTTAGCTTCCTTGTACACATGTGTGAAGACACACATATCAAAGGTTTCACTTATTTTCTTCACTACTTTAATAGAATTGTTTATTGACCAAGAAGGCGGGAACAACTTATTCAAACAGTTTATGATATTCAAAGAGTCACCTTCACACCATACTCTGGTACAATTGGCTTCCTTTGCTAGCACCATCCCATGATAAGCTGCCATAGCCTCAACAACACAATTTTTTTGGCTTCCAATAGGGATACATTTAATGATTTTTCATTTTACCCATTCATCCCTTAAAACCACTCTGCACCTTGCATTGCCAGGGTTACCCTTTGAAGTGCCATCAAAGTTGATTTTCATCCAGCCATGGGGAGGGCTTTCCCATTTCACACCTTCCCTAGGATTAGCTTGCAAGATATCTCTTCCCTTTAATCTCTAGTTCTTGAAGATCAAATGATCATTCTGATCTTGGGGATTGGGTATTCCACCTATGATGTTAATGTTCTCCACTATATGACGTTTAATTTTCTCAAAAATTATTTGAGCCTTAGATGCCTTCTCTCTAAACACTCTTTCATTTCTATATTTCCATATTCCCCAACAAATATGGGGTAAAACCAATCTCCATAACAAAATTATAGATTTATTCCTTGAAGGATGATGCCAAGAATTAAAAACCTCTTGGATTTATTCTAGAAATACCCAACTGATATTGAAATAATCTAGACATTTGGCCCAGCTATTAGCAAAAAAGGGGCAATGGAAGAACAAGTGGTTAATGGTTTCCTCATTCTGCATACAAAGAAAACAAACACTAGGCATACATATTCCTCTTTTTCTAAGGTTATCAATAGTCAAAATTTTATCTTGAAGGTTAGTCCAGAAAAAATATTAATTTTAGGAATTAGGCCTTTCACCCAAGCTTTAGCCCAACAAGGACTCTCCAACTTAGAAAACTGCTGATTATAGAGAGAGGCAACAAAAAATTTACCATTTGCTATGAGTTTCCAGATTAGTTGATCCTCATCATCCACCACCACCATGGAGTTCATTATTTTGTTCAAATTACCAAGGGAGGGATCAACATGGGATAACTCCTTCCACTGTCCTTCATTCCAGTAGTCACCCACCATAGTGCCATATTTCTCCTTACACTAATTTTGAAATTTACCCTAAATTGGATTTTCACTCAATGGGATATCAAGCAACCAAGAATCTTCCCAATATTTAATGAGGTTTCCTTTCCCCACCTTTGATTTCACACCTTTGGCAATTAGATCTCTTGTTCTAGAAATATTTTTCCAAATTAGAACCAATAGGGATATCTTCGACATTGAGGAAGCTTATAAGGTTAGGATATTGTCTTTTATACTTGTTGTCCCATATCATTTTCCATTCTCCTTGGGTATTATAACCTCTCCATATCTACTTAGCCATAAGAAATTCATTCATGTCTCTTATTCTCCTGAGGCCAAGACCCCCCTTTCTTATAGGTTTACAAACCTTATCCCACACAATCAGATTCATTCTCTTCTTCTCTGCGACCCCTATCCACAGAAAAGATCTTTGAATTTTTTCAATAGCCTCCGCAAACTTGGCAGGAATTCTGAATAGGCTGATGGCATAAAGAGGAATACTCTGAAGAGTAGATTTCAAAAGTTGAACCTTACTAGCTTGGCTGAGAAGAGAACCTTTCCAACTAGCTAGCCTCCTATGAAATTTATCTACAAGAGAACCCGAGAAAGTATCAGGAGGGACTTGACATAAAGGATGCCCAAGATAGGAAGTAGGAAGATTCCCCAATTGACACCCCAAAATGTTACTTATTTTTATCTATCTTCTTTCCGGAGTGTTGATGAAATAAACAAAGCTTTTAGAACAATTTATCAATTGACCGGTGGCTGACCCATAACTATCTAATGCTTTCTTTAAACTCCTAAAATCTTTCACTGAAGTGTTCCCCATAATAATAGAGTCATCCAGAAATTGCTGATGGGAGAAAACCTGATCCACAGAAGAAGGTTTCAATCTACAAAACTCTCCCTTCTCAACAAGATTTCCAATGAATCTTCCGAGACATTCCGCCATGATAATAAAAAAGAACCGGTGATAGAGGATCCCCCTGTTTGAGACCTCTTAAGGATTTGAAGAAGGGGAAGGAGACCCATTGATTAAGAAAAAAAAAGAAGAAGAAGAAACCAATTGCAGAATAAGACAAGTAATTCTAGAGCTAAAACCAAAAGCAGAGAGAACATCCATCATAAATCCCCAGTCCACTCTATCATAGACTTTAGATAAGTCAAGCTTCAAAAGAAAACCTTCTTTTTATCACTAGAGTGTGAGTGAATATTTTCATGGACCGATATTATCGAATCCAAGATTTGTCTCCCAGGGACAAAGCCACTTTGTTGGGGAGAAATGATAGAAGGGAGCAAACTCAAGATTCTAGAAGTCAAAACCTTAGAGATGATTTTATACAAAGAATTGCAAAGGCTGATAGGTCTACAGAGATCCATGGAATCAACTCCCATCTTTTTGGGAATAAGGGCAATGAAAGTGCCATTCAATTCTTTCAAAATTCTTTCACAACATTGGAAACATCACCCCCAATAATACATTTGGAAAAAGAACATGGGAAAACCATCTAAGCCTGGGGCCTTGTTACCTTCAAAGGAATTGACAACTTTCAGAATCTCATCGTTGGATGGGATAGTAGTGAGATATGAATTCTGATCTACACCCAAAATAGAGGGAATACAATCCATAAGGTCCTTTTGAGCTTTCAGGTCCAAATTTCGTTCCTTAGTCAGGAGATTGGAGAAAAACTCCAAGGTTGCCTTCCTCATAGACTCTTCATCTTCAGTAGTTCTACCATTAACTTTAAGCTGGGGTATCCTATTGGTGGCCTTATGTTTTAGAGTTGACATATGGAAGTATTTTGTATTTCTATCCCCTCCCTTCATTCAAATATTTCTTGACCTCTATTTCCAGAAAATTTCTTCTTTGGCTATTATGTCATGGTATTTCGTAAGTATCTCATCTTCATCATCTCTCGAAACCTTTGTATATCCATTATTATGAATTTCATTCTGGATATCTTTTAGATCTAAGAGGATGGATGCTTTGGAAGTAAAGATGTTCCCAAAGGATTCCTTGTTCCATCTTTTAATATTATCTTTCACAAATTTCAACTTTTTGACCACCTTATAAATAGCATTTCCTTCAATTCTAACCTGCCACCATTCCTTAATTTTTCTTTCCATATCCCGATGTTTAGTCCATATTCTCTCAAATCTATAAGGGAAGTGTGTTCTTCACTTCTTGGCATCGATCGTAATGGATATAGGATAATGATCCTATCCTGCCCTTATATGAGCAGATAAATAGCAGAAGTGAGAATTAAACCAATCCAGAGAAATTAAAGCTCTATCAAGCCTAACCTGAATTAAATCTTCCCCACTCCTTCTATTGGTCCAGGTATATTTAACTCCTTGCAAATCCAGGTCATGGAGAGCATTATTATTGATGAAATCCATCAAATCCAATCTGTTGTCCAGATTGGTTTGGCTCCCTCCCTTTTTCTCATTTTCCTTCAAAGGGGTATTGAAATCCCCCATAATAATCTAGCTATCTTTAGCAAACTTACTCCTAAACAAGGATAAGCTTTTCCAAAAATCACTTCTACCAGTCTTGGTGTTTGGGGCATACACATTAGTTAAGACCCATGAAGTACCCTCTTTCAAATGCTTAAATCTAATACAAGCCAGATTATTGTCTTGAATCAACACTTCGCCTTTAACATTATTTTTGTTCTAGAAAGTAGCAATACCCCCCGATGCTCCTTCTAAACTGCCACCACTAACTCCTTCATTACTAAACATTTTCAAACATTCAACCTTATCCTTAGGCATTTTGGTTTCCTGAATCAAAAAAATATTCAGGCTTTTGTCTCTAATCATACTTTTAATTAAATCATGTTTGTGAGGATTGTTCAATCCTCAAATTTTCTAGGAGATAATCTTCATTACTTTTTAGAAATACCTGCCTAAAAGATGGTTCTTTGAGTCCCGTCTGCTATATTCTTGCTTGTTTCCATAGTCCTCTTCTTAACATTTGAATGTCATCCCGGTGAAGTATGCTGAGCTCCCACATCCCCTAGTCTGCTTCTGGTATTTCTGGTGGATGTGTTATTGTTGTTATTGTTATTATTCTTTTTTTAATTCTTGTTCTTTCTCTTATCCTCCATTACTTCTTCTTCCTCCCGCTTTGACCCACTCTTTCCCGAAGCCTTTTTTATATCTTCCTCACCATCTTGGTTCATTTTCCTCTAGGAAACTCGATTGACCTAAATTGGGGAGGCTAATGATATCTCTGATAGCCCTTGCTCATAGATATTGTCAGGTTGTGCATCTTGGATCTGGCTTGCTCCATTTTCTAACTCAGATAATTTTGTTTTTAAATTAAAATTGTCTCCCTCATCCTTATTATCTCTGGATTGACTAACTCCCTTATCCATCTGACAACTATTCCTTTTCTCATTCTGATCTAAACTTTGTTCTGTCTTATCCTTTTGCTTGTTTTGACTGCTAACTTGTGAGTTTATTTCTCCATCGTTTGAATCCTTTCTACTATTCTCCTACTCCTTTTCCTGAATGGGAATCTTATCATCCTCTCCTTTCTTCATTTCATTTCCTAATTCTTTGGCTAACACCTCTTATATCCTTCCTACCTGAGACTGTTTCTCTTGATCTGAACATTCAGAAGGAGAAAATTTCAAAGAGTTGTCCACCTTTTTCCAAAATTTAGTTTGGGATTGAGATTTGACCACATTGCTTGGGCACTTTTTAGCCCAGTGCCCAACTTTCTTACAATGAAAGCAAGCAAAAGGGATTGATTCATAGACAATCTTCTGCATCCATTTGCCTAGTTTTGATTCTATCTCTATTTCCTCTAGCATATCCATTTCGTGTCTAACCCCTACACACATTCTAGCATAAATAAGTCTTCTTCTGGATGCCATAACTGGATTGATGGCTATAAGCTCCCCAAAAGCATTGGCTATCCCAAAGAACATATCTTCCTCCTAATATTCCATAGGAAGCCCAGGTAACTTAATCCAGATTGGAACTTGGACCACAAACTTATCCTCTCTCCCCTCATTAAGATACCATTTCTGGATATACATTAAATATTTGCCTATTGCCCAGGTACCGTTACAAAAGATATTTTGGTTGGAAGATTGTCTGCTTTTGAGCTTGAAGAATTTGGTCCTCAAGGAGCTGCAAAGATTGAATATGATTTTCATCCACCTACATCATCAATCGACAAGAGTGATTGGAAAGCTTTATATGTGAAGGAGCTGGATGAATTGAAGAAAGAAGATGAAGAGTTTGAGCAAGTGGAAGCCCTATTTTATAGAAGAGTACCTAAAGGTCCTGTTGGAAGTAAGTATAAGGAAAATCACCTTTTAAATGTTTTACATATAATAAGATAGGTCATTTTGCATCTAGATGTCCTGAGAGGAATTCAAGATTTGAAGAGAGAGATAGAAGATCTTTTAGACCTAACCATGATTATCAAAACAAGCATAAGTATAGGAGAAACAAAGACAAATCATGTTACTATGCAGATGAGGAAGGTGTAACTAATTCTGATGATGAACCATCACAAGATTTGGCTAGTGGATCCGGTAGTGGTAAGGAATAGGTATTTTTGGCTATTAAGGAAGATGCTCCAGTACCTATTATTCAAAATGAGTAAAAGGCCCTTGCTGCTAAAATTGAAGACAAGGATGAATGGGTGATATACAGTGGTTGTTCACATCATATGATTGGAGATGAAAGGAAGTTTTTATCTTTGCAATAATTTGATGGTGGACTGGTTAGATTTGGAGATGACAAAGCATGCATGATCAGAGGAAGAGGAACTATATCATTGGATGATAAGCATAATACTGATAATGTTTATTATGTTGAAGGTTTAAGACACAATCTTTTGAGTGTAGGAAAGTTGGTGGATAAGGGATTTCAATTACAGTTCAAGGATGGAAAATGCAAATTCATTAATAGATCTGGTTTGGAGATTGTAATTGGTACACAGACTAAAGGTAATGCTGAAAATAAATTATATTATAAGATCACTAATGATGACATATTGATTGTTGAAGTATTTGTTGATGATATCATTTTTGGAGGTGAGGATAAATTATGTATGGAATTCTCTGAAAAATATGAAGATTGAATTTGAGATGTCTATGATTAGGGAGATGAAATTTTTCTTAGGTTTGCAGATTACTCAGAATGATAAAGGTATTTTCATCTGTCAAACTAAGTATGCTAGAGAGTTGTTGAAAATGTTTGGTATGGAAAATTCTAAACTGGTTGGTACCCCTATGGCTACAAGTGAGAAATTGACAAAGAAAGATGTATCAGCTCTAGTAAATCCTACAAGGTACAAATCTATGATTGGAGGTTTTTAATATCCGACTCAGACTAGACCAGATATAATGAACACTGTTTTTATTGTATCAAGATATCAGATTGAACCTAGAGAGAATCATGAGTGTGCGGTGAAAAAGATTTTTCAGGTATTTGCAAGGAACAACTGAGTATGGTTTGTGGTATCCTAAAGATGATGACTTTACACTATGTGTATATACAGATGTTGATTGAGCTGGAGATGTTGATGACTAGAAGAGAACATCTGGTGGAGCTTTCTTTCTTGGAAAGAAACTTGTTTCATGGATCAACAAGAAGCAATCATGTACTTCTTTATCTACTACTGAAGTTGAGTATGTTGCTGCTGCTACTAACTATACACAAGTTTTATGGATGAAGCAAATGTTGAAGGATATAAGGGTTGATTGCAATGAACCGATAGTTATTCACTGTGATAACTCTACTGCTATGGGTATATCAAAGAATTTGGTATTTCATTCTAAGACTAAGCACATTTCTATCAA